>NC_062269.1:16861556-17498382 GCF_916048215.2 Malus sylvestris
ACGCATTACAACCAAATTATTCTTATCAAGGACCCTAACTATGGAATACGCATGATAGAGACACATATCAAAGATCATTAAGTTCAATGGAAATCATAAACATTGACGAGGAATTCATAACTATGGAATACGCATGTTACTCTTGCCAAGGATTTACTTAACACAATCGTGACTAGCGACTTTTACTACTTCTGAATATAAGTTAATAACGATTAGGTGAAATTCCCTTATACTCTAGCATCAAATTCATGCATGCGAACTAAGTATGCATCCTTAATTAACATACATAAACATGTTATCAATCAAATAGATAAGTAAACCACATTCATGAAGGAAAAATTTTGTCCTAGCTAAGAACAAGTATGAACATTTGAATACATAGGCAAGCTATTAACACTTTAAAGTAGACATGCATTAAAAATCAATTCATAAAACCCATGACTTTCAAAGCCTAGTATATGGTGAACCAATAAACTCTTTAACAACATTAAAGAGAAGTAAAGATTTAGAGTTTCTTTACCCTTGAAGCTCATCCTTGTTTACACAAGGGATTCACCCAAGTGGAGGGCCTTCAAGTCACCTCCAAGCTCCTTGAATCCTTCTTGTGTTTTCCTCCCTTTAGTGCTCCTTTGAAGATTTGAGGAAATGAGGATAAGTTCTCCAAAACACCAAAAGTTTGATGTCTCTAAGTCTCTTCACCAAGGATGTATCTTGTGAAGATGATATGGATGACTTAGGGAAGAAGAGATTGCTAGATGTCCCTTCCCTTAGTGGCCGGCCTCTTGGAAGAAAATGGAGAGAAAATGTTTCACCCAATTTCAACTAGAAAACCCTTAAAGAGAAAATAGCTATAAAGTTGCTTTTATAACCGTTTCTTTGGTGAGTTGCAAACTTGCAATTAAGCAAGCTTTCATCATCCACCCTAATGGCCGGCCATCATATTGTTGTTGGGCTTGTTGCTCATTTTGTTTTAGTTGTCATACAACTTAAACATAATGGGCCTTTTGGACCAAAACGCTTTTGGGCCCCGAAACCCAAAACCAACATATAAGCCCAATACGAACCTTTTGTAAAATTAATTAACTAATTAATTAATCTTGACCATTCTTCAATTAAACCATTTAATTGCTTATCCATTTCATTTAATTTCTTCACATACATCCTTACTCGGTGTACGATCCATTAGGTTCCATTTAGCGAGGCAGTGGGCGATGTTACTCTTAACGATCGATTGTGAATTGAAACCACATTTCAATTCTCCCTTTGATGATTAGTGTTTGCTAATCATTAGGGCTTCCACAAACCATGAGTGACGCCTAGCAGAATATCATGGTTACCCAAGCTAAGTAGAATTGGTTGGAGAATCTATCCAGTTACAACTACAATGCAATACGGTCATTCTCTAATACAATACTCTTAATCACATTGTTTAAGTGATAGTTTGTTTCATGTCTACTATCCAATGTGATACTTTCCTATATGATTCCCTTGAATATGATTTGGAACAAACTTCCTAAGTCATATTCATTTGCTTTGGCCAAAGACTTTAGAATCATATCTTAGAGTATTCTCCTTCCACCTTGGAAGGTTAGAGATCCCTTGTTGTGCATTCATATGCCTACATGACTAGATAGCTTGACCCCAACAATGTCGTGGACATTCCGATGGAATGCCGTTTGACATGATCAAAGATCAAGGACCTAACCATTAGATAACTATGATGCCTCAGGTCAAAGGATTACTTTGCATATTGCAACTTTAGAGTTCATACATGACATGTATGTTCGAACTCTCTTTTGATCGTAGTTCAGTGTACTCGATTACTCTTTCGAGCACCTATGTGTTTGTCTTAGTGTCCAACACCAAATGACTTGAGACTAGTCATACTCACGCTTGAGTCAACACAACACATACTAACCTTAGCGGATTGTCAATGCCCAATTGGCAATCCTATGGCTAGGAACGTTTTAGGAATGAACATAAGAGAAAGGTCTCGATAATCTAACTCACTTAGATCACTTATCTCTTAGAACAAATACATTCCTTGGATTCTCTTATTGCTTAAACACATGATACAATAAATAGTGATTAACAATAAGATTTGCCCTCCATTAAACATATAAAAGTTTAATACATTAAGCATTCCAAAAAGCTATTACATCAAATGAGTGGCTTTGTGGGTATACTTCCAACAATCTCCCACTTACACTCAAAGCCATCCTCCCATGTATCTAATACCCATCTTATCCATATGACGGTCAAGCTGGATTTGAGACATTGGCTTTGTCAGTGGATCTGCTACGTTATCGGCTGAAGCAACTTTGAGAATGTTGACTTTCCCCTCGGCAGCATATCTTCTAATGATATTAAAGCGTCTGTCAAAATGCTTGTTCTTTTGATGTGCCCTGGGTTCCTTGGCTTGAGCTATCGCCCCACTATTATCACAGTACAAAGTTACTGGTGATGTAATGGTTGGAACCACCCCAAGTTCAGTGATAAACTTCTTCATCTAGAACGCTTCTTTGCCGGCTTCAGCTGCAGCGACATATTCAGCCTCTGTTGTGGAATCAACAATTACACTTTGTTTCTTGCTCTTCCAACTGACAACCCCACCATTCAAAGTGAATACATATCCGGAGTTGGAACTTCTATCATCGATGTCAGATTGGAAATCTGCGTCTGTATAGCCTTCCACTAACAACTCTGCCGCTCCTCCATATACGAGGAACATGTCCTTAGTTCTTCTCAAGCACTTAAGGACCGTCTTGACAGCTGCCCAGTGTTCTGATCCTGGGTTAGATTGATATCGACTAGTAATGCTCACAGCATATGCGATATCAGGCCTTGTGCATATCATGGTATACATGAGACTTCCTATGGCGGAAGCATAAGGAATATAACTGATTTGTCGTATCTCTTCAGGAGTCTTAGGTTCCATGGCCTTAGAAAGCTGAATTCCATGTCTCACAGGAAGAAAACCTTTCTTAGATTGTTCCATTTCAAACCTACTTAGCACCTTATCAATGTACATAGATTGGGATAATCCAATTAATCTTCTGGATCTATCACGATAGAGCTTTATCCCAAGTACATAAGATGCATCTCCTAAATCTTTCATGTGGAAGGTTTTGGACAACCACACTTTTACAGAAGAAAGTATTGCAGTGTCATTCCCGAATAGTAATATGTCATCTACATCTAACACTAGGAATACTACTGCTTCCCCAACGACCTTTTGATAAACACAATTGTCGTCTTCGATTTGAGTAAAACCAAACGTTTTGATTTCAGGGTCGAAACGAATGTTCCAGCTCCTGGAGGCTTGCTTAAGTCCATAAATGGACCTTTGAAGCTTGCATACCTTAGTCTTTTCAGACTTGAACATGAAACCTTCGGGTTGAGTCATATAGAGCTCTTCCTCTAGGTAGCCGTTCAGAAAGGCCGTCTTCACGTCCATTTGCCATATCTCATAATCATGGTACGCAGCTATAGCAAGAAAAATCCGAATGGACTTAATCATGGCTACAGGAGAGAAAGTTTCTTCATAGTCAATCCCTTCTCTTTGCCTGTAACCCTTGGCTACTAGTCTAGCCTTATAAGTCTCCACGTTCCCATTAACGTCTATCTTCCTCTTGAAGACCCATTTGTTTCCAACATGTACATCTTGGAAATGTGCCCTAAAGCCAATCATGTGATGATACTTTACGGACATTTCACATGTTAAACTAATCTAGTTTTACATATAAAGGGCAAAGATTATTGTTTGAGCAGTCTCATATAAATGTTATATGCTTAAACGATAAAGTCCAAGGAATATGTGATTGAGAGAATGTAATCTAATGAAGTTAGATTCATGAGACCATTCTTTCGTAGACACATCCTAAACGTTCCTGATCATAGGATTGCCAATTGGGCATTGACAGTCCGTTAAGATCAGTACGTACTATGTCTTCTCTCAGGGAAAGTGATTAGTCTCGAGTCATTGGTGTGTGTGACATCAAGACAAGTACGGTAGGTGCTCAATAGAGAATGAGTTCACTGAACGCGATCAACGAAGGGTTCTCATATTCCATGTCACATGAGAACTCATGGTTGGGATAATGCAAAGTAGTCATTTGACCTGAGGCATCATAGTTGTCTTGTGGTTAAGTCCTTGATCTTTGATTATGTCAAAGTCACTCCATCAGGAGGGTGTCCACGGCATCGTTGGGGTCAAGCCACTTATCTATGGAGACAAGTGAATGCGCAACAAGGGATCTCTAACCTTCAAACCGTTTGAGGGAGAATACTCTCTGACATGATTTGAATCTCTGGCCAGAGTATGAATGAGATTAGGGAATGCGTTCCGAATCACATTCAAGGTAATCATATAAGCACAAGACACACATTGGATAGTAGACATGAGAAAATAAAATATCAAACCAAACAATGTGGTCAAGAGTATTAGATTAGAGAAAGACCGTATTGCATTTGTAATCTCGAACTGAATAGGTTCTCCACCTCTTCTGATTAGCTTGGGTAACCATGATATGCTGCTAGGTGTCACTCATGGTTTGTGGAAGCCCTAAACGTGTGTAATCACTAAAGGGAGAATTGAAAATAGTTTCAATTCACAATCGATGTAAAATGGTTTTAATCGCCCACTACCTCGCTAAAAGGAACCTAATGGATCGCACACAATAAAAGGTAGAGATTGGAGATTAAACGGAAATGAGTAAGAATGATTAAATGGTTTAATCATTTATTTATGGCAAGGATTAATTAATATGTTAATTAATCAAACGAATAAGTTCGTTAAATGACTTCGGGATAGTTTTGGACCTTAAGGCCCAATGGGCTTCGAACGTCAAGCCCATTAACTTAAGTTGTATGACAATTTAATGAATAAAGATTCATTAAAGCCCAAAAGCCCAAAAATCCCTAAATGGCCGGCCATATGGAATGAATTAGGGTTTTGGTTATTTAGGTCACTTAAAGAAGTGACTATATAAATGACTTTATAGCCAAATATTCATAAAGGATTAAAAGGGTTAATTTTTTTGGGGAAAATTGGTGAGAATTGTCTCTCCATTTCTCTCTAAAGAGGCCAACACCTTGGAGGGTACATCTAGCAATCCTACTACTCCAAGGTCACTCATTTCTTCTACAATCTAACCTTGGTGAAGAGACTTAGAGGTTCTCAATTTTGGGAACTTAGAGAACCTATTCTTCCATCCAAATCCATGGATCTAAGAAGCAAGGAATGAAGGCCCTATCTCTTTGGGTGATTAGCCTTTGCTTATGCAAAGAGGAATCTACAAAGGTATTAATTTCAACTCACTTTGTTTTGAGTTGATTAATTGGTTCACCAATCTACTAGGCTTTGAATTTCATGGTAATGTTTTGTTTTTGAGTGCATACAAGCATGATTCCGCCTTTAATTGTTAATTGCATGCTATATGATGTTGCTCAAATGAACATGTTTTCCCAAAAGATTTCCTTCAGTACAATACCTTCTGGAGGGTCTACAAGAGTCCAGACCTGATTTTGATACATGGAATCCATCTCGGATTTCATGGCCTCTTGCCATCTCTTTGAATCAATGTCGGACATTGCTTTAGTGTAGTCTCTAGGGTCCTCCTTTGTGTCATTGTCACCTAGAAGGTACAATTCCGCAAAGTCATTGTCTAAGCCATACCTCTTAGGTGGCTTACTTACCCGTTCAGATCTACGTGGAGCTAGGGGTTCAGGAACAGGGTTGTCATCTTGTTGAGTGGTTGTTTGTGGTTCATCATTAATCTCATTAATTTCCTTCAATTCTATCGTTTTCTCGCTACTTCCATTGAGAACGAATTCGTCCTCAAGGAACATAGCAGTTCTGGCGACAAAGACTTTCTTGTCGTCAGGGTTATAGAATTCGTATCCCAAAGTCTGTTTGGAATACCCCACAAAGTAGCACTTAACAGATCTTGCTTCAAGCTTGTCAGCTTCAAGCCTTTTAACGTAAGCCGAACAACCCCAAATCCTAATATGATTAAGATTTGTGCTTTTGCCATGCCATATCTCATATGGCGTTTGTGAAACTGATTTGGAAGGTACTCTATTAAGCAAGTAAGCTGCTGTATATAGAGCGTATCCCCAGAATGTTACTGGTAGATTAGCAGAACTCATCATAGAATGAACCATGTTCATCAAGGTTCGATTTCTCCGTTCAGAAACTCCGTTATGCTGAGGAGTTCCTGGTGGAGTCCACTGTGATATTATTCCACACTCTTTGAGATAATCTAGGAACTCGTTACTCAGATATTCACCACCTCAATCTGATCTTAGGGTCTTTATCTGTTTCCCAATTTGCTTCTCAACTTCATTCTTGAATTCTTTGAACCTTTCAAAGGATTCTGACTTGTACTTCATAAGATACACATAGCCAAACCGAGAGTGATCGTCGGTGAATGTGATATAGTAGGAGAAGCCTCCTCTCGACGTAGTAGACATAGGTCCACATACGTCAGTATGGATTAACCCTAGAATTTCAGTGGCATGCTCTCCCTTTCCAGTAAATGGAGATTTGGTCATCTTCCCTTTCAAGCAACATTCACAAGTACCCATTTGGTCATTACCTAATGGGCGGATATATCCGTATTTCGACATCTTGCGAATCTTTTCAAGGTTCACATGTCCAAGTTTAAGATGCCACATCTTTTCTTGATTAACTTCTTCTCTAGCCCTTTTGGGTTTTGAGGTATTCCCGCTTTCAATACAGTGCGTCCCACTATTCGTCTCTAGGTGAAAAAGTCCCTCTATCATATTACCATGAGAGATAATACGACCGTTCAAGTATAAAGTGCAACTCATTTTGTCAAACAATACTGAGTGCCCATCTTGTAAAAGCTTAGAGATAGAAATCAAATTCTTTATACATGAACGAAAATATAAACAATTTTTAAGTTCCAGGACTTCCCCAGAGGGTAGGTTAAGCATGTAGGTGCCTATTGCTTTTGCAGAGATTTTAGTGCCGTTCCCAACTCGCACAACCATCTCCCCATTGCGCAGTGACCTGCTCCCTGCTAGTCCCTGCAACGTATTGCAAATATGTTGACTAGTGCCTGAATCAAATATCCAGGAATTGGAGCTCACTGTAAAAGCACTCTCTATGACAGAAATAGTCTCTTCAAAAGTTCGTGTCATAAGGCTCACAATGTGTACCCTATATTTCTTCTTCCAACGTTCATCCTTTCCACAATGAAAGCATGTTCCTTTGGATTTCTTTGCCTTCTTCTTATGCAACCTTTTCCTTGTGTTTGCATTCTCACTCCCACTGTCCCTTTTGAAACCTTTTTCAAATTTACAGCACATGTCAATCATCTCTTTCAAAGAATGATTGAATCTATTCACTTTATAGTTTACAATAAACTTAGTGAAATCATCCGAGAGAGATGCAAGGAAAAAGTCTTGGGCCATTTTCCCATCGATGGAAGTTCCTAAACTTTTAAGATCTTTAAATATCTTTTCCATCTTTTGTCCATGTTTATGGACCGATGCCCCCTTTGCCATCTTGGCATTCATTAGACTACAAACATTTGAGAATCGTACATTACTAGTCTCAATGTCATGCATCTTATGCAAACTTTCAACCATGGCACAAGAAGTGTTCATGTGCTTATGTAGCTTCATAAGCTCCTCACTAAGTGAAGTGAGGATTAAGCATTTGGCTTGTAAGTCATCCTCATAGTGTCTAACATAATTTTGACACTCCTCCTTTGAAGCTAGTTTCGTAGGAGGTACATGAGGAGGGGATTGCTTAAGCACATACAATACGTCTTTCACCTTTGAGACATTCTCAATATGGCGATACCAAGCAAAGAAACGTTGGCCCTTAAGGCCCCTTTTGTCAAGTATAATGGTGGGTATAATTTTAGGCATGTCGTTCACTACATAACATAACATAAATCGTATTAGATTGTTTGTTTAAAACTATTTGATTGGGTCTTTGAATCAAAATAGTACCACCCACTATTTTTGGCAAATTCCACATCCCTCAATAGAATTCGAGAGTTATATTAAACTCTTAGCGGGGTATGGGAAACTCACCATTACCAAGCCCACCTCAGAAGAATATCATATTGGCTAGCAACAATAATGATGAGAGAATAACGCATTATTCATTTACAACCTTTCGTAATTACCCATCTAGTTTGGCCTCTAGAGAATGATGCCTCAGAAGAATATCATATTGGCACCATTGCACTTAGTTAAGTCGTTCCCACCATGCTTGTTCAAGTCGGGGTTCAAGAATGGCCTCAGAAGAATATCATATTGGCCATACTCGTTGCCTACTTTCACTTCATCATATGTTTATGGGTTTTTCCTGAATGTAAGCACATACTTTGCATACCCCAGAACTGGACGAATACGGTGTATGAGTCACAAACGATTGAAGCCCACCACGGTGGAAAGCCTACGAAGAGATGTTCAAAACATCTCTCGCTTATCAACTTAATATTCGTTTGTTGAGGGAGTAGTTTTGGGCTACATCAAAATCATTTTAATCACATTAAAAGAACTTGGGCCTATCACAACTATTGGTCCAAGTTAATATGAATTAGTAGCATATAATACTCCCACTATTTCGAAGAAATAAATGAGACTATATGGAACTACTAACGAATGCATTGCATCCTCATATGGACTATATAGTCATATTAGGTTTTAGGATGATTATGAACCGTTCGATTTGATCCAACACGAGCCTTGTGTTGGACCTTGGGTTTAAGGTAGATAGTTGTTGATTTTAGTTACGCGTTTAATCCAATTAAACCGTTATTTCCTATTGGGCGTTGGACCCAACTATTCCATTTTGCATACAATTAAACAAAAAGGAATACATGAAAAAATAAGAAGGGCTTATGCCCTTTTACAACACAAATCAAATGATGGACTTATGTCCATTTACAACAAATTGAATTAATCAAATTACATTCAAATCTACACTACTAAAACCCAAACATTCATAATGTAAAGCGGCCAATCACATAGCTCAATTATCGAGGCCTTTGGTTCATAATCACCCTTTTCTCAATTAATCACATTAACTAATAAAGCAACTTAAACAATTGGTTTTTGGATCCATAGAATTGATTTAAATGGAACTAAATGAAATGAAAATCCAATTCTCATTAAAGAGACAAAACAATTTTGTTCTCATTTTATTTGGGCCAAAAGGAAACTATGACCACAACAATTGGGCCATAATGCAAATACAAAAACTTTTGGGGTCACTTTGTAAAAGCACAATAGTCCACAACTTCATGTAATTACAACTAGATCCCAAAATTTTATTAATGTAAAAACATCATTAAAGGATCAAAACAATTCGTCCTTTAGCGTTTTAGGGCCTTAACGTAAAAACGTAAACTTTTGGGCCAAAGTGCAAATACACAAAAGTATCAAAACTTTATGTAATTGCAAAAAAGACCCCAAAAGTACCCCCACTAGGGGGTGGCCGGTTTTTAGAGGTGTGAATGAGTGTGAAAGGGTTTTATGCAAGTTGTGCATGCATGTGCTAAACGCAAGTGGATTTTGGTGGGTGAGTTATTGGTGAAATTGATGGTTCGTAAGAAAAATTAAAGTTTATGACAAAACATTAAAACCATTTCATCACATCTCACCAATAACCATCAACCATCAAAACATAAACCAAAACTTTATGAAAAACATAAAACTCATAATAGCTCCATGAATGTTTTCAATCACCAAAACTCAATTTTTCACCTCTCAAAAGAGGGCTAATATCCTAGGGTACTTAGGGGTTCCAAAAGTCACCTTAAAACCATTTTAACAAGACAAACATGAACCCAAAAAATCACCCTAAGGATTTGGCCGAATTTCCCAAAATACATGGCACCAAATTTTAGTTCCAATATTCATGCTTAAATGAAATACATCTACAACATTTGAGATGCTAAATTTTCTAGCAAAATTTATATATTCAAAAGCAATAAAAAAGCTTGTAACATTTACAACATTTAAATCACAAATCATGAAAATCACAAAACCCAAAAGGATTCACCATAAACTAGGCCTAGGCTCTGATACCACTTGAAGGAAAAATTTTGTCGTAGCTAAGAACAAGTATGAACATTTGAATACATAGGCAAGCTATTAACACTTTAAAGTAGACATGCATTAAAAAACAATTCATAAAACCCATGACTTTCAAAGCCTAGTATATGGTGAACCAATAAACTCTTTAACAACATTAAAGAGAAGTAAAGATTTAGAGTTTCTTTACCCTTGAAGCTCATCCTTGTTTACACAAGGGATTCACCCAAGTGGAGGGCCTTCAAGTCACCTCCAAGCTCCTTGAATCCTTCTTGTGTTTTCCTCCCTTTAGTGCTCCTTTGAAGATTTGAGGAAATGAGGATAAGTTCTCCAAAACACCAAAAGTTTGATGTCTCTAAGTCTCTTCACCAAGGATGTATCTTGTGAAGATGATATGGATGACTTAGGGAAGAAGAGATTGCTAGATGTCCCTTCCCTTAGTGGCCGGCCTCTTGGAAGAAAATGGAGAGAAAATGTTTCACCCAATTTCAACTAGAAAACCCTTAAAGAGAAAATAGCTATAAAGTTGCTTTTATAACCTTTTCTTTGGTGAGTGGCAAACTTGCAATTAAGCAAGCTTTCATCATCCACCCTAATGGCCGGCCATCATATTGTTGTTGGGCTTGTTGCTCATTTTGTTTTAGTTGTCATACAACTTAAACATAATGGGCCTTTTGGACCAAAACGCTTTTGGGCCCCGAAACCCAAAACCAACATATAAGCCCAATACGAACCTTTTGTAAAATTAATTAACTAATTAATTAATCTTGACCATTCTTCAATTAAACCATTTAATTGCTTATCCATTTCATTTAATTTCTTCACATACATCCTTACTCGGTGTACGATCCATTAGGTTCCATTTAGCGAGGCAGTGGGTGATGTTACTCTTAACGATCGATTGTGAATTGAAACCACATTTCAATTCTCCCTTTGATGATTAGTGTTTGCTAATCATTAGGGCTTCCACAAACCATGAGTGACGCCTAGCAGAATATCATGGTTACCCAAGCTAAGTAGAATTGGTTGGAGAACCTATCCAGTTACAACTACAATGCAATATGGTCCTTCTCTAATACAATACTCTTAATCACATTGTTTAAGTGATAGTTTGTTTCATGTCTACTATCCAATGTGATACTTTCCTATATGATTCCCTTGAATATGATTTGGAACAAACTTCCTAAGTCATATTCATTTGCTTTGGCCAAAGACTTTAGAATCATATCTTAGAGTATTCTCCTTCCACCTTGGAAGGTTAGAGATCCCTTGTTGTGCATTCATATGCCTACATGACTAGATAGCTTGACCCCAACAATGCCGTGGACATTCCGATGGAATGCCGTTTGACATGATCAAAGATCAAGGACCTAACCATTAGACAACTATGATGCCTCAGGTCAAAGGACTACTTTGCATATTGCAACTTTAGAGTTCATACATGACATGTATGTTCGAACTCTCTTTTGATCGTAGTTCAGTGTACTTGATTACTCTTTCGAGCACCTATGTGTTTGTCTTAGTGTCCAACACCAAATGACTTGAGACTAGTCATACTCACGCTTGAGTCAACACAACACATACTAACCTTAGCGGATTGTCAATGCCCAATTGGCAATCCTATGGCTAGGAACGTTTTAGGAATGAACATAAGAGAAAGGTCTCGATAATCTAACTCACTTAGATCACTTATCTCTTAGAACAAATACATTCCTTGGATTCTCTTATTGCTTAAACACATGATACAATAAATAGTGATTAACAATAAGATTTGCCCTCCATTAAACATATAAAAGTTTAATACATTAAGTATTCCAAAAAGCTATTACATCAAATGAGTGGCTTTGTGGGCATACTTCCAACAATTCACGATTCATGAAATCATAACTGGAGATAATCAAGTCATATAAAACACATGATCATGGCATTGAATTCCCCTCTAACTATAAAGAAATTAGTTCCTCATGTTCGCAAATAAACAAAGATAAATAAATCTTTGCAAATTCACGGCACAAGAGGGATGATTGGGTGAATGATGTAGTGAAAATCTGGTAGAGGGTGGTGTGAATGAAAGGGTGCGGCACTACATATATATAGGCTGAAAATCACAGCCCCTAGGTAGCAAAGGAAAAGGATTTAAAGGCCTAAGTTGCATAGGAAGATAAAACACAATCCTTAAAGAAAAACAAGTCAGAAATCCAAAGGGAATGGAAGGATAAGGTGCGGCACTTATCTAGGAAGGGATAAGAGCTTCTAGAAACCAAAATCCCAAAGGAATTGGGTAAAAACTCACGGCACAAAGTGGCTGATTTGCAATGCAAGGCAAAGGTCTTCTAGAAAGGTTCTAGGCGCCATTTTTGTAGGAAAGGATTAGGTTTTCTAGAAATCTGATTTTAATCATCCTAACATAGCTAGGAATCCTCCCAAGTAGTTGAAATATAGGTGGATTAGGATTAGGATAAGATATGATAGGATTGGATAGGATAGGGTTTGGATAATGTTTTGGATAAGGTTTCCTCACTTGAGCTGATTCTTTGGCTTTAACTTCCCTTCTTCAATTAGGAAACCTTGTTTGAGTAGGAAACTTCAATCTTCCAGGAATGCAACTTCACTTAGGAATCCTTCTTCAACTAGGAATCCTTTGTTGACTAGGATTTCATCTTCAATTAAGCACTTTCCCACTTCAATTAGGAAACTTTGCATCTTCAAGTCTTCAACTTTGAAACACATTCCTAGCTCTTCAATCCTTCAAATTCGTCCATTCTTTGTGCTCCACATGCATGAACTCCATTCTAGCTCAATTTTGCTCCAAAATGCTCCAAATTGCATCTTTTTGCTTACTTTGTCCTTAAAACCTGAAAACACATGAAAATAGCTTAAAAGATTAACTTAACTAAGAAAACACAACATAAATGCATAAGAACTAACTATCTAAGGCGCATAAATATGCTCCTATCATTATTATGTCACTTTTATTGATGATTGCAGTAAGTATTGCTATGTTTATTTGATTCATAGCAAGGACGAAGCTTTGAATATGTTTAAGACATATAAAGCCGAAGTTGAAAATCAACTTGAGAGAAAAATCAAAGCACTTAGATCCGATAGAGGAGGAGAGTATGAGTCTATTGCCTTCTCAGATTTTTGTGCACAACATGGAATTATACATCAAACAACGGCTCCATACACACCACAACAAAATGGTTTTGCCGAAAGAAAAAATAGAACATTCAAAGATATAATTAATTCCATGTTAAATAGTTCAGGGCTTCAACACAGTTTGTGGGGTGAAGCTTTACTTACTGCAAATACCATATTGAATAAGGTTCCTCTAAAGAAGATTGACAAGTCACCTTATGACTATGGAAAGGACATAGACCCACTTATAAAACCCTCAAAGTGTGGGGTTGCTTAGCAGAGGTGCAAGTTCCGTTACAAAAAAGAACAAAACTAGGATCTAAAATTGTTGATTGTGTATTCATTGGATATGCAAATAATAAAGCTGCTTATAGGTTCCTTGTTGTAAAATCTTCGATTTCTGAGATACATGTCAACACTATATTAGAATCAGCGGATGCAGAATTCTTTGACGATATATTTCCTTACAAAGAAAAGGAATCTGGTTCTTATACAAAGAGGGTTCATGATCATAGTCATGATGAAGCCTCTTCATCTTGTGTCCAAGGAAATGATGTGGAACCAAGAAGAGGAAAAAGAATCAAAGTTTCTAAAAACTTTGGACCATATTTCATTGCTTTCTTGTCCGAGAATGAACCTAGAACTTTTAAAGAAGCAATGTCTTCTTCTGAGGCTCCTTTCTGGAAGGAAGCAATTAAAAGTGAAATTGGAATCCATTATGGAAAATAACACATGGGAATTGGTTGATTTACCTCCCGATAGTAAACCAATTGGTCATAAATGGATTTTCAAGAAGAAACTTAAGGCGGATGGAACCATTGATAAGTTCAAGGCACGTTTAGTAGCCAAAGGTTATCGCCAAAAAGAAGGGTTAGATTATTTCGACACCTATTCTCCAATTTCTCGCATAACGTCAATTAGGACGTTAATAGCGATTGCGGCTGTATTAAACTTTGATATACATCAAATGGATGTAAAAACAACATTTTTAAATGGAGAACTAGATGAAGAAATATACATGGAACAACCTGAAGGGTTCGTGCTTAAAGGACAAGAAAGCAAAGTGTGCAAATTAGTTAAGTCATTATATGGACTTAAACAAGCACCAAAACAATGGCATGAGAAATTTGATCATACTTTGTTGACACATGGGTTCAAAATAAATGAATCTGATAAATGTGTCATTATTAAGAGTAATGATAAAACTTGTGTTATTGTTTGCTTGTATGTGGATGGTATGCTCATAATGTGAAGCGATAAAGATGTAATAAACAAAACAAAGAAAATGTTGAATTCAAGTTTTGACATGAAAGACTTAGGTCAAGCCGATGTCATTTTAGGAATTCAAATTAAGAGACATAGTGAAGGATACGTCCTTACACAATCCCATTATGCAGAAAAAATATTACGAAGGTTTGGTCAATTTGACTGCAAACCTGCTGCAACTCCTTTTGATGCTAGATGCAAGTTGGAGAAAAATAAAGGCGATGCCATATCTCAACTTGAATATTCTCAAGTAATTAGAAGTCTAATGTACTTGATGAATTCAACTAGGCCCGACTTAGCTTATGCAGTAAGTAGGCTTAGTAAATATACAAGTAATCCGGCACAAGAGCATTGAGATGCTTTAGTAAGAGTGTTAAGGTATTTGAAAAATACACTTGACTACGGATTATACTACACAAAGTATCCACCTATTATAGAAGGCTTCAGTGATTTCAATTGGATTTCTGACACTACAAAATCCAAGTCGACAAGTGGATATGTTTTTACCTTAGGAGGTGCAGTAATATCTTAGAAATCTTCTAAACAGAAATGTATAGCTCGGTCCAACATGGAGTCTGAGTTTATAGCTTTAGACTTGGTTGGTTAAGAAGCCGAGTGGCTCAAAATTTTTTTGGAGGATATTCCAATATGGCCAAAGTCGGTAACTGCTATATGTATACATTGTGACAGAATGACCGTTCAATCAAGGGCCAAAAGTCATGTATACAATGGGAAGTCACGTCACATCAGGCGTCGACATAATACTCTTAAGAAGTTGCTATCCAATGAATAATATCCATTGATTATGTGAAGTCAAAGGAAAATATAGCTGATCCTTTGATAAAAGGCCTACCAAGAGAGCAAATATTATTTACATCGAGGTCTCAAGCCAATTCAATGAATCGAACTGGGCGGAAACCTAACCTAGCTGATTAGAGATCCCATGGTCTAGGTTCAATAGGCAAACTGGTTGAGTTTGATTCAAAAGTTGAACACACAACTTACCCATTCCTATGATAAAATGTGTGTTGTCTGTTGACGTTTGAGGGGTTATGTTTTATACATTTAATGACATTAATATCTTGTTATCAAGAGGAATATAGCACACTATTCTTAATTAATGTCACCTATATAGGAGTAAATGGGGCCGCATTTATGAGAATTGACATGGCTAAATTCTCTACAGCTTCTACGAAATTTGGGATCTGTTTAGGGCCGAAATGAACACAACCGTATGAATTGACGTGTGGTAGACATGATATGTGTGTATCATATTGTCTCGGTTTACTACTGCGATGAACAGTTCAAGATCTTCCACATCCACTGCGTCACTAAGTAAACCCGATATGTTTTCACTAGGGTAAGTTCAAGTCCAAAAGACACTTCACCCGATGCATATCATGCCTATTCTCTCTCAGTTTTAGGCAGCCTAGTCATCCATTTGCATTTACATTTGCATTCAAATGTGGGGTAATTGTTGAAGTCTGAATGAAATTTCAACTCAAATGTGGGGTATTGTTGGAAATTTGAGTAAAAATTTCTTTGTCCCACATTGGCCATTCCCAAAAGATTTTATCACTTTATAAGGCTTTGTCCTTTATAGAAAGTGATTGGAGTAATAGGCCTAGAGAATAAAATTGGGCTCACCCTTGGGGTTGGGCTTTGGAGTGCACTAATTGTCACAGCCCGTCCCGGAGATACATTTGACGGGAATGTGAAATGACGGATTTACCCTTAGCGGGTATTAGGGTACGTGTGTGTGATATGTTTGAACATTTCATGGTTCCTAAGTTTTTGGAAAATTAATTAAATTGGATTAAAGGTTGATTTAAAATTTGGTATGTATTTTTGTGTGGTTAAGGAATTAAAAGACTTGGAATTTTGGTGGGTTTTGTTGGACCACACAACACACACACGGGTCAACCTCAACCCTTTCCTTCCCCCGTGCTGCCTCTCTCCTCCCTCACGGCTTTCTCTCACTCTTTCACTCTCGACTTGTACGGACACACTCACCACCAAGCCTACAAGCACGGATCGAAGGTTGTGAAGGTACCATCGTGCTCGTGAGGACTATACGAACTCAACCACACCCATTTCAGGTAAGAAATCTTTCGATTTCACGTCGAAATCCCAAGCACCGATTTTGGCACTGTTCATGAACTTTTTGTTGGTTGAATTTTAGGACAATCCAAGCTCATAGTGAGCTTAGTGAGGTCCCAAGGAAGCTTGGAGTGCTTCGTTGGAAGGATTTGGACGTCGGGATCACGAGGGTTAAGTTTGGCCGGTTTTGCTTGGATTTTTCCGGTGAGATTTAGTTGTTTTTGAAGCTTAAAAGTAGTATATTGTGATTCTACATGTTGAGGGCTTTAAATTGATATATTATACGAAGAAAATGGTTGAGAAACGAAAGAGAACAAGGCATTTGAAAAATGCCCAGAATCCGGCCACCGGAGAAAAACCAGTCCGGCGAACTCGCGAGGAAGAAGGTGCGCGTGGGCGCGCGTGGACCCGTGCCTTCCTTGGCGCGTGCCACAGTAAAAAATTATTTTAAAACTTTGTTGACGTCCGTGACGTCGAGTAGGTCAATGTGGTATATTCATATACCCAATTTGAGCACCGTATGAGAAAGTTATTATGATTATTGGTTAGGTGCTTTAAATAACGTTTTATAGTTTTCGCATTTAGGTGAAAATGTGAATTGACGATCCGACCGTTGGATCGTCACCAAACTTTGATATGTTGTAATACGTAATATTTGAGGATTATTGGAACTTACGGATTGGGAATCCGAGTTACGGATCTTCCGGAATTGGAGTTGTAAGTTCATAAAATAAAATGTTAACCGTCACTTAGTTTTGGAAATTGACGGAGATCCGACCGTTGGATGGTAATGAAATTTCAGGATGTTGTCCTAGAGATATATTGTGGACTCTGGAAGTTATGGATTTAAAATCTGAGTTGCAGATCTTTCGGATCAATCTATGTAGTGACGTATTTTATATAAGTTATATTCTATCGATATGATTTCTGAGGTTGGATTTGATTATTGTTCTAGGCGGCGATCGTCATGACGCCTTGATGAGTTGTGCTAGGGAGTTGTAGGGCGAACTCCAGGTGAGTGGGCAGTTTTGTTTTCGTATTACCTATATACTATTGAGTTTTCCCAGAAATTGAATTTAAATGAAAGCATGATTTAAAATGCCATGGATAGATTTATATGAAAAGTATGATTTGAAATGCCATGCATAGAAGTATATGAAAAGCATGAATTGATATATGATGCATATATATATGTGAATTGGTGCTGTGGACGCACAGGTAAGTATCAGGTGAGTTTTATATTATTCATGTGCATTGTTGATGTGTATATTGTGGATAGCTCATAACCTGCAATCATGGTGTTAGTGCTTATATTATTCACCACACCGCACGCTCGTCTTGGATCCAAGTAGGTGGATGTCGTACAGACCAAGTGAGGGTTTCGACATGCTAGTCGTATAGATTACTAGATGTGATTCCGACTAGTGGGTGACCTTAGATTATGTGCACAGATGATTGATGAGAGAAGCACTAGAGCGTATTATTACACCATCCATGTCGTACAGACTACTTCAGGTAGTTCCGACTTATCTGCAGTGTAGTGCCGTACAGGTCATCGAGGTGACTCCGGTTGGATTGGATGTTGAGCTATGGAATTAACCGTACAGGACCAACTGCAGGGTCTCCGGTTAATTCAACTTTTCACCTGTTACATTGATGCATCATTTATTTTGTTTTCGAAATTAAAACATGGCATACTTTCGGGTTTTAAAGAAAAATTGATGATTCGAGATTTATGAAAAGTATTATGTTATTATACTATTTTCTGGGAAAAGTATACAGGTTTTACAGTGAGGGGTTAGAATTATTTTTGGCGAAATGTTTTTGAAAAGCTTGGTTTTACTGACCCACTCAATTTTGTTTTTCGCCCCTCCAGGTTCTTGATAGCAGAGTTTTGGTGGCCACGAGGAATCCAACGGTATTCTGACAGAAATCACAAAAGTAGGACTCACCCTCGAGGGTTTCCATTTTAATAATTGTATTTTAAAAGCTTTCGAACTGTGTAAATGGTTACGTCACTCTCATGTGACGGCCAGCATGCCCTCCTTCGGGACGGGGTGTGTCACTAATTAATTGGTAATTAATTATAATTAATATATATATATATAATTAATATATATATATAATTAATATATAATTATTTAATTAATTATTTTCAGATTTAATTAATTATTTTTAATTAATTTCAAATTTAATTAATTATTTATTTTTGACCAACAGACTCATCATTTTAGATGAAGTCTGAAGAGTTCAGAAAGAATACGAAGCAAAGCACCCCTATGGAGAAGATGTCTCCCAACAGACATATCCCATTCTTATACCTGTTGCGAATAAGCATCCTTATATTATATATACATCCATCTGCATGGCATTTAGGACACAGAAAATCAATATTTTTCTTCTACAATCACAAACATCCTTTCTGAGAGAACCACATAGAAATTCGCCAGAAGTTAAGTTTTCCGGTGCTAGAATTCTAACTTGATTGTTGAATCCTGGTGAAGTAGACGTCCGTAGAACTACAAGCACTGAGTAGGGACGAAATTTATGTTTGAAGGACATTGCGGTACGTAAGCCTCGATCTTCAATTTTTCTATTTAAATTTATTTCGTTGTTCATACTCTGTTCAATATTTATTTGTATTTATTATTTATTAGTATATATAAGTTTATCACAGATTGTTGACATATAACTAACAGTTAATTCCTAGTTTTGTGTATGTGCTTTAAATAACGTTTATTCAGTTATTTCGCATATAGGTGAGACTTATTCTGAGGACGAGCGCCATCAATGAAGGCTCGGGGGCTACGACCCTTTGACATATCAGTGAGTGGGCTTTTGGTTTTCTGTATATACCTATATACTTGAGATTTTTCCCAGAAAATGAATTTGAATGATTATACGTTTTGAAATGCCATGCAAAGTATCTGCCTATTTTATTTATGCATTAGTAGTTGCATATAATTATGATTGATGCTGCGGACGCATAGGTAAGTGCCATGAAAGTTCATAAATTAAAGATGTGAGATTACTTCAGTTATGTGAGTTATGATGTGATGAGAACTCAGAAACTTGCACCTGGTGTTAGTTCTCCCACCTAGAGTTAGGGCACAGTCCTTCTGTCACAGCCCGTCCCAGAAGTGCTTTTGACGGGAATAGGAAATGACGAGATTGCCCTTGACGTTACTAAGGTACTTAGGTACGTGTGTGTGAGACTTTATTGGTTCAAATATTATGCAAGGGTATTAGAAAATATTTTGAAAGATGGATTTTGTTATGTATGGCTAGGATGAAATGGAGGGTGTGGGTTAATCTGGACCACACAAGACCTCTCCTTCCCCCGTGCCTTCCCTGTCTCACGAACTCACGCACACACACCCATCGTACGGCACACACCCAAACCCTCCACAAACTCGACGGATCGAGGCAAATAAGGTATGTATCTTCATCCTTTTGACGTCCTGAGTTCATTGGTGCTAGTTTTAGGAAGTGAAACCTTCGATTTCACGCGGAATCCGAAACCTCCATTTTTGGGTACTGTTCATGCGAACGTAAAATGTTGTGTTTCAGGGGAATCCAAGCTTATAGCAAGCTTAGTGAGGTCCTACGGAAGCTCGGGGACGTTCGTTTGAAGGATTTGGACGTCGGGATCGTGGGTTTCAAGGTTGGCCGAATCTTTGGTTTTTGCAAGGTGAGATTTCTTGCTTTTTAGGCCCTAAAACTAGTCCAACGTGATAGTACACTCTTAGGGCTTCAATTTGGTATAAAATACGAAGAAAATGGGTGAAAAACGAAGGAGAACAAGGAGTTTGAAAACTGGCCGGAGTTTGGCCGGAGTCCGGCCGCCGGAAAAACCAGTCCGGCGAGCCCTGCGAAGGGGATGACACGTGCTGCACGTGCTGCGCGTGGCCTGCGCGTGGACCCGTGCCACGTGTGGCGCGTGGCACATCAAAAAAATAATCTAAAAATATGTCGACGTTCGTGACGTCGAGTAGATCACTGTGGTATATTCATATACCCAAATTGAGCACCGTATGAGAAAGTTATTACGATTATTGGTTAGGTGCTTTAAATAACGTTTTATAGTTTTCGCATTTAGGTGAAAATGTGAATTGACGATCCGACCGTTGGATCGTCACCAAACTCTGATACGTTGTAACACGTAATATTTGAGGATTATTGGAACTTACGGATTGGGAATCCGAGTTACGGATCTTCCGGAATTGGAGTTGTAAGTTCATAAAATAAAATGTTAACCGTCACTTAGTTTTGGAAATTGACGGAGATCCGACCGTTGGATGGTAATGAAATTTCAGGATGTTGTCCTAGAGATATATTGTGGACTCTGGAAGTTATGGATTTAAAATCTGAGTTGCAGATCTTTCGGATCAATCTATGTAGTGACGTATTTTATATAAGTTATATTCTATCGATATGATTTCTGAGGTTGGATTTGATTATTGTTCTAGGCGGCGATCGTCATGACGCCTTGATGAGTTGTGCTAGGGAGTTGTAGGGCGAACTCCAGGTGAGTGGGCAGTTTTGTTTTCGTATTACCTATATACTATTAAGTTTTCCCAGAAATTGAATTTAAATGAAAGCATGATTTAAAATGCCATGGATAGATTTATATGAAAAGTATGATTTGAAATGCCATGCATAGAAGTATATGAAAAGCATGAATTGATATATGATGCATATATATATGTGAATTGGTGCTGTGGACGCACAGGTAAGTATCAGGTGAGTTTTATATTATTCATGTGCATTGTTGATGTGTATATTGTGGATAGCTCATAACCTGCAATCATGGTGTTAGTGCTTATATTATTCACCACACCGCACGCTCGTCTTGGATCCAAGTAGGTGGATGTCGTACAGACCAAGTGAGGGTTTCGACATGCTAGTCGTATAGATTACTAGATGTGATTCCGACTAGTGGGTGACCTTAGATTATGTGCACAGATGATTGATGAGAGAAGCACTAGAGCGTATTATTACACCATCCATGTCGTACAGACTACTTCAGGTAGTTCCGACTTATCTGCAGTGTAGTGCCGTACAGGTCATCGAGGTGACTCCGGTTGGATTGGATGTTGAGCTATGGAATTAACCGTACAGGACCAACTGCAGGGTCTCCGGTTAATTCAACTTTTCACCTGTTACATTGATGCATCATTTATTTTGTTTTCGAAATTAAATCATGGCATACTTTCGGGTTTTAAAGAAAAATTGATGATTCGAGATTTATGAAAAGTATTATGTTATTATACTATTTTTTGGGAAAAGTATACAGGTTTTACAGTGAGGGGTTAGAATTATTTTTGGCGAAATGTTTTTGAAAAGCTTGGTTTTACTGACCCACTCAATTTTGTTTTTCGCCCCTCCAGGTTCTTGATAGCAGAGTTTTGGTGGCCACGAGGAATCCAACGGTATTCTGACAGAATTCACAAAAGTAGGACTCACCCTCGAGGGTTTCCATTTTAATAATTGTATTTTAAAAGCTTCCGAACTGTATAAATGGTTACGTCACTCTCATGTGACGGCCAGCATGCCCTCCTTCGGGACGGGGTGTGTCACCTTCACGTGATGTTCACCTTCTGCATTGTATGCTCACCTTGGATCCAAGTTAGGTGCAGAGGTTTGTCATACAAACCACTTTAGGTGGTTTCGACTCGTAGGTGACCCGCGATTATTTGCACAGCCTTTACGTGATCGTAGCATTAGATGATATTTACTTTACACCTAGTCTTGTCATATAGACCACTGTAGGTGGTTCCGACTAATGTGCAAGATTTGATTTGATAGGATTGAGATTGGTTATGAGCTATATACTCAACAATGCAGTTTGAGTTAGAGAGATTTGGCTAATGCAATATTTGACATTTATATATTTTGCCTGGTTTACCTATAACATTGCATTGAGATACTTTGGCATGGTATACTTTTATGGATTTTCATCTTGAGTGTGATTTCTGATTCGGATTATTATTATTATTATTTTCTAGGAAGTTATACAGGTTTTATGGCGAGGAGTTAGAACTTTTGAGAAATGAAATGATTTTGAAAAGCTTTGTTTTTGCCCACTCACACTTTCTGTTTTGAGCCCCTCCAGGTTTTAAGTAAAAGTGCTTGGTGGATCACGAGGATTTCGACAGGGGTTCTAACAGAGCATCGTAAATGTAGGATCACCCTCAGGTGTTGTATAATTAGTACTTGTCTTGCTTGACTGCACTTCGGATATTTATGCTCTGGTTGTGTTTTTCATGTTTAATCTCGCACTAGCACTCTATCTTAGTTAGTACTCTAGTTAATTTGATTTTTTTTCATTCGTAATTCCTTATATCTCTTTTGCTTCCGCATTGTGCACATGGTTACGTCACTCTCACGTGACGGCCATCATGCATCGATCAAGGTCGGGGTGTGTCAATTGGGGTGTTGATGAAACCGATGAGAAGCAACGGATTTATATGGATGGGCTTTTCAAGCAAAGTTTCCAGCAATGGAAGTTTGATGTGTTGCGGGCGAGGGAGGATTGAAGTTGATAAGGGTTGTTTTTTTATTTTTATTTTTAAATAAGATTTTGTGGACTTTATATTTAATTTAATGAATAAATATATGTTATGTGGATGAGTATTAATATTTGTCTTAATTATAACTTCTGTTTGGGATAGTAAATTAGTTTTGTTAATTAATTTAATGTTTATTTAGGTTTGAGTTTTTGATTTATAATAAAATAAAAATTTACAATACATACAAATAAAAAAGAAAAACATAAAAAAAAATTTAAAAATATGCATTGCACGACGATTCATTCTTTTATCGTGCAATGTGTCGAAAAGAATAAATTGTAAAGTAAAGGAAATAAAATAAAAAAATGGTAAAATTGTGTGACGAAAGTTTCATTTTTGCGACGAAGATCATCTTAGTGGCACAATGTGTGTTTGCGTGACGAATACCTTGTTCGTCGCAAAATCGTCATCTTTTTGAATCTGAATTCAGTCATGTGCAGAGGCAAACTGCAAAAAAAATTGCAGATTGTGCCTCTACACTCATCCCTTCGATTTTGCTCAATCCTGCATTCGTCATTTCCATTTTCTCTCAATTTCATCATCTAATACTCCCTCCATCTTCTTCTCTAGGTTGATTGAGCTATCTCGGTGTGTCCGGTAAGCGTTTTTTATCGTTAGGGTAAATGTATTAATGTAAATTCATGCTAACACCATTAATTTCGTTGTCTATAGGAATATTGTGTATGATTAGTGATTGGTGGAGAACGATTGAGAAGGTATTTTCTTCGTTTTGTATTGGACATATAAAATTAATTAAATTATGTTGAACTTAGTTTCCCATTCGAGGATATGTTGGATTTCATGCATGGATGTGAAAGCATGACTGCGGTCCAATTAATTCTTGAATTGTCCCATTATTTGGACAGTTTGGGAATGCACAGTTATGACGCGTAGTTTATGGTTAAAGGATTAGGTTTCAGTTGTGGAGATTTCAGTGTCATCTCTGTACGTTCTTCAGGCTGTACACCTGAAGAACTATATCAAGATGCTGCGGAAATTCATCCACGTCGAAACCTAATTTGATGTAGCCGTAAATTACGTGACATGACTATGCATTTCTGAATGGGATAAGGCCCTTACCGTAGGCATAAGGTGACATTATCATTTTGAATGAAGTTGTTGTGATTGTTGTATTGTTATTCTGGTTATAGCAATTATGGACAGGATGTGGATACAGAACCTGAATAGATGTGCGGATGAATACTTGGTTGGAATCGAGGATTTTATTGACTTTGCACGTACACACAACTCGGGTGCAACTAGAATCCAGTGTTGGAAATGTGCCCTAAAGCCAATCATGTGATGATACTTTACGGACATTTCACATGTTAAACTAATCTAGTTTTACATATAAAGGGCAAAGATTATTGTTTAAGCCGTTTCATATAAATGTTATATGCTTAAACGATAAAGTCCAAGGAATATGTGATTGGGAGAATGTAATCTAATGAAGTTAGATTCATGAGACCATTCTTTCGTAGACACATCCTAAACGTTCCTGATCATAGGATTGCCAATTGGGCATTGACAGTCCGTTAAGATCAGTACGTACTATGTCTTCTTTCAGGGAGAGTGATTAGTCTCGAGTCATTGGTGTGTGTGACATCAAGACAAGTACGGTAGGTGCTCAATAGAGAATGAGTTCACTGAACACGATTAACGAAAGAGTTCTCATATTCCATGTCACATGAGAACTCATGTTTGGGATAATGCAAATTAGTCCTTTGACCTGAGGCATCATAGTTGTCTTGTGGTTAAGACCTTGATCTTTGATTATGTCAAAGTCATCCCATCGGGGTGTCCACGGCATCGTTGGGGTCAAGCCACTTAGCTATGGAGACAAGTGAATGCGCAACAAGGGATCTCTAACCTTCAAACCGTTTGAGGGAGAATACTCTCTGATATGATTTGAATCTCTGGCCAGAGTATGAATGAGATTAGGGAATGCGTTCCGAATCACATTCAAGGTAATCATATAAGCACAAGACACACATTGGATAGTAGACATGAGAAAATAAACTATCAAACCAAACAATGTGGTCAAGAGTATTAGATTAGAGAAAGACCGTATTGCATTTGTAATCTCGAACTGAATAGGTTCTCCACCTCTTCTGATTAGCTTGGGTAACCATGATATGCTGCTAGGTGTCACTCATGGTTTGTGGAAGCCCTAAACGTGTGTAATCACTAAAGGGAGAATTGAAAATAGTTTCAATTCACAATCGATGTAAAATGGTTTTAATCGCCCACTACCTCGCTAAAAGGAACCTAATGGATCGCACACCATAAAAGGTAGAGATTGGAGATTAAACGGAAATGAGTAAGAATGATTAAATGGTTTAATCATTTATTTATGGCAAGGATTAATTAATATGTTAATTAATCAAACGAATAAGTTCGTTAAATGACTTCGGGATAGTTTTGGACCTTAAGGCCCAATGGGCTTCGAACGTCAAGCCCATTAACTTAAGTTGTATGACAATTTAATGAATAAAGATTCATTAAAGCCCAAAAGCCCAAAAATCCCTAAATGGCCGGCCATATGGAATGAATTAGGGTTTTGGTTATTTAGGTCACTTAAAGAAGTGACTATATAAATGACTTTATAGCCAAATATTCATTAAGGATTAAAAGGGTTTATTTTTGGGGAAAATTGGTGAGAATTGTCTCTCCATTTTCTCTCTAAAGAGGCCAACACCTTGGAGGGTACATCTAGCAATCCTACTACTCCAAGGTCACTCATTTTCTTCTACAATCTAACCTTGGTGAAGAGACTTAGAGGTTCTCAATTTTGGGAACTTGGAGAACCTATTCTTCCATCCAAATCCATGGATCTAAGAAGCAAGGAATGAAGGCCCTATCTCTTTGGGTGATTAGCCTTTGCTTATGCAAAGAGGAATCTACAAAGGTATTAATTTCAACTCACTTTGTTTTGAGTTGATAATTGGTTCACCAATCTACTAGGCTTTGAATTTCATGGTAATGTTTTGTTTTTGAGTGCATGCAAGCATGATTCCGCCTTTAATTGTTAATTGCATGCTATATGATGTTGCTCAAATGAACATGTTTTCACAAAAGATTTCCTTCAAGTGGTATCAGAGCCTAGGTCTAGTAGTTGGTGAATCCTTTTGGGTTTTGTAGTTCATAGTATGTGATCTAAAAGTTGTAATTGTTACAAGCTTTATTCTTGCTTCTTTGAATGTAAATTTTGTTGGAAAATTTGCCATCTCAAATGTTGTAGATGTTGTTCATATGAGCATGAATATTGGAGCTAAAATTTGGTGCCATGCTTTTGGGAAAATTCGGCCAAAACCGAAGGGTGGATTTTTGGGTTCTTGTTGGACTTGTTAAAAGTGTTTTAATGTGTTCTTTGGAACCCCTAAGTACCCTAGTTTGGTTAGATGTTATTTCCGTAAGTAAGAATGGTTTTGGAATGTTTTTGGGTGAAAAAAGTTCATGGAAAAATTTAGGTTTTTCATGAATGTTCTTCATTGTTCTTGATGTTCTTGCCAAGAACAAAAAGGTTTGGTGTTTTGATTCAAAGTTTTGAATTATTACATAAAGTTTATGTGATATGTTTTTAAATGATTTATCATGTATTTAAAGTATTAGATATTTGTATAAATGATGATTGAAATAATTGTGATTGAATTATTTCATAAACATATCCTTTCACATACACTTGCATGCTTTTGACAAAACTCACAAATCAACACACACACCAACCTTATCTCTCCCCTAAAACCGGCCACTCCCTCAAAGGGAGTACTTTTGGGGCTTTTATGCAATTACATAAAGTTTTGATACTTTTGTGTATTTGCACTTTGGCCCAAAAGTTTACGTTTTGACGTTTAGGTCCAAAAACGCTAAAGGACAAATTGTTTTGTTCCTTTAATGAAGTTTTTGCATTATTAAAAGTTTGGGTTCTAGTTGTATTTACATGAAGTAGTGACTTTTGTGTATTGTACAAAGTGACCCCAAAAGTTTTTGTTTTTGCAATATGGCCCAAAAGTTGAGGTTAATTGCATGATGGCCCAAATAGGATGAGAACAAAATTGTTTTGTCTCTTTAAATGAGAATTGGATTTTCATTTTGTTTAGCTCCATTTAAATCAATTTTATGGATACAAAAACCAAATGAAAATGTTGCATTCAATTAATTAGTTAAAGTGTTAATTAATTAAAGGGTGATTATGAACCTAAGCCTAATATAATTGAGCTATGTGAAAGGCGTTTCAAATTTGTTTGAACCATGGGAATGTGTAGATTAGATTTTGGTTGTAATTTGATTTGATCAAATGTTGTAAAAGGGCTTAAGCTCTTCTTTACTTTAAAGTAATTCGTTATATGCAAATGTTGTAATGAGCATAAGCTCACCTTTACTTTGAAGTACTTCTTTCTTGCTTTATATGATATGCATGAAAATGAAGTAGTTGGGTCCAACGCCCCTAAGACAACACGCCTTAATGTGATTAAACGCGTAACTAAAATCAATCACCATCCCTAGACCGAGATTCAACACAAGGCTCGTGTTGAATCTAAACAAAGGTTCATAATCATCCTAAGGCCCTAAGGCAACTATGTAGTCCATCAAATGAATGCAAAGTTTATGTTAGTAGTATCATATACTCTTGCTTTAAAAATCGTTTTAAAAGCATAGTGGGAGTATTATGTACAACTAAAACAATGAGATGGACCAATAGTTGTAATAGGACCAAAATTGTTTTAATAGAGATTAAAATGAATATTTATATGTGATGAGACCTAAAACCCTCAACCAAATCAATATTAAGTTGATAAGCGAGAGATGTTTAGAATATCTCGTTGCCTTCCACCGTGGTGGGATCCAATCGTTTATGACTTGTACACCGGCTTCACCCTATCATGGGGGAGTACAAAGTGCATGCTTATACTCAGGAGGAATCCATACACATATGATGAGGTGAGTGTAGGCAACGAGGATGGCCAATATCATATCATTGTGAGGCTATTCTTGAACCCCTTCATGAACTAAGCATGGTGGGAATGACTTAACTAAGTGCAATGGAACCAATATCATATCATTGTGAGGTTACATTCTCTAGAGGCCAAATAAGATGGGTACTTGCATTAGTTGCAAATGAGTAAGCGTACTCTCTCATTATTATTAATGCTAGCCGATATCGTATCATCGTGAGGTGGGCTTGGTAGTAGTGAGCCTCCCATAACCTACTAGGAGTTTCATCCAAAACTCTCGAATTCCAATGAGGGATATGGAATTTGCCAAAAATAGTGGGTGGTGCTATTTTGATTTAAAGACCCGAATCAAATGGCTTAAAATCAATCAATCTATATTCGTTATGTATTTGTTTACCAATATATTTGCAAACGCTATCCAACACTTGACAAATAAAAACCGAATGTTTTAGTTTCCGGACTTGGTACAACAATCCCAAAGAATGTCTTACATGGATTGTATATGTATCTAAGTAGTCTCATCCTCACAATCTTCCTAATGATAATGTATCATTGGAAGAACATGTTAGAAAAGTCTATCGTGAAGAGGACAACACAAACAACCAATGCTTAATCCTTTGTTAAATGAACAAAGGAACTTACGAAGATTAGCATAAATGACAAGGACACTTTTAGTGTTATTAGTTCTTTACTTACAAATCGTTGTATGAAGAAATAATAGTTGCTTTGAACAACCCTTAGTCAATGCAAACACTAGTGCTTGTTTCTTTGTTAAATGAACAAGGAACTTGAGAAGAAAGCACAAAGGCATGGACACGTTAATGTGCCATGATTCTTCATTTACA
This sequence comes from Malus sylvestris, assembly GCF_916048215.2. Classification (NCBI taxonomy): domain Eukaryota; kingdom Viridiplantae; phylum Streptophyta; class Magnoliopsida; order Rosales; family Rosaceae; genus Malus; species Malus sylvestris. The sequence goes on from NC_062269.1 coordinate 16,890,513, forward strand.
ATTGTTGTATGAAGAAATGAGAGTTGCCTTGTACAACTCTTGAAGGTTTGTAATTATGTTTAGAACATAATGGTTGGTTGACAAAAATAGTCCATTAACATGGACTTATGATGATTTTGAATCATTGAATGTTGAAGTGATAAACCACTTAACGAGACGGAAACTAGGCAAGGACTTCACCTTTGTTTCCCTATCCTAATGGTTCACTAAGTTTATTGTAAACTATGTAGTGAACAATAAACCACATGCTCTCCAAAATTGTTTGATGTGCATAACACAATTGAAAAAGGTTTCAAGAGAGATAGTGGGAGTTTAGGGACCATGACTAATGTAGTCAAAGGTGAAAGTCAAATAAAGAAGATAAATAACTCCAAGGGAACAAACTTTCTTTATGAAAGGATGGACATTGGAAGGGGTATTTGCAAGAAATGTCTTGCAAGTGTCAAGGACACACCTTTCGAAGGTGTTGTAAATTGTTCTTGAATAGTTCAAAACAGTTGGTTCTTCTACTTGAATGCATGATTCCGTATTAGTGACTATGTTTTACAATCGTTGTAAAAGTGTGGCTAATAAGAAGTAGAAGATTAATGAGAGAAGAGAAAGTACTTCACATTCGAAACGTGAATCAAATGTAGATCTCTGCGAAAGCAGTTGGTACTTACTTCCTCATATGAACTACCAAAGAAATTGGAAAAACATAGATTGTCTTTATATTCCAATTTTAAGGAACTAAATTCCGTCACTATGTGAAATGGATAAATGTTTTGTTTGACAAAACAATGTTCTTTATTAATCAATGATTAGATTATGGTAATCTAATTAATTATCTCTATAGTAGAGATAATATGGTAGTGTTAACTGTTTAGAAAATAATGATGCTTAAAACCCAAAAGGTTGCAAGGTAGTGACTAATCCCAACTAAAGTTGTGATACCTCTAAAACATAAATTACGAGTTGGTCATAAATGGACGCTTTGGATCGTTAGATCCGGATCCAATACCTTCTTGTTAAAATTGTATGGAGGCGAAATGTTCGAATCTTTATTCTTTTGGAAAGAAGAAAGAATCACAAAGTTGTTGAGGTTAATTCACTTAGATGTTAGTGGCACTTGTCCACAAACATAAATACTACTCATGTTGATTGACATTCACCGAAGATCACTCTCGGTTGGACTATAGTTTATTTTGAATAAACACAAGTCCGAATACTTTGCAAAATGTTTCAAAGAATTCAAAAAATGTAAGTTGATGAGTAAGACGTCTAAAGTATTTACCTCCTTAGATTTGATCCAAGATAAGGTAACACTTTAGAACAGTTTCCTTGAAAGATATCAAGGAAATAAGCATCATAAGATAATGTATTTCTCCATTAGGAGAAGAACGAACTCGAATAAGTTTTAGTTCGTTAGATGTTATCTATTACCCATAAATAGGATATATACTTCTAAAAACAATATGATTGTCAATGAGAAGATCTTCCAATATTTTCATGACTCCATAAGATGTAGTTGGAAAGAAAGACAAATCTTAAGCATGTTAAAGATTTGGGGTTGTGTGCTAACAAGCAATATTTGTTTGATAATAATCTTGTAGGATATCCTTAAAATAACTTTTGGATATCGCTTCTATAAACCAACTAACAAATGTTGTTTTGTTGGGTAGTTCATTGTAATTCTACAATGTGATTTGCCTAAAAGCAAATGAACGAGAGATAGAACTCAAAGAATGGGTTCTTTGAGAGACAAGATAGTAATCAAGAAATATAACAACCTAGTTCCTATACCTCAAGCTCCAAGGTAGTCGATAAGGATTTATAAACTGTCTCAGTTGAATGGTTTTGAACTTTATGACTATGTCATAGAGTTGCACCTCTTAATTCGAAAGAAATAAGAATGAAAATCCTTATGACTACATTGAGTGCATATACGATATATACTCAAGGAAATGGTAAAGTACCATTTGACTCGAAATAATGAAATGACTACAATCAAATAGAATGGTTGACTTTAAAGGAACCATTTTTGACGTAGTCTTAGTTTCAATTAATTCGAAGATTGCTAGCTACAACTAAATGGTGATTCAATGTTTGGACATAATATGGGTTTCCGAAACCATTATTAAGATAGTCTTGATAATATATGTCTAAAACGATGAATCACAAGACATGTAAGTTGTAGAGATCCATCCATCATGGATCTTAGCAAGTTAGTGGGAGCTATTTGCATTTTATGAGAAAAAGGATCAAATCGTTTGATTTCTCATAAAGATGTAAATGAATCTTTTGTTTACTAGTTTTACAAAAGATTAGTGGGAGTTAATCATGTTCCTAAAAATTTAAATTTATATGATATATTAATTTTGGAAATGAAAAGAATACTTCTTCGTTAAAGTTATGACTTTAATACATTATATGAAGATAGAATGTATATGGGAGATATAGTCTATATACATGGGATGGAAATCTATAATGATATATTTCATGATATAATTGGATTATATCAATCCCTAATAATAGACAATGGAGGTGATCGGATCATATTTATATATATTTTTACTTCGAATTCACTCATCTTTTCTTAGTTAGTTCCTTATATTTTTGAGCTATTTACGTTATTTTTGTGTTTATAGGATTTGTTATGCAAAGAAAATAAAAATAGAACAAGTGAAATTTTATGTAATAAATTCGTTAAACCTATCTGTGTAGATCAACTTTTACATAAAATTAATAAAAGAAATAATAATAATAAATCATGATGATGTTTGAAACATCATCATGATTCATGTTTTGTGGCATAACAGAAAATAAGAGGAGGACAACTTAGCTACGGGGAGGTGAGGCCAGAAAAAAAGAAGAATAAAGGAGAAAGCTGCTTTTGGGCAGCGATGGAGAGATGAGTGAGAGACAGCTAAAAGGATCCAAGGAGGACGGATTAGAAGAAAAGGGAAAGAATGAAACAGAAGGCAGCGTGCAGGAAATATAAAAAAGAGACTGTGGGGCGCAGCAAGAGAAAAAGAGGAATAAAAATAAGGCGGGCGCCAGAGGGCGAGAAGAAACGAGCCTCGGGGGAGGTCAGGAAAGAAACAGAAAAGGAGAAGCTGCCCTCTTGGCAGCTTGAAAACCGAGAGGAGAGCAGGTGAGGAGGACAGGGTGCTGCCTTTGGCAGCACGTGGGCAGCTCTCGAGGGCAGCACAGCGAAGTCAGAAGGAAAGGGGGGGAGGCTGCCCTTTGGCAGCAGAAGGAAAGGTCAGCAGAAGGAAAGGTCAGCAGAAGGAAAGGTCGTAGGGAAGAGCAGCGAAAGGGATTCAGCGCCAGGTGTGAAGAAGGGAAGAACGCTGCCCTTGCAGCTTGAGGAAGGGAAGACACAGTGTGGGCACGAATGCAGCAGATTCTCCTCTCTCGGTTAATCCTCTCCATATTTATATTTTACTGTTGGTTTTGTTTTAATAATGTGTAATTAATTTTATTTTGGCTAGAGGTTAATTCGAAACCATGAATATATTTGTAATATGAATTGATTACCTTCGGTTGTGATTTCATAAGTTGTGATTTCAATTTACTTATCCGTTCGTATAAAAACTTATTTGTGTATGTTGGTTGAGAGTGCACGCTTAATTTACATGCATGAATTTGATGCTAGAATATAAGTGAATTTCACCTAATCGTTATGAACTTATTTTCACAAGTAGTAAAGGTTGCTAGTCACAATCACGTTAAGTAAATTCTTGGCAAGAGTATCATGCTTTTCATAGTTACGAATGCCTCGTCAATGCTTATAGTTTTCACAAAGTTTAATGATCTTTGATTGTATCTCTATTGTGCTTTTCACGTAGGGGACTTTTGAAGAATGTTTTGAATTGTTGTATGCGTTTTCCCGTCCAATTCAATAACTTAAGGAAAACTTGAAGATTAAAAAAGTGCTATTCACGGTTAATCTGAAGTGTTGAAATTCACAACTTATTGAAAGAACAACTGAAAATCAATTTAGGTTGCATATGTGTAATGTGTGGAGAAGAACCCTCTAGCTAGTCCGTCATTTATCATTTTACCTTAATTTCATGTTTTTGTCAATTCTGTAATTTAATTAAGTTTAATTTACTTTTCATCAAAACCAAACACCCATCCATTATTAAATTATATTATTTTTTTAGTTTTCTTTATTGTTAGTCTTTTAATTTAATTTCCGTCCATTTCAGTTCCTAGTGTTTAATTTAATTGTTTTCATTATTTTGAGTCATTTTAAGTGTGTTTCGAGTTATTAGAGTTTTTAGCCTAGTTTTGTGTCCTTGAGTCTTATTTAATATTTTTAAGTTAATTTAATAGATTAGCAATCCCTCCTAATCCCCGGCCTAGAACGATACCCTACTTACATCTATACTACAATTGTCAAAAAGAGGGTTTAATTTGTGTGTTTAGTTATTTTACGCATCAAATTTTGGCGCCGTTGCCGGGGATTAGTAACTTTGCTAATCCTTTTATTTTTGTTTTTGTTTATGTTTATATTGGTGTTTGTGTATTTTACTTTTGATATTTGATTTATTTTTCTTTCTTTGATTTTAGGCACAAATGGAGCTGAGGGAAATTTAAAGGAAAGATGCGTCCGGCTAAAGACGTTAAATCAAGCGCTTCTTGGGAGGCAACCCAAGCATTCAACGAAGGGAGACTTTGGAATCGCTAACCCAATCAGATTTGCATTTTTACACCCTTATCTTTGCTGCTTTCATTTTGTTTTGTTTAGTTAGTTGTGTTATTTGGTTGATTTCTGTGAGTTTGTATTACTTAGTTTAAGTGTGGGGGAAGGTTAACCAAAGTCTCTTTACATTAATTTACATAAAAAAAAAAAAAAAAAAAAATTAAATTAAAAAAAAAAAAAAAAAAAAAAAAGATAAAATTTAAAAAAAAAAAAAAAAAAATAATAAAAAAAATAAAAAAAAAATAAAAAAAAAAAAAAAAAAAAAAAAAAAAAAAAAAAAAATTTAAATTAAAATTTTACAATGATGTAAACTAATAGTATTCATTGGTCGGGTGGTGCTTCAGTAGTAGGCGGGGCTTCAGCAGTCGGCGGGGCCACAGAAGGAGGAGGCGGCAGAGGTTGATCAGTTGGAGCTTCACTACGCGGTGCCGCCCCAGAAGACGAAGGCAGATGCGGTTGGAACAAACCCACAAACCTCCGATGATCAAGTAAAATTTGACCATCGGTGTCCTGCATCTGGTCAATCTTCCTCTTCATGCTGGTGGCATAGCTGTGTGCGAGCTTGTGCAATTCCTTATTCTCATGCTTGAGCCCTTTAATCTCTTGCTTGAGACTCTGTATTTCAGCCACCAAGGATTCAACGTGACGGGTTCGGGCATATAGGCGTTGGGCCATGTTGGATACGGAACCCGCACACTGCACACTGAGAGCCAGAGACTCCTTGACCGCCAATTCATCAGACCGCCTTGCGAGCAGTCTGTTATCTCTGGGAGTGACAAGGTTTCGGGCCACCACCGCAGCGGTCATGTCATTTTTCATCATCGAATCCCCCACGGTAAGGGGACCGGTAGGGGATATGAAGGATGGCCGCCATATGTTGTCTGGTGAAGGCGAAGCTGCCTCTTCACCAATGTTCAAGTCAAAACGACGATCAGAAGGGCCAGACATTTTTCAGAGGTGGTAAAGAAAGAAGAGAGTCGGAATGATCAAGATTAAACAAGTGCAAGAAGGGAGTGTTTACAGGAGGGTACTCAAGTGTGTTGTGGAACAAGCTTAACGTCTCTATAAAAAGGAAGAAATCAAAGAGGCGCTCCTCAGAGAAGCGTCCTCTCGCAAATCGAAGAGTCGGGGCTCCGTTCTCAAACGTCTGATTCTTTTCTCAAAAGAGGAGTTTCCTTTCTCAAAAGCCGGATTCTTTTCTCAAAAGAGGCGTTTCATTTCTTAAAGGCTGGGCTTGCTCAGAAACCACGAGCCGAACCCCGGATTTCAAAAGATCAATTTGTCCAGACGTGTCGTCACTTGTCACACGCAAATTGCTTTGCGGAAATCTCGGGCAATTTGTCGAAGCACCAATTCAGAAATCGAAGAGGGAAATTCAACAGTCAAAGACACGCTAGCTTTCTCAAAAGCTGGGCTTCAACCCACGGGAAAATCTTCTTTTCCAGATTTATCCGCACGTGTCACATGCTACCTCTACAATCGACGATGCTCAGAGCTCGAAGCGCCGATTACAGATATCAATGAGGAATCAGCTTTGCAGAAATTACGGGCAGCTTTGTCAGAAAGCGCGTAATTTGTATTCTTCACCCATCCACCGGCTGCCGACACTAAGTGAGAGAACAGTTCCGGTTGTGAAGACAAGTCCTATAAGTTTCTACCTTCGCCTTCCACAGCAAAAGCACACTCTCTCAGCACACCCTCTCAACACCTCTTCATCTCCGAAAATGCATTCCCAAAGAATCCTCTCGAGTCACTCTGTGTTCCTCATTCCTTGGGATACTCCTGCGAACAACCCATTCAAAGCAAAAGTATTTCATATCATAAAGGTTGAAAGCAAGAGTATCTCATATCATGCTTTCTCCATGTCCTTCTCCTTGTCTTTGTTTTCCGACAAGGAGAAAGAGAGCAATCAGCCAGCATTTGGTATCAATCTTCCGATCTGGAGCCAACTGCCTGGAACCCCTTCCTGATTGCTTACCTAGCCTTGCTCTCGAGTACTCATCTTCATCATTTTATGCTTTCTCTTCGTCTACCACATCTGCCTGGGGGACAGTAAGGGAAGTGAAAATGATACCTCGAAGCATGTGGAGACAATTCAGCTAGGGACAAGGAAAAAGAAAGCAAGAGGTGGGCACTTGGAAAGATTGAAGAAAGAAATAAGGACCAACACCTTTCCCTCGTGCCTGCCCGTTGTGCAGAAGAAACAAGCAGAGAAGAATGCAGCTTGCACAATCATCCCAGCGGAAGGAGTCCGAACTGAGGAACTAGAGAAGCTGCCACATCTGCTTGGAGAACAAATAAGGAACTGCAACATAACCAAAGAGCAAAGCTTCGCCGTACAATATCATAAAATCATCACTTGCAAGTGAAAAGCTAAGTGTCACCCTGTTCAAGAGGAAAGCTGTGGAAAGTCAACAAGCACGACCAATGATTACTTATTAGTTTTATTCATTATCTTTTATCGTAATTTTCAATTTTTCGTTTGCAATTTTTTTTTTTAATTAATTTTCTTGCGTTACTTAACTGAATTATTTCTTTTCTTTGCAGGAACTTTTGGTTCTTTCCACCCTTGAAGCTGATTGCAGAATTTTAGCTTGGGGGTCATCGCTTGATTTTACTGCAAATTAGGGAAGTTTTCAGTCCAATTGTTTTATTTTGTTCTTATTATTTATTTATTTTATTTTTATTTGCATTATAGTGTTTTCTGACATTGGGGACAATGTCCAGTTTAAGTGTGGGGGAAGAAATCTCCAGAATTTCATTTGTCTCTGTGTTGTTGTTTTTTGTGTTCTTAATTAGTTTTGTTTTCTTTTAAAAAAAAAATTTAAATTAAAAAAAAAATTTCGGAAAATTTAAAAATCCAAAAATATTGTCTTGTTTCCCTTATTGTTTTGAATTAGATTTTTGTTAGTTTCCCGACCCAATGATATAATTAGATCAAATTTGAATCACGATTATCAAGAACTTAGTTAACATGTGTTTTATGAAATTCCTAATTCTCTTGTTAGTTTTGTACATGTTTGACCATCTTTGAAAAACCAAATGCACATAGCCTTGTTAATGTGAAACTAAAGTATGACTTAAAGCTTCATATGTGAATTTAGTGACCATATACATCCTATGTAAGTTTTTGAGCCGATTGAAAGTGTGTGCATTTTTCATACACTCTTATTCTTTCATGTGTGATGAACTTATGTGAGATACATCTCTAGAACTTGCGTAACGATCTTTCGAAATGTTTGTCATTGATTGCATGAACTTGGAAATGATAGAGGCATTAGGTTTACCACTATGGCCCAAATAACCATGTTTCCCAAAGAAAAATGATATCATTAGTTTGCCAATTTGAGCCGTGTTTGTTGAGCCTTTTATTTCTTATCACCAGATATGTCTACCCTTATACCTGAAACATTTTTCCTTACCCTTTCCAAGCGAGCAATGCGAGATTGTTTTATGAGAAACGTTTGTGAAATACTGTGAAGATGTTTGGCAAAAGAATAAGTGTGGGGGTATTTCATGTTTGTGAATTAAAAAAAAAAAAAAAAAAAAAAAAAAAAAAAAAAAGAAAAGAAAAAGAAAAGAGAAAGATTGTATAAAAAGAAAATAAAAAGTTTTTAAAGTTTCAGTTTAAGGGTGTGATTGGAGGTGCTAGAAGAATTGCTGGAGAGCTTGAGTTCTTATAAATCTAAAGAAAAGAATCGCTTTCAATGTAGATTGGAACTTGTGTTTTCCTATTCTTTCGTTTCAATAACCCTATCCCTAAACCTCATTACATCCAATAAAAGTCCTCTTGATTTAAGTTTTGCAATTATGATTGTGGAGATGAGATCTTTATGCAAGCTTATGGTAGAAATTTCACATTTGATTCTTTGAGCGAAACACATTAAAACTAAACACATGTGTGATTGAGTGTATATCCCGTGAGAATGTTACTAGTTTGCATATGATGATTTTAAAAATAAAAACTTGAAATTGCATTAGCATGGCTATCTCACACACTACACTTCAAGGATGATTCAAAGATTACTGCTAATATTTGAATAAGGAAGATGAACTTGGATTAACTTGTTTGGTGCTAGCTATGGTTCTTGACGATTTGTTTTCTCGAATGAAATTCTATGAGGGTCACATAGGGGGAAACTAATGTTTTTCATGTTAGTGCTTTTTCATGTTTTCTTTGTTTTGCTCGAGGACTAGCAAAAGTTAAGTGTGGGGGTATTTGATCGGATCATATTTATATATATTTTTACTTCGAATTCACTCATCTTTTCTTAGTTAGTTCCTTATATTTTTGAGTTATTTACGTTATTTTTGTGTTTATAGGATTTGTTATGCAAAGAAAATAAAAATAGAACAAGTGAAATTTTATGTAATAAATTCGTTAAACCTATCTGTGTAGATCAACTTTTACATAAAATTAATAAAAGAAATAATAATAATAAATCATGATGATGTTTGAAACATCATCATGATTCATGTTTTGTGGCATAACAGAAAATAAGAGGAGGACAACTTAGCTACGGGGAGGTGAGGCCAGAAAAAAAGAAGAATAAAGGAGAAAGCTGCTTTTGGGCAGCGATGGAGAGATGAGTGAGAGACAGCTAAAAGGATCCAAGGAGGACGGATTAGAAGAAAAGGGAAAGAATGAAACAGAAGGCAGCGTGCAGGAAATATAAAAAAGAGACTGTGGGGCGCAGCAAGAGAAAAAGAGGAATAAAAATAAGGCGGGCGCCAGAGGGCGAGAAGAAACGAGCCTCGGGGGAGGTCAGGAAAGAAACAGAAAAGGAGAAGCTGCCCTCTTGGCAGCTTGAAAACCGAGAGGAGAGCAGGTGAGGAGGACAGGGTGCTGCCTTTGGCAGCACGTGGGCAGCTCTCGAGGGCAGCACAGCGAAGTCAGAAGGAAAGGGGGGGAGGCTGCCCTTTGGCAGCAGAAGGAAAGGTCAGCAGAAGGAAAGGTCAGCAGAAGGAAAGGTCGTAGGGAAGAGCAGCGAAAGGGATTCAGCGCCAGGTGTGAAGAAGGGAAGAACGCTGCCCTTGCAGCTTGAGGAAGGGAAGACACAGTGTGGGCACGAATGCAGCAGATTCTCCTCTCTCGGTTAATCCTCTCCATATTTATATTTTACTGTTGGTTTTGTTTTAATAATGTGTAATTAATTTTATTTTGGCTAGAGGTTAATTCGAAACCATGAATATATTTGTAATATGAATTGATTACCTTCGGTTGTGATTTCATAAGTTGTGATTTCAATTTACTTATCCGTTCGTATAAAAACTTATTTGTGTATGTTGGTTGAGAGTGCACGCTTAATTTACATGCATGAATTTGATGCTAGAATATAAGTGAATTTCACCTAATCGTTATGAACTTATTTTCACAAGTAGTAAAGGTTGCTAGTCACAATCACGTTAAGTAAATTCTTGGCAAGAGTATCATGCTTTTCATAGTTACGAATGCCTCGTCAATGCTTATAGTTTTCACAAAGTTTAATGATCTTTGATTGTATCTCTATTGTGCTTTTCACGTAGGGGACTTTTGAAGAATGTTTTGAATTGTTGTATGCGTTTTCCCGTCCAATTCAATAACTTAAGGAAAACTTGAAGATTAAAAAAGTGCTATTCACGGTTAATCTGAAGTGTTGAAATTCACAACTTATTGAAAGAACAACTGAAAATCAATTTAGGTTGCATATGTGTAATGTGTGGAGAAGAACCCTCTAGCTAGTCCGTCATTTATCATTTTACCTTAATTTCATGTTTTTGTCAATTCTGTAATTTAATTAAGTTTAATTTACTTTTCATCAAAACCAAACACCCATCCATTATTAAATTATATTATTTTTTTAGTTTTCTTTATTGTTAGTCTTTTAATTTAATTTCCGTCCATTTCAGTTCCTAGTGTTTAATTTAATTGTTTTCATTATTTTGAGTCATTTTAAGTGTGTTTCGAGTTATTAGAGTTTTTAGCCTAGTTTTGTGTCCTTGAGTCTTATTTAATATTTTTAAGTTAATTTAATAGATTAGCAATCCCTCCTAATCCCCGGCCTAGAACGATACCCTACTTACATCTATACTACAATTGTCAAAAAGAGGGTTTAATTTGTGTGTTTAGTTATTTTACGCATCAGGAGGCTAGGAAGTTTCTCATATGATGATAAACTTCAATTAGAAGGATGACTCTAGTAAGACTAGCAAGTTGCCCTTCTCAAAGGGAACGTGCCCCTTTGACTCCCAAAGAAATAATGCATAAATAGAATCCTTTATGCATACGCGGAAAGGTGATTTATGTATTTCATATTGTATGAAAAACATTGATATGAGTTGTACCTAGAACGGTACAAGACGATATCAATGCAAGCCCAGGATCAGAACCATGGCAACTGTCAAGTGAGTCCTTAAGTATTTGAGAAATACTAAAGGATAAATTCCTCTAAGAACGAGGAAGAATCAAAGTAACGTAATGGAAGCGTAAATGTATTAGATTATGAATCTAATCCATCATTGGATGTTTCTTCATTATGAATGAAGAGATAAACGAATATCTCTTTATTATGACTAAAGAGATATTTGGATGGAAACATTAAAGTAATGACTTTAGTGTGTTCCATTATGAATGCAAGATATATTGCCATATAGAAGTTTACAACAATGTTGTTTGGATGGGAAAGTTCATTTATGAACTCTCTATTCGATTCCAACCAGAAAGTGTATGACACTAATGGGGCGATAGCTCAAGCCTGGGAATCAAGGTCTCATCAAGATCCGAACTCAAATGAGAGACTGAACCACATGATTGAGAATCATGTATAATGGTGACGTCGTTATTCTCAAGGTTGCTTCTATGGATAACACATATAGATATCCACTGTCTAGGCCTACTATTCAGCCATTTATGAAATGACTACAGAAGAGGTATCATCAAGATGACCAAGCTGATTGGCTCTAGTGCAAGTGGGAGATTGTTGGAAATGTGCCCTAAAGCCAATCATGTGATGATACTTTACGGACATTTCACATGTTAAACTAATCTAGTTTTACATATAAAGGGCAAAGATTATTGTTTGAGCCGTCTCATATAAATGTTATATGCTTAAACGATAAAGTCCAAGGAATATGTGATTGGGAGAATGTAATCTAATGAAGTTAGATTCATGAGACCATTCTTTCGTAGACACATCCTAAACGTTCCTGATCATAGGATTGCCAATTGGGCATTGACAGTCCGTTAAGATCAGTACGTATTATGTCTTCTCTCAGGGAGAGTGATTAGTCTCGAGTCATTGGTGTGTGTGACATCAAGACAAGTACGGTAGGTGCTCAATAGAGAATGAGTTCACTGAACGCGATTAACGAAGAGTTCTCATATTCCATGTCACATGAGAACTCATGTTTGGGATAATGCAAATTAGTCCTTTGACCTGAGGCATCATAATTGTCTTGTGGTTAAGACCTTGATCTTTGATTATGTCAAAGTCATCCCATCGGGGTGTCCACGGCATCGTTGGGGTCAAGCCACTTAGCTATGGAGACAAGTGAATGCGCAACAAGGGATCTCTAACCTTCAAACCGTTTGAGGGAGAATACTCTCTGATATGATTTGAATCTCTGGCCAGAGTATGAATGAGATTAGGGAATGCGTTCCGAATCACATTCAAGGTAATCATATAAGCACAAGACACACATTGGATAGTAGACATGAGAAAATAAACTATCAAACCAAACAATGTGGTCAAGAGTATTAGATTAGAGAAAGACCGTATTGCATTTGTAATCTCGAACTGAATAGGTTCTCCACCTCTTCTGATTAGCTTGGGTAACCATGATATGCTGCTAGGTGTCACTCATGGTTTGTGGAAGCCCTAAACGTGTGTAATCACTAAAGGGAGAATTGAAAATAGTTTCAATTCACAATCGATGTAAAATGGTTTTAATCGCCCACTACCTCGCTAAAAGGAACCTAATGGATCGCACACCATAAAAGGTAGAGATTGGAGATTAAACGGAAATGAGTAAGAATGATTAAATGGTTTAATCATTTATTTATGGCAAGGATTAATTAATATGTTAATTAATCAAACGAATAAGTTCGTTAAATGACTTCGGGATAGTTTTGGACCTTAAGGCCCAATGGGCTTCGAACGTCAAGCCCATTAACTTAAGTTGTATGACAATTTAATGAATAAAGATTCATTAAAGCCCAAAAGCCCAAAAATCCCTAAATGGCCGGCCATATGGAATGAATTAGGGTTTTGGTTATTTAGGTCACTTAAAGAAGTGACTATATAAATGACTTTATAGCCAAATATTCATTAAGGATTAAAAGGGTTTATTTTTGGGGAAAATTGGTGAGAATTGTCTCTCCATTTTCTCTCTAAAGAGGCCAACACCTTGGAGGGTACATCTAGCAATCCTACTACTCCAAGGTCACTCATTTTCTTCTACAATCTAACCTTGGTGAAGAGACTTAGAGGTTCTCAATTTTGGGAACTTGGAGAACCTATTCTTCCATCCAAATCCATGGATCTAAGAAGCAAGGAATGAAGGCCCTATCTCTTTGGGTGATTAGCCTTTGCTTATGCAAAGAGGAATCTACAAAGGTATTAATTTCAACTCACTTTGTTTTGAGTTGATAATTGGTTCACCAATCTACTAGGCTTTGAATTTCATGGTAATGTTTTGTTTTTGAGTGCATGCAAGCATGATTCCGCCTTTAATTGTTAATTGCATGCTATATGATGTTGCTCAAATGAACATGTTTTCACAAAAGATTTCCTTCATCCAGTGCCCTTGTAGGAGGTGTAACAACACGTTAAGGGAGACAATTGAAAATTTTCGACTTCATTTAGTAAGGGATGGAATGATTGAGACATATAATACTTGGAACCATCATGGGGAACAATTAGACAATACTTCGTCTTCAAACGCCATAAGAGTGGACAATGTTGAACCTATTGTGGATCCGAATGAACAAGTCATGGATATTATAAATGATGCTTTTCCATTTGTAATGACAAACACCAATTAGGAAGGGGAAGATGACGTGCTTACACCAAGGGACAGTGCAGAGTTCGAACAATATGAAAAACTATTAAAAATGCCAACCAAGAGTTATACCTGGGATGCGAGAGCTTTTCCGTTCTCACGACCATTGTGGAACTAATGAACGGAAAAATAAAGCATCGTATGTCGAACCAGTGTTTCGATTACTTTTTGGGGGTTTTCAACAGAAAGCTTCCAAAAGACCATAGACATGTGCAAAAGGTGTTGAATGGTCTTGGATTGTGTTATGAAAAAATTCATGCTTGCAAAAACAATTATATTTTATTCTACAAAGAGAATAAAGCATTGGATAAATGCCCTGTATACAATGAGTCGAGGTTCAAAATGACATCTTAGAATAGAATGACTAAGATCCCACAAAAAGTCATGCGTTATCTGCCCCTGAAACCTAGGTTGCAACGATTGTATATGTCAACGCATACTGCCATGTACATGAGATGGCATAAGGAAAAGTGGGTTGATGAAGATGTCCTAAGGCATCCTGTAGATGGAGAGGCATGGAAAGAGTTCGATCGAACGTTCCTTAATTTTAATGCTGATTCTCGTAACGTTAGATTGGGACTTGCCACTGACGGATTTAATCCATTTGGGGTTTTAAACCAACACCATAGTACTTGGCCGATTTTTGTATTTTCGTATAATTTGCTGCCATGGAAATGTATGTAAAAAGAATACATGATGATGAATTTATTGATAATTGAGGATCCTGGTAAGTCAATCGATATATACTTACAGTTGTTGGTGGATGAGCTAAAAGATTGATAGACCCACGGTGTGCGCACATACAATAAATGTACTGGCAATATGTTCACTTTGCAGGCTGTAGTGATGTGGACTGTGAATGATTTCCATGCATATGCAATGGTTTCCTTGTGGAATACTAAGGGTTATATGGCATGCCCTATATGCAAGGAAGACGTAACTTCTAGTTGGCACGCCGGAAAAGTGTGTTACCTTGGTCATCGGAGATGGTTGCCTTGGAACCACGAGTGGTAAGAGAAGGATAAAGACTTTGACGGGGAGAAAGAGCATCGCCTCAGACCCAGAAAATGGTCCGGTGATTAGATTTTGGAACAGCTTGACCATTTGGATTTTGCTCATTTCGGGACCAATGTTAATAGGACCAAACTTTCTACACATATGAATTGGAAGCACATGTCTATGTTTTTTGAGCTTCCATATTGGTCCAAACTAAAATTGAGACACAACCTTGATGTTATGCATGTTAAGAAAAACGTATTTGACACATTGGTCGGCACAATTCTAGATATTGAGGGCAAGACAAAGGACACGATCAAAGCTCATCTTGATTTGGAACGAATGGGAATACGATGCGGTTTATGGATGAATAGGGACAATGATAAAGCCAGAAGGGATCTTGCGTTTTTTTTCAATGAAACCGAATGACAAGAAAGAATTTTTAAAGTTTTTATCATCTATAAAGTTTCTTGATGGGTATGCTTCAAATATCGCACGTTGCGTGAACGTTGACGAGGGTAAATTAGCTGGCCTAAACAGTCATGACTGGCATGTGGTTCTGCAATGCCTTCTTCCTGTGGGTATTCAACATCTCTTGCCATCTGATGTAATGAAACCAATCATGTTGTTGTCCAGTTTTTCTTCGCAATTGACGTCAAGAACATTGCGAAAAATGGATGTTAATCAGTTGCACCATGACATTGTGCAAGTTCTTTGCAAGTTTGAGATGATATTTCCTCCATCTTTCTTCACAAGTATGATACACGTGATGGTTCACTTACCAGAGGAGGCATTGCTTGCTGGACCAGTCAACTTTCAATGGATATATCCAATAGAAAGGTATATATTCCTCATCTTTTTTATTAATCAATATTAAATATATTACGATTAATAATATGTGTATCAGATCGTTTTATTTTGGCAGGCTTCTCGGAGACTTGAAGAAAAGTGTACGAAACAAAGTGAAGCCAGAATGATCCATTATACAAGCTTGGGTGGCATATGAGGTGCTTACATTTTGTGGAATGTATTTAAAGGATGTTGAGAAAACTTTCAATTGTCCTCCTCGTAATAATGACGGGGGTGTTAGAAAGGAGAAACTTCTAGCTTTTGCCCAAATCGCTAGACCATTCGGAGATTCGATGCGAGTCGTTTTCCAAGAAGGACATAGAGGTAGCACATTAGTTCATACTCAACAATTGTGACGAGACACTGTCATACCTAGACCCTTTAATGAAAATATGATGAAGCAAGCACATCCTTCACATTTGTATGCCAAGAAACACCGTGAATTGTTTCCGCAGTGGTTTCTCGAATATGTAAGTTTGGAGTGTTTTGTATTGGACATATATATTGTACCAATTAATTTGCTCGAACTAAAAAATTTAAATGTTTGTCAAATATTAGGTGAATCAACTGAAAGCATCGAATTCCCCAGCGTCAAGTGAAGAGTTATATAACTTTGCGTTTGGACCGATTCACATTGAATTGTACTCGGGTTGCCATGTCAACAACGTCAAGTTCTTAGGAAGTGCACGAAATGACAAGTTGTGTACACAAAACAGCGGTGTTCATGTCCTCAAGGATGGCAAAAGTACATACATTGAATTCTATGGCAAACTAACAAGTGTCGTGCAATTGCTTTACAAAGACCGGTGCCAAGTGATCTTATTTAAGTGTTGATGGTTTGATACAAACCCTAATAGGCAGGGAAGTGTGAAAAGAGATCATGGATTACTATCAGTGAACACTACCAAAACTTGGTATGATGACGACCCTTACATCTTAGCAACCATGGAAAAACAAATTGTGTATCTAGATGACCCTAAAGCTGGGAGGGGTTGGAAAGTTGTTCAGAAGATGGATCATAGGAACATGTATGCTATACCAGAGCAAGGCCGTATTGAAGATGACATTGACAATGTTGCTGACCAACGTCTTGAATCTTCAATGGAAAGTGGTGCAGAAACACTATGAAATACTAATCTTATCCAAGAACCATTTCAGATAGAAGAAGTATCTTCAATCAAAATACCGATTCAGTCGATCACAATTGACCTTGGTCATCTTGCACAGTATGATGGTCCAGTGCACACAAACAACGATGGTGACGTACCTATCGATGACGAGGAATGGGACACTGAAAATGATGATAGCGACGAAAGTGAAAGTTATTATAGTTCAGATGGAGATTAAGGCAATTTATTTGTAACTTTTTTTGTAAAACACATGAAATGGTTAATGCATTATGTAGAGTGATGAAAACAAATGGTATGAATGATTCCCATTTTATATGTGAATTACTTTGTAAATAAATTTGTTTATTTGTATTTTATAATAAATTATAAACATAATAAAAAATAAAAAAAAACTAATTTAAAACATAACTGCGTGACGCATAAAAAAATTTTGGTTGCGCAAGCATTTTTATTTTACACGGGATTATTGAATTTTTAGACACTTGTGCAACGAATACATATATTTCATCGCACCACTTTTTTTTGCGTGGAAATTTAAAAAAACTTGTGCGACGATTGTTTAGCCTTGTGAGACAAAGCCTGCATTGCGCAAGATTCAATATTATTAACCCCGCGTGATACCCTCTCTTTCTTTCCTCTCTATCTCCGTCGGCTCTCCTTCATTCACCTCATCTCTCCATCCCTCTCTCAAGCTGTCGCCACTTCTTCTCCAAGAGGTAATTTCCTCTTCAATTTTTAGTTTCAATTTTGTTTATTGATTGGGGGGTTAGAATTAGGGTTTTTATTTTTTCAAATTGGGGGTGGTGGGGTTAGATTTAGGGTTCATAAATTGGAAGTTACATTTAGGTTCTTAAATTAGAGTTTTTAGGGTTCTTAATTGGGGTTAGATTTAGGTCTTAAATTAGGAGAACGATTTTGGGCAGTGAGGTTAGATTAGGTTTTCTTAAATTGGGGGTTAGATTTAGGGTGCTTCACTTGGGGTTAGATTAGGGTTCTTAAATTAGGGGTTTTTTTAATTTCAAGTACAGGGTTCAAATTAGGGGTTTTTGACACACCTCGACCCGGGATGTCCACTAGGACTTTGAATCGAGCTGTGTTGGCTGACACCTGAAGGGTGACGAAGCCATAAAGTATCATGATGTGGAAAAATGTGAATAAATTTAAACCTAAAAGTGCCTAAATACCAGAATGCGCTGGTGAGCGGGAATGAACCCACTTCACACGTGACGTTAGAGCATAAGCAAATACAGTAGAGTGAATTAAGAATCGTACCCTCGAAATAATCTCCAATACTAAGAATCGCCACGAATCTTCGACGATAAGAAAGCTTAGCTCATAAAACTTGGAGGGTGAAAACAAAACAAGGGTGTGTGGTCCTGGAATTAAAATTTTAATAGAAACCATATAAAACATTATAACCCCTTGCTACGACACCTGTATAGTTTCCAGAAAAATCATAAATATAATACAACATAGCATCTTATTAGCAATATCAATAATCATGTGATTTATAACCCATACTAGCACGCAAGTCAGAGGTCTGCACCTATATCTCATCAATCGATGTTAACTCATAAGTTGGAGTCACCTATAGTGACCTGTACGACTTACCCATATCTCATCATATATGCTATCTCATCACATATTTCATCAGATATGCTAGTTCATCACATATCTCATCACATATGCTAGCTCATCACATATGTCATCACATATGTTAGCTCATCACATATGTCATCACATATGCTAGCTCGTCACATAAATCATCACATATGCTAGCTCGTCACATAAATCATCACATGTGCTAGCTCGTCACATATCTCATCACATATGCTAGTTCGTCACATATTTCATCACATATGCTAGCTCATCACATATCTCATCACATATCTCATCACATATGCTAGCTCGTCACATATTTCATCACATATCTCATCACATATCTCATCACATATGCTAGTTCGTCACATATTTCATCACATATGCTAGCTCATCACATATCTCATCACATATGCTAGCTTAACACATATCTCATCTCATATGCTAGCTCATCACATATCTCATCACATATGCTAGCTCATCACATATTTTATCACATATGCTAGCTCATCACATATTCCATCACATATGCTAGCTCATAAGTCGGAGTCACCTATAGTGACCTGTACGACTTATCCATAGCTCATCATATATCCCTGCACAGAAGTCGGAACCACCTATAGTGGTTTGTACGCCTGAACTAGGTGAAAATAAGTACGCTCAAGTGCTACGATCACGTGAAGACTATGTGAATAATCGCGGGTCACCTACGAGTCGGAACCATCTATAGTGGTCTGTATGATAGGCCTGTGCACCTACCTTGTATCTAAGGTGAGCGTAAGGTGCAGGAGGTGAACATCATGTAAAGAACTGTGCCCTGGCCACGGGAAAAAGCACTAACACCGGGGTGCAAGTTTATGAGCTCTAAATGCATCTCATGTGACATATACAACTCATAAGCAACTTGTACGACAATGTCGGAGTTGCCTAAAACATAATGTGATCATGCCATAACTCAATCATTTCAACTAATACCATAACTCACCTGAACTTACCTGTGTGTTCCGCATTCATCTTCGCACTTCAAAGCATTCATAATAATTTTGTGCAGGTAATATACACATGGAGATGCCATAATGCAAATCTAAAACTCAACCATATCATAGTATTTTTCCAATACATACATACATACATACATATATATATATATATATAATGTGCGTAAAATGCACAATCTATAACGCCCTACTCCCTAATTATTTATTTTCGGAAATAATTATCGGGGATAAGTCCAACTAAACACTAGTTTAATTAACTATCATTACTTACGTTTCCTTATTTCAGTTTCTTGATTCCTTCCACATTGATTTATGACCAACATCCAATCACTAAAAACATAAGGTTACATCTCATATTTTCACCAATTTCCTTCACATTACTCAATTCCCAAACAAGGTTTTTGTTTCAAATATTGTATGGCAGCATCTAATGTCTTGTTAAACTGCCTATGTACCCTAAATAGGAATCAAGCCATTCGTAGTTCACATGTGTACTTCTAAGTATTCACAGTAATTATATGCAATAATCAATTTATAACCGTTTGTGGAATTATCAATCATATATATATATATATATATATATATATACGATAGAAAGGAAAAGACCCACTCACCTGAGGTCCGCGCTACGACTCCCTAGCATGCATATCAAGACATCACGAACCATCGTCGCCTAGAATAATTACCAAATCACATTTCAGAGTTCTTACCAATAGAATACATAATTTACATAAAACACATCCCTACGTAATTCAATTCGGAAGATTTGCATCACGGATTTCTAATCCGTTGCTTCCAAAGATCCACATTATACCTCTAGAACAATATTCTAAAGTTTCATTATGATCCAACGGTCAGATCTCCGCCAATTACCAAAACCAAGTGGTGGTCAACATTTTATTTTATGAACTTAGAAATCCAATTTGGGAAGATCTGTATATTGGATTCCCAATCCGTAAGTTCCTATGGTCCTCAAATATTATGTACTATAACGTATTAAAGTTTGGTGACGATCCAATGGTCGGATCGTCGATTCATACAATGACCCATTAACGTAACGTAGAGAATTTAGATTCCAACAATCAACCTATATCATACAATTACCAAAACTGAACTTAAGGCATCTAATTAGCCTATGAATAACATCGACGGCCCCCTAGCCACGCGTCGCCGAGGATGGCGGTCGGCCGCCCTGACTCGCTGGAAAATCCAACTATTTCCAAAAATGACCAAAATTTATAAGAATAAAAATCTCAAAGAGAGGAACAACTTTCATACCTGCCACGAAGTCCAAAAGTGGATGGAAGATGGTCGATTTTGCTCACGAAGCCGACGGGTGCCTAAAGCTTCCCGGTGTCAATTAGTCGTCTACGGTGGTCCAACGGGGTCAAGGTTGGTTGGGTTTTGCTCCTGGGATGATGGGCTACAAAGCCCAAGTGGTGGCATCGTTCATCACTTTGCCAATTCGCCAGAAAATTGAAAAGGGTAGCTGGAGCATTGTTGATTTTCGTCGACTTTCGTGGCCTCAAACCGCCACATACATTGGTTAATCACGGTGGTTCTTGGGTGGGTTTTGTAGAGGTGAATGAGAGCTTCAAGATGGTGGTGGTGGGGTCGAAAAATTTCATTGTAGTTGGCCGAAATCGGCGTTGGAAGTTGGGTGGTCACTGTGGTTGCATGCACGGGAAAGCTAGGAGCTTTCTCCTTTTTTTTTTTTTTTTTTCTGATTTCTGATTGGGTTGCTGCCCTTTTTCTACCTTTTATCTAATTGGTCCTCCTTAACCAATTAATTAACTTTGAATAACCAACTTCAAAAGTTCGTAACTATACTGTTATAATCCGGATTCTCAAACGGCTTTTGTCTATGTGTTCGTACCAATGAGTACTATTTAAATACACCAAAAGAATAAGTCATACATTCCTCTAGATGATGGTCAACAGAAATCAAAACCCTTGCCTCTAAGCATTTTTGTCAATTCTCTCGATTAAAATAAATAAATAAAATGAAATTTTAGAGACGGGTTGTCACATTTTTAAATTTAAGTATAGGGTTCTTAAATTAGGTATTTGTTAATGTTTTCTTGTGTTCTATGCATCCACAACATTGTGTTGGAAATGTGCCCTAAAGCCAATCATGTGATGATACTTTACGGACATTTCACATGTTAAACTAATCTAGTTTTACATATAAAGGGCAAAGATTATTGTTTGAGCCGTCTCATATAAATGTTATATGCTTAAACGATAAAGTCCAAGGAATATGTGATTGGGAGAATGTAATCTAATGAAGTTAGATTTATGAGACCATTCTTTCGTAGACACATCCTAAACGTTCCTGATCATAGGATTGCCAATTGGGCATTGACAGTCCGTCAAGATCGGTACGTACTATGTCTTCTCTCAGGGAGAGTGATTAGTCTCGAGTCATTGGTGTGTGTGACATCAAGACAAGTACGGTAGGTGCTCAATAGAGAATGAGTTCACTGAACGCGATTAACGAAGAGTTCTCATATTCCATGTCACATGAGAACTCATGGTTGGGATAATGCAAAGTAGTCCTTTGACCTGAGGCATCATAGTTGTCTTGTGGTTAAGTCCTTGATCTTTGATTATGTCAAAGTCACTCCATCAGGAGGGTGTCCACGGCATCGTTGGGGTCAAGCCACTTAGCTATGGAGACAAGTGAATGCGCAACAAGGGATCTCTAACCTTCAAACCGTTTGAGGGAGAATACTCTATGATATGATTTGAATCTCTGGCCAAAGTATGAATGAGATTTGGGAATGCGTTCCTAATCACATTCAAGGTAATCATATAAGCACAAGACACACATTGGATAGTAGACATGAGAAAATAAACTATCAAACCAAACAATGTGGTCAAGAGTATTAGATTAGAGAAAGACCGTATTGCATTTGTAATTCCGAACTGAATAGGTTCTCTAACCTCTTCTGATTAGCTTGGGTAACCATGATACGCTGCTAGGTGTCACTCATGGTTTGTGGAAGCCCTAAACGTGTGTAATCACTAAGGGGAGAATTGAAAATAGTTTCAATTCACAATCGATGTAAAATGGTTTTAATCGCCCACTACCTCGCTAAAAGGAACCTAATGGATCGCACACCATAAAAGGTAGAGATTGGAGATTAAACGGAAATGAGTAAGAATGCTTAAATGGTTTAATCATTTATTTATGGCAAGGATTAATTAATATGTTAATTAATCAAACGAATAAGTTCGTTAAAGACTTCGGGATAGTATTGGACCTTAAGGCCCAATGGGCTTCGAACGTCAAGCCCATTAACTTAAGTTGTATGACAATTTAATGAATAAAGATTCATTGAAGCCCAAAAGCCCAAAACTCCCTAAATGGCCGGCCATAGTGTGATGAATTAGGGTTTTGGTTCTTTAGGTCACTTAAAGAAGTGACTATATAAAGGACTTTATAGCCAAATATTCATTAAGGATTAAAAGGGTTTTATTTTGGGGAAAATTGGTGAGAATTGTCTCTCCATTTCTCTCTAAAGAGGCCAACACCTTGGAGGGTACATCTAGCAATCCTACTACTCCAAGGTCACTCATTTCTTCTACAATCTAACCTTGGTGAAGAGACTTAGAGGTTCTCAATTTTGGGAACTTAGAGAACCTATTCTTCCATCCAAATCCATGGATCTAAGAAGCAAGGAATGAAGGCCCTATCTCTTTGGGTGATTAGCCTTTGCTTATGCAAAGAGGAATCTACAAAGGTATTAATTTCAACTCACTTTGTTTTGAGTTGATTATTGGTTCACCAATCTACTAGGCTTTGAATTTCATGGTAATGTTTTGTTTTTGAGTGCATACAAGCATGATTCCGCCTTTAATTGTTAATTGCATGCTATATGATGTTGCTCAAATGAACATGTTTTCCCAAAAGATTTCCTTCACATTGCACTTACACTTTTCGATATGCAACAATCCTTTTATTTATTTATCTTTATATCGTATAATTCACTTTTTTAATTCTCTTTTATTACGATTAGATGAAATATATTTATGTTTGTGGTTTTTATGTTGGAATTTAAGATATTGTAGGATGTGTTCTCTATTTTAGGTTTGAAAGAAAAAAATTGAATTCATAGTACTTTTGTGGAATAAGTTTTTAGAGATTGGCATTGTTGACTGCCACGATTTCTTGATATATAATGGGGTATCAGCCTTTGTTTTTGCCTTATTAATGTGATAGACTTGATTGTGTTGCTTGTTGAATTCGGCCTCCCAATTTTGAAGTTACATTTTTAGGAATATCATGAATGGATTCTCTCCTGGGTCTGGCTATACTTACTTCACTAAGAAGGACAAAAAATGGGAAATTTATATGTAATATATATTTTCAGCTAGATAGGGCAATGTCATGGTGATTAGGTATAACAAACCAATAAGAACATATTAAACCAAATGAAATCTGTTTGTGAACTCCATTATTATTATTATTCAAAGATATGGGAACCCACATGATATAAGCAAATCTGGATTTTACTAGTAAATAATGATATGCTTTCTCTCACATTATTAGTTTGTTGTGAAGTCTTTATTTAAACATATGGTAGTAAGGATATCCAGGGCACCTCACATTTGTTTGGTTTTAGGTAGTAAACTTGTAAGGTTGTCCTTTATGCTCGTTTCTTCTTATAAGTTATAATTGATGGGTCTATATCCTATATGAATTGATTAGTTTGTGTAATTTATATTAGTTTTAAGTTTTGTTTCTGCCAAACTTGAATTGGGTTTTGGAATTAGGGTTTTTAAATTTCGTTTTAAATTGAAGTTCAAAGTATTAGCATGTGTACGGTAAGTTAAATCTTTATGTACAAAACAAATTGATTTCCAATTTTGTAGATGACACACCTCATTAGAACCTGGTGGGCGATGACTTCTACACCTAGTCCGATGGCCACACGTAGTTCAACGACTACACCTACTGGTACTGCTACTACTTTGGTAGAGATGGACCATGGGCACATTCATCCGGTTGACCTAGGTGGTCCTCAAATCCCACAGATGCAAGCATCGTCGACTTCTTCGGTGGCGTTACCTATTAGCGCCAGACGTACTCACTGGCACCCCCGCACTACGGCCCAAATGTCGCCATCAGGATCCACAACCGAAGCCTCGGGTACACAATTAGGTATACAATCCTAATTCACTCCCTCATTCCCATGTTGACTGAGTTTTGTTATTTTAGGTTCAATTTGATAAGTTATGTCATGTAAGGATTAAAAAGTTATCATTGTTCCAAACCATTTCTTAAACTATTTTGATCAATGTGTTGTTTACGAATATTGTTTATGTTACTTTCAGGGTTTTGGTAAATGTTTTAATTATAGGGGAGGTTATGCCGGATTGTTTTTTTCATCTCTTTGTAGCGAAGAAAAACTCTAGGGGACCTTGTCAACAATTAAAGACGATGAAGGTTACCCGGGTGACCAACAGTCATATCCTAATCGGATATGATGAGCGACATTGGGCAACACCAATGGCGGAGCAGCATAGTGCATTGGCCCACGACATTGGGCATGTCGTGAGGACCTTTTGCCCTATGCGGTGGAAGTCTTGGAAGGTGATGCGGGAGGAGAAGAAGAACATGGTGCGCAATCAATTGTCAGTAAGTAGAGTTGCATTTTTAATGCTTTTCATGTAAAATTTATATATTTATATTTATTAGTGTCTTTTATTACTAATACTTTCATAATATTTGTTATATTCCAGACAAACTACAATTTGGAGGACATGGATGAGGACATCTTCGCGTACCTCAATCGGCTCTTCTCCGAACGCTACAAGCAATGGAAAAGTGACATGCACCAATGTTTCCAACAGTTTGATGATTCGTAGGTCACTCTCAAGGAGGGTTGTCTGAAGGACTTGAAGGACAAACAAGATAGTTAGGTTTGGCTTTGCGGTGATTTTCAAAAGCAAGGCTATGGGGTGCATTTTTAATTCCGACTTTTTTCATTTTACTTTTTTTTTAATTTTTACTACTGTTTGTTATTATTTTTTAAATCTTCTTTAAGTATTACAACTAATATGTTCATTTTTTGTATAACAGAAGAAAGCGAAGGCGAACAAGATCAATCGGGAGAAGAAGACTCTTCTCCACCATTCGGGTGAAGGATTATTTTGTGAAAACATGTTCATTTAAGCAACATCTATAAGCATGCAATTAACAATTAAAGGCGGAATCATGCTTGCATGCACTTAAAAACAAAACATTAACCATGAAATTCAAAGCCTAGTAGATTGGTGAACCAAAACTCAACTCAAAACAAAGTGAGTTGTAATTGTACCTTTGTAGATTCCTCTTTGCATAAGCAAAGGCTAATCACCCAAAGAGAGGGCCTTCATTCCTTGCATCTTAAATCTATGGATTTGGATGGAAGAATAGGTTTCTCCAAGTTCCCAAAATTGAGAACCTCTAAGTATCTTCACCAAGGTTAGATTGGAGAAGAAATGAATGACCTTGGAGTAGTGGGATTGCAAGATGCACCCCCCAAGGTGGCCGGCCTCTTTAGAGAGAAATGGAGAGACAAGTTCTCACCAATTTTCTCCAAAACAAAACCCTTAATGAATTTTGGCTATAAAGTGATATTTATACCTTTATTCATTTGAGTGGCAAACTTGTAAATAAGTCCAAGTTCACTACCCTTAACCATATGGCCGGCCATTAGGATATTTTGGACTAATTGGGCTTTTGTGAATCATTATTCATTAAGTTGTCATACAACTTAAGTTAATGGGCTTGACGTTCGAAGCCCATTGGGCCTTAAGGTCCAAAACTATCCCGAGGTCTTTAACGAACTTATTCGTTTGATTAATTAACATATTAATTAATCCTTGCCATAAATAAATGATTAAACCATTTAATCATTCTTACTCATCTCCATTGTTTCTTCAATCTCCACCTTACACGGTGTGCGATCCATTAGGTTCCTTTTAGCGAGGCAGTGGGCGATTAAAACCATTTTACATCGATTGTGAATTGAAACTTACTTTCAATTCTCCCTTTAGTGATTACACACGTTTAGGGCTTCCACAAACCATGAGTGACACCTTGCAGCATATCATGGTTACCCAAGCTAATCAGAAGAGGTAGAGAAAACCTATTCAGTTTGGGATTACAAATGCAATACGGTCTTTCTCTAATCAAATACTCCTGACCACATTGTTTGGTTTGATAGTTTATTTATTCATGTCTACTATCCAATGTGATTCGTGTGCTTATATGATTTCCTTGAATGTGATTCGGAACGCATTCCCAAGTCTCATTCATACTCTGGCCAGAGATTCTAAATCATATCATAGAGTATTCTCCCTCAAACAGTTTGAAGGTTAGAGATCCCTTGTTGCGCATTCACTTGCCTCCATGGCTAAGTGGCTTAACCCCAACGATGCCGTGGACACTCCAATGGAATGACGTTTGACATAATCAAAGATCAAGGACTTAACCATAAGACAAGTATGATGCCTCAGGTCAAATGACTACTTTGCATTATGCCAACCATGAGTTCTCATGTGACATGAATATGAGAACTCTTCGTTGATCGCGTTCAGTGAACTCATTCTCTATTGAGCACCTACGTACTTGTCTTGATGTCACACACACCAATGACTCGAGACTAGTCACTCTCCCTGAGAGAAGACACAGTACGTACCGATCTTAACGGACTGTCAATGCCTTATTGACAATCCTATGATCAGGAACATTTAGGATGTGTCTACGAAAGAATGGTTTCATGAATCTAACTTCATTAGATTGCATTCTCCCAATCATATATTCCTTGGACTTTATCGTTTAAGCATATAACATATATATGAGACGGCTCAAACAATAATCTTTGCCCTTTATAGTTAAACTAGATTAGTTTAACATGTGAAATGTCCGTAAAGTATCATCATATGATTGGTTTTAGGGCACATTTCCAACAATCTCCCACTTGCACTAGAGCCAATCAGCTTGGTCATCAGTGATGATACCTCTTCTGTAGTCATTTCATAAATGGCTGAGTAGTAGGCCTAGACAATGGATATCTATATGTTATCCATAGAAGCAACCTTGAGAATAACGACGTCACCATTATACATGATTCTCAATCATGTGGTTCAGTCTCTCATTTGAGTTCGGATCTTGATGAGACCTTGATTCCCTGGCTTGAGCTATCGCCCCATTAGTGTCATAGTGTCAGTACACTAGATACACTTTCTGGTTGGAACCGAATAGAAAGTTCATAAATGAACTTTCCCATCCAAACAACATTGTTGTAAACTTCTATATGGCAATATATTTTGCATTCATAATGGAACACACTAAAGTCATTACTTTAATGTTTCCATCCAAATATCTCTTTAGTCATAATACAGAGATATCCGTTTATCTCTTCATTCATAATGAAGAAACATCCAATGATGGATTAGATTCATAATCTAATACATTTACGCTTCCTTTACGTTACTCTAATTCTTCCTCATTCTTTGAGGAATCTATCCTTTAGTATTTCTTAAATACTTAAGGATTCACTTGACAGTTGCCATGGTTCTGATCCTGGGCTTGCACTGATATCGTCTTGTACCGTTCTAGGTACAACTCATATCAATGTTTTTCATACAATATGAAATACATAAATCACCTTTATGCGTATGCATAAAGGATTCTATTTACGCATTATTTCTTTGGGAGTCAAAGAGTACGTTCTCTTTGAGAAGAGCAACTTCTTAGTCTTACTAGAGTTGTCCATTTGATTGAAGTTTATCATCATATGAGAAACTTCCTAGCATCTCTTGTCTATTATTTAGGGCTTGATATAATCCAATTATATCCTAAAATCTATCATTATAGATTTCCATCCCATGTTTATAGACTATGTCTCCCATATACATTTTATCTTCATATAATGTTTAAAGTCATAACTTTAACGAAGAAATATTCTTTTCAATTCCAAAATTAATATATCATAGATACATTCATATATATCACATATATATTTATATATATATATATATATATACAAATTTAGGAATATGATTAACTCCCACTAATCTTTTGTAAACCTAGTAAACAAAAGATTCATTTACATCTTTATGAGAAATCAAACGATTTGACCTTTCTCTCATAAGACGCTTATAGCTCCCACTAGCTTGCTAAGATCCATGATGGATGGATCTCTACAACTTACATATCTTGTGATTCATAGTTTTAGACATATATATTTAAGACTATCTTAATAATGGTTTCGGAAACCCATATTATGTCCAAACATTGAATCACCATTTAGTTGTAGCTAGCTATCTTCGAATTAATTGAAACCAAGACTACCTCAAAGATGGTTTCTTCAAAGTCAACCATTCTCTTTGATTGCAGTCACCTTAAGCTACCAATTAGCTTATGAAGGTTTCATTATTTCGGGTTAAATGGTACTTTACCATTTCCTTGAGTATATATCATATATATACACTCAATGTAGTCAAAGCATCCATCTTTCACCAACTCTTAAATACTTAAGGACTCACTTGACAGTTGCCAAGGTTCTGATCCTGGGCTTACACTGATATCGTCTTGTACCGTTCTAGGTACAACTCATATCAATGTTTTTCATACAATATGAAATACATAAATCCCCTTTATGCGTATGCATAAAGGATTCTATTTACGCATTATTTCATTGGGAGTCAAAGAGAACGTTCTCTTTGAGAAGAGCAACTTCTTAGTCTCACTATAGTTGTCCTTCTAATGGAAGTTTATCATCATATGAGAAACTTCCTTGCATCCATTGTCTATTATCAGGGATTGATATAATCCAATTATATCATGAAATATATCATTATAGATTTCCATCCCATGTATATAGACTATGTCTCCCATATACATTCTATCTTTATAGAACGTTTAAAGTCATAACTTTAACGAAGAAGTATTCTTTTCATTTCCAAAATTAATGTATCATATATATATTCATATATATCACATATATATTTATATATATATATACAAATTTAGGAATATGGTTAACTCCCACTAATCTTTTGTAAACCTAGTAAACAAAAGATTCATTTACATCTTTATGAGAAATCAAACGATTTGACCTTTCTCTCATAAGACGCTTATAGCTCCCACTAGCTTGCCAAGATCCATGATGGATGGATCTCTACAACTTACATGTCTTGTGATTCATAGTTTTAGACATATATTATCAAGACTATCTTAATAATGGTTTCGGAAACCTATATTATGTCCAAACATTGAATCACCATTTAGTTGTAGATAGCATTGTTCGAATTAATTGAAACTAAGACTACGTCAAAATTGGTTCCTTCAAAGTCAACCAATCTCTTTGATTGTAGTCACCTTAAGCTACCAATTAGCTTATAAAGGTTTCATTATTTCGGGTCAAATGGTACTTTACCATTTTCTTGAGTATATATCATATATACACTCAATGTAGTCATAAGGATTTTCATTCTTATTTCTTTCGAATTAAGAGGTGCAACTCTATGACAAAGTCATAAAGTTCAAACCATTCAACTTAGACGGTTTATAAATCCTTCTCGACTACCTTGGAGCTTTTGGTATAGGAACTAGGTTGTTATATTTGTTGATTACTATCTTGTCTCTCAAAGAACCCATTCTTTGAGTTCTATCTTTCGTTTATTTGCTTTTAGGCAAATCACATTGTAGGATTACAATGAACTACCCAACAAAACAACATTTGTTAGTTGGTTTATAGAAGCGATATCCAAAAGTTAATTTAAGGATATCCCACAAGATTGTTATCAAACAAATATTGCTTATTAGCACACAACCCCAAATCTTAACATGCTTAAGATTTGTCTTTCTTTCCAACTACATCTTATGGAGTCATGAAAAATTTGGAAGATCTTCTAATTGACAATCATATTGTTTTTAGAAGTATATATCCTATATATGGGTAATAGATAACACCTAACGAACTAAATCTTATTCGAGTTCGTTCTTCTCCTTATGGAGAAATCTATTATCTTATGATGCTTATTTCCTTGATATCTTTCAAGGAAACTGTTTTAAAGTGTTACCTTATCTTGGATCAAATCTAAGGAGGTAATTACTTTAGACGTCTTACTCATCAACTTACATTACTTGAATTCTTTGAAACATTTTGCAAAGTATTCGGACCTGTGTTTATTCAAAATAAACTATAGTGCAACCGAGAGTGATCTTCGGTGACTGTCATCCAACATGAGTAGTATTTATGTTGTGGACAAGTGCCACTAACATCTAAGTGAATTAACCTCAACAACTTTGTGATTCTTTCTTCTTTCCAAAAGAATAAAGATTCGAACATTTCGCCTCTATACAATTTTAACAAGAAGGTATTGGATCCGGACCTAACGATCCAAAGCGTCCATCTATCACCAACTCGTAACTTATGTTTTAGAGGTATCACAACTTAGTTGGGATTAGTCACTACCTTGCAACCTTTTGGGTTTTAAGCATCATTATATTCTAAACAGTTAACACTACCATATCATCTCTACTTATAGAGACAATCAATTAGATTACCATAATCCAATCATTGATTAATAAAGAACAATGTTTTGTCAAACAAAACATTTATCCATTTCACATAGTGACGGAATTTAGTTCCTTAAAATTGGAATATAAAGACAATCTATGTTTTTCCAATTTCTTTGGTAGTTCATATGAGGAAGTAAGTACCATCTGCTTTCACAGAGATCTACATTCGATTCACGTTTCGAATGTGAAGTACTTTCTCTTCTCTCATTAATCTTCTACTTCTTATTAGTCACACTTTTACAACGATTGTAAAACATAGTTACTAATACGCAATCAAGCATTCAAGTAGAAGAACCAACTGTTTTGAACTATTCAAGAACAATTTACAACACCTTTGAAAGGTGTGTTCTTGACACTTGCAAGACATTTCTTGCAAATACCCCTTCCAATGTCCATCATTTCATAAAGAAAGTTTGTTCCCTTGGAGTTAATTTTAATCTTCTTCATTTGACTTCTCCTTTGACTACAATAGTCATGGTCCCTAAACTCCCACTATCTCTCTTGAAACTTATTTCAATTGTGTTATACACATCAAACATTTTGGAGAGCATGTGGTTATTGTTCACTATATAGTTTACAATAAACTAAGTGAACCATAAGGATAGGGACACAAAGGTGAAGTCCTTGCCTAGTTTCCGTCTCATTAAGTGGTTTATCACTTCAACACTCAATGATTCAAAATCATCATAAGTCCATGTTAATGGACTATTTTTGTCAACCAACCATTATGTTCTAAACATAATTACAAACCTTCAAGAGTTGTACAAGGCAACTCTCATTTCTTCATACAACAATTTGTAAGTGAAGAATCATGGCACATAAAGTGTCCATGCCTTTGTGCTTTCTTCTCAAGTTCTTTGTTCATTTAACAAAGAAACAAGCACTAGTGTTTGCATTGACTAAGGGTTGTTCAAAGCAACTATTATTTCTTCATACAACGATTTGTAAGTGAAGAACTAATAACACTAAAAGTGTCCTTGTCATTATGCTAATCTTCGTAAGTTCCTTTGTTCATTTAACAAAGGATTAAGCATTGGTTGTTTGTGTTGTCCTCTTCATGATAGACTTTTCTAACATGTTCTTCCAATGATACATTATCATTAGGAAGATTGTGAGGATGAGACTACTTAGATACATAAGCAATCTTTATAAGACATTCTTTGGGATTGTGGTACTAAGTCCGGAAACTAAAACATTTGGTTTTATTTGTCAAGTGTTGGATAGCGTTTGCAAATATATTGGTAAACAAATACATAACGAATATAAGTTGATTGATTTTAAGCCATTTGATCCGGGTCTTTAAATCAAATAGCACCACCCACTATTTTTGGCAAATTCCATATCCCTCAAACGAATTCGAGAGTTTTGGATGAAACTCCTAGTAGGTTATGGGAGGCTCACTATTACCAAGCCCACCTCACGATGATACGATGTTTGGCTAGCAACAATAATAATGAGAGAGTACGCTTACTCATTTGCAACTAATGCAAGTACCCATCTTATTTGGCCTCTAGAGAATGTAACCTCACAATGATATGATGTTGGCTCCATTGCACTTAGTTAAGTCATTCCCACCATGCTTAGTGCGTGAAGGGGTTCAAGAATAGCCTCACGATGATACGATGTCGGCCATCCTCGTTGCCTACACTCACCTCATCATATGTGTATGGATTCCTCCTGAGTATAAGCATGCACTTTGTACTCCCCCATGATAGGGTGAAGCCGGTGTACAAGTCATAAACGATTGGATCCCACCACGGTGGAAGGCCAACGAAAGAGTGTTCTAAGCACTCTCACGCTTATCAACTTAATAATGGTTTGGTTGAGGGTTTTAGGTCTCATCACATATAAACATACATTTTAATCTCTATTAAACCCATTTTAGTCCTATTACAACTATTGGTCCATATGATTGTTTTTAGTTGTATATAATACTCCCACTATGCTTATAAAACGGTTTTTAAAGCAAGAGTATAT
This sequence comes from Malus sylvestris, assembly GCF_916048215.2. NCBI lineage: Eukaryota > Viridiplantae > Streptophyta > Magnoliopsida > Rosales > Rosaceae > Malus > Malus sylvestris. The sequence continues at coordinate 16,923,375 of NC_062269.1, forward strand.
GATACTACTAACATAACCTTTGCATTCATTTGATGGACTATATAGTTGCCTTAGGGCCTTAGGATGATTATGAACCTTTGTTTAGATTCAACACGAGCCTTGTGTTGAATCTCGGTCTAGGAATGGTGATTGATTTTAGTTACGCGTTTAATCACATTAAGGCGTGTTGTCTTAGGGGCGTTGGACCCAACTACTTCATTTTCATGCATACCAAATAAAGCAAGAAAGAAGTACTTCAAAGTAAAGGTGAGCTTATGCTCATTACAACATTTGCATATTACAAATTACTTTAAAGTAAAGAAGAGCTTAAGCCCTTTTACAACATTTGATCAAATCAAATTACAACCAAAATCTAATCTACACATTCCCATGGTTCAAACAAATTTGAAACGGCCTTTCACATAGCTCAATTATATTAGGCTTAGGTTCATAATCACCCTTTAATTAATTAACACTTTAACTAATTAAATTGAATGCAACATTTTCATTTGGTTTTTGTATCCATAAAATTGATTTAAATGGAGCTAAACAAAATGAAAATCCAATTCTCATTTAAAGAGACAAAACAATTTTGTTCTCTACCTAATTTGGGCTATAAAGCAATTAACCTCAACTTTTGGGCTATATTGCAAAACTTTTGGGTTCACTTTGTAAAGACACAAAAGTCCACTACTTCATGTAATTACAATAGAACCCAAAATTTAATCAATGCAAAAACTTCATTAAAGGAGCAAAACAATTTGTCCTTTAGCGTTTTTGGACCTAAACGTAAAAACGTAAACTTTTGGGCCAAAGTGCAAATACACAAAAGTATCAAAACTTTATGTAATTGCATAAAAGGCCCCAAAAGTACCCCCACTAGGGGGTGGCCGGTTTTGGAAGAGGATAGAGTGATGTGTGTGTTGATTTGTGAGTTTTAGACATAAAGCAACAAGTGGTGCAAGTGGTGTGTGTGAAAGGGAATTAATCCTTACACACCCATCACCATTTCCATCACCTTTCAAATAAATGTTTAATGCATTAAAACATTTGAAAAACATAAAACATAAACTTTATGAAATAAATCAAAACTTTGAATCAAAACACAAACCTTTTTGTTCTTGGCAAAAATGTCAAGAACAATGAAGAACATTCATGAAAAACCCAAAATTTTTCCATGAACTTTTTCCACCCAAAAACATTCCAAAACCATTCAAACTTTAGGGAAATAACATCTAACCAAACTAGGGTACATAGAGGTTCCAAAAGTCACTTGAAAACACTTTTAACAAGTCAAACAAGAACCCAAAAATCCACCCTTTGGATTTGGCCGAAAATCCCCAAAGTCATGGCACCAAATTTTAGCTCCAATATTCATGCTCATATGAACTACATCTACAACATTTGAGATGGCAAATTTTCTAACAAAATTTACATTCAAAGAAACAAGAATAAAGCTTGTAACAATTACAACTTTTAAATCACAAACTATGAACTACAAAACCCAAAAGGATTCACCAACTACTAGACCTAGGCTCTGATACCACTTGAAGGAATATTTTGTGAAAACATGTTCATTTAAGCAACATCAATAAGCATGCAATTAACAATTAAAGGCGGAATCATGCTTGCATGCACTTAAAAACAAAACATTAACCATGAAATTCAAAGCCTAGTAGATTGGTGAACCAAAACTCAACTCAAAACAAAGTGAGTTGAAATTGTACCTCTGTAGATTCCTCTTTGCATAAGCAAAGGCTAATCACCCAAAGAGAGGGCCTTCATTCCTTGCATCTCAAATCTATGGATTTGGATGGATGAATAGGTTTCTCCAAGTTCCCAAAATTGAGATCCTCTAAGTCTCTTCACCAAGGAGAGATTGGAGAAGAAATGAGTGACCTTGGAGTAGTGGGATTGCAAGATGCACCCCCCAAGGTGGCCGGCCTCTTTAGAGAGAAATGGAGAGACAAGTTCTCACCAATTTTCTCCAAAACAAACCCTTAATGAATTTTGGCTATAAAGTGATATTTATACCTTTATTCATTTGAGTGGCAAACTTGTAAATAAGTCCAAGTTCACTACCCTAACCAATATGGCCGGCCATTAGGATATTTTGGACTAATTGGGCCTTTGTGAATCATTATTCATTAAGTTGTCATACAACTTATGTTAATGGGCTTGACGTTCGAAGCCCATTGGGCCTTAAGGTCCAAAACTATCCCGAGGTCTTTAACGAACTTATTCGTTTGATTAATTAACATATTAATTTATCCTTGCCATAAATAAATGATTAAACCATTTAATCATTCTTACTCATCTCCATTGTTTCTTCAATCTCCTCCTTACACGGTGTGCGATCCATTAGGTTCCTTTTAGCGAGGCAGTGGGCGATTAAAACCATTTTACATCGACTGTGAATTGAAACTTACTTTCAATTCTCCCTTTAGTGATTACACACGTTTAGGGCTTCCACAAACCATGAGTGACACCTTGCAGCATATCATGGTTACCCAAGCTAATCAGAAGAGGTAAAGAAAACCTATTCAGTTTGGGATTACAAATGCAATATGGTCTTTCTCTAATCTAATACTCCTGACCACATTGTTTGGTTTGATAGTTTATTTATTCATGTCTACTATCCAATGTGATTCGTGTGCTTATATGATTTCCTTGAATGTGATTTAGAACGACTTTTCTAAATCTCATTCATACTCTGGCCAGAGATTCTAAATCATATCATAGAGTATTCTCCCTCAAACGGTTTGAAGGTTAGAGATCCCTTGTTGCGCATTCACTTGCCTCCATGACTAAGTGACTTAACCCCAACGATGCCGTGGACACCCCGATGGGGTGACTTTGACATAATCAAAGATCAAGGACTTAACCACAAGACAACTGTGATGCCTCAGGTCAAAGGACTAATTTGCATTATCCCAAACATGAGTTCTCATGTGACATGAGTATGAGAACTCTTCGTTGATCGCGTTCAGTGAACTCATTCTCTACTGAGCACCTACGTACTTGTCTTGATGTCACACACACCAATGACTCGAGACTAGTCACTCTCCCTGAGAGAAAACATAGCACGTACCGATCTTGACGGACTGTCAATGCCTAATTGGCAATCCTATGATCAGGAACATTCAGGATGTGTCTACGAAAGAATGGTCTCATGAATCTAACTTCGTTAGATTACATTCTCCCAATCACATATTCCTTGGACTTTATCGTTTAAGCATATAACATTTATATGAGACTGCTCAAACAATAATCTATGCCCTTTATATGTAAACTAGATTAGTTTAACATGTGAAATGTCCGTAAAGTATCATCATATGATTGGCTTTAGGGCACATTTCCAACAAGTCCGTGCTTCAGGAGTCCGCCTCCCAGCTTCCCTTGGACACGCCGATTGAGTCTATGGATCTCCCCAAGGAAGCAGGGTTTCACATCGTGATAGAGACGTTGGACCAGACTTTCGGTCGAAGGCTAGGGACATATTGTTAGGGGATGGGAAATGCCTGGTGATGGGAGCGTGGAGCCTCGTCATCCTCGGAGTCAAAGGGCTAGGTTAAGGCTTTGACGCAAGAAGGCACTGGCTTGAGGAGTGAGCTAGCATCGTACAAGTCTCAAATGTTAATGCTTGTACAAACCCTCAGTTCCTCCAGAATACGTCTCCCCGATTTTTCTGCACCATCGCCCTCAGAGCCCTTCCACATAGCAATCAGGCCCGTCGACCTCTGACCCCGTCCCCAACCAACAACAAGATTACCAAGCACCTCTGCTTTTTTTTCATAGTATTGTTCCACTTTCTTTTAAAACTTTATATTTGTACGTACATTTTTATTTATATTATAAATAAAAATTGTTGTTTTATTCATTAATTTGCTTTTTTTTTGTCATTAGTATGATTTTTTTTTTCATTTTCCTTTTATTCTATTTATTATTTATTTATTAAAAATTACACTTGCGCGACGCCGACCAATCGTCGTGCAAAATTAAGCGTGTCTTATCACTTTGTTGCGCATCACGACGCGACTCTTAATTTTTTGTCGCGCAAACAATTTCGAGACAAACTAGTCCAAAGCGCACTTGTACCCTTTTATATCATACGACGGAAACCTTCGTTCGTATAACTTTTGCACGACGAGTACTAAAGCGTCGTGCAATTGTTTAGACGTGCGACGAATTTGAACTTTTCGTTGCGCAATGTCTTTTTTCATGACCTTTTGCGCGACAAAATCTGCGCGACAGTTTTTTTGGTCACCATAGTTTTTGTGTGACCTAAGAATGCTTTGTACGACAAAATGTCCCTCGTCGTGCAAAGTGTTGAATTTAGTAGTGTATCCCTAACAACTCCAAGAAAAAATCTGATTTTGATGATTCAGGCACCCACTCTTGAATTTAAACCATTGCCGAATCATTTCAAGTATCACCTCCCATTAAAAGATAAATTCCATGCTTTGGAGCCGAGGGGAATTTAAAGGAAAGATTCGTCCCGCTAAAGACGTTAAATCAAGCGCTTCTTGGGAGGCAACCCAAGCATTCAACGAAGGGAGACTTTGGAATCGCTAACCAAATCAGATTTGCATTCTTACACCCTTATCTTTACTGCTTTCATTTTGTTTTGTTCAGTTAGTTGTGTTATTTGGTTGATTTCTGTGAGTTTGTGTTATTTAGTTTAAGTGTGGGGGAAGGTTAAACAAAGTCTTTTTACATTGATTTAAAAAAAAAAAAAAAAAAAAAAAACAAAACAAAACACACCTAAAAAAAAAAAATAATAATAAATAAATAAATAAATAAATAAAATAAATAAATAAATAAATAAATAAAAAAAAAACATAAAAGTAAAAATATTTTACAATGATGTGTAAACTAATAGCATTCATTGGTCAGGTGGTGCTTCAGTAGTCGGCGAAGCTTCAGCAGTCGGCGGGGCCACGGAAGGAGGAGGTATCGGAGGTTGATCAGTTGGAGCTTCACTACGCGGTGCCGCCCCAGGAGACGAAGGTAGATGCGGTTGAAACAAACCCACAAACCTCCGGTGATCAAGTAAAATCTGACCATCATTTTCCTGCAGCTGGTCAATTTTCCTCTTCATGTTTGTGGCATAATTGTGTGCAAGCTTGTGCAATTGTTTATTTTCATGCTTGAGTCCTCTAATCTCCTCTTTGAGACTCTGTATTTCAGCCACCAACGATTCAACGTGACGGGTTCGAGCAAATAGGCGTTGGGCCATGTTGGACACAGAACCCGCACACTGTACGCTAAGAGCCAGAGAATCCTTAACCGCCAATTCATCAGACCGTCTAGCAAACAGTCTGTTATCTCTTGGGGTGACAAGGTTCTGGGCCACCACCGCAGCTGTCATTTCATTTTTCATCACCAAATTCCCCACGGTAAGGGGACCGGTAGGGGATATGAAGGATGGGCGCCATATGTTGTCTGGTGAAGGCGGAGCTGCCTCTTCACCAATGTTCAAGTCAAAACGACGATCGGAAGGGCCAGACATTTTTCAGAATGGTAAAGAAAGAAGAGATCGGACAGATTAAGATTTTGGAAGTGCAAGAAGAGAGTGTTTACAGGAGAGAGCTCAAGTGTGTTGTGGAACAAAATTAACGCCTCTATAAAAAGAAGAAATCAAAGAGGCGCTCCTCAGAAATCGAAGAAGCGTCCTCTCGCAAATCGAAGAGTCGGGGCTCCTTTCTCAAAAGTCGGATTCTTTTCTCAAAAGAGGCGTTTCATTTCTTAAAGGCTGGGCTTGCTCAGAAACCACGAGCCGAACCCCGGATTTCAAAAGATCAAGTTGTCCAGACGTGTCGTCACTCGTCACATGCAACTGGCAGCTTTGCGGAAATTACGGGCAGCTTTGTCAGAAAGCGCGTAATTTGTACTATTCATCCATCCACCGGCTGCCGATAATGAGTGAGAGAATAGTTCCGGTTGTGAAGAAAAGTCCTATAAGTGTCTACCTTCGCCTTCTACAGCAAAGGCACACCCTCTCAGCGCTTCTTCATCTCCGAAAATGGCTTTCCAACAAACCCTCTCAAGTCACTCTGTATTTTTCATCCCCTGGGATACCCCTGCAAACAACCCATCCAGAGCACAAGTATTTCATATCATAAAGGTTGAGAGCACGAGTATCTCATATCATGCTTTCTCCCTGTCCTTTCTCCAGTCAGCACCTGCTCTCGAGTACTCATCATCTTATGCTTTCGCTTCGTCTCTCACGTATAAGGGAAGTGAAGATGATACCTCGAAGCATGTGGAGACAACGTGCTGATTCATCCTCAACTAAGGACAAGGAGAAAGAGAGCAAGAGGTGGGCACTTGGAAAGATTGAAGAAAGAAACAGACCAACACCTCTCCCTCGTGCCCGCCCGTCGTGCAGAAGAAACAAGCAGAGAAGAATGCAGCTTGCACAATCATCCCAGCAGAAGGAGTCTGAGATGAAGAACTAGAGAAGCTGCCACATCAGCTTGGAGAACAAATAAGGAACTGCAACATCACCAAAGAGCAAAGCTTCGCCGTACAATATCATCAAATCATCACTTGCAAGTAAAAAGCTAAGTATCACCCCGTTCAAGAGGAAAGCTGTGGAAAGTCAACAAGCACGACCAATGATCACTTATTAGTTCTATTCATTGTCTTTTTTCGTGATTTTCAATTTTTCGTTTGCAATTTTTTTTACATTTTCTTGCGTTACTTAACTGAATTATTTCTTTTCTTTGCAGGAATTTTTGGTTATTTCCACCCTTGAAGTTGATTGCAGAATTTTAGCTTGGGGGGGTCATCGCTTGATTTTACTGCAAACTAGGGAAGTTTTCAGTCCAATTGCTTTATTTTGTTTCTTATTATTTATTTATTTCATTTTTATTTGCATTATAGTGTTTTCTGACATTGGGGACAATGTCCAGTTTAAGTGTGGGGGTAGTTATCTCTAGAATTTCATTTGTTTCCGTGTTGTTGCTTTTTGTTTTCTCTATTAGTTTTGTTTTCCTTAAAAATTAAAAAAAAAAAAAAAATCGGAAATTTAAAAAAAAAAAAAAAAAAAATCCAAAAATATTGTCTTGTTTCCCTTATTGTTTTGATTTAGATTTTTGTTAGTTTCCCGACCCAATGATATAATTAAGATCAAATTTGAATCATGATTATCAAGAACTTAGTTAACATGTGTTTTGTGAAATTCCTAATTCTCTTGTTAGTTTTGTACATGTTTGACCATCTTTGAAAAACCAAATGCACATAGCCTTGTTAATGTGAAACTAAAGTATGAATTAAAGCTTCATATGTGAATTTAGTGACCATATATATCCTATGTGAGTTTTTGAGCCTATTGAAAGTGTGTGCATTTTTCATACACTCCTATTCTTTCATGTGTGATGAACTTATGTGAGATACATCTCTAGAACTTGCGTAACGATCTTTCGAAATGTTTGTCATTGATTGCATGAATTTGGAAATGATAGAGGCATTAGGTTTACCACTATGGCCCAAATAACCATGTTTCCCAAAGAAAAATGATATCATTAGATTGCCAATTTGAGCCGTGTATGTTGAGCCTTTTATTTCTTATCACCAGATATGTCTACCCTTATACCTGAAACATTTTTCCTTACCCTTTCCAAGCGAGCAATGCGAGATTGTCTTATGAGAAACGTTTATGAAGTACTTTGAAGGTGTTTGGCAAAAGAATAAGTGTGGGGGTATTTCATGTTTGTATTAAAAAAAAAAAAAAAAAAAAAAAGAGAGAAAAGAGAAGAAAAAGAAAGATTGTATACAAATGAAATAAAAAGTTTTTAAAGTTTCAGTTTAAGGGTGTGGTTGGAGGTGCTAGAAGAATCGCTGGAAAGATTGAGTTCTTATAAATCTAAACAAAAGAATTGCTTGCAATGTAGCTTGGAACTTGTGTTTACCTATTCTTTTATTTCAATAACCCTCTCCCTAAACCTCATTACATCCAATAAAAGTCCTCTTGATTTAAGTTTTGCAATTATGACTGTGGAGAAGTGATCTTTATGCAAGCTTATGGTAGAACTTTCACATTTGATTCTTTGAGCGAAACACATTTAAACTAAACACATGTGTGATTGAGTGTATATCCCGTGAGAAGGTTGCTAGTTTGCATATGATGATTTTAAAAATATAAAAATTTTGAAATTGCATTAGCATGGCTATCTCACACACTACACTTCAAGGATGATTCAAAGATTACTGCTAATATTTGAATAAGGAAGATGAACTTGGATTAGTTTGTTTGGTGCTAGCTATGGTTCTTGTTGATTTGTGTTCTCGAATGAAATTCTATGAGGGTCACATAGGGGGAAGCTAATGTTTTTCTTGTTACTTTTTGTTCTTGTTTTCTTTGTTTTGCTCGAGGACTAGCAAAAGTTAAGTGTGGGGGTATTTGATCGGATCATATTTATATATATTTTTACGTCGAATTCACTCGTCTTTTCTTAGTTAGTTCCTTATATTTTTGAGCTATTTACGTTATTTTTGTGTTTATAGGATTTGTTATGCAAAGAAAATAAAAATAGAACAAGTGAAATTTTATGTAATAAATTCGTCAAAACTGTCTGTGTAGATCAGCTTTTAAATTAAATTAAAAAAAATAATAATGATAAGTCATGATGATGTTTGAAACATCATCATAATTCATGTTGTGACAGGCAAGAGACACGAGGAGTGGCATAAAAGCAAGAAAAGAAGAATAAGAAGAAGTGGATGGTGCACTAGAGAGAGGAGGACGTGCAGAGTTGTTTAAGGGAGAGGACTGGACAGCAGAAAAAGAATATAAAATAATGGGGGAGAAGTGGAAGGCAGCGAGGCTGCCAAAAAGAAAACAGAAAAATAAAGAGAGAGGGATATAGCATAGAAGCGGGGAGAGGGAAGAGACCAGGGAAAAGGAAATAAAAAATAAATAAAAGAAGAAACATAAGGCATGACACGGGGGGGGGGGAATACAGGCTGCCTTTGGCAGCGTGAGAGACTGGAAGCAAAAAGCTGCCTAGCAGCGTGAGCAAGGCAGAGATTAGCAGAAGTCAAGGGCGGAGAGAACTGATAGGAAGCTGCCTTTGGCAGCGTGAGAACGGGAAGAGAGAAGAGAGACTGTCAGAAGGCAGAGAGACGCAGCAGGGTGACGAGGAGAAGCAGGGGAGATAGACGCGGAGCAGGAGGGCAGACGCATCAAATTTTGGCAGATCTTCTTTTCTTGGTTTTATCTTCTCAAACCTATGTTTTACTTTTGGTTTAATTTGAAAATAATGTGTAACTAAATTTATTTTGGCTAGAGGTTAATTCAAAGCCATGAATATATTTGTAATATGAATTGATTACCTTCAGTTGTGATTTCTGAGTTGTGATTTAATTTGCTTAACTGCTTGATTGATAACTTATTTTTGTATGTCGATTAAGAATGCATACTTAATTTACATGCATGAATTTGATGCTAGAATATAAGTGAATTTCACCTAATCGTTATGAACTTATATTCACAAGTAGTGAAAGTTGTTATCCACAATCGTGTTAAGTGAATTCTAGGCTGGATTAACATGCGTATTTCATAGTTATGAATGCCTAGTCAATGTTTATGATTTCCGTTGAACTTAATGATCTTTGTTGAATGTCTCTATCATGCGTATCCCATAGTTAGGGACTTTGATGAGGAATAATTTGGTTGTAATGCGTATTCCATTCAATCCAATGAATCTAGGGAAATCTAAGAGTTAATTTAAGCGGACCTAATTAACTTGGAACATTGTCATTCACAATTTATTGAAAGAACAACTGAAAATCAATTTAGGTTGCATATGTATCATGTGTGGAGAAGAACCCTCTAGCTAGTCCGTCACCTATCCTTTCACCTTAATTTCATGCTTTTGTCAATTCTGTAATTTATTTAAGTTTAATTTACTTCTCGTCAAAACCAAACCCCCCCCCATTATTAAATTATATTATTTAGTTAGTTTTCATTGTTGTTAGTCTTTTAATTCAATTTCCGTCCATTTCAGTTCCTAGTGTCTAATTTGATTGTTTTCATTATTTTGAGTCATTCTAAGTGTGTTTCGAGTTATTAGAGTTTTTAGCCTAGTTTTGTGTCCTTGAGTCTTATTTAATATTTTGAATAGATTAGCAATCCCTCCTAATCCCCGGCCTAGAACGATACCCTACTTACATCTATACTACAATTGTCAAAAAGAGAGTTTAATTTGTGTGTCAAGTAATTTTCACATCACATGACAATTGATAACAACATGATATTTCGAAAGCCAATTCATTACCAAAATTATGTCAAAATCAACAAGAAGTAAGGGAAGAATATCTGCTTCCATAAGTTCTTCAACCATAAGGACTGGACAATTCTCGTACTCCCATTGGATACTAAAAACATCACAATGGGAATAGCTAACCCAAATTCTTGATCAAGCGGTGTAGGATAGGTATTTTCCATTTGTGAGAATGTAGTGAAGTACAAGAATGTATAGCTCCAAGATCAATTAATACTCTAGCTAAATAACCAAAAGCATTTAACGTACCAATAATGACATTTGGATCCTCATTTGCATGCTGCTGATTCATAGCAAAAACACAACCTTGGGCTGCTCTTCCAGAAGTACTAGCTCTATCACTACTACGACCACCTTGGTTACGCTAACTTTTGTTTCCTCTACCTTGGTTGTTACCCTGGCGACGACCTCCCGAGGCTGAATAGAATTTTACGGCTTAATTTCCATTGTATTGCATAAAGGGAAAATATATACAAGAGACAACCCCTGTTCTACAAGGTAACAATAAAGGACTCACAAATCCTTCCTAATAAAGGATTCCTAATATTTACAATATATTTATATGCCCTTTTTACAAAAACCCCTCACGACAACACTCCCCCTCAAGTTGGAGCATAGATATCACACATGCCCAAATTGACAAGTAAGTCACCAAACAACCTACAACACACGGCATGAGTGAGGATATCTATGAGTTGCTCTTCTGAGTTCACAAACGGTATTGACACAATTTTCTTCTCAAGCTTTTCCTTAATAAAGTGACGGTCAACCTCCATATGTTTTGTTCTATCATGTTGTACCGGGTTCTCTGCAATCTCCCGTGCGGACTTATTATCACAATACAAGCTTATTGCCTCCTTTGCTTTGAAACCTAGACCGCCAAGTAACTTACGTAACCAAAGAACTTCACATATCCCATGTGCCATACCTCTGAATTCGGCCTCGGTTGAAGACCTTGACACCACATTTTGCTTCTTACTTCTCCAAGTAACTAGATTTCCACCAACAAACGTAAAGTATCCAGAAGTAAAGCGCCTATCAGTCACATCATCTGCCCAATCAGCGTCAGTAAATCCCTCAACCCTCAGATGACCTGAATTTTTATACAAAATTTCTTTTCCTGGAACCGACTTCAAATAAGCCAAAATTTACATAACAGTTGCCATATGATCCACACTCGGTGAGTGCATAAACTAACTCACCACACTTACTGCATAGGCTATATCTGGACGAGTATGAGCTAAATAAATTAGTCTTCCTACCAGTCTCTGATATCTGCCTTTATCCACTGGTTCTTGATCCGGATAAATTCCCAAGTAATGTTTCTCCACAATAGGAGTATCCACTGGTTTACACCCAAGCATACCCGTTTCCTTCAATAAATCTATAACATATTTTCGTTGAGACAAGAAAATACCTATGGACGAACGAGCAACTTCAACACCAAGGAAATACTTTAAGTCACACAAATTTTTCATCTCAAACTCAGCAGAAAGGTTCTTCTCCAGCTTGATAATTTTATCTGAATCATCACCTGTTTTTATCATATCATCTACATAAATAATCAAGGCTATTACTTTACCGTTCCTCCGCTTCACAAATAAAGTATGATCAGAATGACTCTAAAAATACCAATTTTTTCTCATGGCCTGAGTGAACCTCCCAAACCATGCACATGGTGACTGTTTAAGCCCATAAAGGGACTTCCGTAGTCGGCACACTCCTATTTTTCCTCCATTGCTATACCCTGGAGGAAAATCCATATACACTTCTTCTTCTAGATGTCCATGAAGAAACACATTTTTTACATCAAACTGTTTCAGTGGCCAATTCAAATTTGCAGCTAGTGAGATAAGGACTCGTTGTTGGAAATGTGCCCTAAAGCCAATCATGTGATGATACTTTACGGACATTTCACATGTTAAACTAATCTAGTTTTACATATAAAGGGCAAAGATTATTGTTTGAGCCGTCTCATATAAATGTTATATGCTTAAACGATAAAGTCCAAGGAATATGTGATTGGGAGAATGTAATCTAATGAAGTTAGATTCATGAGACCATTCTTTCGTAGACACATCCTAAATGTTCCTGATCATAGGATTGCCAATTGGGCATTGACAGTCCGTTAAGATCGGTACGTACTATGTCTTCTCTCAGGGAGAGTGATTAGTCTCGAGTCATTGGTGTGTGTGACATCAAGACAAGTACGGTAGGTGCTCAATAGAGAATGAGTTCACTGAACGCGATTAACGAAGAGTTCTCATATTCCATGTCACATGAGAACTCATGGTTGGGATAATGCAAAGTAGTCCTTTGACCTGAGGCATCATAGTTGTCTTGTGGTTAAGTCCTTGATCTTTGATTATGTCAAAGTCACTCCATCAGGAGGGTGTCCACGGCATCGTTGGGGTCAAGCCACTTAGCTATGGAGACAAGTGAATGCGCAACAAGGGATCTCTAACCTTCAAACCGTTTGAGGGAGAATACTCTATGATATGATTTGAATCTCTGGCCAGAGTATGAATGAGATTGGGGAATGCGTTCCAAATCACATTCAAGGTAATCATATAAGCACAAGACACACATTGGATAGTAGACATGAGCAAATAAACTATCAAACCAAACAATGTGGTCAAGAGTATTAGATTAGAGAAAGACCGTATTGCATTTGTAATCCCGAACTGAATAGGTTCTCTAACCTCTTCTGATTAGCTTGGGTAACCATGATATGCTGCTAGGTGTCACTCATGGTTTGTGGAAGCCCTAAACGTGTGTAATCACTAAAGGGAGAATTGAAAATAGTTTCAATTCACAATCGATGTAAAATGGTTTTAATCGCCCACTACCTCGCTAAAAGGAACCTAATGGATCGCACACCATAAAAGGTAGAGATTGGAGATTAAACGGAAATGAGTAAGAATGATTAAATGGTTTAATCATTTATTTATGGCAAGGATTAATTAATATGTTAATTAATCAAACGAATAAGTTCGTTAAATGACTTCGGGATAGTTTTGGACCTTAAGGCCCAATGGGCTTCGAACGTCAAGCCCATTAACTTAAGTTGTATGACAATTTAATGAATAAAGATTCATTAAAGCCCAAAAGCCCAAAAATCCCTAAATGGGCGGCCATATGGAATGAATTAGGGTTTTGGTTATTTAGGTCACTTAAAGAAGTGACTATATAAATGACTTTATAGCCAAATATTCATTAAGGATTAAAAGGGTTTATTTTTGGGGAAAATTGGTGAGAATTGTCTCTCCATTTTCTCTCTAAAGAGGCCAACACCTTGGAGGGTACATCTAGCAATCCTACTACTCCAAGGTCACTCATTTCTTCTACAATCTAACCTTGGTGAAGAGACTTAGAGGTTCTCAATTTTGGGAACTTGGAGAACCTATTCTTCCATCCAAATCCATGGATCTAAGAAGCAAGGAATGAAGGCCCTATCTCTTTGGGTGATTAGCCTTTGCTTATGCAAAGAGGAATCTACAAAGGTATTAATTTCAACTCACTTTGTTTTGAGTTGATTATTGGTTCACCAATCTACTAGGCTTTGAATTTCATGGTAATGTTTTGTTTTTGAGTGCATACAAGCATGATTCCGCCTTTAATTGTTAATTGCATGCTATATGATGTTGCTCAAATGAACATGTTTTCCCAAAATAATTCCTTCACTCGTACCGTATTCATCTTAGCCACGGGAGAGAAAGTTTCCTGATAATCAACTCCGTATGTTTGAGTATACCCTTTCGCCACCAACCTTGCTTTATACCTATCGAGTGATCCATTAGCCTTGTATTTAACTGTAAAAACCCATCGGCACCCAATTGGCTTTTTTCCTTTTGGTAGCTCAACTACTTCCCATGTATTATTTTTCTGCACTGCCCTCATCTCTTCATCCATTGCTTCGATCCATTCTAGATTCTTCAAAACGTCTTCTACTCGAGTTGGTACTTGAATCGAATCCACATTATTCACCCAAGCCTGGCGTTCAGATTAAAGGTTTTTACAGGACACATAATTGGTTATGGGATACTTTACTTTTCCCTCCAGAGAGAACCTGTCAAGAGGTACACCACGATTTTGCCTTAGTGGCAATTTATATGTACTTATAACATCATTAGTTACATGAGTATCACTAGTGCTTACCTTAGGGATATCCAGAGAAGATGTATTGGACAACGGCACTATTGGGCTAGAGAGAGGAGAGAAAGCTGCTTCGGTAACAGCTGGCTGACCATCAGTACACTCCTCTTCGGCAACACCAACACACGGACTGGTAGCCTCTTCTTCGGTGAAAAGCTGCTGACCATTCACAACAGGCTATTCGACAGGAGGAGACTGAGCATCAACTGCATCACTCGGCATGGCACCTTGCACTCCCCCTGAAACCATTACCTCTTGTACATCTAACCATTCAAAAACACCATCAAGATCACAACTAGAACTCTCCCCCTTGTGATCGAAGGGTGGTGATACGGGAGTATAAAAATATTCTGACTCAGAGAAAGTTACATCCATGGTTATATACATGTGGCGAGTTGCAGGGTGGTAACACTTGTACCCTTTCTGGTGAGATGAAAAACCCACAAAGACATACGGAAGAGCAAAAGGATCCAATTTACTACGATTAATCTTGTGAATATGAACATAAGCAACGCATCTAAACACTCGAGAGTGAGAATATTGGTAGAAACAACCGGAACATGTTCTGTCAACACTTGGAGTGGAGTACGAAATTCTACAACTCGGGATGGCATGCGATTTATAACATACATGGCATAGGTGATGGCGTCTGGCCAAAAACTTTTAGGCACGGATCCACCAATAAGCAATGCACGAGCAGTTTCCAAAATATGACGTTTTTTTCGCTCAGCTACCCCATTCTGTTGTGGGGTATACGAACACGTTGTCTCATGAAGAATTCCTTGATCACGAAAAAAAGTAGATAGCTCAGAGTTAACATATTCTCCCCCATTATCAGTACGAAGAACCTTAATAATGGAGGAATATTGTGTAGCCTGATAGGAGCATATTTATGCGACTTAGTTGGCTTGTTCTTGTGCATTTATGTCGTGTTTCCTTAGTTATTTTAATGTTTAAAGTCATTTTCGTGTGTTTTCAGACTCTAAGTACAAAGTATGCAAGAAGATGCATTTTGGAGGCCTTTGGAGCATGTTTCGGGCTTGGAATGGATAGCAAATGCATGGGCCAAGTGGATGGACGAATTTGAGAACTAAAGAGGCCAAGAATATGAAGAATTATGGTCCAAAAGATGAAGAAAACAGCCCAAAAATCTGTCACCCCAACTTGCATTCCTTGCCATGCAAACCACATAGAATTCCCTTTGGATTCCATGCCATGCTTGATCACTCTTGTCCCCTACATAATTTCTAATTTCATGCTTCAATTCATTTAATTATTACACTCAATTGCTTGATACCTCTTGTTCCCTTCACTCATTAGATTTTAGACAACATTTACATCCATTACATGCACCAATTGATGCTCCATCATTCACATTTGGAATCCCATGCCTTGTGTACCACATGTTGCTGCACCTTTGACCCATTTATTGACACATTTTCACCTCCCTTTCCATCTCTATGCAATGTACACAATCATTCATGCCCCCTAGCTACAAGACCACTCCATTTTACCCTTCACACTTTGCATCATCACTTCATTTTCACCCTTGGACCATTGCACACCACACACACAAATTGCCATGCATTTCATCCTTAACCTAACCTGATTTTCTAAGGTTTTTGGGGCCTATAAATACATGTTTACACCCCTTGGCCAAAGAATAATCCCCCATATTCATCATTTTATCACAGAAATTCGTCCATACACACCCTAGGAAGCAAAACACCCCAAAAACACCATTCTAGTGCCTAGAAAACATAACAGCCACTCCACCTTCTTCCACCCTCTTTGCCTAGTTCTCCACCACCTTCCAACCATCAAACACTCTTCCACACTCACCCTAAACCCCTCCATATCATTCCCCATCCATTCTACACCATAAATCCACCCAAAAATCTGTCCACAAGCTTCATGCCGTAACAAGGAGGAAGGGAGATCCATTGATGCACTTGCTTTCCAAGTTGGAGCATTTTAGGTGTTTTCTTTCCTTTGATTTTAATGTCTAATTTTATGTATCTTTGTATTGCAAGAATGAGGAACTAAACCCCCTTAGTTGGGGGGTGATTCGAAACCATGTACATGCTTGCAATATGATTTGATTACATTCAGTTGTTATTTAAAAAGTTGCGGATTCAATTCGTTCATCTACTTGATTGATAACTTATTTGTGTATGTTGATTGAGAGTGCACGCTTAGTTTTCATGCATGAATATAATGCTAGATTATGAGGGAGTTTCACCTAATAGTTACAATCTTATAATCACAAGTAGTCAAGGTCGCTTGAAAACGATCGCGTTGAATGAATTCTTGGCACTAGTTTCATGCTCATCATAGTAACGAATGCCTCGTCAACACTTATAGTTCTCATTGTGCTTCATGATTCTTGATTGTATCTTTATTGTGCTCATCACGTAAGGAACCTTTGAGGAATGCTTTGAATTGTTGTATGCGCTTTTCCATCCAATTCATTAACTTAAGGAGAACTTGAAGGTTAATTTAAGCGTATCTAATTAACTTGGGGTGTTGAGTTTCATAATTTATTGAAAGAACAACTGAAAATCATTTTGTTTGCAAGTGTGTCATGTGTGGAGAAGAACCTCCTAACTAGCCTTTTATCCATCCTTTTCATCCAAAAACGTTTTACAATCTGTTTTGTTTTAAAGTTTCTGTTTTGTTTTCAATTTTCGTCCAAAACAAATCCCCCTTTATTTTGAAGTCTTAGATTAGTTAGAAAGTTTTTTTATTTGTGTTTCTAAGTGTTTTGATTCAAGTTTTCATCCAACTTCGTCCAAGTTCTTGTTAGGTTCTCAAAACTGCCCAGAAAGTGGTTTTTAGGCAGTTTTGAGTCATTAGGTTGCTGTTTTGAGTTTTATGTTTGTTTAAGTATTTTAAAGTATAGTTTTGCATTCTTTGAGTCTAGTTTAGTGTTTTAAATTTTGTTTTTATGTTTTTAAGTCAGTTTTCAAGTGTTTAGCAATCCCTCCTAATCCCCGGCCTAGAACGATCCCTACTTACATACTTTACTACATTTGATAAAAAGAGGGTTTAATTTTGTGTGTTAACTTATTTTACGCATCATAGCCACCATTTGAGAGAAAGATTGAATGATCATACTAACATCACTTGTATGTTTCAACAGATAAACCCACGTCATACGAGTGCAATCATCAACAAATGAAATAAACCATTTAATTCCCGAAGTAGTACTAATAGGGGAAGGCCCCCACACATTAGAGTGTACTAGTGCAAATGGAGAAGATGTTCTATTCATACTTGGAGGGAATGAAGCACGATGACTTTTGGCTAAAATACATACTTCACATTTCAATTCTGAGTCTTCAATACCACTAAACAAATCAGGTAATATATGTTTCAAATAACCAAACGATGCATGCCCCAAACGACGATGCAATAACAATACCTTCTGTAGACTACTATTACGTGACGCATGAACCAAATTAGCTCTTCCAGGAACCACATCATCCACATAAATAGCCTTTCTCTCTTAGTGCCACGCCTAATGATCTCATTTGTCTGAATATCCTGAAGCAAGCAAAATGAAGGATACATTAATACAACACAATCCAATTGTTTAGTGACTTGAGGTACCGACAATAAGTGATAGGACAATGATGGAACCAATAAACAATTATGTAAGAGAAGAGAGGGTGTAAAAGACACTGTTCTCGCTCCAACAACAGCAGCAGTGGAACCATTGGCAGTTGCCACACACTTTCTATGAGGACATGTCATAAATTGAAATAAGGTTTTATCATACGTCATATGATCTGTTGCATCGGAATCCAAAATCCACCCTGAGTTTGCCATTATAACAACATACGAGACAGTGATACATGAAATCACACCAATACACAACAATTGTAGCACAAACAGTGGTACAATCCTCTTGCACGACAAGTAACCAATCAACTAGTTGATAACTCAATATCTCACGCTGCAATCCAAGGCAACAGCGAAAAACCACACTTACAGGGTCAATTGCAGAACCACAACAATTGTACACGACTTTCCACACTGCAAAAAACACAAACAGCAGTAATAAAAGGCGGGAAAAAAATACTGGATGCAGCTCCAGTAGCAGCCAATCCCTATTTTTTTTCCCTTGTTGTTTTGGCAGACAGAATGTCAAACCACACACGGACAGCAGCAGTAGCCGCACTGCAAATAACTCTCTTACCCGGGATGCAGACGGCAATAACACAATTATACCCACACGGGACCTACTTTTAGATAGAATATTCCTTTAATTGCTTAAGCACATTCTTCATGGCCTTGCAATTGAACTCCACACACACGGTACTGCTAAACACACAGCAGTATGACACTGCATAATGCACACATAGCAAGACCACACACACGGCCTGACTTATTGCTGCAAGAAGAAGAAGCAGGAATAGGTCGGCCGAGCACAGCATCAGTAAATATCATTTACAATTTCTAGGGTTACAGGAAATCTGGATCTCATGCCAAATAGAATTTTACGGCTTAATTTCCATTGTATTGCATAAAGGGAAAATATTTACAAGAGACAACCCCTGATCTACAAAGTAATAATAAAGGACTCACAAATCCTTCCTAATAAAGGATTCCTAATATTTACAATATATTTATATGCCCTTTTTACAAAAACCCCTCACGACAACAGGCTGCACTATTTGCCCGTCTCTGTTGATAAATCTGTTGAGCCTAGGGATAAGTCTGCTGATTAGGCTGATAAGTCGACTGACATGTAAGTCGGATGACTAGGCTGATAAAGTTGTTTGCGATGCTAATAAATTGGCTTATAGTGCTGATAAGTAGGTTGCAAATTTGTCATACCATAATCTGGTTGCTGGGTCATGCTAAAAGACATACCCAAATTCTGCTTAGGTGTAACGCCCTGGACTTGGCGCACTAGTGAAAGGAAAAATAAATACAAAAAAGTAAGGGCCTGTTTGGTATGTAACTTGAGAACAAAACTAAAAATTTTTATTTTTTTAAGAAAAAAATGTTTTGATTTAAAAATTTTAAATTCAAAACCTTGTTTGGCATGCATTTTCTCAAAACTAATCCAAACAGAAAAAGTCAAATGCCCAGCCCAAGCAATTACCCGACCACTGCATCCCTCCTATCCCCAGCGGCGAAAGACCAATTTCCCGACCACCGCATCCCTCACTTCCCTATCGGTGACTCCTTTGGATATTTACCAACTCCTTACTCCAAACTCGCGTTGACATTGGCGGTCTCAAACCAACCAATGACCATAGGAAAGATGTGGTGGCTATGGTGCTATGGTGGATGCAAGTGAGAAGAGATAAGATTGAAGAGGCAACAGAGAAGAGAGGATTGAAGAGGCGGGAGAGATCGATTTGTCTTGGCCGGAGGGAGAAGGATAGATGTGGTGGCTATGGTGGATATAAGCGGGAAGGGATTGGAAAGGAAATAGAGAAAAGAGGATTGAGGGTTTAGGGATTAGAAATGCATTTATCCTCGGATTAATGCAACACTAGAGTTCACATGCTCCATGAACAATCTTAAGTAATTCCACATAAATTGTAAATATATCTATCATAAAACATTTACACAAGATCCAACATTATTGACTTAAAATAAAGAGATATTTGAAATAGTGTAAAATCACATAATAACTCATGGTTTTCAGTTATTAGAAAATAAAAACATTTTGACAACACATTACATAAACCCCTCACCTCGACAATTCGAGCTTTGACAAGACAACCTTACTAACATCTCAACAAACCTCAACATCTCTCTCTCTCTCTCTCTGTCTGTATATATAATATATATACACATATATATGGACATGCATGGCTTTCCGCGTGCTACTTGCATGCAACGTAAAAAGAAAGGGAAAGTGTGACTAAATATGTGAATGAAATAGAGACGTGGAATGCTATTTATAGGTGTCCAAAGTCGGTATGGCATGAGTCGCCTCATACTCGACTATTAACGCCACCAATCAAAGAATCCTGATGCATTTCCCAATTCAACCCCTTCTACTATATAAAGGATGACTCATAATAACACCTCCTGCTTGCATGATAAGCAAATGATAGCTCCTACATCAAAAACACCAGCCACTGTTGAGTTTTGGTTTCAATATTTGTTGTATATTTCATTATGAAGATTACAAGAGAATGAAGGCAACTCTTATAGAGAGCAAAAAAGAAAGCTATAAGAGATTATAGGCTAACTGATAAGAGCATGTTTATGCGACTGAGTTAGCTTGTTCTCATGCATTTATGTTGTTATTTCTTAGTTAATTATGTATTTTAAGCTATTTTCGTGTGTTTGTAGGTCCATAGGCCTTATGAAGCAATAAGATGCATTTTGGTGCATTTTGAAGCAGTTTTGGGCTTGGAATGAATGGCACATGCATGCAGCAAGGTGGATGGACGAAATTGAAGACTAAAGAGGCTAGGAATGTGTTAAAGAGAAAGAAGAATTAATGTAAAAAGAACAAAGAGCTCAGCAACAAAGGAGTGTCACTCCACCATTCACCTTTCCATCATTGTCATGCACCATCATTGCACTCCCTTTGGATTCCTATGCCGTGCATCATCATCCATGTTCCCTCCATTGACTCATTTGTTACATCATTCCACCTCCCTTTCCTTTCTCTACCATGTGCACAATTATTCATGTTCACTAGCTGCAACACCACTCAATTTTACCCCCATGCTTTGCATCATCACTTCACTTTCACCTTTGAATCATTTCAAATACCACTCATTGCACTCAATTGCTACACCATTCCTTGTTCCCTCCATCATTTCAGATTTCATGCATCATTACATTGAATCATTGCACTCAATTGCTACATCATTCCTTGTCCCTCCATCATTTCAAATTCATGCATCATTACATTGAATCATTGCACTCAATTGCTACACCATTCTTTGTTCCCTCCATCATTTCAGATTTCATGCATCATTACATTGAATCATTGCACTCAATTGCTACACCATTCCTTGTTCCCTCCACCATTTCAGATTTCATGCATCATTGCACTCAATTGCTACACCACTCCATGTTCCCCTCCATTGCCATGCACTTCCTCCATAAAAGGAAGTGTGTGTAACATAAATTTAGTTCATACTTGGTTAGATCATTCACTCCCATTTCAACACAACCTTCATCCAAACACATCCATTCATCTTCACATCCATTCCTCCATACAAACAAACCTTCAAACACTTACCAACACCTTGTGCCGTAGCAAAGGAAGGGAAGGAAAGTGCTTGGACGTGCTTGCTGTCCAACTTGGATCGTTGGAGCATTTAGGTGTTTTCTTTCTTTTTTTTCTAATGTTTAAATTCATTTCCTTTCGTTTTGTTGTAAATATGAGTGGTTAAACCCCTCTTGGCTAGGGGTGATTTCAAAGCCATGATTATGTGTGCAATAGAATTTGATAAATTCCAGTTATGAACTCTTGAATCGTGAATGCAATTGGCTTAACTATTTGATTGATAACTTATTTGTATTTGTTAATTAAGGGTCGACACTTAATTGGCATGCATAAATCTGTTGCTAGAATATAAGGAAGTTTCACATAATCGTTATAAACTTATATTCACATGTAGTGAAGGTCGCTTATAAACGATCGTGTTAAGTTCAATTCCTAGCATGAGTGACATGATGTCATAGTTGCAAGTGCTTTGTCAATGCTTATGATTTTCATTAAATGTAATGATCTTTGATTGTATCTCTATTATGATGTCATGTAGGGAACTTTAGAAGAATGTTTTGGGTTGTCGAATGATGTCATCCAATCCAATAAAACAATGAAAATCTGAGAGTTAACTAGTGATGTCACGGTTAATTTGGAGCATTGTCGTTCATAATTCAATGAATTAGTAACTGGAAATCGAGTTATTTGCATACATGTCATGTGTGGAGAAAAATCCTCTAGCTATCCCATCCATCATCTTATTTCTCACATTAGTTTTACAGTCGGTCTAGTTTTTCATACTTGTTTGTTTGTTTCAACTTCATCCAAATCAAAACCCGTCTTTTAGTTTCTTGTTTCAAAGTGTTTCAAATCTGTTTTAGTTTGTGTTTTTAAGTGTTTTGATTCAAGTAAAAGTCAATTTTCGTCCAAAGTCATTCCTAGTATCTAGTTTAAGTTTATTTGGTTGTTTTAAGCTGTTTTGAGTATTTTAAGTTTGCTTTGAGTCTTGTGAGTCTTGTTAAGCGTTTTTAAGTTTAGTTTTATGTTTTTGAGTTAGTACAAAGGTTATTAGCAAGCCCTCCTAATCCCTGGTCCAGAACAATCCCTACTTATAGTTGTACTACAATTGTCAAAAGAGGGTTAAATTTATGTGTTAAGATAATTTTCGCACCAAGTTTTTGGCGCCGTTGCCAGGGATTAGCAACTTTGCTAATCCCTTGTTATTTCTTTTTGTTTATTTTCATGTGTTTTTGTTCCTAGTTGCTGATTTTACTTATTTTCTTGTTTTAGGTGGTTTATGACTCGAAGTTCTCCACCTGTTCATAAGTACATCTTTGACTTTGACGACGATTTTGAACGAACTTTGAGACGAGCAAGGAATCAACAAGATCCCCAACCATCTCAACCTGCACTAGATCTTGAAGAAGACAAAGTAGAAGAGCAAGAGGAGGCCACGGCAAGGACTTTTGAAGAAGTCCAAGATATGGCAGTAGACAATCGAACAATCAAGGAGCTTTCCGCTTTGGGATTGGACAATGCTCTGCCTTTATGCATTCAATATCCAAGGGCGGCCCAAAACAAGACAGACGAGTTTGAATTAAAGTCCAGTTTATTGCACCATATTCCTAAGTTCCATGGGTTGTCCATGGAAGATCCTAATAAACATTTGAAGGAGTTCGAGGTTGTTTGTTCGAGCATGACCCTTGTGAATGTTAATGGGAGCATTCTGAAAATGAAGGCTTTTCCCTTTTCTCTCTTGGAAAAGGCTAAAGATTGGTTGTATGAGCTAGCCCCCGGAACTGTCACATCATGAGAGAGTATGAAATGGGCATTTTTGGAGAAGTTTTTCCCAACTTCTCAAGTCATTCTACTACGCAAAAGGATTAGTTGAAGGAATATTTTGTGAAAACATGTTCATTTAAGCAACATCAATAAGCATGCAATTAACAATTAAAGGCGGAATCATGCTTGCATGCACTTAAAAAACAAAACATTAACCATGAAATTCAAAGCCTAGTAGATTGGTGAACCATGAATCAACTCAAAACAAAGTGAGTTGAAATTTATACCTTTGTAGATTCCTCTTTGCATAAGCAAAGGCTAATCACCCAAAGAGAGGGCCTTCATTCCTTGCATCTCAAATCTATGGATTTGGATGGAAGAATAGGTTTCTCCAAGTTCCCAAAATTGAGAACCTCTAAGTCTCTTCACCAAGGAGAGATTGGAGAAGAAATGAGTGACCTTGGAGTAGTGGGATTGCAAGATGCACCCCCAAGGTGAGAGAAATGGAGAGACAAGTTCCCACCAATTTTCTCCAAAACAAACCCTTATGAATTTTAGGCTATAAAGTCATATTTATACCTTTATTCATTTGAGTGGCAAACTTGTAAATAAGTCCAAGTTCACTACCCTTAGCATCATGGGCGGCCCTAGGGTATTTTTGGGCTAATTAGGCCTTTGTGAATCATTATTCATTAAGTTGTCATACAACTTAAGTCAATGGGCTAGACGTTCGAAGCCCATTGGGCCTTAATGTCCAAAACTATCCCGAGGTCTTTAACGAACTTATTCGTTTGATTAATTAACATATTAATTAATCCTTGCCATAAATAAATGATTAAACCGTTTAATCATTCTTACTCATCTCCATTGTTTCTTCAATCTCCACCTTACACGGTGTGCGATCCATTAGGTTCCTTTTAGCGAGGCAGTGGGCGATTAAAACCATTTTATATCGATTGTGAATTGAAACTTACTTTCAATTCTCCCTTTAGTGATTACACACGTTTAGGGCTTCCACAAACCATGAGTGACACCTTGCAGCATATCATGGTTACCCAAGCTAATCAGAAGAGGTAGAGAAAACCTATTCAGTTTGGGATTACAAATGCAATACGGTCTTTCTCTAATACAATACTCTTGACCACATTGTTTGGTTTGATAGTTTATTTATTCATGTCTACTATCCAATGTGATTCGTGTGCTTATATGATTTCCTTGAATGTGATTGATAGACGCATATTTATGCGACTTAGTTAACTAGTTTTCTTGCATTTACGTTATTAGTTCTTAGTTATTTTAGTACTTTAAGCCATTTTCGTGTGTTTGTAGGTCCAAAGGGCTAAGGTAGCAAGAAAGTGCATTTTGGTGCATTTTGGAGCAGTTTTGAGCTTGTAATGGATTACATATGATATGAGCAAGATGGATGGCCGAATTTGAAGACAAAAGAGGCTAAGAACATGCTAAAAATCTGGTGAAACAAATACAAGTTGCAAGAAGGGATAAATTTCTAGAAGGATTGGCCAAAACTTCACTCAAAACACATCAATGCCGTGGTTTTTACTTCCACCTCCACCAGAAATTTGAGTAATGATGCAATGCTTAACTCACCATGACATGTGAGTGGATGATGCAATGCTTAGCTCACCATGACATGTGAGTGGATGATGCAATGCTTAGCTAACCATGACATGTGAGTGGATGACTCAATACCTAACCCACCAACAATTCCCACTCTTTGCCATGCTCACCTACTCAATTCCACCAACATTTTGTGTTAAACAAGTCCATCCTCTTCCTATAAATACCATGGCATCAACCTCATTCAAATAATCCAGAAATTAACCATTCTCCAAGCCTTTCCTTGCCTCTCCTACATATCTAAACCCCTTCCCATCCATTCCTCCAAATAACCAACCCTTCAACATCATTCCAACCTTGTTGTTGCGGCAAAGAGAAGGAGAAAAGTCCTTAGACGCACTTGCTATCCAACATGGATCGTTGGAACGTTTAGGTGCTTTCTTTCCTTTGTTTTTCAATGTTTAAATTTGTTTATCTTTGTTTTGTAATAATGAGGAACTAAACCCCCCTTGGCTAGGGGGGATTCGAAACCATGTTAATGCTTGCAATATGATTTGATTACTTTTAATTGCGTTTCATAAGTTATGAATTCGATTTACTTATCTATTTGATTGATAACATGTTTATGTATGTTGATTAGGGATGCATACTTAGTTTGCATGCATAAATATGATGCTAGAGTATAAGGGAATTTCACCTAATCGTTATGAACTTATATTCATGAGTAGTAAAAGTCGCTAGTCACGATTGTGTTAAGTAAATCCTTGGCATAAGTTTCATGCAAATCATAGTAGCGAGTGTCTCGTCAATGCTTATGTTTTTCATAGAACTTAATGATTCTTGCTTGTATCTCTATTATGCAATTCATGTAGGGAACTTGTAGGGAATGTTTTGGGTTGTCGTATGCAATCATCCAACCCAA
Source organism: Malus sylvestris (assembly GCF_916048215.2). Taxonomy (NCBI): domain Eukaryota; kingdom Viridiplantae; phylum Streptophyta; class Magnoliopsida; order Rosales; family Rosaceae; genus Malus; species Malus sylvestris. Next base: position 16,949,275 of record NC_062269.1, read on the forward strand.
TAACTTGTGGAAAAACTGAGGGTTAATTAGTGCAATTCACGGTTAATTTGGGGCGTTGAGAATTAATAAGTTATTGAAATGCAATTGGAAATCATTTTGTATGCAAGCAAGACATGTGTGGAGAAGAACCCCTTAGCTAGCCTTCCATTATCCATTCAACCCAAATTTGTTTAAAATCTATTTAAGTTTTTAGTTTATTCGTTTTTACTTTCAACTTCACCAAACTCAAATCCCCCTTTTACTTTCTTGTTTTAAAATCTTTTGTTTACATTTTTAACTTTGTTTTTATGTTTTTAAATTAGTTTTCAAGTGATTTAGCAATCCCTCCTAATCCCCGGTTTAGAACGATCCCTACTTACATCTATACTACAATTGTCAAAAAGAGGGTTAAATTTGTGTGCTTATATATTTCGCATCAAATTTTTGGCGCCGTTGCCGGGGATTAGCAACTTTGCTAATCCCTTGGTTCTTTTCTTTTTGTTTAGTTTGTTTTTGTTTTAGTTTCTGACTTAGTTTTGTTTTCCTTGTTTTGTGTTACTTTTGATATTTGAGTTATTTTTTTCTTTGATTTTAGGTACAAATGGAGCAAGACATGGCACTTGCGACCATTCAAGCTCAATTGGCACAACTCACTGCTCAATTGACTCATAATGCCGAACGGACTACAATGCCAAGTGTCCCTACATTTGATGTGCCCTATGGGCAAGGATATCAACATCCTCAATTCACTGTGAACGAAGATGCTTGGGGTTATCAAGGCTATGATCAACCAAGCAACAACATGTTTTCCAACGCTTACAATTCGGCTTGGAGAGATCATTCAAATTATATGTGGGGGGAACCTCAACAATTCAAACAAGAGGGATATTGGCAGCAAGAGGAGAAGTTCTATTCAAAACCTATGCAATATGCTCAATCAAACTCAGGTTCGTCAATAAATTATAATCAAATTCTTAATGAATTAAATTGTTTGGTGCAGGGCTCACAAAATCAAGCCAAGGAGGCTCAACAAGATGCATATTGGCAGCCATATGAGGAGTTCTACACCACACCTATACAGCCACCACCGCATACCCCACAACAATTCCAATCAAATTCAAGTATGTCCATGGATAGTGATCAAATTCTTCAAGTACTAACCTCTTTGACGCAGGACCAACAAAATCAAGACAAGAAGTTGGATAAATTGAAGAGTCAAATGGGAGAGATTATGGAATTCATGGTACAAATTCAAGAGCAAAGTGAACTTTCCAACTCAATTGTTGAAAATTCGAAGGAAGATTTTGAAATCCACGATGCTATCACTTTGGGAAGTGCTATGAAGGATGAAGCTGTCCCAGAACCATCCAAACACAGCCCGAACATGGATGAATTGCTGCTGCAAGCAGAAGAGGAGGAGGACGACCTGGGCAATTTAGAAGAATTCTTGCTGCAAGCTCCTCAAATCCCTATGTCATCCAACTCAGGTGAGGAAGTTCTAAATTCACTTCATTCTAACATTATTCCACCAAATGTCCTTTTTCCTTGTAGGTTTTTGATTCCAAATATCAAAGAGAGTGAAAAAGACATTGTGGAAGCTCTTCCAAAGGTGCAAAGTGATATCCCAATTCTTGGTGCACCAAAACAAGTTCCCGATGGTATTGAAACGTTCAAAGAACCTTGCACACCAAGAAAAGGGATTCAAGAGAATGAAGTGGTTGAAGCATATCAAGAATACATCCAAGAGGCTGTGCATGAGACAATCAAGCCCAAAGCAGTTGAGTTTGATGACACGGGACAAGCCACAACCATCATAGTAAACCTGGCCAAGTTCAAAATCCCAGAAATGTTCAAAGATGTGGTGTTTGTCATTGAGTTTGTGTCGGAAAAAGAAAGTAAGCCATCTTCTCCAATTTTAATTTTTATTTATACTAACATTTTTCTGATTTTGATGATTCAGGCACCCACTCTTGAATTTAAACCATTGCCGAATCATTTCAAGTATCACCTCCCATTAAAAGATAAATTCCATGCTTTGGAGCCGAGTGGAGTTTAAAGGAAAGATTCGTCCGGCTAAAGACGTTAAATCAAGCGCTTCTTGGGAGGCAACCCAAGCATTCAACGAAGGGAGACTTTGGAATCGCTAACCCAATCAGATTTGCATTCTTACACCCTTATCTTTACTGCTTTCATTTTGTTTTGTTTAGTTAGTTGTGTTATTTGGTTGATTTATGTGAGTTTGTGTTATTTGGTTTAAGTGTGGGGGAAGGTTAACCAAAGTCTTTTTACATTAATTTACATTTAAAAAAATAAATAAATAAATAAAAAACACAAAAAAAAAATAATAATAATAATAATTAAACAAAGTTTTTTTTACATTGATTTACATATTTTACATTGATTTTAAAAAAAAAAAAAAAAAAAAAAAAAAAAATATATTAAATTATTAAAAAAAAAAAAAAAAAAAAAAAAAAAAAAAAAAAAAAAAAAAAAAATAAAAAAAAAAAATAATAAAAAAAAATATAAAAAAAAAAAAAATAAAAAAAAAAAAACATTAAAGTAAAAATATTTTACAATGATGTGTAAACTAATAGCATTCATTGGTCAGGTGGTGCTTCAGTAGTCGGCGGTGCTTCAACAGTCGGCGGGGCCACAGAAGGAGGAGGCAACAGAGGTTGATCAGTTGGAGCTTCACTACGCGATGCTGCTCCAGAAGACGAAGGCAGATGCTGTTGGAACAAACCCACAAACCTCCGATGATCAAGTAAAATCTGACCATCAGATTCATGTATCTGGTCAATTTTCCTCTTCATGGTTGTGGCATAGTTGTGTGCAAGCTTATGCAATTGTTTATTTTCATGCTTAAGTCCTCTAATCTCCTCTTTGAGACTCTGTATTTCAGCCACCAACGATTCAACGTGACGGGTTCGAGCATATAGGCGTTGGGCCATGTTGGACACAGAACTCGCACACTGCACGCTAAGAGCCAGAGACTCCTTAACCGCCAATTCATCAGATCGTCTAGCGAGCAGTCTGTTATCTCTAGGGGTGACAAGGTTCCGGGCCACCACCGCAGCTGTCATATCATTTTTCATCACCGAATCCCCCACGGTAAGGGGACCGGTAGGGGATATGAAGGATGGGCGCCATATGTTGTCTGGTGAAGGCGGAGCTGCCTCTTCACCAAGGTTCAAGTCAAAACGACGATCGGAAGGGCCAGACATTTTCAGAGGTGGTGAAGAAAGAAGAGAGGAGGACTGATCAAGATTAAACAAGTGTAAGAAGGGAGTGTTTACAGGAGGGAGCTCAAGTGTGTTGTGGAACAAAATTAGCGCCTCTATAAAAAGAAGAAATCAAAGAGGCGCTCCTCAGAAATTGAAGAGGCGTCCTCTCGCAAATCGAAGAGTCGGGGCTCCGTTCTCAAACGCCTGATTCTTTTCTCAAAAGAGGAGTTTCCTTTCTCAAAAGCCGGATTCTTTTTTCAAAAGAGGCGTTTCATTTCTTAAAGGCTGGGCTTGCTCAGAAACCACGAGCCGAACCCCGGATTTCAAAAGATCAATTTGTCCAGACGTGTCGTCACTTGTCACACGCAAATTGCTTTGCGAAAATCTCGGGCAGTTTGTCGAAGCACCAATTCAGAAATCGAAGAGGGAAATTCAACAGTCAAAGACACGCTAGCTTTCTCAAAAGCTGGGCTTCAACCCACGGGCAAATCTTCTTTTCCAGATTTATCCGCACGTGTCACATGCTACCTCTACAATCGACGATGCTCAGAGCTCGAAGCGCCGATTCCAGATATCAATGAGGAATCTGCTTTGCGGAAATTACGGGCAGCTTTGTCAGAAAGCGCGTAATTTGTACTATTCATCCATCCACCGGCTGCCGACAATGAGTGAGGGAATAGTTCCGGTTGTGAAGAAAAGTCCCATAAGTATCTACCTTCGCCTTCCACAGCAAAGGCACACCCTCTCAGCACTTCTTCCTCTCTGAAATGGCTTTCCAACAAACCCTCTCAAGTCACTCTGTATTTTTCATCCCCTGGGATACCCCTGCAAACAACCCATCCAAAGCAAAAGTATTTCATATCATGAAGGTTGAAGGCAAGAGTATCTCATATCATGCTTTCTCCCTGTCCTTTCTCCAGCCAGCACTTGCTCTCGAGTACTCATCATCTTATGTTTCCTCTTCGTCTCTCACGTATAAGGGAAGTGAAGATGATACCTCGAAGCATGTGGAGACAACGTGCTGATTCATCCTCAGCTAGGGACAAGGAGAAAGAGAGCAAGAGGTGGGCACTTGGAAAGATTGAAGAAAGAAACAGACCAATACCTCTACCTCGTGCCTGCCCGCCATGCAGAGGAAACAAGCAGAGAAGAATGCAGCTCGTACAATCATCCCAGCGGAAGGAGTCCGAGCTGAAGAACTAGAGAAGCTGCCACATCTGCTTGGAGAACAAATAAGGAACTGCAACATCACCAAAGAGCAAAGCTTCGCCGTACAATATCATCAAATCATCACTTGCAAGTAAAAAGCTAAGTGTCACCCTGTTCAAGAGGAAAGCTGTGGAAAGTCAACAAGCACGACCAATGATCACTTATTAGTTCTATTCATTGTCTTTTATCGTGATTTTCAATTTTTCGTTTGCAATTTTTTTATATATTTTCTTGTGTTACTAAACTGATTTATTTCTTTTCTTTGCAGGAACTTTTGGTTATTTCCACCCTTGAAGTTGATTGCAGAATTTTAGCTTGGGGGGTCATCGCTTGGTTTTACTGCAAACTAGGGAAGTTTTCAGTCCAATTGCTTTATTTTGTTTCTTATTATTTATTTATTTTATTTTTATTTGCATTATAGTGTTTTCTGACATTGGGGTATAGATTTCATGGGTCCTTTCCCTCCATCTTTTGGTTTCACTTATATCTTGCTAGCTGTTGATTATGTTTCCAAATGGGTGGAAGCCAAAGCCACCCGGACTAACGATTCAAAGGTTGTTGCAGATTTTGTGAAAACTAATATCTTTGCTAGGTTTGGCATGCCTAGAGTTCTCATTAGTGATGGAGGCAGCCCATGGAAATAAAGAAGACCTAGGAATTTCCGACTCCAAAACCAGGTGTTTGCGTTCTTTAACCCTCCTATCTGTTGCTTTTACTTTGCCATGTTTATCATGTTTCCTCGTTGTTTGTTTGTTTACTTTTGTGTGAGTTTATGTTTGAAACATTGAGGACAATGTTATATTTAAGTGTGGGGGGGTAAACAAGTTGCTGTTGCATGATTTTCGTGGGATTTTATTCACCTATCACTTACAATGTTGTTTCTTGCTGTTTTAAGTGTTTTTAGTGTGTTTTTAAGCATGTTAGTATGTTTTGACATAAAAATCCGAAAATTTGACAAAAATTTGAAAAAAAAATTGTTTTGAAAAAGCCAAAAAGAGTTGTTTTTGTGTGTTTGTTTGTGTCTTAGGGTACCTTCCAACACAAATAATGAGGATTTGGTTTTTAATTGCATGACTGTTAAAGAAAGTTATAAACATGGATGGAAGTTTGATATGCTCTTGATTTATGCTTGGTTATAGTTATAGTTTACGAATTCACATGTAATCACAAAGAAAAAAATCAGTTTTTGTAACATGCTTGAAGGAAGGAACTCAAACTAACACTACAACCTTGAGAGACTTGAGCCTAATACGTTTTTTGGAGAGTTATTAATCTGTGCATTTTTGTTTTCTAAAGTCGTTGCATGATCTCATCATTCTTTGCTTGGTTGCTACTTAGAAGGCGTTTCATCATTTAGTTCCAAATACTAGAACTTATGCCCGTTCCATTCAAAGCATGACATTGATTTGCATAACACATATTCAAGATGAAGTTGTGTAGTGAACTAGAGCCAAAAAGCTTATCCCGTGCATATTTGTTTAAGTTTAACCCCGTTGAGCCTTGTTTAGCCTGTTTTCTTTGTTAAACCACATTTCCCTTACCTAGCCTAGATTAGGACTATCCATACCCTTGTTTTTAAAGCATAATGAAGCATGACTTAAAATGAATTCCTTTTGATTGTCCTTATGCAGAAAACAAAGTGTGGGGGAATGAGATTTTTGTGTTTTGTGTGCCAAAAGAAAATAATAAGGCACGGGTTAGAAAAGAAAAAGAAAAAAAAAAGAAAAAAAAAAGAAAAAGAGTTTGTAATAAGTGAGGAAAGGCTCACAAGTGTTGTTTGTAGTTGAAATCGGCCCTAAAAAGTTGAATGAATAACCCCATTGTGTTTAAAGTTAGTTGCTGCATTCAAAGGGAATTCTAAGCATCAATTTCATTACTTTGCTTATTATGCTTTAAAAACGTTTGTTTCCTTACCTTTCATTGTTAGCCAATCACCCCTAACCCCGTTACAACCCTTAACTTCAATCTTGAGTGTTATGGGTTTCAATATGTGGAGTTTGGGATTGGTACGAGCATATGGTGTCCCTGGTTCTCGCATCTAAGTAGTAGCATTCCAGTCATGAGATCATATCTATACATGCTTAATAACTCCAGAAATTGCTTTCTTTGCTATAAACATATGTGAGTGTTCGTTTTCATGTTTACATCAATCTTCTCACATACATCTAGTGTAGGGTAAGTAGTCAGAAAATCAGAGTGAAAATAAGAGTGTATCTTGTAAGGAATTGAGCAAATTCTCTAAGGCATGTTACTACATTCAAAACATCGTTTTAATTGGTTATATGTGAACTAGTATGTGGTGACTTTGATTAAGTATGTGCTCAAGGGTAGGAAAAAAAAAATCTGTGGTTATGATGATCTTTTGCATGTCATGTTGCATTGAAAATCCCTAAGGTAATTGTTGGAAGGTTTAGGTTTTGTTTTGTTCTTATGTTTTGTTTCTTTGTTTTGCTCGAGGACTAGCAAAAGCTAAGTGTGGGGGAATTTGATAGACGCATATTTATGCGACTTAGTTAACTAGTTTTCTTGCATTTACGTTATTAGTTCTTAGTTATTTTAGTACTTTAAGCCATTTTCGTGTGTTTGTAGGTCCAAAGGGCTAAGGTAGCAAGAAAGTGCATTTTGGTGCATTTTGGAGCAGTTTTGAGCTTGTAATGGATTACATATGATATGAGCAAGATGGATGGACGAATTTGAAGACAAAAGAGGCTAAGAACATGCTAAAAATCTGGTGAAACAAATACAAGTTGCAAGAAGGGATAAATTTCTAGAAGGATTGGCCAAAACTTCACTCAAAACACATCAATGCCGTGGCTTTTACTTCCACCTCCACCAGAAATTTGAGTAATGATGCAATGCTTAACTCACCATGACATGTGAGTGGATGATGCAATGCTTAGCTCACCATGACATGTGAGTGGATGATGCAATGCTTAGCTAACCATGAAATGTGAGTGGATGACTCAATACCTAGCCCACCAACAATTCCCACTCTTTGCCATGCTCACCTACTCAATTCCACCAACATTTTGTGTTAAACAAGTCCATCCTCTTCCTATAAATACCATGGCATCAACCTCATTCAAATAATCCAGAAATTAACCATTCTCCAAGCCTTTCCTTGCCTCTCCTACATATCTAAACCCCTTCCCATCCATTCCTCCAAATAACCAACCCTTCAACATCATTCCAACCTTGTTGTTGCGGCAAAGAGAAGGAGAAAAGTCCTTAGACGCACTTGCTATCCAACATGGATCGTTAGAACGTTTAGGTGCTTTCTTTCCTTTGTTTTTCAATGTTTAAATTTGTTTATCTTTGTTTTGTAATAATGAGGAACTAAACCCCCCTTGGCTAGGGGGGGATTCGAAACCATGTTAATGCTTGCAATATGATTTGATTACTTTTAATTGCGTTTCATAAGTTATGAATTCGATTTACTTATCTATTTGATTGATAACATGTTTATGTATGTTGATTAGGGATGCATACTTAGTTTGCATGCATAAATATGATGCTAGAGTATAAGGGAATTTCACCTAATCGTTATGAACTTATATTCATGAGTAGTAAAAGTCGCTAGTCACGATTGTGTTAAGTAAATCCTTGGCATAAGTTTCATGCAAATCATAGTAACGAGTGCCTCGTCAATGCTTATGTTTTTCATAGAACTTAATGATTCTTGCTTGTATCTCTATTATGCAATTCATGTAGGGAACTTGTAGGGAATGTTTTGGGTTGTCGTATGCAATCATCCAACCCAATAACTTGTGGAAAAACTGAGGGTTAATTAGTGCAATTCACGGTTAATTTGGGGCGTTGAGAATTAATAAGTTATTGAAATGCAATTGGAAATCATTTTGTATGCAAGCAAGACATGTGTGGAGAAGAACCCCTTAGCTAGCCTTCCATTATCCATTCAACCCAAATTTGTTTAAAATCTATTTAAGTTTTTAGTTTATTCGTTTTTACTTTCAACTTCACCAAACTCAAATCCCCCTTTTACTTTCTTGTTTTAAAATCTTTTGTTTACATTTTTAACTTTGTTTTTATGTTTTTAAATTAGTTTTCAAGTGATTTAGCAATCCCTCCTAATCCCCGGTTTAGAACGATCCCTACTTACATCTATACTACAATTGTCAAAAAGAGGGTTAAATTTGTGTGCTTATATATTTCGCATCAGTGATTTAGAACGACTTTTCTAAATCTCATTCATACTCTGGCCAGAGATTCTAAATCATATCATAGATTATTCTCCCTCAAACAGTTTGAAGGTTAGAGATCCCTTGTTGCGCATTCACTTGCCTCCATGGCTAAGTGGCTTAACCCCAACGATGCCATGGACACCCCGATGGGGTGACTTTGGCATAATCAAAGATTAAGGACTTAACCACAAGACAACTGTGATGCCTCAGGTCAAAGGACTACTTTGCATTATCCCAACCATGAGTTCTCATGTGACATGAGTATGAGAACTCTTCGTTGATCGCGTTCAGTGAACTCATTCTCTACTGAGCACCTACGTACTTGTCTTGATGTCACACACACCAACGACTCGAGACTAGTCACTCTCCCTGAGAGAAGACATAGCACGTACCGATCTTGACGGACTGTCAATGCCCAATTGGCAATCCTATGATCAGGAACATTTAGGATGTGTCTACGAAAGAATGGTCTCATGAATCTAACTTTATTAGATTACATTCTCCCAATCACATATTCCTTGGACTTTATCGTTTAAGCATATAACATTTATATGAGACGGCTCAAACAATAATCTTTGCCCTTTATATTAAACTAGATTAGTTTAACATGTGAAATGTCCGTAAAGCATCATCACATGATTGGTTTTAGGGCACATTTCCAACAATCTCCCACTTGCACTAGAGCCAATCAGCTTGGTCATCAGTGATGATACCTCTTCTGTAGTCATTTCATAAATGGCTGAGTAGTAGGCCTAGACAATGGATATCTATATGTTATCCATAGAAGCAACCTTGAGAATATCAACGTCACCATTATACATGATTCTCAATCATGTGGTTCAATCTCTCATTTGAGTTCGGACCTTGATGAGACCTTGATTCCCTGGCTTGAGCTATCGCCCCATTAGTGTCATAGTGTTGATACACTAGATACACTTTCTGGTTGGAACCGAATAGAGAGTTCATAAATGAACTTTCCCATCCAAACAACATTGTTGCAAACTTCTATATGGCAATATACCTTGCATTCATAATGGAACACACTAAAGTCATTACTTTAATGTTTCCATCCAAATATCTCTTTAGTCATAATAAAGAGATATCCGTTTATCTCTTCATTCATAATGAAGAAACATCCAATGATGGATTAGATTCATAATCTAATACATTTACGCTTCCTTTACGTTACTCTAATTCTTCCTCATTCTTTGAGGAATCTATCCTTTAGTATTTCTTAAATACTTAAGGACTCACTTGACAGTTGCCATGGTTCTGATCCTGGGCTTGCACTGATATCGTCTTGTACCGTTCTAGGTACAACTCATATCAATGTTTTTCATACAATATGAAATGCATAAATCACCTTTGTGCGTATGCATAAAGGATTCTATTTACGCATTATTTCTTTGGGAGTCAAAGGGCACGTTCCCTTTGAGAAGAGCAACTTCTTAGTCTCACTAGAGTTGTCCTTCTAATTGAAGCTTATCATCATATGAGAAACTTCCTTGCATCCATTGTCTATTTTCAGGGATTGATATAATCCAATTATATCATGAAATATATCATTATAGATTTCCATCCCATGTATATAGACTATGTCTCCCATATACATTCTATCTTTATAGAATGTTTAAAGTCATAACTTTAACGAAGAAATATTCTTTTCATTTCCAAAATTAATATATCATATATACATTCATATATATCACATATATATTTATATATATATATATATATATATATATACAAATTTAGGAATATGATTAACTCCCACTAATCTTTTGTAAACCTAGTAAACAAAAGATTCATTTACATCTTTATGAGAAATCAAACGATTTGACCTTTCTCTCATAAGACGCTTATAGCTCTCACTAGCTTGCTAAGATTCATGATGGATGGATCTCTACAACTTACATGTCTTGTGATTCATAGTTTTAGACATATATTATCAAGACTATCTTAATAATGGTTTCGAAAACCCATATTATGTCGAAACATTGAATCACCATTTAGTTGTAGCTAGCTATCTTCGAATTAATTGAAACCAAGACTACGTCAAAAATGGTTTCTTCAAAGTCAACCATCCTTTTGATTGTAGTTACCTTAAGCTACCAATTAGCTTATGAAGGTTTCATTATTTCGGGCCAAATGGTACTTTACCATTTCCTTGAGTATATATCATATATACACTCAATGTAGTCATAAGGATTTTCATTCTTATTTCTTTCGAATTAAGAGGTGCAACTCTATGACATAGTCATAAAGTTCAAACCATTCAACTTAGACGGTTTATAAATCCTTCTCGACTACCTTGGAGCTTTTGGTATAGGAACTAGGTTGTTATATTTATTGATCACTTTCTTGTCTCTCAAAGAACCCATTCTTTGAGTTCTATCTCTCGTTCATTTGCTCTTAGGCAAATCACATTGTAAGATTACAATGAACTACCCAACAATCACATTGTAAGATTACAATGAACTACCCAACAATTTGGAAGATCTTCTAATTGACAATCATATTGTTTTTAGAAGTATATATCCTATATATGGGTAATAGATAACATCTAACGAACTAAATCTTATTCGAGTTCTTTCTTCTTCTCCTAATGGAGAAATACATTATCTTATGATGCTTATTTCCTTGATATCTTTCAAGGAAACTGTTCTAAAGTGTTACCTTATCTTGGATCAAATCTAAGGAGGTAAATACTTTAGACGTCTTACTCATCAACTTACATTACTTGAATTCTTTGAAACATTTTGCAAAGTATTCGGACTTGTGTTTATTCAAAATAAACTATAGTTCAACCGAGAGTGATCTTCGGTGAATGTCATATAACATGAGTAGTATTATGTTTGTGGACAAGTGCCACTAACATCTAAGTGAATTAACCTCAACAACTTTGTGATTCTTTCTTCTTTCCAAAAGAATAAAGATTAGAACATTTCGCCTCTATACAATTTTAACAAGAAGGTATTGGATCCGGATCTAACGATCCAAAGCGTCCATCTATGACCAACTCGTAATTTATGTTTTAGAGGTATCACAACTTTAGTTGGGATTAGTCACTACCTTGCAACCTTTTGGGTTTTAAGCATCATTATATTCTAAACAGTTAACACTACCATATCATCTCTACTATAGAGACAATCAATTAGATTACCATAATCCAATCATCGATTAATAAAGAACAATGTTTTGTCAAACAAAACATTTATCCATTTCACATAGTGACGGAATTAAGTTCCTTAAAATTGGAATGTAAAGACAATCTTTGGTTTTTCCAATTTCTTTGGTAGTTCATATGAGGAAGTAAGTACCATCTGCTTTCGCAGAGATCTACATTTGATTCACGTTTCGAATGTGAAGTACTTTCTCTTCTCTCATTAATCTTCTACTTCTTATTAGCCACACTTTTACAACGATTGTAAAACATAGTTACTAATACGGAATCAAGCATTCAAGTAGAAGAACCAACTGTTTTGAACTTTTCAAGAACAATTTACAACACCTTCGAAAGGTGTGTTCTTGACACTTACAAGACATTTCTTGCAAATACCCTTTCCAATGTCCATCATTTCATAAAGAAAGTTTGTTCCCTTGGAGTTAATTTTATCTTCTTCATTTGACTTCTCCTTTGACTACAATAGTCATGGTCCCTAAACTCCCACTATCTCTCTTGAAACTTATTTCAATTGTGTTATACACATCAAACATTTTGGAGAGCATGTGTTTATTGTTCAATACATAGTTTACAATAAACTTAGTGAACCATTAGGATAGGGACACATAGGTGAAGTCCTTGCCTAGTTTCCGTCTCGTTAAGTGGTTTATCACTTCAACACTTAATGATTCAAAATCATCATAAGTCCATGTTAATGGACTATTTTTGTCAACCAACCATTATGTTCTAAACATAATTACTAACTTTCAAGAGTTGTACAAGGCAACTCTCATTTCTTCATACAACAATTTGTAAGTGAAGAATCATGGCACGTAAAGTGTCCATGCCTTTGTGCTTTCTTCTCAAGTTCTTTGTTCATATAACAAAGAAACAAGCACTAAGTGTTTGCATTGACTAAGGGTTGTTCAAAGCAACTCATTATTTCTTCATACAACGATTTGTAAGTGAAGAACTAATAACACTAAAAGTGTCCTTTTCTTTATGCTAATCTTCGTAAGTTCCTTTGTTCATATAACGAAGGAATAAGCATTGGTTGTTTGTGTTGTCCTCTTCATGATAGACTTTTCTAACATGTTCTTCCAATGAGACTACTTAGATACATATGCAATCCTTTTAAGACATTCTTTGGGATTGTGGTACCAAGTCCGGAAACTAAAACATTCGGTTTTTATTTGTCAAGTTTTGGATAGCGTTTGCAAATATATTGGTAAACAAATACATAACGAATATAAATTGATTGATTTTAAGCCATTTGATTCGGGTCTTTAAATCAAAAAGCACCACCCACTATTTTTGGCAAATTCCATATCCCTCATTGGAATTCGAGAGTTTTGGATGAAACTCCTAGTAGGGTATGGGAGGCTCACTATTACCAAGCCCACCTCAGAAGAAAATCATATTGGCTAGCGTTAATAATAATGAGAGAGTACGCTTACTCATTTGCAACAACCTCTTGCAAGTACCCATCTAGTTTGGCCTCTAGAGAATGATGCCTCAGAAGAATATCATATTGGCACCATTGCACTTAGTTAAGTCATTCCCACCATGCTAGTTCAAGTAGGGGATCAAGAATGGCCTCAGAAGAATATCATATTGACCACACTCGTTGCCTACCTTTCACTTCATCATATGTGTATAGGCTTCTCCTGAATGTAAGCACATACTTTGCAACCCCAGAACTGGACGAATACGGTGTATGAGTCACAAACGATTGAAGCCTACCACGATGGAAGGCCACGAAAGAGTGATCAAAGCACTCTCACGCTTATCAACTTAATAAGGGTTTGGTTGAGGGTTTTAGGTCTCATCACACATAAACATACATTTTAATCTCTATTAAAACTATTTTGGTCCTATTACAACTATTGGTCCATATGATTGTTTTAGTTGTATATAATACTCCCACTATGCTTATAAAACGGTTTTTAAAGCAAGAGTATATGATACTACTAACATAACCTTTGCATTCATTTGATGGACTATATAGTTGCCTTAGGGCCTTAGGATGATTATGAACCTTTGTTTAGATTCAACACGAGCCTTGTGTTGAATCTCGGTCTAGGGATGGTGATTGATTTTAGTTACGCGTTTAATCACATTAAGGTGTGTTGTCTTAGGGGCGTTGGACCCAACTACTTCATTTTCATGCATATCAAATAAAGCAAGAAAGAAGTACTTCAAAGTAAAGGTGAGCTTATGCTCATTACAACATTTGCATAATACAAATTACTTTAAAGTAAAGAAGAGCTTAAGCCCTTTTACAACATTTGATCAAATCAAATTACAACCAAAATTAATCTACACATTCCCATGGTTCAAACAAATTTGAAACGGCCTATCACATAGCTCAATTATATTAGGCTTAGGTTCATAATCACCCTTTAATTAATTAACACTTTAACTAATTAAATTGAATGCAACATTTTCATTTGGTTTTTGTATCCATAAAATTGATTTAAATGGAGCTAAACAAAATGAAAATCCAATTCTCATTTAAAGAGACAAAACAATTTTGTTCTCTACCTTATTTGGGCCATAAAGCAATTAACCTCAACTTTTGGGCTATGTTGCAAAACTTTTGGGGTCACTTTGTAAAGACACAAAAGTCCACTACTTCATGTAATTACAATAGAACCCAAAATTTAATCAATTCAAAAACTTCATTAAAGGATCAAAACAATTTGTCCTTTAGCGTTTTTGGACCTTAACGTAAAAACGTAAACTTTTGGGCCAAAGTGCAAATACACAAAAGTATCAAAACTTTATGTAATTGCATAAAAGACCCAAAAGTACTCCCATTGAGGGAGGGCCGGTTCACAATTTCTATCACCTTTCATAAAATATAAATGTTTTGATGATAGATATTTCACACCAATCAACACAAAACAAAGACTTTATGAAATTAATCAAAACTTTGAATCAAAACACCAAACTTTTTGTTCTTGGCAAAAATGTCAAGAACAATGAAGAACATTCATGAAAAAACCCAAAATTTTTCCATGAACTTTTTTCACCCAAAAACATCCCAAAACCATTTAAACTTTAGGGAAATAACATATAACCAAACTAGGGTACATAGGGGTTCCAAAAGTCACTTGAAAACACTTTTAACAAGTCAAACAAGAACCCAAAAATCCACCCTTTGGATTTGGCCGAAAATCCCCAAAGTCATGGCACCAAATTTTAGCTCCAATATTCATGCTCATATGAACTACATCTACAACATTTGAGATGGCAAATTTTCTAACAAAATTTACATTCAAAGAAACAAGAATAAAGCTTGTAACAATTACAACTTTTAAATCACAAACTATGAACCACAAAACCCAAAAGGATTCACCAACTACTAGACCTAGGCTCTGATACCACTTGAAGGAATATTTTGTGAAAACATGTTCATTTGAGCAACATCTATAGCATGCAATTAACAATTAAAGGCGGAATCATGCTTGCATGCACTTAAAAAACAAAACATTAACCATGAAATTCAAAGCCTAGTAGTTAGGTGAACCATGAATCAACTCAAAACAAAGTGAGTTGAAATTTATACCTTTGTAGATTCCTCTTTGCATAAGCAAAGGCTAATCACCCAAGAGATAGGGCCTTCATTCCTTGCATCTAAAATCTATGGATTTGGATGGAAGAATAGGTTTCTCCAAGTTCCCAAAATTGAGAACCTCTAAGTCTCTTCACCAAGGAGAGATTGGAGAAGAAATGAGTGACCTTGGAGTAGTGGGATTGCAAGATGCACCGCCAAGGTGGCCGGCCTCTTTAGAGAGAAATGGAGAGACAAGTTCTCACCAATTTTCTCCAAAACAAACCCTTATGAATTTTAGGCTATAAAGTCATATTTATACCTTTATTCATTTGAGTGGCAAACTTGTAAATAAGTCCAAGTTCACTACCCTTAGCATCATGGGCGGCCCTACGGTATTTTTGGGCTAATTAGGCCTTTGTGAATCATTATTCATTAAGTTGTCATACAACTTAAGTCAATGGGCTTGACGTTCGAATCCCATTGGGCCTTAATGTCCAAAACTATCCCGAGGTCTTTAACGAACTTATTCGTTTGATTAATTAACATATTAATTAATCCTTGCCATAAATAAATGATTAAACCATTTAATCATTCTTACTCATCTCCATTGTGTCTTCAATCTCCACCTTACACGGTGTGCGATCCATTAGGTTCCTTTTAGCGAGGCAGTGGGCGATTAAAACCATTTTATATCGATTGTGAATTGAAACTTACTTTCAATTCTCCCTTTAGTGATTACACACGTTTAGGGCTTCCACAAACCATGAGTGACACCTTGCAGCATATCATGGTTACCCAAGCTAATCAGAAGAGGTAGAGAAAACCTATTCAGTTTGGGATTACAAATGCAATACGGTATTTCTCTAATACAATACTCTTGACCACATTGTTTGGTTTGATAGTTTATTTATTCATGTCTACTATCCAATGTGATTCGTGTGCTTATATGATTTCTTTGAATGTGATTTAGAACGACTTTTCTAAATCTCATTCATACTCTGGCCAGAGATTCTAAATCATATCATAGAGTATTCTCCCTCAAACAGTTTGAAGGTTAGAGATCCCTTGTTGCGCATTCACTTGCCTCCATGGCTAAGTGGCTTAACCTCAACGATGCCATGGACACCCCGATGGGGTGACTTTGACATAATCAAAGATCAAGGACTTAACCACAAGACACCTGTGATGCCTCAGGTCAAAGGACTACTTTGCATTATCCCAACCATGAGTTCTCATGTGACATGAGTATGAGAACTCTTCGTTGATCGCGTTCAGTGAACTCATTCTCTACTAAGCACCTACGTACTTGTCTTGATGTCACACACACCAACGACTCGAGACTAGTCACTCTCCCTGAGAGAAGACATAGCACGTACCGATCTTGACGGACTGTCAATGCCCAATTGGCAATCCTATGATCAGGAACATTTAGGATGTGTCTACAAAAGAATGGTCTCATGAATCTAACTTCATTAGATTACATTCTCCCAATCACATATTCCTTGGACTTTATCGTTTAAGCATATAACATTTATATGAGACGGCTCAAACAATAATCTTTGCCCTTTATATTAAACTAGATTAGTTTAACATGTGAAATGTCCGTAAAGCATCATCACATGATTGGTTTTAGGGCACATTTCCAACATTTGTGGCATTTAGCAAAACCAGGGTGAATCCTTTCCCACTTACTATGAGTGTTTTAAAACCCTTGTTGCTTCATGTCCACATCACCAGATGAAGGAGGAGCTTCTTCTTCAATATTTCTACGAAGGGCTTCTACCAATTGAACGCCAAATGTTAGACGCCTCAGTGGAGGAGCTTTGGTGGACAAAACACCCATGACTGCCAAGACTTTAATTGCTAATCGAGCATTGAATGCCCAACAATATGAAGGTGTTGGTCAAAGAGACAACCCATGGCAGCAACAAGTTAATGAGGTAAGTGTTATTTCTGAACTTCAAAATCAAATGGCTAACCTTACTACTCTTCTTTCACAGGTGGTTGAAAAACCAAAAGAACAAAGTGTAGCCGCTTGTGGCGTGTGCTCAATGAATGGACATCTCACGGATAAGTGCCCTCAATTGATCGAGAACGGAGGGTGGTAATCTGCCAACGCCGTGGGTTTTGAGAGTCAAAACCAACCAAAGAAAGATCCATTCTTGAATACATACAATCTGTTGGAAATGTGCCCTAAAGCCAATCATGTGATGATACTTTACGGACATTTCACATGTTAAACTAATTTAGTTTTACATATAAAGGGCAAAGATTATTGTTTGAGCCGTCTCATATAAATGTTATATGCTTAAACGATAAAGTCCAATGAATATGTGATTGGGAGAATGTAATCTAATGAAGTTAGATTCATGAGACCATTCTTTCGTAGACACATCCTAAACGTTCCTGATCATAGGATTGCCAATTGGGCATTGACAGTCCGTTAAGATCAGTACGTACTATGTCTTCTCTCAGGGAGAGTGATTAGTCTCGAGTCATTGGTGTGTGTGACATCAAGACAAGTACGGTAGGTGCTCAATAGAGAATGAGTTCACTGAACGCGATCAACGAAGGGTTCTCATATTCCATGTCACATGAGAACTCATGGTTGGGATAATGCAAAGTAGTCCTTTGACCTGAGGCATCATAGTTGTCTTGTGGTTAAGTCCTTGATCTTTGATTATGTCAAAGTCACTCCATCAAGAGGGTGTCCACGGCATCGTTGGGGTCAAGCCACTTAGCTATGGAGACGAGTGAATGCGCAACAAGGGATCTCTAACCTTCAAACCGTTTGAGGGAGAATACTCTCTGATATGATTTGAATCTCTGGCCAGAGTATGAATGAGATTAGGGAATGCGTTCCGAATCACATTCAAGGTAATCATATAAGCACAAGACACACATTGGATAGTAGACATGAGAAAATAAACTATCAAACCAAACAATGTGGTCAAGAGTATTAGATTAGAGAAAGACCGTATTGCATTTGTAATTCCGAACTGAATAGGTTCTCTAACCTCTTCTGATTATCTTGGGTAACCATGATATGCTGCTAGGCAACTTCATGTACACTTCTTCTTCAAGATCCTCATAAAGAAATCTATTCTTCACATCCATTTGGAATAAGGGCCATGCATTATTGATTGCCACAGACAACAATACCCTCACTGTGTCCATTTTGGCAACAGGAGCAAAGGTCTCCTTGTAGTTAATGCCATAGGTTTGAGTAAAGCCTTGAGCTACTAACCATGCCTTATGTCTCTCAATGCTTCCATTGGAGTTGAAATTGGTCTTATATATCCACCTACTTCCCACTACCTTCTTGCCATTTGGAAGGTCCACCAGACTCCATGTCTGGTTGTCATTCAAAGCTTGAAGCTCTTTAGTCATAGCATCTTACCGCTCATGCATGTGGCTTCATGAAAATTTCTTGGTTTGAAAGTATAGGACAATTTGTTAAGGAAAGAAGCATGAGAAGATAAGAATCTGTGATAAGAAATGGCTGCAGAGATAGGATGCCTTGCAGTGTAAGTAACGTACTCTTGTAATCTCACCGGTGGATGTCTATCTTGTGTAGGATTTCTTCTTGGTGCATTTATTGCTTGCTGATTTGGTTGAGCTTCTGATGGTCCAGAGAAGCTTAGCACTGCATCAATTACACTCTCAATAAGTTGAGAACTATCAATGCTGATATGAGCAGGAATGGCTTCATGAATTTATGTTGGAATAGGTAGTGGAAATAGGTCCATAAGATCTTCCATATTAGCATTATTCTCCAACCCTTTGTGGAAATAAGGTGAATATTCATCAAATCGCACATCTCTAAAGACTGCCAGCTTCCCCATGTTAGGGTTGTACATTTTGTAACCCTTTTGAGAACTGGCATATCCCATAAACACACATTTGACAGCTCAAGGGTCGAGTTTGTCACGATGGAGAGCTTGAATGTGCACATACAAGTACAACCAAAGGTTCTGAGGTAAGACAAGTCTATAGGCATGCCTTTCATGACTTCAAAAGGAGATTTAGTATTCAACACCCGAGTTGGCAGTCTATTAATGATTTTAGTGGCAGTGAGTAGAGCTTGAGACCAAAATTTCTTAGGAATATTCATTTGGATCATAAGCGTTCGAGTCTTCTCCAATAAGTCTCGATTCTTTCTCTCTGCCACACCATTTTGTTATGGTGTACCAACACAGCTAGTTCGATGCAAAATTCCATGATTGATCAAGTAATTACTCATGTTATTGGAAGTGTACTCGGTGCTATTATTTGATCATATCATATATAACTTAGACGAAAATTGATTGGTGATTAGGTTGTGAAAGTCCTTAAAAGCATCAAACAAATCACTTTTACGTTTTAAAAAATACAACCAGGTCACTATAGAATAGTCATCAACAAATGTAACATAATATCTATACCATCAAAGGATTCTACATGAGAAGGACCCCAGATATCTAAGTGAACAAGCTCAAAAAGTTTACTAGTTGTAGAATTAGAGGAAACAAAGGGAAATGTAGTGGCTTTTGACATTTGACAAGTTTCACATCAAGTGTGTTTCTACAAAAAACGGGAAACAACTTAGTCATCACAGGTTCGTAGGGATGGGCAAGGCATTGATGCCAGAGTTGGTGTTCCTGAACTTGACTTAAGTTGACACTGAGCTTCTTGACACAATTGGACTCCTTTGAGAGATAGTAGAGTCCGTTCAAGAAGAACCCTTCACTAATCTTCTTCTGAGTAACTCTGTCCAGAAACACAACATTGTGAGGGGAAAATATAGCAAGATAATCTAACGTTTTTGTGATTTTTCCTATGGACAAGAGCTGAAAAGGACAAGAAGGTACATAAAGAGCAGTGGAATCAGTATGCTCACTTAGCAATTTAACCTTTCCTTTCTCAAGAATAGGTTCCCCTTTCCCATTTGCAACAGATACATGAATTGGATCAATAGTTCTTTGAAATTCATGGAGACTAGAGGGTTTATTAGTTATATGATCAATGGCACCAGAGTCAATAATCCAAAAATCATGTGTAACATTTGCATGAAGAGCAGTGGAAATGCCATTAATAATACCTGAAATATTGTCTTTCGATGTGTTCTCTGAATCATCCAAGAATCCAGCAAATTTCCCTAGCATTGCAGTAGGGTTTTCAGGCATCATTTCATCAGGCTCAATGCTTCCTTGCTTCTTTTGAAGAAAAACAGCAAACTCGTTGATAAAGGACACATGATTTGTTGAGAAATTGGCCATCCCATCGGTTGAGGAACAAGTTGAGTGAAATGTTTTTGGAGTGACTCATCCCTTCCTATCTTTGATCATCCTGCCTTCCTTATCAAACTTAGGCTTTAGCTCTGGATGAAGAATCCAACATTTTTCTCTTAAATGTCCTTTCATGTTGCAATAAGAACATTTCTAGTCTACTTTCTTCCTGAGCACCATATCACCAGTTGCTTTGTGATTTGTCGTGAAAACCCTAGCCTTAGAGTTGGATTTAGGCTCAACTTTCATCACTCTTCGTCGAGTTTCCTCTCTTTGGACTGCATGACACACACTGGTAAAAGAGGGCAGCTCTTGAGTCATTAACAAATGATTACGCAGGTCTTCATACTTAGCTCCCAAGCTTGCTAAGAGTTGAAACACCTTGTCTTCATCAGCCCTCTTCAGTAGCATAGCAGAATCATTCGTGTGTGGACGATACATATGGAGTTCATTCCACATGGATTTCATACTTCCAAGGTATGGAACAAATGATTGATCACCTTGCTTTAAACTAGCCACACTATTCTTCAGTTGAAAGATGTGAACTGAGTTGTTTTGGTTGCCATACATGTCTTTGACATAATCCTATAGGAGAAGGGAAGACTTTAAGTAGCTGAAAAGCTCAGACAGTTTTGGCTCCATGGAGTTAAGTATCTAGGACATGACCAGCTGATCAATAGCGTGCCATGCATCATAGGTTGGTAAAGTGGATTCTGGGGACTCAAAGCTTCCATTGATAAACCCTAGCTTCGATCTTCCTTCTAGAGCAAGTGACACAGCTCTTGACTAAGGAAGGTACTTGGACTCGTTCAGTAGCACCGCGCAGAGTCATTGATTTGGATTGTTTTCACCCTCCTAGGTTAAGTTTAGGGAGGAGGATGAGGCACTGTCGGCATTGGACGCATTTTCTTCAGCCATCTCTATCGATGATAAGCAAATAAAAAAGTAAAAAAAAATGAACATAGTTAAGACCCTATGGTTCCTGCTCTGATACATGTTGAGTTTTGGTTTCAATATTTGTTGTATATTTCATTATGAAGATTACAAGAGAGTGAAGGCAACTCTTATAGAGAGCCAAAAAGAAATCTACAAGAGATTATAGGCTAACTACCCCCAACACAATCCCTAAAATTTGCCCTAACAAGTGGAAAAGCCAAAACCAAATTACAAGGAAAGCGGCTTTTACAAGCAACTAAGAAAGGTTGACAAAAGAAAGGTAAGGTGAATGCCAAGTTATGGGAAGTCATGAAAGTAAGCTAAGACCATCATTTTAGCCTATGACTTAGCTAAAGTAAGGATGACAACCCATACATACAACCGATCCTTTGTGATCTTATACAAACCGGTTTCAATAGTCACACACGCCCGTGTCAAGTTGGTAAAATTAATGATACCTACACTTTTAATCCTTCAATTCAAAATCCTAGTCATAATGGTCCACAACTTGGTAAATGAAATGCTTACTAAGCATCTCGGGTTTATCGTAGTAAAAAAAAAAGTAATACACCTGAATACAGATTAAAATACGGGCTTTCACATTAGGTTAATGCCTATGTCATGGCAGACCGCAATTAAAAAACAATCCAAATTCTAACCTACATTTGCCTTCATGATAAGTGAAACAAGTTGTACAAAAAGGAATATGGTCATTCCTAAAAGAACCGCCCAGTGATCTACTTCTAGAAAATCGTGAACATCCAGCCGATTTTAAAAGAAGTTTTTTGTTTCATCTCACTAATAGACAAGCTTCCTTGATATTTGTTGGAACCCATTGTCCCACATCGGCTAGAGGGCCAAAGAGAAAGCAGTTTAAATAGAAATACACCTCTTTAATTAACACTAAGACCTTTTGTGATAAAACCCTACTCCTGTCGGATTGGGCAAGTGGTAAAGTGGAGATAGTATCTCTGTAAACACGAATTTTCCTATAATGAATAAGACAAGAACACGTGTACAAAATAGTATTTGCATTAATGATTTTGTGGTTACAATCTCTTCTACAAATTTAGCCTCTGATTCGATCTTCGTAAAGTGTTGATTTTTAGATAGGCTATTGATTCAAAGGGTCGTCGGGGCTTGATCTTTAGGATGTATAGTTGTGTAGATTTATGGATGAGCTGCTGATCCAAAAGGCCGTCGGGGCTTGATCTTTAGGATGAACAGTGATGTATGGATGGTTTCTTCAAGGGCCGTTGGGCTTGATCTTGACGAACGGATGAACGGATCTTCAAGGGCTTTTGGGCTTGATCTTGAAGAACGGATGATAAGCTCATATTTATATATATTTTACATAAAATTCACTTGTCTTTTCTTAGTTAGTTCCTTATATTTTTGACCTATTTACTATGTTTTTGTGTTTTGTGTGATTTATCAAGCAAAGAAAAGAAAAGTAGCACAAGTGAATTATTAAGTAACAAATTCGTCAAAACTGCCTGTGCAGATTATCTGACTTTGGAAGCATGTTACAAACAGCTCAGAATGAATGGGAGAATGATCCTTATATACGTAGAAAGCTACGGATGTCTATTTTCTGGAGCAATTTACGGATTGTTAATCTCATTTTTCTAGAAGAAGTTATGGGCATTGTAACACTGAAAGGTCAGAAAAGGGCTAAGCAGATTTGGCTAATAAAAAGAGAAAGGCAACACATGGGCAAAGGAAACACACACACATGGGCAGAAAATGGGTGGATTGTTGGCTGAAATAATGAAGAACATGTGTCTACAAATGCAAAGGAAAAACACACACACATGGGCAAAGGAAACACACACACATGGGTAGGAATTGTGGGTGTTTGGTGGTTGAAATGATGAAGCATGTGTGTGTAAATGTAAAGGAAAACATGGCAGAAAATGTGTGTGTTTGGTGGTTGAAATGATGAAGCATGTGTGTGTAAATGTAAAGGGGAAACATGACAACTCACACCCACACAAGATGCACATGCAAAGGAAATGGAGTGGTCCTCTCTCAAGCCTATAAATACCACCTCTCATATTCATCAACACAACAGATTTTGATCCTTGTTTGGCCGAAAATTCCCACCTCCGTTCTCTCCAAATTCAGCCAAAAACCACCCCTAGCCACACCACCCATCAATCCTAAACCTTTCCATACCATTCCCCATCCATTCTACACCATAAAAACCACCCAAAACCGTCCAAAACCTCTAGTGCCGCTGCTTGCAAGGAAGGAAAGAGAAGGAACATCTTGTGCCGTGCCTATGCCCAAGCCTTGGGAGTGTTGGAGTGTTTCTAGGTGTTTTCTATCTTTGTTTTTAATGTCTAAATTTATACATCTTTGCTTTGTAAGTACGAGGAACTAAACCCCTCTTAGTTAGGGGGTGATTCGAAACTATGTTCATGCTTGCAATATGATTTGATTACATCCAGTTGTGATTCATAAGTTGTGAATTCAATTTACTTATCCGTTCGTATAAAAACTGATTTATGTATGTTGGTTGAGAGTGCACGCTTAATTTTCATGCATGAATTTGACGCTAGAATATAAGGGAGTTTCACCTAATCGTTATGAACTTATATCCACAAGTAGTGAAGGTTGCTAGTCACAATCACGTTAAGTAAATTCTTGGCATAAGTTTCATGCAAATCATAGTAACGAGTGCCTCGTCAATGCTTATATTTTTCATAGAACTTAATGATTCTTGCTTGTATCTCTATTATGCAATTCATGTAGGGAACTTGTAGGGAATGTTTTGGGTTGTCGTATGCAATCATCCAACCTAATAACTTGTGGAAAAACTGAGGGTTAATTAGTGCAATTCACGGTTAATTTGGGGCGTTGAGTATTCATAGTTTATCGAAAAGCAACTGGAAATCGTTTTGTATGCAAGTGTGACATGTGTGGAGAAGAACCTCCTAGCTAGCCTTCCATCCATAAGTTTCATTCAAATTCATTTACAATTTGTTTTGATTCACCCAAATTTGTCTAAGAATCTGTTTACTTTGTTCTTGTCTTAATTTAATTATTTTCGTCCAAAATCAACCCCATCTTATTTCTTTGAGTCATATTACTTAGAACTTGTCTTAGATTATGTTTTTAAGTGTTTTAGTCCATTAGAAAACCAAAATTCGTCCAAGTTTGTGTTAGGTGTTCAAAACTGCCCAGAAAGTGTTTTTAAGGCAGTTTTGAGTGTTTATTTGCTGTTTTGAATCTTTTTGTTTATCTTAGTATTTTAAAGTATAGTTTTGCATTCTTTGAGTCTAGTTTAGTGTTTTAAACTTTGTTTTTACGTTTTCAAGTCAGTTTCCAAGTGATTTAGCAATCCCTCCTAATCCCCGGCCTAGAACGATCCCTACTTACATACTTCACTACATTTGATAAAAAGAGGGTTTAATTTGTGTGCTTATATATTTCGCATCAACGGATGTGTGGATTTGTTGATGTTGTTGATCCAAAGGGCCGTTGGGGCTTGATCTTCAGATGAACGGATGATGAACGATGAATACTTTGTTCAAGGGCCGTCGGGGCTTGATCTTGAATTGGTGGATGTTCTTCAAGGGCCGTTGGGGCTTGATCTTGAATGAGGATTTGACAAAGAACGGAGGGAGCTTTCTTGATCCTTTGGGATTTGCTTGGGAGCTTTAGAGTTTCAAAGTTTCAAGGTTTTGGTGTGATGTGAATTGGAGATTAATTGGTGTTCTAAAATGAATGAAATGGCCTTGTATATATAGAATTTTTTCAAGGCCTAATTTTGAATATAATATTCAGATGAAATAAATCATTTATGCCAGGTGTTGACACATGTCCTTATTTGATGACTTTTCCGATTTATTTTGATTTTTTGTTTAGTCACATGCTACATGTAAAATTTATGTGACATGTGAGTGTTGAAATTGCAATTATTGGCCAACATTTATTTCATCGAAATTTCGATGCCTACAAATGCCCCCACTTCAAGGCGTGTCGTATACATGTGCTTATCACATGTAGGAGATGCGTTTTGAAGTCCCTTACTGTAGATGTCGATCCATGGGCCATCGAGGCTTGATCTTGAATTGGGGTGGAGATTTCTTCAAGGGTCGTTGAGGCTTTATCTTGAATTGGGCTGAAAGTTTCTTCAAGGGTCGTCGACGCTTGATCTTGAATTAAATTGGACCACAAAGAGCTTCACGTGGTAGATGATCTTTGGCTTTGGTAGTGGATGAATCAGCACGTATTTTGTTGCGCTTGTTGACTTTTTACAGCTTTGATCTTGAACCGGGTTGGAGGATTTTCTGATTTCCTCCAATTGTTGACTTTCTACAAGCTTATTCTTGAACTTGGCTGAGGGGTTTCTTCTGCTAGACTTGCACCAAAATGTCTGGATTTACTCCTTTCATCTGGAGCTGAATTTGGTTCAAGGATGGTGGACAGTTGTTCTTGAATCGGACGTGATTTCTTCATGTTGGTGACTTGATCTTTAAGGATTTGATTCAAGGGTGGTGAGTCGACATGTGTAGCTCACAACGCCTAGCAAGTCGACTCAAGAATTTGAGGGTTAAAACAAGTCCGCAAAATTTAGAGTAATTGCAACCTTGATGATATGAGATACTTTTGCTTTTGAAGAAGTAGTAGATGAATTGACACGTGTTTTGTTATGGTTGTTTCCACATGCTTCAATGTATCATTTTCACTTGCCTTATTTGTTCTTTAGCCAGATGTGTTATCTTCTGCTGCCTTGTCTATTTCCCCAGCAGAGCAATGCTAGGTAAGCAATCAGGGAAGGGTTTTAGGCAGTCGGTTCCTGACTGGGAGTTTAACTTCAAGTTCTGACTGATTGCTCTCTTTCTTCTTGTCCTACAGGTAAGAATAAGGACAAGGAAAAGGAAAGGGAGAAAGCATAATATGAGATACTCTTGCCTTCGAAGAAGTGGTGACGATTTGTTCAGTTATGATTGCCATCCTTCTATTCTTCATGCATTCTTTGAGCATTGGTGTTCAACAACCAACACACTTCACGCGACTCAAGGGGAGATGTCGATTTCACGTAAGGATCTTCACAAGATAGGAGGCTTGCCGATCCAAGGAAAATTTTATGACAAGCTTGTTCCTAATATGGAGGAGTTTTCTTATTGCAACAGTCGAGGATTGCCTGCGAGTTGCCACTATTTGTTTTGAGTATACCATAAGCTTTCCCAAGAGGCCCCGGGTAAGTCAGGCATGAAGATTTCTTCATGGATTCAGTTTTGGTATTGGGATGTCATGAAGTACCAGAGGCGTTCGAAGAAAAGTGTCATAACAAGACAACTGGGCCTAAAGGAGACTCGAATCTGTCATGTGTTATTGGTCAAGCTGGGCACCGTACCCCTACCGAGTTAAAGGGATTTGAGGATCTTGGCGTGGCGTCAGAGCACTTGGAAGAATTTTACCTAGCCGCTTTCTTAGCTTGTTGGCTTTGTAAATTCCTTTTCCCCAAAGACGACGTCAATTTCATCCGTCCCGGAGTTTTCAAAGTTGCTAGCAAGATGGCCGCAGGAGAATCCTTTAGCCTTGCTATTTTAGTCTTAGCCAACATTTACAATGGCTTGGGTGTTGTTTCAAACTCGGCTAGCACTGAAGATCGTGGTGCGGTACTTCCCTACCACTACCTGTATGGTTGGTTGGGTGAGTACTTTGGCACTCATTTTTCTTCGTCAACTTTAGACAAGTCAGGGCCTTCTTCACCGACTTCAGTTAAGATGGGGCCTTTGATGACGAAGTATTCTGGCGTGTTTTCTGTGAAGGGCCTTGATGATTTGCAGGCCCAAGCACTATTTAGAAGTTATGAAGGCTTGAGGATGGATCATCTGGCAAGAGTGGGCTCGGTATGGCAAGGCTGAAGGAAATTTTGTGAAAAACATGTTCATTTGAGCAACATCTATAGCATGCAATTAACAAATTAAAGGCGGAATCATGCTTGCATGCACTTAAAACAAAACATTACCCATTAAATTCAAAGCCTAGTAGTTAGGTGAACCAAGACTCAACTCAAAACAAAGTGAGTTGAGAAATTATACCTTTGTTGATTCCTCTTTGCATAAGCAAAGGATAATCACCCAAGAGATAGGGCCATCATTCCTTGCTTCTTAGATCCATGGATTTGGATGGAAGAATAGGTTTCTCCAAGTTCTCAAAATTGAGAACCTCTAAGTCTCCACACCAAGGTAAGATTTTAGGAAGAAATGAGTGACCTAGAGGAAGTAAGATTACTAGCTATTTTCCTTTAGGGTGGCCGGCCTCTTTAGAGAGAAAAAAGGAGTTTGTGTTCTCATCTTTTCTCCAAAAGAAACCCTACATGAATTTTGGCTATAAAGTCATATTTATACCTACATTCATTTGAGTGGCAAACTTGTAATTAAGTCCAAAACCCACTCCTTTAACAATATGGCCGGCCATAGGGTGTTATTGGGCTATTTGGGCCTTTGTGAATATTTAGTCATTAAGTTGTCATACAACTTAAGTCAATGGGCTTGACGTTCGAAGCCCATTGGGCCTTAAGGCCCAAAACTAACCCAAGGTCTTTAACGAACTTTATTCGTTTGATTAATTAATCATATTAATTAATCCTTGCCATAAATAATTAAACCATTTAATTATCCTTACTCATCTCCGTTGTTTCTTCAATCTTTGCCTTACACGGTCTACGATCCATTTGGTTCCTTTTAGCGAGGCAGTGGGTGATTAGAACTCTTTCAAATCGATTGTGAATTGAAACTTACTTTCAATTCTCCCTTTAGTGATTATACACGTTTAGGGCTTCCACAAACCATGAGTGACACCTAGCAGTATGTCATGGTTACCCAAGCTAATCAGAAGAGGTGGATAACCAATTCAGTTTAGGATTACAATGCAATACGGTCTTTCTCTAATACAATACTCTTGACCACATTGTTTGGTTTGATAGTTTATTCATGTCGACTATCCAATGTGATTCATTTACTTATATGATTACCTTGAATGTGATTTAGAATGACTTCCTAAATCTCATTCATACTATGGCCAGAGATTCTTAATCATATCATAGAGTATTCTCCCTCAAACGGTTTGAAGGTTAGAGATCCCTTGTTGCGCATTCACTTGCCTCCATGGCTAAGTGGCTTAACCCCAACTATGCCGTGGACACCTGCGAATGGAGTGACTTTGACATAATCAAAGATCAAGGACCTAACCACAAGACAACTATGATGCCTCAGGTCAAAGGACTACTTTGCATTATCCCAACCATGAGTTTTCATGTGACATGAGTATGCTTCGTTGATCATGTTCAGTGAACTCATTCCTTATTGAGCACCTACGTACTTGTCTTGGTGTCAGTCACACCAATAACTCGAGACCAGTCACTCTCACTAAGAGAAGACATAGAACATACTGATCTTAACGGACTGTCAATGCCCAATTGGCAATCCTATGATTAGGAACGTTTAGGATATGTATACGAAAGAGAATGGTCTCATGAATCTAACTTCTTTAAATTACATTTTCCAAATTACATATTCCTTGGACTTATCATTTAAGCATATAATATTTATATGAGATGACTTAAAATAATAATCTTTGCCCTTGATATTAAACTACATTAGTTTAACATGTGAAATGTCCGTAAAGTATCATCATATGATTGGTTTTAGGGCACATTCCCAACAATCTCCCACTTGCACTAGAGCCAATCAGCGTGGTCATCAGTGATGATACCTCTTCCGTAGTCATTTCAAATATGGCTGAATAGTAGGCCTAGACAATGGATATATATATGTTATCCATAGAAGCAACCTTGAGAATCACGACGTCACCATTATACATGATTCTTAATCATGTGGTTCAGTCTCTCAATTGAGTTCGGATCTTGATGAGACCTTGATTCCCTGGCTTGAGCTATCACCCCATTAGTGTCGTAGTGTCGGTACACTAGAGAAACTTTCTGGTTGGAACCGAATAGAGAGTTCATAAATGAACTTTCCCATCCAAACAACATTGTTGTAAGCTTCTATATAGCAATATATTTTGCATTCACAATGGAACACACTAAAGTCATTACTTTTAATGTTTCCATCCAAATATCTCTTTAGTCATAATAAAGAGATATCTGATTATCTCTTCATTCATAATGAAGAAACATCCAATGATGGATTAGATTCATAATCTAATATATTTACGCTTCCTTTACGTTACTCTAATTCTTCCTCATTCTTTGAGGAATCCATCCTTTAGTATTTCTTAAATACTGAAGGATTCACTTGACAGTTGCCATGGTTCTGATCCTGGGCTTGCACTGATATCGTCTTGTACCGTTCTAGGTACAACTCATATCAATGTTTTTCATACAATATGAAATACGTAGATCACCTTTCTGCGTATGCATAAAGGATTCTATTCATGCATTATGTTTCTTTAGGAGTCAAAAGGGTACGTTTGAGAAGAGCGACCTCCTAGTCTTACTAGAGTTGTTCTTCTGATTGAAGTTTATCATCATATGAGAAACTTCCTAGCATCTTTTGTCTATCATTAGGGATTGATATAATCCAATGATATCTTGAAATCTATTATTGTAGATTTCCACCCCATGTATATAGACTATGTCTCCCATATCCATTCTATCGTTATAGAATGTTTAAAGTCATAACTTTAACGAAGAAGTATTCTTTTCATTTCCAAAATTAATATATCATATATGTGTATATATATATATATATATATATATATTTAAATTTAGGAACATGATTAACTCCCATTAATCTTTTGTAAACCTAGTAAACAAAAGATTCATTTACATCTTTATGAGAAATCAAACAATTTGATTTTTCTCTCATGAGACGTTTATAGCTCCCACTAGCTTGCTAAGATCCATGATGGATGGATCTCTACAACTTACATGTCTTGTGATTCATAGTTTTAGACATATATATTATCAAGACTATCTTAATAATGGTTTCGGAAACCCATATAATGTCCAAACATTGAATCACCATTTAGTTGTAGCTAGCAATCTTCGAATTAATTGAAACTAAGACTACGTCAAAGATGGTTTCTTCAAAGTCAACCATTCTCTTTGATTGTAGTCACCTTAAGCTACCAGTTAGCTATAAAGGTTTCATTATTTCGGGTCAAATGGTACTTTACCATTTCCTTGAGTATATGTCGTATATACACTCAATGTAGTCATAAGGATTTTTCATTCTTATTTCTTTCAAATTAGAAGGTGTAAATCTATGACATAGTCATAAAGTTCAAACCATTCAGTTGAGACAGTTTATAAATCCTTCTCGACTACCTTGGAGCTTGTGGTGTAGGAACTGAAGGATGATTTGTGAAAAACATGTTCATTTAAGCAACATCTATAAGCATGCAATTAACAATTAAAGGCGGAATCATGCTTGCATGCACTTAAAAACAAAACATTAACCATGAAATTCAAAGCCTAGTAGATTGGTGAACCAAGACTCAACTCAAAACAAAGTGAGTTGAAATTTATACCTTTGTAGATTCCTCTTTGCATAAGCAAAGGCTAATCACCCAAAGAGAGGGCCTTCATTCCTTGCTTCTTAGATCCATGGAATTGGATGGAAGAATATGGTTCTCCAAGTTCCCAAAATTGAGAACCTCTAAGTGTCTACACCAAGGTTAGATTGGAGAAGAAATGAGTGACCTTGGAGGAGTGGGATTGCTAGCTAATCCCTCCAAGGGGGCCGGCCACTTTAGGCTATAAAGTTCTTTATATAGTCACTTCTTTAAATGACCTAAGGAACCAAAAACCCTAATTCAACACACATGGCCGGCCATATAAGGGATTTGGGCTTTTGGGCCTTTGTGAATCTTTATTCATTAAATTGTCATACAACTTAAGTCAATGGGCTTGACGTTCGAAGCCCATTGGGCCTTAAGGTCCAAAACTATCCCGAGGTCTTTAACGAATTTATTCGTTTGATTAATTAACATATTAATTAATCCTTGCCATAAATAATTAAACCATTTAATTATTCTTACTCATCTCCATTGTTTCTTCAATCTCCACCTTACACGGTGTACGATCCATTAGGTTCCTTTTAGCGAGGCAGTGGGCGATTAAAACTCTTTCAAATCGATTGTGAATTGAAACTTACTTTCAATTCTCCCTTTAGTGATTATACACGTTTAGGGCTTCCACAAACCATGAGTGACACCTAGCAGCATATCATGGTTACCCAAGCTAATCAGAAGAGGTGGAGAACCTATTCAATTTAGGTTTACAAATGCAATACGGTCTTTCTCTAATACAATACTCTTGACCACATTGTTTGGTTTGATAGTTTATTCATGTCTACTATCCAATGTGATTCGTGTGCTTATATGATTACCTTGAATGTGATTTGGAACGACTTCCTAAATCTCATTCATACTCTGGCCAGAGATTCTTAATCATATCATAGAGTATTCTCCCTCAAACAGTTTGAAGGTTAGAGATCCTTTGTTGCGCATTCACTTGCCTCCATAGCTAAGTTTCTTAACCCCAACTATGCCGTGGACACCCTCCTTTTGGAGTGACTTTTGACATAATCAAAGATCAAGGACTTAACCACAAGACAACTATGATGCCTCAGGTCAAAGGACTACTTTGCATTATCCCAACCATGAGTTCTCATGTGACATGAATATGAGAACTCTTCGTTGATCGTGTTCAGTGAACTCATTCTCTATTGAGCACCTACGTACTTGTCTTGATGTCACACACACCAATGACTCGAGACTAGTCACTCTCCCTAAGAGAAAACACAACACGTACTGATCTTAACGGAGTGTCAATGCCCAATTGGCAATCCTATGATCAGGAACGTTTAAGATGTGTCTTCGAAAGAATGGTCTCATGAATCTAACTTCTTTAGATTGCATTCTCCCAATCACATATTCCTTGGACTTATCGTTTAAGCATATAACATTTTAAAGGGACGGCTCAAACAATAATCTTTGCCCTTGATATTAAACTAGATTAGTTTAACATGTGAAATGTCCGTAAAGTATCATCATATGATTGGTTTTGGGGCACATTTCCAACAATCTCCCACTTGCACTAGAGCCAATCAGCTTGGTCATCAGTGATGATACCTCTTCTGTAGTCATTTCATAAATGGCTGAATAGTAGGCCTAGACAATGGATATCTATATGTTATCCATAGAAGCAACCTTGAGAATAACGACGTCACCATTATACATGATTCTCAATCATGTGGTTCAGTCTCTCATTTGAGTTCGGACCTTGATGAGACCTTGATTCCCTGGCTTGAGCTATCGCCCCATTAGTGTCATAGTGTCAGTACACTAGATACACTTTCTGGTTGGAACCGAATAGAGAGTTCATAAATGAACTTTCCCATTCAAACAACATTGTTGTAAGCTTCTATATGGCAATATATTTTGCATTCATAATGGAACACACTAAAGTCATTACTTTTAATGTTTCCATCCAAATATCTCTTTAATCATAATAAAGAGATATTTGATTATCTCTTCATTCATAATGAAGAAACATCCAATGATGGATTAGATTCATAATCTAATACATTTACGCTTCCTTTACGTTACTCTAATTCTTCCTCATTCTTTGAGGAATCTATCCTTTAGTATTTCTTAAATACTTAAGGACTCACTTGACAGTTGCCATGGTTCTGATCCTGGGCTTGCACTGATATCGTCTTGTACCGTTCTAGGTACAACTCATATCAATGTTTTTCATACAATATGAAATACATAAATCCCCTTTATGCACGCATAAAGGATTCTATTTACGCATTATTTCTTTGGGAGTCAAAGAGTACGTTCTCTTTGAGAAGAGCAACTTCTTAGTCTCACTAGAGTTGTCCTTTTGATTTGAAGTTCATCATCATATGAGAAACTTCCTATCATCTTTTGTCTATATTTAGGGCTTGATATAATCCAATTATATCCTAAAATCTATCAATATAGATTTCCATCCCATGTATATAGACTATGTCTCCCATATACATTCTATCTTCATATAATGTTTTAAAGTCATAACTTAACGAAGAAGCATTCTTTTCATTTCCAAAATTAATATATCAAATATATATTATATTTAGGAATATGATTAACTCCCACTAATCTTTTGTAAACTTAGTAAACAAAAGATTCATTTACATCTTTATGAGAAATCAAACAATTTGACCTTTCTCTCATAAGATGCATATAGCTCCCACTAGCTTGCTAAGATTCATGATGGATGGATCTCTACAACTTACATGTCTTGTGATTTATAGTTTTAGACATATATTATCAAGACTATCTTAATAATGGTTTCGGAAACCCATATTATGTCCAAACATTGAATCACCATTTAGTTGTAGCTAGCAATCTTCGAATTAATTGAAACCAAGACTATCTCAAAGATGGTTTCTTCAAAGTCAACCATTCTCTTTTATTGTAGTCACCTTAAGCTACCAATTAGCTTATGAAGGTTTCATTATTTCGGGTCAAATGGTACTTTACCATTTCCTTGAGTATATATCATATATACACTCAATGTAGTCATAAGGATTTTCATTCTTATTTCTTTCGAATTAAGAGGTGCAACTCTATGACATAGTCATAAAGTTCAAACCATTCTACAGAGACGGTTTATAAATCCTTCTTGACTACCTTGGAGCTTTTGGTATAGGAACTAGGTTGTTTATATTTGTTGATTACTTTCTTGTCTCTCAAAGAACCCATTCTTTGAGTTCTATCTCTTGTTCATTTGCTTTTAGGCAAATCACATTGTAGGATTACAATGAACTACCCAACAAAACAATATTTGTTAATTGGTTTATAGAAGCGATATCCAAAAGTTAATTTAAGGATATCCCACAAGATTGTTATCAAACAAATATTGCTTATTAGCTCACAACCCCAAATCTTAACATGCTTGAGATTTGTCTTTCTTTCCAACTACATCTTATGGAGTCATGAAAGATTTGTCTTAGAAGTATATATCTTATTCGAGTTCGTTCTTCTCCTTAATGGAGAAATTTATTATCTTATGATGCTTCTTTCCTTGATATCTTTCAAGGAGACTCGTCTAAAGTGTTTCTTTTCCTTGGATCAAATCAAAGGAGGTAAATACTTTAGACGTCTTACTCATCAACTTACATTTCTTGAATTCTTTGAAACCTTTTGCAAAGTATTCAGATTTGTGTTTATTCAAAATAAACTATAGTCCAACCGAGAGTGCTCTTCGATGAATGTCATACAACATGAGTAGTATTATGTTTGTGGACAAGTGCCACTAACATCTAAGTGAATTAACCTCAACAACTTTCTGATTCTTTCTTCTTTCCAAAAGAATAAAGATTCGAACATTTCGCCTCTATACAATTTTAACAAGAAGGTATTGGATCCGGATCTAACGATCCAAAGCATCCATCTATGACTAACTCGTAATTTATGTTTTAGAGGTATCACAACTCAGTTGAGATTAGTCACTACCTTACAACCTTTTGGGTTTTAAGCATCATTATATTCTAAACAGTTAACACTACCATATCATCTCTACTATAGAGACAATCAATTAGATTACTATAATCCAATCATTGATTAATAAAGAACAATGTTTTGTCAAACAAAACATTCATCCATCTCTACTATAGTGACGGAATTAAATTCCTTAAAATTGGAATGTAAAGACAATCTTTGGTTTTTCCAATTTCTTTGGTAGTTCATATGACGAAGTGAGTACTATCTGTCTTCGCAGAGATCTATATTTTATTCACGTTCCGAATGCGAAGTACCTTTTGTTCTCTCATATATCTTCTACTTCTTATTAGTCAAACTTTTACAACGATTGTAAAACATAGTTACTAATACGGAATCAAGCATTCAAGTAGAAGAACCAACTGTTTTGAACTATTCAAGAACAATTTACAGCACCTTCGAAAGGTGTGTTCTTGACACTTGCAAGACATTTCTTGCAAATACCCCTTCCAATGTCCATCCTTTCATAAAGAAAGTTTGTTCCCTTGGAGTTAATTTTTTCGTCTTCATTTGACTTCTCCTTTGACTACAATAGTCATGGTCCCTAAACTCCCACTATCTCTCTTGAAACCTTTTTCAATTGTGTTATACACATCAAACATTTTGGAGAGTATGTGTTTATTGTTCACTACATAGTTTACAATAAACTTAGTGAACCATTAGGATAGGGACATAAAGGTGAAGTCCTAGCCTAGTTTCCGTCTTGTTAAGTGGTTTATCACTTCAACACTCAATGATTCAACATCATCATAAGTCCATGTTAATGGACTATTTTTGTCAACCAACCATTATGTTCTAAACATAATTACAAACTTTCAAGAGTTGTACAAGGCAACTCTCATTTCTTCATACAACAATTTGTAAGTGAAGAATCATGGCACATTAAGTGTCCATGCCTTTGTGCTTTCTTCTAAAGTTCCTTGTTCATGTAACAAAGAAACAAGCACTAATGTTTGCATTGATTAAGGGTTGTTCAAAGCAACTCTTATTTCTTCATACAACAAATTGTAATTGAAGAATTATGACATTTAAAAGTGTTGTCCTCTTTATGATAGACTTTACCTAACATGTTCTTCCAATGATACATTATCAATAGGAAGATTGTGAGGATGAGACTACTTAGGTACATTTACAAGCCATTTAAAGACAATCTATGGTTTTGTAGTACCAAGTCCGGAAACTAAACTTTCGGCTTTTATTTGTCAAGTGTGGGATAGCGTTTGCAAATATAATGGTAAGTAAATACATAACGAATATAAATTGATTGATTTTAAGCCATTTTATTCGGGTCTTTAAATCAAATAGCACCACCCACTATTTTTGGCAAATTCCATATCCCTTATTGGAATTCGAGAGTTTTGGATGAAACTCTTAGTAGGGTATGGGAGACTCACTACTACCAAGCCCACCTCACAATGATATGATATTGGCTAGCATTAATAATAATGAGAGAGTACGCTTACTCATTTGCATCTCTTGCAAGTACCCATCTTATTTGGCCTCTAGAGAATGTCACCTCACAATGATATGATGTTGGCTCCATTGCACTTAGTTAAGTCATTCCCACCATGCTTAGTTTGTGAAGGGGTTCAAGAATAGCCTCACAATGATATGATATCGGCCATCCTCGTTGCATACACTCACCTTATCAAGTATGTATATATGATAGGAGAATATTTATGCGACTTAGTTGGCTTGTTCTTGTGCATTTATGTCGTGTTTCCTTAGTTATTTTAATGTTTAAAGTCATTTTCGTGTGTTTTCAGATTTTATGGACAAAGTAGGCAAGAAGATGCATTTTGGAGCATTTTGGAGCAAAATGGAGCTTGGAATGCATGTCACATATTTGGGCCAAAGTGGATGGACGAATTTGAGAACTAAAGAGGCCAAGAATGTGAAGAATTATGGTCCAAAAGATGAAGAACTCAGCCCAAAAATTTGTCACCCTAACTTGCCTTCATTGCCATGCAAAACAACATAGAATTCCCTTTGGATTCCCATGCCATGCTTGATCACTCTTGTCCCCTACATAATTTCTGATTTCATGCTTCAATTCATTTAATTATTACACTTAATTGCTTGATACCTCTTGTTCCCTTCACCCACAAAATTTTATACAACTTTCACAACCATAACATGCACCAATTGATGCTCCATCATTCACATTTGGAATCCCATGCCTTGTGTACCACATGTTGCTGCACCTTTGACCCATTTATTGACACATTTTCACCTCCCTTTCCATCTCTATGCAATGTACACAATCATTCATGCTCCCTAGCTACAAGACCACTCCATTTTACCCTTCACACTTTGCATCATCACTTCATTTTCACCCTTACCATTGCACACCACATACACTCTTTGCCGTGCATTCTCCCTAGCCTAACCTGATTCTCTAAGGTTTTTGGGGCCTATATATACATGTTTACAACCCTTGGCAAAGGGTTCACACTCTCATATTCACCATTCATCACAGAAATTCGTCCATACTCACCCTAGGTAGCAAAACACCCCAAAAACACCATTCTAGTGCCTAGAAAACATAACAGCCACTCCACCTTCTTCCACCCTCTTTGCCTAGTTCTCCACCACCCTCCAACCCTCAAACACTCCTCCACACTTACCCTAAACCTTTTCATACCGTTCCCCATCCATTCTACATCATAAAACTACCCAAAAATCCGTCCACAAAGCAATCTGCCGCAAGCAAGCAAAGGAGAATTCTTGGATGCACTTGCTACCCAAGTTGGAGCATTTTAGGTGTTTTCTTTCCTTTGATTTTAATGTCTAATTTTATGTATCTTTGCTTTGTGAGTATGAGGAACTAAACCCCTCTTAGTTAGGGGGTGATTCGAAACCATGTTCATACTTGCAATATGATTTGATTACATCCAGTTGTGATTCATAAGTTGTGAATTCAATTCACTTATCCGATCGTATAAAAAATGATTTGTGTATGTTGGTTAAGAGTTCACGCTTAATTTTCATGCATGAATTTAATGCTAGAATATAAGGGAGTTTCACCTAATCGTTATGAACTTATATTCACAAGTAGTGAAGGTTGCTAGTCACAATCACGTTAAGTAAATTCTTGGCATAAGTTTCATGCAAATCATAGTAACGAGTGCCTCGTCAATGCTTATGTTTTTCATAGAACTTAATGATTCTTGCTTGTATCTCTATTATGCAATTCATGTAGGGAACTTGTAGGGAATGTTTTGGGTTGTCGTATGCAATCATCCTATCCAATAACTTGTGGAAAAACTGAGGGTTAATTAGTGCAATTCACGGTTAATTTGGGGCGTTGAGTATTCATAACTTATCGAAAAGCAACTGGAAATCGTTTTGTATGCAAGTGTGACATGTGTGGAGAAGAACCTCCTAGCTAGCCTTCCATTCATAAATTTCATTCAAATTCATTTTACAATCTGTTTTGATTCACTTAAATTTGTCTAAGAATTTGTTTACTTTGTTCTTGTCTTAATTTAATTATTTTCGTCCAAAATCAACCCCATCTTATTTCTTTGAGTCATATTAATTAGAACTTGTCTTAGATTATGTTTTTAAGTGTTTTAGTTCATTAGAAAACCAAAATTCGTCCAAGTTTGTGTTAGAGTCCCAAAACTGCCCAGATTGTGTGTTTAAGGTAGTTTTGAGTGTTTAGGGGTTGGTTTGAGTCTTTTGGTTTGTTTTAGTGTTTTAAAGTATAGTTTTGCATTCTTTGAGTCTAGTTAGTGTTTTAAACTTTGTTTTTACGTTTTCAAGTCAGTTTCCAAGTGATTTAGCAATCCCTCCTAATCCCCGGCCTAGAACGATCCCTACTTACATACTTTACTACAATTGATAAAAAGAGGGTTTAATTTGTGTGCTTATATATTTCGCAGCAAATTTTTGGCGCCGTTGCCGGGGATTAGCAACTTTGCTAATCTCTTGGATTGTTTTCTTTCGAATTATTGTATTTTGTTTAAGTTTCTGTTTAAGTTGCTGATTTGTTTTGTTTTCTTTGTTTTTATGTACTAGTTTATGACCCGTAGCTCACAACCTGTTCATGAGCATATCTCTGACTTTGACGGTGATTTTGAGAGGACTTTGAGAAGGAAAAAGAAATTGCAAGAGTCTAATCCTCCTAGTCCTGAGCCTGAATTAGAAGAGCAAGAAGTTGAGGTTGAAGAGAAGGCCACGGCACAAGTGGGTGGAGAAGAGCAAGGTATAGCCATGGACAACCGTACGCTCAAGGAGCTTGCCGCCTCGGGTTTGGATAATGCCGCACCATTGTGTATCCAATATCCCATGGCTGCTCAAGGTAAAACCGAAGAGTTCGAGTTAAAGTCAAGTTTGCTCCACCACATTCCAAAGTTCCATGGGCTGTCCATGGAGGATCCGAACAAACATTTGAAAGAATTTGAAGTGGTGTGCTCAAGTATGACTCCGGTTACCGTTGACGGAAGTATTTTAAAGATGAAGGCTTTTCCATTCTCTTTAATGGACAAAGCCAAGGATTGGTTATACGAGTTGGCTCCCGGTACAGTTACATCTTGGGAGAGTATGAAGAGGGCGTTTCTGGAGAAGTTTTTCCCAACTTCTCGCATCATTCTTCTTCGTAAAAAAATAAGTGGAATTCAACAAGATGAAGGTGAGTCTTTTCCTACATATTATGAACGATTTAAATCACTTGTTGCTTCTTGTCCACAACATCAGATGAAGGAGGAATTGCTTTTGCAATACTTCTACGAAGGGCTCCTACCACTAGAACGTCAAATGCTCGATGCCTCGGCGGGTGGAGCATTGGTAGACAAAACGCCCACGGCTGCAAAAATCTTGATTACTAATCGAGCATTGAACGCTCAACAATACGAGGGTGTAGGCCAAAGAGGACCCCCACGGCAACAAGTGCATGAGGTAAGTTCCACTTCCAATATTCAATCTCAGTTAGCTAATCTTACTTCTCTTGTTTCACAGATGACCGAGGGAATGAAGATTCAAGGACCCATGGTGTGTGGCGTATGTTCTATCCAAGGACATGCATCCGAAAAGTGTCCTCAACTCATTGAGAATGGTGGATGGGAGAGCGCTAATGCCATTGGGTTTCAAAGCCAAAATCAGCCAAGACATGATCCATATTCCAACACGTATAATCCGGGGTGGAGAGACCATCCAAACTTCAAATGGAGAGAGCCACAACAAGCCTAACCACAAGGAGGCTTTAGGCAACAACCCCCGGGCTTCTACAACAAACCATACACACCCCCTCAAGTCCAACCACAATCTGCCCCAAATAATTCAGGTAATGCTTTGGATAATGATACACTTGTTAAGTTACTAACCACTTTGACTAATGGGCAGGAAAATCAAAACAAAAGAGTGGACCAACTAGAGAAACAAATGGGGCAGATTGCCGACGTTGTTGGGCAGATTAGAGACCAAGGAAGGCTTCCTAGTTCTACCATTCCAAACCTGAATGGAGGCTTTGAAAGTGCAAAGGCCATACTCTTGAGAAGTGGAAAAGAGATTGGGGCAGGTTCTTCATAAAAAACAGGTCACAAAGAGGATGAAAAACTTCAATTTAAGGAGGAGGAAGCATGCCCACCCACGGCAAAGGTGGACACACCTATGCCGCAAGCCCCCATGGCTCCAAATCTGTCCAATTCATCCAATAAGGGTAAGAATGTGTTAAATTCAATTCCGACTAATGTTTTTCCTTTGAATGTCCCCTTTCCTAGCAGATTTTTGCAATCAAAGAACGAAGAGGAGGAAAAAGATGTTCTAGAAACATTTAGAAAGGTGCATGTCAACATTCCCCTCCTTGATGCCATAAAGCAAATCCCGAAGTATGCCAAGTGTTTAAAGAAGCTTTGTACAACAAAGAAACGTGTCCGGGAGAAAGAGGTGGTACATGTAAGTGAGAATGTCTCCGCCATCTTGCAACATAAACTACCCCCCAAATGCAAAGATCTGGGGAGTTTTACAATTCTGTGTGTCATTGGTAATACCCGTTTCAAATCTGCCATGCTTGATTTAGGTGCTTCTATAAATGTTATGCCATATTCCATTTATGCATCTATGAACTTAGGAGCATTGAAAAATGATGGTGTAATCATACAATTGGCCGATAGATCTAACGCTTATCCAAAGGGAGTTTTGGAAGACGTTTTAGTGCAGGTTGATTATTTTATCTTCCCGGCGGATTTCTATGTCCTCGAAATGGATGAATCGGACCATGCCCCTTCATTGCCCATCCTCCTTGGAAGGCCATTCATGAAAATGGCTCAAACGAAGATTGATATGGCCAAATGATTAGTCACTATGGCATTTGGTGGTGACATGATTAGTTTTAAAATTTCTGAATCCATTGAGACTCCTAATGTTGTTCATTCTTGTTGTGCCATTGATAAAATTGAAAAGATAGGACTGGACCGTTCAGCACCAAGCACAAAGGATGCATCAATAACCATGCAAGACGAGGGAATTGGAGTGGAGTACAAGGACCATACGGCCACTGCCCTCACAGTGCTCAAATTGGCCGAAAGCACCATGGGGAAGAATGTTCACATTGCTACCACTTCATCACATCACATAGGTAAGCCACCTAATCCAAATCCAATTCCCATTAAAGTTGATAGGTGGTTCCCTTCTTTGGTGCAGATACCCAAGAAGATCCCCGAAGGTGGGCACAGGAACGTGAACCTTAGGCAACATAACACACCCATCAACAAACATCACTATCCATTTCCGTTCAAGGATGCAATGTACGAGAGCTTTGTAGAACAAGATATGGAGGAGACAACCCACTATGCCATGGGTTCCCATGAAGGTTGATCAAGGTGTTCATCGTCCGGCTGGAAGACGTTAAAGCAAGCACTTTAAGGGAGGCAACCCATTTATTCTGCTTGATTGTCAATTTTATTACTTGTTTAATTATTTTTGGTTGTGACTTTCTATTTTGAAACATTAACAAATATGCAAAGGATTTTAAC
Source organism: Malus sylvestris (assembly GCF_916048215.2). Classification (NCBI taxonomy): domain Eukaryota; kingdom Viridiplantae; phylum Streptophyta; class Magnoliopsida; order Rosales; family Rosaceae; genus Malus; species Malus sylvestris. The sequence continues at coordinate 16,991,327 of NC_062269.1, forward strand.
ATTAAACTTCGTGGAAATGAACAGCAAACTGGGAAATAAAGACACATAGCATAATACAAGAGGGAGCCTTCACAAAGGCTGCTTGGGAGAGGCCGCAGTAGTCGGCGGAGTCTTAGCAGTCAGTGGGGCCACGGAAGGATGAGGTATCGGAGGTTGATCAGTTGAAGCTTCACTACGCGATGCCGCCCCAGAAAACGAAGGCAGATGCTGTTGGAACAAACCCACAAACCTCCGGTGATCAAGTAAAATCTGACCATCAGTTTCCTGCAGCTGGTCAATTTTCCTCTTCATGTTTGTGGCATAATTGTGTGCAAGCTTGTGCAATTGTTTATTTTCATGCTTGAGTCCTCTAATCTCCTCTTTGAGACTCTGTATTTCAGCCGCCAACGATTCAACGTGACGGGTTCGAGCAAATAGGCGTTGGGCCATGTTGGACACAGAACCAGCACACTGCACGCTAAGAGCCAGAGACTCCTTAACCGCCAATTCATCAGACCGTCTAGCGAGCAGTCTGTTATCTCTGGGGGTGACAAGGTTCCGGGCCACCACCGCAGCGGTCATGTCATTTTTCATCACCGAATCCCCAACGGTAAGAGGACCAGTAGGGGATATGAGGGATGGGCGCATATGTTGTCTGGAGAAGGAGGGGCTGCTCCTTCACCAAGGTTCAAGTCAAAACGACGGTCGGAAGGGCCAGACATTTTTCAGAGGTGTTAAAGAAATAGGAGATCGGACAAGTTAAGATCGTAGAAGTGCAAAATGGGAGTTTTTACAGGCAGAAATTCAAGAGTGCTTTGAACGTCCTGCATACCTCTATAAAAATCAGCACGCGATGGGATTTCAGAGATCGAAGAGGTGAGCTCAGAAATCAAAGAAGCCATTCGGAGATCGAAGAGGCGCCAGCTTTCTCAAAAGTTGGGCTTGCTCACAAACCACCAATTCGGGATACCGAAGAGCGTCAACTGTCTCAGCCTCGTTAGCACCCATCACACGCAACTCAGCTTTGCGAAAATCACGGGCAGTCTGTCGAAGCATCGATTTCAACCATCTGTCTCTCTCAGCCTCGTCAGCACTTGTCACATGCAATCTCTGCCCTCAACAAAGCTCATAACTCGAAGCGTAAATTCCGGATATTAAAGAGGCCTCTGCTTTATCGAGACGTGTCAGCATCTGTCAATTTGCACATCTGCGTTGCGTAAATCACGCGCAATCTGTCGAAAATTTTTGGAGAAGCGGAATGCACGTGAAAACTACTGTTAAATTATCCCAGGCTTGCCGACACGAGTAATGGAACAATACCTTCCCAGCCATTAAGAAAATTCTATAAATGTTGAACTTCAAAGTGAAGCAGTCTCACCCAACTTTCAGCCTCACTTAACCCTTCATCCTCTCTGAAATGGCTTGTCAACAAACCCTCTCGAGTCACTCTGTATTTTTCATCCCCTGGATACCCCTGCAAACAACCCATCCAGAGCACAAGTATTTCATATCATAAAGGTTGAGAGCAAGAGTATCTCATATCATGCTTTCTCCCTGTCCTTTCTCCAGCCAGCACATGCTCTCGAGTACTCATCATCTTGTGTTTTCTCTTCGTCTCTCACGTATAAGGGAAGTGAAGATGATACCTCGAAGCATGTGGAGACAACGTGCTGATTCATCCTCAACTAGGGACAAGAAGAAAGAAAGCAAGAGGTGGGCACTTGGAAAGATTGAAGAAAGAAACAGACCAACACCTTTACCTCGTACCTGCCCGTCATGCAGAAGAAACAAGCAGAGAAGAATGCAGCTTGCACAATCAACCCAGCAGAAGGAGTCTAAGATGAAGAACTAGAGAAACTGCCACATCTGCTTGGAGAACAAATAAGGAACTGCAACATCACCAAAGAGCAAAGCTTCGCTGTACAATTCCAATCCAGTTCAAGATCAAAGCTGTGGAAAGTCAACAAGATCAACTATCTCCAAAACCAGATTTGCGTTCTTAAATTCTACTCTGTCTGGTTTTTACTTTGCCATATTTGTCATGTTTATTTGTCGTTTGTTATTTGCTTGTTTTTGGTGTGAGTATATGCTTGAAACATTGAGGACAATGTTTGATTTAAGTGTGGGGGGGTAACCATTGTTTTGCATGAAATTCGTAGAAAATTATCACCCATTACTTCTAGTGTTGTTCCTTGTTGTTTTAAGTATTTTTAAGCTGTTTTGGAGTGTTTCAGTGTGTTTTGACATAAAAATCCGAAACTTCATAAAAATTTGAAAAATTGTTTTTGAAAATCCAAAAAAGAGTTGTTTTTGTGTGCTTATTTGTGTCTTAGGGTACCTTCCAACACAATGATGAGGATTCGGTTTGTAATTGCATGACTGTTAAAGAGAGTTATAAACATGGATGAAAGTTTGATTTACTCTTTATTTATGCGTGGTTGTGGTTATAACTTATGAAATCACATGTAATCATAAAAGAAAAAAATTAGTTTTTGTAACATGCTTGAAGGAAAGAACTCAAACTAACGCTACAACCTTGTGAGACTTGAGCCTAAACGTTATTTGGAGAGTTGATAATCTGTGCATTATTGTTTTCTAAAGTCGTTGCATGATCTCATTTTTCTTTGCTTGGTTACTACTTAGAAGGCGTTTCATCATTTAGTTCCAAATGCTAGAACTCATGCCCATTTCATTCAAAGCATGATATTGATTTGCATAACACATATTCAAGATGAAGTTGTGTAGTTACCACCACCAAAGCCAAACTGCCATGTATCCCATATCGTTATATGTTTAAGTTAACCCCATTGAGCCTTAATAGCCTACATTCTTTGTTAAACCACATTATCCTTACCTAGCCTAGTTTAGGACCATCCATACCCTTCTTCTTGAAGCATAGTAAAGCATGATTCAAATTGAATTTCTTTTGATTAATGTATGGCAGAAAACAAGTGTGGGGGAAGTGTGAGTTATTATGCTTGTTGAAAAGAAAAAAAATTAAAAAAAAAATAAAAAAAAATAAAAAAATTAAAAAAATAAAATATGCGAAAAAGAGTTTTAAAGTGCTACTTGTTGAAGAAAGGGTCCAAAACATAGAATTCGGCCGTAAATATTGTTTGAATTTTCCCTTCGTTTCTAAAAGCTGATTTCTGCAATCTAAGTGAATTCTAAGTTTCAATTTCATTACGTTACTTGCTATTGCTTTAAGAACGATTGTTATCCTTATCCTTCATTTGTTAGCCATCACCCCAAGCCCCGTTACAACCCTTAACTTCATCTTGAGTGTCATGCGTTTCAATATGTGGAGTTTGAAATTGATATGAGCATATGGTGTCACTGGTTCTCACATCTAAGTAGTAGCATTCCATTCATGAGATCATATCTAAACATGCTTATTAACTCCAGAAATTGCTTTCTTTATGATACATATATGTGAGCGTTCGTTTTCATATCTACATCAATCTTCTCACATATAACTAGTATAGGGTGTGTAGTTAGAAAATCTGAGTGAAAATTGAGTGCATATCTTGTAAGGAATTGAGTGATTTCTCTAAGGCATGTTACTACATCAAAAACATTATTTTAATCGATTAATTGTGAACAAGTAAGTGGTGACTATGATTAAGTACGTGCTTAAGTGTGAAGATGACTCAAATCTTTGGGGATAATAATTTTTAACATGTCATGTGCATTGGAAATACCTGAGGCAAATGTTGGAAGGTTTAGGTTGTGTTTTTTTTTACTTTGTTTTGTTTTATCTCTTTGTTTTGCTCGAGGACTAGCAAAAGCTAAGTGTGGGGGAATTTGATAGGAGCATATTTATGCGACTTAGTTCGCTTGTTCTTGTGCATTTATGTCGTGTTTCCTTAGTTATTTTAATGTTTAAAGTCATTTTCGTGTGTTTTCAGATTTTATGGACAAAGTAGGCAAGAAGATGCATTTTGGAGCATTTTGGAGCAAAATGGAGCTTGGAATGCATGTCACATATTTGGGCCAAAGTGGATGGACGAATTTGAGAACTAAAGAGGCCAAGAGTGTGAAGAATTATGGTCCAAAAGATGAAGAACTCAGCCCAAAAATTTGTCACCCCAACTTGCCTTCATTGCCATGCAAAACAACATAGAATTCCCTTTGGATTCCCATGCCATGCTTGATCACTCTTGGCCCCTACATAATTTCTGATTTCATGCTTCAATTCATTTAATTATTACACTTAATTGCTTGATACCTCTTGTTCCCTTCACCCACAAAATTTTATACAACTTTCACAACCATAACATGCACCAATTGATGCTCCATCATTCACATTTGGAATCCCATGCCTTGTGTACCACATGTTGCTGCACCTTTGAACCATTTATTGACACATTTTCACCTCCCTTTCCATCTCTATGCAATGTACACAATCATTCATGCTCCCTAGCTACAAGACCACTCCATTTTACCCTTCACACTTTGCATCATCACTTCATTTTCACCCTTGGACCATTACACACCACATACACTCTTTGCCGTGCATTCTCCCTAGCCTAACTTGATTCTCTAAGGTTTTTGGGGCCTATATATACATGTTTACACCCCTTGGCAAAGGGTTCACACTCTCATATTCACCATTCATCACAGAAATTCGTCCATACTCACCCTAGGTAGCAAAATACCCCAAAAACACCATTCTAGTGCCTAGAAAACATAACAGCCACTCCACCTTCTTCCACCCTCTTTGCCTAGTTCTCCACCACCCTCCAACCCTCAAACACTCCTCCACACTTACCCTAAACCTTTCCATACCATTCCCCATCCATTCTACATCATAAAACTACCCAAAAATCCGTCCACAAAGCAATCTGCCGCAAGCAAGCAAAGGAGAATTCTTGGATGCACTTGCTACCCAAGTTGGAGCATTTTAGGTGTTTTCTTTCCTTTGATTTTAATGTCTAATTTTATGTATCTTTGCTTTGTGAGTATGAGGAACTAAACCCCTCTTAGTTAGGGGGTGATTCGAAACCATGTTCATACTTGCAATATGATTTGATTACATCCAGTTGTGATTCATAAGTTGTGAATTCAATTTACTTATCCGATCGTATAAAAAATGATTTGTGTATGTTGGTTGACAGTGCACGCTTAATTTTCATGCATGAATTTAACGCTAGAATATAAGGGAGTTTCACCTAATCGTTATGAACTTATATTCACAAGTAGTGAAGGTTGCTAGTCACAATCACGTTAAGTAAATTCTTGGCATAAGTTTCATGCAAATCATAGTAACGAGTGCCTCGTCAATGCTTATGTTTTTCATAGAACTTAATGATTCTTGCTTGTATCTCTATTATGCAATTCATGTAGGGAACTTGTAGGGAATGTTTTGGGTTGTCGTATGCAATCATCCTATCCAATAACTTGTGGAAAAACTGAGGGTTAATTAGTGCAATTCACGGTTAATTTGGGGCGTTGAGTATTCATAACTTATCGAAAAGCAACTGGAAATCGTTTTGTATGCAAGTGTGACATGTGTGGAGAAGAACCTCCTAGCTAGCCTTCCATTCATAAGTTTCATTCAAATTCATTTTACAATCTGTTTTGATTCACTTAAATTTGTCTAAGAATTTGTTTACTTTGTTCTTGTCTTAATTTAATTATTTTCGTCCAAAATCAACCCCATCTTATTTCTTTGAGTCATATTAATTAGAACTTGTCTTAGATTATGTTTTTAAGTGTTTTAGTTCATTAGAAAACCAAAATTCGTCCAAGTTTGTGTTAGAGTCCCAAAACTGCCCAGATTGTGTGTTTAAGGTAGTTTTGAGTGTTTAGGGGCTGTTTTGAGTCTTTTGGTTTGTTTTAGTGTTTTAAAGTATAGTTTTGCATTCTTTGAGTCTAGTTAGTGTTTTAAACTTTGTTTTTATGTTTTCAAGTCAGTTTCCAAGTGATTTAGCAATCCCTCCTAATCCCCGGCCTAGAACGATCCCTACTTACATACTTTACTACAATTGATAAAAAGAGGGTTTAATTTGTGTGCTTATATATTTCGCATCAATATAGACTCCTCCTGAGTGTAAGCATGCACTTTGCACTCCCCCATGATAGGGTGAAGGCGGTGTACAAGTCATAAACGATTGGCGCCTACCACGGTGGAAGGCCACGAAAGAGTGTTCAAAGCACTCTCACGCTTATCAACTTAATAATGGTTTGGTTGAGGGTTTAGGTCTCATCACATATAAACATTCATTTTAATCTATATTAAAACAATTTTGGTCCTATTACAACTATTGGTCCATATGATTGTTTTAGTTGTATATAATACTCCCACTATGCTTATAAAACGGTTTTTAAAGCAAGAGTATATGATACTACTAACATAAGGTTTGCATTCATTGATGGACTATATAGTTGCCTTAGGGCCTTAGGATGACTATGAACCTTTGTTTAGATTCAACACGAGCCTAGTGTTGAATCTCGGTCTAGGGATGGTGATTGATTTTAGTTACGCGTTTAATCACATTAAGGCGTGTTGTCTTAGGGGCGTTGGACCCAACTAGTTCATTTTCATGCATATCAAATAAAGCAAGAAAGAAGTACTTCAAAGTAAAGGTGAGCTTATGCTCATTACAACATTTGCATAAATCAAATTACTTTAAAGTAAAGAAGAGCTTATGCTCTTTTACAACATTTGATCAAACAAATTACAACCAAAATCTAATCTACACATTCCCATGGTTCAAACAAATTTGAAACGGCCTTTCACATAGCTGAATTATCGTAGGCTTAGGTTCATAATCACCCTTTAATTAATTAACACTTTAACTAATTAAATTGAATGCAACATTTTTGTCACAACCCGTCCCGAAGGTACATTTGACGGGAATGTGAATTGACGGGTTTGCCCTTAGTGGGTGCTAAGGTATGTGTGTGACACATTATGGATTATGCATATTTTCCTAAAGTTTGGAAAGTTGTATATGGATTAAAAAATTTGGGTTTTTCATTTTTGTATGGTTAGGATGAAATGGATGGTGGAGATTGAGTGGACCACCCACACCTAAAACTCCCTATTCTCTCTCTTCCTCTTCCCGTATCACTCTCTCTCTCCTCCCTCACGATTCTTCCCCTCTCTCACCCACATCGTACGGACGGCAACCAAAACCACCCAAAACTTCGTGGATCGAAGCAAATAAGGTAAGAATCTTCACCCTCTTGAAGTTCTGAGTTGATTGGTGTTAGTTTTAGGACGTAGAACCTTCGAAAAACCCCTGAACCCGAACCTCCATTTTTGAGTTACTGTTCATGCGCACGTAAAATGTCGTGTTTCAGGGAATTCTAAGCTTGTAGTGAGCTTAGGGAAGTCCTAAGGAGGCTCGGAGTACTTCGTTTGAAGGATTTGGACGTCGGGATCACGTGGTTCCATTTTGGCCGAATTTCTTGGGAATTTTCCGGTGAGATTTCTTGATTTTTAGAGCCTTAAAGTAGTGTATTGTGATTCTACATGTTTGGGGCTTCAATTTGATATATTATACGAAGAAAATGGGTGAAAAACGAAGGAGAATAGGGCATTTGAAGTTTGGCCGGAAACCGGCCACCGGGAAAAAACCAGTCCGGCGACTGGCTGAGGAAGATGATGCGCGTGGGGGCGCGTGTCCCCGTGCTTGCCCTGGCGCGTGGGGGCGCGTGCCACATCAAAAAATTATTTTAAAAATATGTCAACGTCCGTGACGTCGAGTAGATCACTGTGGCATATTCATATACCCAAATTGAGCACCGTATGAGAAAGTTATTAAGGATTGTTGGTTAGGTGTTCGATTAACGTTTTATAGTTTTCGCATTAGGTGAAAATGTGAATTGATGATCCGACCGTTGGATCGTTACCAAACTTTGATACGTTGTAATACGTAATATTTGAGGATTATTGGAACTTACGGATTGGGAATCCGAGTTACGGATCTTCCGGAATTGGAGTTGTAAGTTCATGAAATAAAATGTTAACCGTCACTTAGTTTTGGAAATTGACGGAGATTCGACCGTTGGATGGTAATGAAATTTCAGGATGTTGTCCTAGAGATATATTGTGGGCCTCTGGAAGTTATGGATTTAAAATCTGAGTTGCAGATCTTTCGGATCGAACTGCGTAGTGATGTGTTTTATATAAGTTATATTCTATCGAGATGATTTCTGAGGTTGGATTTGATTATTGTTCTAGGCGGCGATCGTCATGACGCCTTGATGTGTTGTGCTAGGGAGTTGTAGGGCGAACTCCAGGTGAGTGGGCAGTTTTGTTTTCGTATTACCTATATACTATTGAGTTTTCCCAGAAATTGAATTTAAATGAAAGCATGATTTAAAATGCCATGGATAGAATTATATGAAAAGTATGATTTGGAATGCCATGCATAGAAGTATATGAAAAGCATGAATTGATATATGATGCATATATATATGTGAATTGGTGCTGTGGACGCACAGGTAAGTATCAGGTGAGTTTTATATTATTCATGTGCATTGTTGATGTGTATATTGTGGATAGCTCATAACCTGCAATCATGGTGTTAGTGCTTATATTATTCACCACACCGCACGCTCGTCTTGGATCCAAGTAGGTGGATGTCGTACAGACCAAGTGAGGGTTCCGACATGCTAGTCGTATAGATTACTAGATGTGATTCCGACTAGTGGGTGACCTTAGATTATGTGCACAGATGATTGATGAGAGAAGCACTAGAGCGTATTATTACACCATCCATGTCGTACAGACTACTTCAGGTAGTTCCGACTTATCTGCAGTGTAGTGTCGTACAGGTCATCGAGGTGACTCCGGTTGGATTGGATGTTGAGCTATGGAATTAACCGTACAGGACCAACTGCAGGGTCTCCGGTTAATTCAACTTTTCACCTGTTACATTGATGCATCATTTATTTTGTTTTCGAAATTAAAACATGGCATACTTTCGAGTTTTAAAGAAAAATTGATGATTCGAGATTTATGAAAAGTATTATGTTATTATATTATTTTCTGGGAAAAGTATACAGGTTTTACAGTGAGGGGTTAGAATTATTTTTGGCGAAATGTTTTTGAAAAGATTTGTTTTACTGACCCACTCAATTTTGTTTTTCGCCCCTCCAGGTTCTTGATAGCAGAGTTTTGGTGGCCACGAGGAATCCAACGGTATTCTGACAGAATTCACAAAAGTAGGACTCATCCTCGAGGGTTTCCATTTTAATAATTGTATTTTAAAAGCTTCCGAACTGTGTAAATGGTTACGTCACTCTCATGTGACGGCCAGCATGCCCTCCTTCGAGATGGGGTGTGTCAATTTTCATTTGGTTTTTGTATCCATAAAATTGATTTAAATGGAGCTAAATGAAATGAAAATCCAATTCTCATTTAAAGAGACAAAACAATTTTGTTCTCTACCTAATTTGGGCCAATATGCAATTACCACAACCTTTGGGCTATATTGCAAAAACATAAACTTTTGGGGTCACTTTGTAAAAACACAAAAGTCCACTACTTCTTGTAATTACAACTAGAACCCAAAATTTAAACAATTCAAAAACTTCATTAAAGGAGCAAAACAATTTGTCCTTTAGCATTTTTGGACCTAAACGTAAAAACGTAAACTTTTGGGCCAAAGTGCAAATACACAAAAGTATCAAAACTTTATGTAATTGCATAAATAATTAAACCATTTAATTATTCTTACTCATCTCCATTGTTTCTTCAATCTCCACCTTACACGGTGTACGATCCATTAGGTTCCTTTTAGCGAGGCAGTGGGCGATTAAAACTCTTTCAAATCGATTGTGAATTGAAACTTACTTTCAATTCTCCCTTTAGTGATTATACACGTTTAGGGCTTCCACAAACCATGAGTGACACCTAGCAGCATATCATGGTTACCCAAGCTAATCAGAAGAGGTGGAGAACCTATTCAATTTAGGTTTACAAATGCAATACGGTCTTTCTCTAATACAATACTCTTGACCACATTGTTTGGTTTGATAGTTTATTCATGTCTACTATCCAATGTGATTCGTGTGCTTATATGATTACCTTGAATGTGATTTGGAACGACTTCCTAAATCTCATTCATACTCTGGCCAGAGATTCTTAATCATATCATAGAGTATTCTCCCTCAAACAGTTTGAAGGTTAGAGATCCTTTGTTGCGCATTCACTTGCCTCCATAGCTAAGTTTCTTAACACCAACATACCTTTTCACATCCATTCTTCCATACGAACAACCTTTCAAACCATCACCAACACCTTGTGCCGTAGCAAAGGAAAGGAAGGAAAGTGCCTGGACATGCTTGCTGTCCAATTTGGATCATTGGAGTGTTTAGGTGTTTTCTTTCTTTTTTTCCAATATATAAATCTGTTTATCTTTGTTTTGCGATTATGAGGAACTAAGCCTTTTTTGGCTAGGGGACTATTCAATAACATGATTATACTTGCATTATGAATGTTTGATTACCTTCAGTTGTTATTTCATAAGTTGTGAATTCAATTTGCTTAACCATTTGATTGATAACTTATTCTTGTATGTTTATTAAGAGTGCACACTTTGTTTTCATGCAAGGATTTGAAGCTAAAATATAAGGGAGTTTCACCTAATAGTTACAAACTTATATTTACAAGTAGTGGAGGTCACTTATAAACGATCGCGTTAAGTGAATTCTTGGCAAGAGTATCATGCTCATCATAGTTACGAATGCCTCGTCAATGCTTATAGTTTTCATGAAGCTTAATGATCTTTGATTGTACCTTTATTGTGCTTTTCACGTAGGGGACTTTTAGAGAATGTTTTGAATTATTGTATGTGCTTTCCCATCCAATTCAATAACTTAAGGAGAACTTAAAGGTTAAAAAAAGTGCTGTCACAGTTAACCTAGGGTATTGAGTTCCATGGGCTATTGAAAGAAACAATTGGAAATCAATTTGAATGCAAGTGTGTCATGTGTGGAGAAGAACCCTCAAGGTAGCCCATCATCCATCTAATTCAACCAATTTCATCATAATTCTGTTTAAGTCTTTCTTGCTTTATTTTACTTTATTTTCGTCCAAAACCAAATCCCCCTTTACTTTGTTCAGTCATATTAGTTAGAACTTGTTTTAGATTGTGTTTTAAGTGTTTTGAGTCAATATAAAACAAAAATTCGTCCAAAAATTGTGTTAGAGTAAGAAACTGCCTAGTTGATGTTTTTAGGCAGTTTTGAGTGTTTTTAGCTTGTTTTGAGTCTTTTTAGTCTAGCCAAACATTTTAAGTTTGTCTTTTGTATCTTTGAGTCAGTTTAGAGTGTTTAGCAATCCCTCCTAATCCCCGATTTAAGAATGATCCCTACTTACTTATCTACTACAATTGTCAAAAGAGGGTTTAATTTGTGTGTTAAGTTAATTTTCGATACCTCTTAACCCCGTCATGCATTCGATACCTTTGCTAGCTAGCTCTGAGATCTCTTTAAGAGTGCCAAACATTCATGGAACTGAGCAGCTTATCCGTCGCATCAGACTTCATACGACTATAGATGTCAAAAGCCATATTGAGGAGAGGATTTCAAAGTGCCCATTGAAAGACCTTGTGTTGCTCAAGGAGAATTTATTGGAGTTTGTTTCTGCGATTGATGACCTTAAAGTTGATTCCTCACCCTTGAGAGTTCAGATTGCTGAACTTATGGCCACCTCGGCTAAGTATTCTTCCTTGCGTGCTATTTCCTTGAAAAAATTGAGTCCAGATATTAGAGCTCAACAACTTGTGGGAATAGACTTATCAATTGCCCAAGTCTGGTATTCTCAGCAAGCTGCTTCAGAAGATTATCAATTCACATGAACCTCTTTAGTTTCCGTCCAAGTGCATCTGGAAGTGTTGGTGCGAGAAAGAGAGAGAGCAATTGGGAATCGAAGCATCACGACTTGAAGGTGTTCTTTCGGAGCAGGAAGCTACAATTTCTCAATACCAAAACGAGATGTCACACCTAGAACAAGAGACATGTATGGTAATGGAGTCGCCCACCTTGTCTCCTACCGATGTGGAGACTTTGAAGACTTTGGAAGGCCTACTTGAGGATCGTTGCCGTAGTTTTAGGGACATAGTTCTCAAGTGATGTCTTCTTTAAGCCTTCTTTGCTTCTGATCATTTTTTTTTTTTGTAAATAAAGCTTTGTAGCCAAATCCTTCCTTTAAAGAAATAAAGTATTCACATATTGAACTTGCTCTTTATTCCTCAAAATGTTTGTGTTTTTCTTGATGATGTGACTATACTTGAAGTTTTGAAGTTTCAAGTTGCCTACTTACCCTTAGTTGAAGAGGGATCAAGTCCTAACGTAGTTCAAATGCATATTTTTTTAGATTTTTTTTGTACTATACGCATTTTATGCTCTTGCGAGGCAGGAACATGGTCTGTTTGTTTTAGGGGTAGTAGCGCTTCAAGAATCTGCCATTCATGGGGTCGATCTTCAAGCTGTCTTCTGCCATGATTAAGTATGCACCGTTGGTGTAGACTTCTTGTATTACATAAAGTCCATCCCACTTTGATGTGAACTTGCTTTTTGTTTTGTAAGTTGTGATGATAGGCCTACGCAATGTAAGGACAAGATCTCCTATTTGAAAAGAACGATGGCGAACTTTCTTGTTAAAGGCCTTGGAGAGTCGTGCTTGATATCACTCCAAGTGTTGCTGAGCTTCGAGCCTTATCTCATCCAGCGCTTCCAGCTCTTGAAAGCGTAACTTTGCATTCTCTTCATCAGTCAAGCCTTCTTGTATAGCCATCCTTAGTGAGGGGATTTGACTCTCGAGCGGTAGAATAGCTTCCACGCCATATACGAGAGAATAAGGCGTAGCTTGGATAGGAGTCCTATGTGTCGTCCTTTATGCCCAAAGTGCTTCGCTTATTCTTTCATGCTAGTCTCTCTTTGCTCGGCCGATCACCTTCTTTAGGAGGTTGCACAATGTTTTACTGAATGCTTCTGCAAGACCGTTGGCTGGAGCATGATACATGGAGGACTTGTGCTGCTTGAACATGTATTTCTCACAGAGCTCGTCCATGAGTCGGTTGGAGAACTGTTTTCCGTTGTCAGTGATAATGTAGCGAGGCACACCATATCGATGGATGATATGCTCCTTGATGAAACGGACGACAGTTTCTTTCTTGACTTCCCTTAGCTGTGTGCCTTCAGCCCACTTGGAGAAGTAATCTATTGCAGCTAGGATGTAAGCTTCTCCTACATATGACTTTGGCATAATTGGTCCTACGACGTCCAATCCCCATTCATCGAATGGCCAGGAAGCAGCTGTAGGGTGTAATGGTTTAGGCGGTTGATGTATGAAGTTGGCATGGAATTGGCAGGCTTGGCACCTTTTAGCATGTTTTAGGCAGTCTTTCACCATGCTTGGCCAGTAGTAACCCATCCTTTTAAGCTGAAAATGTTGCTTCGTTCTAGACTGATGCACCCCACATACGCTTGAGTGTGATTCTTCCATAGAAGCATCTCAGAAGTACTCCTTCAAAAGAATGTCGATAGAGTGTTCCTTTGGAGTAGAGGAAGGTTGGTGCTCGTCGACGTATTTCAAAGTGGTGTTTAGGATCATCTGGAAGCTTTCCATGCTCCAAGTAGTCGATCAACGACAATCTGCACTCTTTAACATCGACTGGAAGTACTGAGATGACATTTGTATCATCCAGTAGCATTTCAGTGACGAGCGGGATCACCCATCTTTGGCAAACTGGCACGTCTACAGCTTTGTCTTCTCCTAGTGTCATATTCGAGGCTAGGTTGGCAAGAGCGTCTGCCATTTGATTTTCTATTCTTCGCACATGTTCTAGTGTCACAGTCTCGAACTTTTGTAGCAGTTGAGTTGCCAGTCGGAAATCTACTAGCGCTTGTCCCTTGATGGCTTTAGCTGGGACGTAGATGATCTCATATTGATTGAGAAGCAACGCCGATTTAGCTAGTCGCCCTGTCAAAACTGGTTTGGATATGATGTATTTGACTGGGTCAGCTTTAGTAACCAGGTGGACGGTGTAAGCATGCATGTAATGCCTGAGCTTTTGGATGGTGAACACCAAGGCGAGGCACATCTTTTCTATTGGGGAGTAGTTCAACTCGGTGCCATTGAGAGTTCGGCTCAGGTAGTAGAGCGCTTCTTCTTTCTGGGATTCATTCTTTTGTGCCAAGAGTGCTCCAACGGAACTTTCCTGAGCGGCGATGTACAATATGAGCGGTTTTTTGGGCACAGGCGCCCCCAGGACAGGTGGACTTGATAAATACTTTTTTATGCTTGCAAAAGCATTGTGGCATGCTTCATCCTATACGAACAGAACATCCATTTTCATGAGTCGACTAAACGGTTGACAACACCCTGCAAGGTTGGAGATGAAATGCCCGATAGGCTAGTCGTCCATGTAGACTCTTCAGCTCATGCAAGTTTCTTGGTTCATGCATGCTTTGAATGGCCTTAATATTTGATTGGTTCACTTCAATGCCACGATGCTTGATAATGAAGTCGAGGAACTTTCCAAAGGTGACTTAAAATGGGCACTTTAACGGGTTCATCTTAAGTTTGTATTTTCGCAACCTTTCGAACACTGTTTGCAAATCATTCAAGTGATCTGATCTTTTCTTTGTCTTGACCACCACATCATCTACGTAACATTCTATGTTTTTATGTAGCATGTCATTGAAGATTTTTTGCATTGCGCGTTGATATGTGGCTCCAGCGTTTTTTATACCAAAGGGCACACCTTGTAGAAGTAGATACCTTTTGGAGTGCGGAAGACTGTTAGTTCCTCGTCTTCGAGAGCCATGCGAATTTGATTGTATCCAAAAGAGTCGTCCATGAATGACAGTGCTTTATGGCCAATGGTTGCATCCACCATGATTTCGATGATTGGCAAGGGGAAGTCGTCATTCGGGCAAGCATCGTTGAGATCCTGAAAGTCTACGTAAACACGTATTTGTCCAAATTTCTTAAAAACGATGACAATGTTAGAGATCCACTTAGAGTATTGCACTTTTCGAATGAAGCTTGCTTCAATTAGCTTGTCAATCTCAGCCTCAATTTATGGGATGAGCTCCGATCGATATCGCCTTTAAGTTTGCTTTATCGGTCATGTTCCAGGCTTGACTGCAAGATGATGCACAACGATGACAGGTTCAAGGCCAGGTATTTCCTTGTAGGTCAAAGCAAAGATGTCTCTGTACTCTAGTAGTAGTTGGTAACACTCTTCTGTCTCATCCGCACTTAGCAGGGCACTTACAAAGATAGGCTTTGACTCATCTTTTGTGCCTAAGTTGAGCTCCTTGAGATCATCAACCGTGGTTTGCCTCTCATCCTTAAGTTGTGGTGGTGCGGCAGTGACGTCTTCCTTGAGGATTTCATCTTCTCTGCCTGATTGGATCATGATGTGGAAGACTTCTTAGACTTTCTCTTCAGTGCCGTCCTTTTTTACTTGTTGGCGTGAAGATTGGCCGGTGAGAATGATGGTGCGCCTTCTCACTTTCAGTGATCCAATTGTGTCAACCTCCAAGATTGCTTGGCATTTCATCATTAAAGGAATAAAGCTTCGAACATCATCTTTTCTTGCCAGACCGTCAAGCTTTTCTTCCTTTAGCGTCATTTCCCTCTTTCTAGAAGGCTTTTTGTTGTCTTCAAGTTTTTCCAAAGCTGACCATCATGGAGGAGAGCTAGCCGTGTTGCTTCGTTGCTTGGGTTTTGACAACCTTTAAAAAAAAGAGCTTTCGGATGTTAGTGTGTTAAGCCTCTTGAAAACGGAGGTTTGGTCTTGACCACCAATACGATCAATTGCCAAAATTCTAGGCCTTGAACGATTCATCTTATCGAAGATTGACATCTGAGGAGTGAACTTAGGCTCCTCTTTATTTTGTTCAACGCTCACGCTGATGTGTTGAGTGCTAGCGTTTTTCACTTTCTTGAAATCTTCACGGGTGCATTTGGTGTGAAGCCGAGCTCAGCTTTGTTGTTGTCAACTCTGTAACCATGCTCGTTCAACTTCTTTTGAGTCTTGGTGAGTTTGTGTTCTTTGTCATTGACGGTGTTTGAAGCCTTTTTTCCAGGATTCGAAGAGGAAGCGAAGTCGTACCCAGCTTTCGACATGAGCTTGTAGGCGTTTGGATCAAAACCTTCTTCAGTCCTCCTGGTTGGAAGAAAGCTTGGTTCCACCCTTTTTGGCAGAGCTTTTATGAAGCCTTATGGTAGTCTTGCAACCTTAGCATCGCCTAGCTATGTCAGAGGCAAAATTGCATTCGTTTTGAGCAACTTCACATTATCCTTGTGCCACTGTGTGTTAGCTTTGCATGCTCCTGTTTCGAACGAGGATTGACCATTCTTTCTTCTTGACATCGGGATGTATCGGAATATGGGTGTGTTCGATCCGTCTAGAGGCATCATACTCCCTTTGGTTGTTGCAGGTTTAATAGGCTCATCATTGTTTTTGCCTAAAAATGGCACGGCTTGCCATTCTTGCTTTTTAGGTGCTTTTTTGCCCATGGATTTGATCTCTTCTAGAAGAGCTTCAGGCACTATGTCTTCATCTGTGTATAACTTGGCGTCTGCAAAGTGTAATTCCACTTCGGTGAATGGCTTGGTATCACCTTGGATCACCTTTACTCCTTCCCGGTAGAATTTTAAGCATTGGTGGAGGGGTGGATGGCACTACTCCATTCCCGTGGATCTAAGGCCCTTCTAGGAGCAAGCTGAAGGAAGTTCTTGCATCAATCACGTGAAAGATCGTGCTTGATTTAAGTTCACCAATGGTCATCTCTACTTGAATCATGCCTATCACTATTTGTCCTCCTTGATTAAAACCTTGGGTTAGTAGACGGCTTAGGGATAGTTCATCCACCTTGAAATCGATTATGGTCATTGTTGACTTCGGCATGATGTTTATGGCCGATCCACCATCCATAAGCCGGTTGACTTTATGCTCCCTTACGTACCCAGAGACGAAGAGATGACAGTTGTGAGGCTTGGATCCTAGCAGCAAGTCTTCGTCGGTGAAGTGGATTGCGTCCTGGGTAGCACAACAAGTGGCGTACTCATGTGGTTGAAGTTTCAAGCCTTTGTCCTTGCTTTCTTGCACTTCATGGTCTTCGGGACTTGCCAAAATCGCTGCTAGTGCTCTTCGTATCTTCTTTGGCAATCGTAGCGCTTCCTCGATTCTAAAGTGTGTCGGCAGACCTTCTTTGGGTGTGAGGGTAATTTCTCCCTCGATGGCGATGACTTTGCCTTTTGAAAGTTTGTCCATTTCTATTTCAACCATGTGACATGCAGTGATAGTGCACTGTTGGAAGAAGTCTTTCAGGAAGTACTCGTGTAAAAAGATAGGAATGCGTGGCTCTTGCTCCACAGGTTCCCCATCGTACGTTGACTTAGCAGCTTTTAAGTTTCTTTTGGGATTCCTACTGTTACGACGACGATGTTTTCTCCCTTGTTCCACCTTTGGCCTTGTGGCTTGTGGTTTTGGTTTCCTTGTCTTTTTCTAGGTCACCAATGTCCATTCTTCTTCATCATCGGTATGTGCATCTTGGTTGCTTGCCCTCAGTGATGGTTATGCAGAAGGTGTCGTGCAACTTGAGCATTGACGGGAATGGTCGGGTGTCACTTGGAAAAGCATGGGATCGAAGGATCCAAATATAATTGTAGTCGTATGTGTTGCGGTCGTGTCTTCAAGGTCAAGCTCGATTTGCCCTTATTGTGCTAGCTTCATGATGAGTTCTTTGAGGATAAGCATTTGCCAACACGATGGCTCATGATACGATGGTACTTGCAGTACTTAAGATCATTTACAAGATTCATCTCTTCGGGACGCTTACATTCAGATAGCTCGATCACCTTATTTTCCAGCAAGTCATCTAACATTGCAGCTATATCTGAGTCAGGAAAACAGTACGTCTTTTGCTCCAGCTCCCTCAATGTGTTTTTGTACCTGTCTTGGGTTCGAGAAGGCTCACCTCTCTTTACCTCATTTGCTTTGTTCTTGGAGAAGATCTTGATAGACGTAGATGAGGTTTTGATGGGGGTAGTGTTGACGGTAAAAGCTTCATTGGCGAGCTTCTTCCCGGTCTTGTCTACATTTAGGGCGAACGCTTTATCCTTCTTGAAGTCGGTGATCGGCTCCCTCTTTCCGTGGTTGGCGATACTCAACTCCATGTCATGGGAACGAGTTGCCAGCTTTTCAAATGTTCTCAGTTTTATGCCTTGAAGGATGTAATGTAACCCCCAGTGCATGCTTTGAACGCACATCTCAATGGTGGAGGTTTCAAAAAGCCGATCTTTGTAATCCAGACTTAATGAACGCCATCTATTGATGTAGTTGACGACAGGTTCATCCTTACACTGTTTTGTACTAGTCAGCTTTAGCATGCTTATGGTGCGGCGAGTGTTATAGAAGCGGTTGATGAACTCTCTTTCTAGCTGATCTCAATTATTGATATATTCGGGCTCGAGGTTGATGTACCAATCAAAGGCGTTACCTTTTAGCAAGCGCACAAACTGCTTGACAAGGTAGTCTCCCTCTGTTCCAGCATTGTTGCAGGTTTCAATGAAATGGGCGACATGTTGCTTTGGGTTTCCTTTTCCATTGAATTGCATGAATTTTGGCGGCTGATAACCCCTTGGCATTTTCAAAGCATCAATCTTCTTGGTGTAGGGCTTTGAGTATAGTGCGGAGTCGTGTGAGGTTTCCTCGTACTGCTCCTTAATAGTGCTGGCAATCATCTCCTGCAGCTGCTGCATAGAAAGAGATCCTATGAGTGCCGCTTCTTGGTCTAGCTCCGGCTTCACATCGACTTTCTCCACCAGAGGCTTATCTTCTTCGCCAGCTTCTCTCTTTAGTGGATTATACTTTGGGTCGTGTTTCTCGTCATCCTATGCTTCTAGTCGATTTATGAGTTTAGCGATTTGCAAGTCTTTTTCTTCCACAATCCGTGTTAGCCTTGTGATCACTTTATTCATTTGAGCCAGCTGCTCATCGATTAAAGTCGCTCCGGTGGTCATGACTTACATGGTTGAACTGCGGCTTGAGTCGACATCGGAAAACATGGAATCAAAGTACTTCATTGGGCTTTCCTCCCTTGGTACCCTTAGCGAGGCCAAGGTGATCACAGGCTTGTGCCTCAGGTGCTTTTGTTCCTTTGGTAAAGTTGATGCAGAGGTGGAAGAAGCGGCAGAAAGAGCTCTTGCCTTGCTTTGAGTTATGATGCTCGAAGTGACACCACTTGCGGCGATGACGCTCTTATTTTTCACGTTGGTTGCGGGAACCGCTTGAACCTTCCTTGATGCCATTTGATTTTCGAAGATGTGCTTTGATTTCCTTGAATGGAGAAAGAGATGAGAGGTAGAGATTGTCCCACTGGGCGTGCCAAATTTGTAAACACGAATTTTCCTGTGATGAATGACACAAGAACACATGTACAAAATAGTATTTGTATTAATGATTTTGTGGTTACAATCTCTTCTACAAATTTAGCCTCTGATTTGATCTTTGTAAGGTCTTGATTTGTGGATGGTTGTTGATTCAAAAGGTCGTCGAGGCTTGATCTTTAGGATGTATAGTTGTGTAGATTTATGGATGAGCTGCTGATCCATAGGGCCATCGGGGCTTGATCTTTAGGATGTATAGTTGTGTAGATTTATGGATGAGCTGCTAATCCATAGGGCCATCAGGGCTTGATCTTTAGGATGAACAGTGATGTACGGATGGTTTCTTCAAGGGCCGTTGGGCTTGATCTTGACGAACGGATGAACGGATCTTCAAGGGCTTTTGGGCTTGATCTTGAAGAACGGATGTGTGGATTTGTTGATGTTGTTGATCTTAAGGGTCGTTGGGGCTTGATCTTAAGATGAACGGATGATGAACGATGAATACTTTGTTCAAGGGCCGTTAGGGCCTGATCTTGAAGGAGGATTTGACGAAGAACGGAGGGAGCTTTCTTGATCATTTGGGATTTGCTTGGGAGCTTAGGGTTCAGGTGTCCTAAAATGAATTGGTGATGAATTGGTGTCCTAAAGTGAATGAAATGGCCTTGTATTTATAGAAATTTTTCAAGGCCTAATTTTGAATATAATATTCAGATGAAATAAATCATTTCTGCCAAGTGTTAACACGTGTCCTTATTTGATGACTTTTCCGATTTATTTTGATTTTCGTTTAGTCACACGCTACGTGTAAAATTTATGTGACACGTAAGCATTGAAATTGTAATTATTGGTCCACATTTATTTCACCGAAATTTCAATGTCTACAATCTCTTAGTACCTACATGTGCGTGCATCTAGACAAATTACTAACACAAAATAATAGTTGAATACATGCAACAAAACATGGAAGAGAAACAAAAGACAATAATAGTAAGATTGTTTTAAGTCATGTATGTCGTAAGTCTTTGCTCCTTCGTACTCTCTTGGCTTTTGTGAAATCTCTATCTGAAAAGTAATTTAGTAATAAACTTTCAGTAATACAATTAAGGTAGAAATCCAAAACAATTAATGTAAAGATAAGTAAATGGAATCATTAAAAAAGCACCTAACACTAATACTCTAACCAAAGCAAAAACGTTTTAAATTTGATTAAAATGGCTATCAACACCTTAAAAATCAAATAAAAACAAACAACTCTAACCATTTGTTTTATAGTGTTGCTTCAAAACTATAGTCCTTTTCTTCGATAGCCTCATATAATTCATCATTGGTTTGTTTTATTTTATTTTTTTTGGAAATTTCAACACCTAAATGCAATGAGATTACCAAAGTCTATAACTGAGAAATTAAGAAAACAACATAATTAACATTCTACAATCAATTAAAGAAACTGTAAGTTTCATTAAAAGTTTAGTACTGAGAAAAACAAAAAATGAAACTAAATGTTAGGAAAAAAAGGCAAGTCAGTTCAAATGAAGGGATTTCTTCTGCAGGGTTTACAAACAAACAACATTAAATGAAATATCATGAGGTTGCAATCAGTATGTAATAACTCATATGTTGTAGTTCAGGAATAACCTATGGAGTACACAAATATGTGGTAGTCCAATTTTACATATTCCTCTTTTCCTTGCACTTTTAACTAAACCACAACCTACCAAAATAAATTTGGGTTTGATTGTCTTGATTGCCAACATGCCCCAACGAATGAGCTGAACAACGCTCCATTGGTTTCTTTTGTTAGAAAAACTGCAGTGAACACCTCATGCTTTCTCTACAGGTAAATCTAATTCCTAGTCCAAAGCTCTAGGAATTCATCAATAACAAACTTCTCATATATAGCTCTAGGAATCCATCGATAACAAACTTCTCATATATCTCACAATGCGCATAAGCTCTAGGAATTCATCAATAACAAACTTCTCATATATAGCTCTAGGAATCCATCGATAACAAACTTCTCATATATCTCACAATGCACATACAAAATCCCAGCTACCAAAAACTCACCAAAAGCATCATTAAACTTCAAATCCATAAACTTCATCGGGAAAAAAAAAAAAAACAATAAAATAAAAACATACCGGCATCATCATCATCATCCATGTCATCAGTTTCTTCTTCTCCAAAATGAAATCATTTCAGAATGTCAAGCATTTTTTGTTTCGTTTCATCATGGGGCCCCAATTGCCCCAGCTCCCCACCACATTCTCGCGCATAAACAATTCGGTGCATCGGAGACTACTCAATCAAATGAAATCACAAAACAATCAAACACCAAAATCACAACAAAAATAAATAAAATAAAATAAATATGTACATATTTGCATACGTACCTTGTAGCAATGCAGCGAACAGTAGTGTGAGTTGCATCAGGGGTATGCGTACTACAAAAAGTAAAGATAACAAATTTAGCAATCTTAAATTCTTTACCTTGGCTTTTGATTGAATAAAATCATCTAAATTAAGAGGCCTTAACTCCTCCAATTGGCTTTATCTCTTATTGGTATCGGGGTAATGGTATGAACTGTGATAGGAAATGTAAATTTTAAAATGGTGATTGAATCACCCATTTATTAATGGAACCTAGAGAAGAAAAAAACTCAGAGAGAGAGAGAATGGTCCATATGGCTACAGAGAAACTGGTGAAAATTAGGCCGAGATTACCTATAAATGGTAATTGCATTGTATTTTCACCCCTCAGAGCATTGTATTGTATCAGGAAAAATTCCAAGAAGCAATCCATCCTAAGTAACGCAACCAAAAATCAGGTTTATGCAATAAAATTTAATTCTTTTGTTATGGACAAATACTATAAGTCTATAACTGAGGTTGCATACCGATGAGTTTTGCAAGTCCCAAATAATCTGTTAGGGAGACCCGAATTCCTTAATGCTCTGTGCGTGATACAAAATGATCGCTAATTAGAGAAGAAAGAACTCAAAATCTGGAATAAAATGTCAATTCAGTATGCACAAACTGCAAACTACAAACTAATGTTAGTAAG
Organism: Malus sylvestris; assembly: GCF_916048215.2. Classification (NCBI taxonomy): domain Eukaryota; kingdom Viridiplantae; phylum Streptophyta; class Magnoliopsida; order Rosales; family Rosaceae; genus Malus; species Malus sylvestris. The sequence goes on from NC_062269.1 coordinate 17,013,736, forward strand.
ACTAAAACTAACAACTGAATTGAGAAACTAACATTGACGAAGGAAAAGTAATAACAGGGAGAGGAAGAAATATCGGCATAGCACTTTCCATGTCTCCTAATTATGCTAATTGTATCAAAATTAGCTTAGTCATCATCGATAAGCATGTACGCGTGTTTAACTGCAATACAAAAACAAAATTAATGTCAACTTTTTGAATAAATTTATAGGGAAGATAAATGATTAGCACAAAAACTCCACGAATGCGTTAGTGCAAGTGATATGGAGAGGAGATTCTGAGGAATAGTAAATTTACTTGGACTGGAGGAGATTCTGAGGAATTTGAAGGTTGGCTATGATCGGATCATATTTATATATATTTTTACTTCGAATTCACTCGTCTTTTCTTAGTTAGTTCCTTATATTTTTGAGCTATTTACGTCATTTTTGTGTTTATAGGATTTGTTATGCAAAGAAAATAAAAATAGAACAAGTGAAATTTTATGTAATAACTTCGTCAAAACTGTCTGTGTAGATCAGCTTTTAAATAAAATTAATAAAAGAAATAATAATGATAAATCATGATTATGTTTGAAACATCATCATGATTCATGTTTTATGGCAGGAAGAAAGGCATAACAGAAATTGAATAAAAAAAGAGAGAGGAGTGCGGGAGATCAGTGCGCACAAGGCGGGGACGACTGGACAGCAGAAAAAGCACAGAGTCCAAAGGGCTGCTTTTGGCAGCGGGGGAAAGGAATAAAAGAAAGCTGCCTTTGCAGCTGGGGGGAGGGAGAAGAGAGAACTGACAGGAAGCTGCCTTTGGCAGCGTGAGAGACAGCAGGAGGAAGCTGCCCTTGGCAGCGTGAGAAAGGGAGAGAGAGATAGGGACGGAAAGAAGCAGCCAAGCTGCCTTGAAAGGCAGCGCCATTTGAAAAGCAGCAAAGCTGCCAGCGGAAAGAAAAGGTTGCCCTTGCAGCCTTGAAAAACAGAAAGCAGAAAATAAAGGAGAGGTCAGGAGGGGTGAGAGGTTAGAGTGCGAAAACAGAGAGAGAGTGATAGGAGCATATTTATGCGCCTTAGTTAGCTAGTTCTTATGCATTTTTGTTATGTTTTCTTTGTTAAAGTAGTCTTTTAAGCTACTTTCTTGTGTTTTCAGGTTTAGCGGACGTATTACATGAAATGATACAATTTGGAGCTTTTGGAGCAAAAAGTGAGCTTGAATTGAAAAGGACATGCTTGGAACGCAAGGTTGGGATGGAATTGAAGAGTTGAAGATTTGAGGTTTCCTACTTGAAGTAGGAAAGCTAAGCCTAAAAGTTTCCATTTTGGGTCAATCTTTCCTAAATCGGAATTGGCAACCAAAGTTTCTAAAAGTTGGAAGTTTCTATTCTTGGAGGTTTCCATTTTCGAGAGTTTCTATTCTTGGCGTTGGGCTTTTAGATGACCTAAACCCAAATTTCCTTGTGGACCTTCAACCCATGCCAAACCCTAGGGCCTAATCATCTAAAATCTGCCATGTTAAACCCTAGTCCATTTCTCCTAAACCCAAGCCGCACCTTTCCACCTAGAAGCCCTATTTTACAAACCCTAAACCCTAGTCCACTTAAGTGCCGCACCTAACCCTAGCCCATTGTTAAAAATCTGATTTCATTAGGGTTTCTAAGTGCCTATATATACCACCCTTACACCCTAGCCGCAAACATCTTCCCCTCTCCAAAAAAATCAGAAAATCATCTCTCCTTTTCCCCACCTTTTGCCGCAGCCACCATCACCCAAAATCCATCCATTCCAGCCGCCACTCATCCATTCCAGCAACCTACCCCACTTTGCCGCACCACCATACACCTCCCTTGCCCTTTGCCGCACCACCATACACCTCCCTTACCCTTTGCCGAACCACCATATCATCCCAAATCCATCCCTAAACCGAAATCACATCCAAACAGCCCTTAAACCCTCACTGCCGCAGCAAGGAGAAGAAGAAAGAGGAGCTTTCTGTGCAGATTTCAAAGTGGACTTCTTTGGCATTTTAGGTGTAATCTTTCTTATGTCTTCGATGTTTCAATTCAATAAACTTTGTGTTGTGAGTATGAGGAACTAAACCCCCTTAGTTGGGGGGTGATTCGAAACCATGTACATGCTTGCAATTTGATTCGATTACATTCAGTTGTTATTTCATAAGTTAGGGATTCAATTCGTTCATCTATTTGATTGATAACTTATTTGTGTATGTTGATTGAGAGTGCACGCTTAGTTTTCATGCAAGAATATGATGTTAGATTATGAGGGAGTTTCACCTAATAGTTACAATCTTATAATCACAAGTAGTGAAGATCGCTTGAAAACGATCGCGTTGAATGAATTCTTAGCATAAGTTTCATGCAATTCATAGTAACAAATGCTTCGTCAATGCTTATGTTTTTCATAGAACGTAATGATTCTTGCTTGTATCTCTATTATGCAATTCATGTAGGGAACTTGTAGGGAATGTTTTGGGTTGTCGTATGCAATCATCCAACTTAATAACTTGTGGAAAAACTGAGGGTTAATTAGTGCAATTCACGGTTAACTTGGGGCGTTGAGTATTCATAGTTTATCGGAAGAACAACTGAAAATCGTTTTGTTTGCAAGTGTGACATGTGTGGAGAAGAACCTCTTAACTAGCCTTTTATCCATCCTTTTTCACCAAAATCGTTTTTACAACCTGTTTAGTTTTAAGTTTCTGTTTTCTGTTAAATTTTCGTCCAAAACAAATCCCCCTTTAATTTGAAGTCTTAGATTAGTTAGAAAGTGTTTTGATTTGTGTTCTAAGTATTTTGACTCAAGTTTTCATCAAATTTCGTCCAAATTAGTGTAGGTGCTCAAAACTGCCCAGAAAGTGGTTTTTAGGCAGTTTTGAGCCTTCTAGTTGCTGTTTTGAGTTTTAGGTTTGTTTAAGTGTTTTAACCTTTAGTTTTGCATTCTTTGAGTCTAGTTTAGTGTTTTAAACTTTGTTTTTATGTTTTTAAGTCAGTTTTCAAGTGTTTAGCAATCCCTCCTAATCCCCGGTCTAGAACGATCCCTACTTACATCTTTACTACAATTTGACAAAAAGAGGGTTTAATTTGTGTGCTTATCTATTTCGCATCAGAGAGAAGGCGGGAGCAGCGCAGCAGAGCACAGCAGCAGGTGCAGGGAAGTCAGGAGCTAGGCAGATCTTCTTCTCTCGGTTAAATCTTTCCAAACTTATATTTTATTTCTGTTTTAATAATGTGTAACTAAATTTATTTTGGCTAGAGGTTAACTCAAAGCCATGAATATATTTGTAATATGAATTGATTACCTTCAGTTGTGATTTCTGAGTTGTGATTTAATTTGCTTAACTGCTTGATTGATAACTTATTTTTGTATGTTGATTAAGAATGCATACTTAATTTACATGCATGAATTTGATGCTAGAATATAAGTGAATTTCACCTAATCGTTATGAACTTATATTCACAAGTAGTGAAGGTTGTTATCCACAATCGTGTTAAGTGAATTCTAGGCTGGATTAACATGCGTATTCCATAGTTATGAATGCCTAGTCAATGTTTATGATTTCCGTTGAACTTAATGATCTTTGTTGAATGTCTCTATCATGCGTATTCCATAGTTAGGGACTTTGATGAGGAATAATTTGGTTGTAATGCGTATTCCATTCAATCCAATGAATCTAGGGAAATCTAAGAGTTAATTTAAGCGGACCTAATTAACTTGGAACATTGTCATTCACAATTTATTGAAAGAACAACTGAAAATCAATTTAGGTTGCATATGTGTCATGTGTGGAGAAGAACCCTCTAGCTAGTCCATCACCTATCCTTTCACCTTAATTTCATGCTTTTGTCAATTCTGTAATTTATTTAAGTTTAATTTACTTCTCGTCAAAACCAAACCCCCCCCATTATTAAATTATATTATTTAGTTAGTTTTCATTGTTGTTAGTCTTTTAATTCAATTTCCGTCCATTTCAATTCCTAGTGTCTAAATTGATTGTTTTCATTATGTTGAGTCATTCTAAGTGTGTTTCGAGTTATTAGAGTTTTTAGCCTAGTTTTGTGTCCTTGAGTATTATTTAATATTTTTAATAGATTAGCAATCCCTCCTAATCCCCGGCCTAGAACGATACCCTACTTACATCTATACTACAATTGTCAAAAAGAGGGTTTAATTTGTGTGTTAACTTATTTTACGCATCAGGCTACCTTAAATCTCCACTTCTTCGTACTTTAGGGTTGAGTCGAAATCAAATAGCATAAACTGATCCAACGGCAATTATGAAGAACAATATGCTCGGGAGGATGTCAAGATAGAGTGAGAGAGAGTGAATATTAAGAAGGAAAGTGGGTATGCAAGCAGTCGGGATGAGTGTATGTGCTGCCCATTCTCCTCTCCATAACGTGTGGAAGGCGGTTTCCATCGTCCTCCACTCTATACAACCGCTGCATTGTTATTATACGTGTGTCTGCGGAGTGGTTAACCGCATAACTGAGTTTTAATCGCATAACTAAGTTTAAGAAGATAATTATTATATTTTTTTTTAATTTGGTTTTTTTCAATGTAGTTTTATATCAGTTATAGTTTTTTACCAGTTTGTCCTTATTATTTAAATTTTTGGGTTTTGAGTGTGAAGGAAATAAAAGGGCATTTTAGGGATTTTAGAATGTTCCACCTATTTGGACTTCTCACTTTATATATATAGATAGATAGATAAAAACAAAATACAAAAACAAAGACTCACAAAGAAGTGGGATTTGTTAAGACTGTTATGCCAAATACCAAGGACCAAACACTTGCTAGATCAATACCTTGTTCTCCTCGGTTTTCTGATTACCCTTAAAATGAGGGATTATTAAATGCTATCTTCTTTGGAAAAATTATATTCTTGTACCTAAAACTATTATTTTTTTATCCAAATCTAGTAGTTGGTTCAAGTTTTCTTGTTTTACCTTCAATGCCTAATTGATCAAATGCCCAAATTTAGATTTAATACCTTTTTAATCTAAAATGGTTTAGGAGAAGGGAAGGTGATAGGATTTTTACCACCTGCAAAAAAGTAGGGATAAAAACACTAAAAAATACTTGCAAATTGTAAAGTCTAGTCTTAAGTGTTTGGTTTTCCTTGTCAAATATTTTGTTTGTGTACCACATATTTTAATCTAAAATGGTTTAGGAGAAGGAAAGGTGATAGGATTTTTACCACCTGAAAAAAAGTAGGGATAAAAACACTAAAAAATACTTGCAAATTGTAAAGTCTAGTCTTAAGTGTTTGCTTTTCCTTGTCAAATATTGTGTTTGTGTACCACATACTCAATTTAGTTTTAGACTACATTCTCTGATTATGGGATGTTGCTACTGGGATTAAACGTTCAAGGACGTGCCTCACATCACTTCAAAGGTTTGTTCATGCGTGTGCATTTCATATCTATATTTGTGTTGCATTCTGTCTAGTTTGATTGTCTAGTCAGTTTTGAGAGCTGACTTCCAGCTGTCCAGGCACACAAATTAAGACAACTGACACCTTTCTATTGGTAGTCAGTTTCTAGCCATTGATCTGCCTAGATCTCTTTTGTAGTCAACAAGTGTCTTGGACAATTTGGCTAATGCAAAATTTGATTTCCTTGGGTATATTTGAACTTGGGGGTTTAGAATTTATTTTTAGACAGAGAAAGTTGCCTTAAAGGCCTTGAGCTTGCATCATCTCCATTTATGAAACCCTAACTACCAAACCTTCGTCATGCATTAAACACCTAATCATTGTGCATTACGGTTGCATTTTTTTAAAGTTTTGCATTAAAGTTTTGGTCTAGTTTTAAGCTTTAAATCCAGTTTTTAGACCAAGCTTTGGGATTCAAGTTAGATTATTCCTTCAACAGTTTGATTGGAGAATCTGACTGGTCATTTGATTCTAGATTTCATATGCATATCATAAAATCATATCATATCATTGATTGTGTTGATCTCAGTGCCACAAGGTGATGAGCTCAGGAGGACCTACCACTTTGTGAAGATCGAAGGAGTCCATCTCATGTAAGGTAAGGTTGCACAAAGGTAAAGCTGTTATGTAGATATGGATCTAGGAATTGAGCTTGTGTGATCTTTGTATGAACCTTTGTTTAGACTAGTGGATTGGACTCAGTGGAGAGTCCTTGGTTTTTCAACCTAGAGGTGGGTTTTTCTGGCCAAAAATATCTTGTGTTCCAGTTATTTTTATTGTGTCACACATCTCACGTACACATACATGATACATATATTTGTTGAACATATAAATGGTATGTGCTCATAGCCATGCTCACTTAACACATTAACAACTTGCAATGAACTACAGCCTTGTTAACTAGGATAGTTTTTGAGAATTAAAATTGGTATTTTAATCTTCGATTTATTGACTAACAAATCTATCTTAGTTGACTATTGGGTTTAACAAGCCAGTCCAGTTGATTATAATTTCTATATACAGGATATTCCACCTGGTACTAATTTTAATTGGTATCAAAGCCTTACTCTGAATATACATAGAGTGATCTCTGGGATTTGCTGGTATAGGGTGCAATCTCACCATGGACCATAATCGTGTCGGTAGCTCATGTAATACACCTCTATTCTTTGATGGTACAAATTATACCGCTTGGAACGAGAAGTTTTAGATATTCCTTAAGGCTCAAGATCTTATAATTATTAATTATCTCACTCTTGAGTAGAAGGCTCCATCAAGGCTAGTCAATGAAGAGTCTATGATTAAGCCAAAAGGTGACTGGACTCAAGGAGAAATTGATGCGGCCATGGCTAATGGGAAAACAAAAAATGCTATTGTTTTGCCATTTCGTTTAATCAGTTTGCTCATGTTTGATATTGCAGAATTACCAAGCAAGCTTGGGGCAAACTCTGAATTCTTCATGAAGGTGATAAACAAGTAAGAGATTTAAAGTTCCAAATGACCTTTTCCAAATTTGAGGACTTGAGAATGCTCGAGTTTGAGACTTTCTCGGTCTTCTTTGAGAAAGTTGAAATGTTAACAAATGAAGCCTTGGGGTTAGGGAAGCCTATTGATGAAACAATAGTTGTTCAAAAGATTTTGAGATGCTTGCCTAAAAGATTTCAAGCAAGGAAGGTTGCCATTCAAGAGCTTCAGGACCTAAATGAGATCAAGCTTGGAAAATTGGTTGGGAAACTCCTTACCTATGAGATGAAGCTTGACATGGATGAAATTGACTCCAAGAAGAGAAAAGAAGTAGCCCTTCAAAGTGTTGAGTACTGTGAGAGTGTTAATGATATGTGTAAACATGCCTTAGAAGATGATCTTGCCCTATTCGTCAAACAATTTACAATAATTCTCAAAAATAAAGGAAATGATTCTAAATGGTTTAGCGAGTCATCAAATAGCAGGGGGAAACAATCTAATGGAGTGAAGCATAAAGGGTTCACTAGAAAAGGAGACAAAGGTTTGTTAAAAGGTACTTTTCCCTGCTTTGCATGTGGTGGAAATGGGCACCGTGCTGCTGATTGTGCTAACACCAAACTCTTTGGTCAAAAGTGGAAGAAAGGCAATGATGGTTGCTTGGAGTGATAACAATGATCAAGGTTCTATGCATTCTGATGAGTCATGGAATGATGAAGCAAAGGTTGTTGCTTTTGTTGCTCCAATTGAGGAAATGTCTCTAGGTGATGATGATTATGTTCTGAATGGCAATGAGGAGATGACTGATGATGAATTGTGCATTAAGTATGATACACTCTTTAATGAGACTTGCTCTACAAAAGTGGAGAAGATTGAACTAACTATGAAAGTTGTTGATTTACAGAAGGAAAACAAGTCTCTTCGTCTAGTCAGAATTGAATTGGATGAAAAGATTGGTTATCTTGAGGCCCATGTTGAGGAGCTAAATGAGAAGGCTCCTAATTGCAATGACAAAGTTGAAGATAATGATGTCATCACTACTCTTGAAACTTAGGTTCAAAACTTGCTAGAATCTCAAGAAAACTTGACGAATCAAATTCATGTGTTGAAGAATAATAATGTGATGTATCATGAGGCTAATAGGAAACAACTACTTGAGCTGAATGAGGTAAATGATAAAGTTATTTGCCTTACTATTGGGGCTGAAAAATTGACAAGATGCTAAGTATTTGAAATTACACGGTGACAAAAGTGGTTTTGGTATTGTAGAAAGTGGCTCAAGTTCTATCCCCACCAAAACAAAATTTGTGAGAAAATCTAGGCTTGTATCTCAGAAAATCAAACCATGTCCAAAGACAAGATCTATTCCTACGTGTCATTACTGTGGTGAAGTTGGGCACATTTGTCCAAAATGTAGAAAATTGTACTTAGGAAAGACTAATTTGTTGACGGATTAGGTGGATCGTCCGGTCATCAAAGTCAACATAATTGCTCAACTTTTTCATTCTTCGTCATCTAAAAATATTATGCAAAGTTTGAAGTGGGTTCGGAAAGACTCAAAAAAGTGCCTTGTTGTTCTAAATGCTATATCTACTACCAAACCAAATGTGTGGTATCTTAATAGTGGGTGCTCTCGTCACATGACTAGAGACAAGGAAGCTTTCACATCTCTTGCTCCTTTTATTGGTCGTGGTTTGTGTTTGGTGGTGGAGACAAGTCTTAGATCACAGTTGATGGTCAAGATCCCTAGATTACCTAAGCTTGAAAATGTTAGATATGTTGATGGGTTGAATTCAAATTTCATTAGCATTAGCCAGCTGTGTAATGATGTGGCTGATAAAGTGTGCTTCTAAAAGAAAAAGGTGTCAAATTATGGATGAACATGGGAAATAACTTACTTGTACTCTCGAGATCTGAGGACAATTGCTACATTCTTGATGTCTCTAAACTTGCTAAATACTCCATATGCCACATAGCTATTGATGAAACTAGTGTATTGTGGCATAAGAGACTTGGGCATGTGAACTTCAAAGACCTCAAGAAGTTGTCCAAACATAAGGTAGTGAGAGGGATGCCACTTCTTTTTGTTTCTGACTCTTATGTTTGTGGATCATTTCAATTAGGAAAGCAATCTAGGGTGGCACACAAGAAAGTGATTGACATTAGAACAACTAAGTCTCTTCAATTGATTCATATGGATCTTGTTGGACCAATTCAATCTTTATCTCTTGGTGGCAAGAAGTACATCTTGGTAAATGTGGATGACTACTCTAGATTCACTTGGGTATGCTTTTTAAGGGAAAATCCTTATACCTTTCAACAGTTCCTCACTGTGTACAAAGTAATGTTGAATGAATTTCTGTCTAGCCATTCTGCTCTAGTTAGAATCAGAATTGATCATGGAACTGAATTTGAGAATACTCACTTTGATGATTTATGTTCAACCAATGGCATCAAGCATGAGTTTTCTGCTCTAATCACCCCTTAACAAAATGGTGTAATGGAAAGGAAAATTTGTGTTTTGATAGAGATGACTAGGGTGCTACTTAACAGCAAAAACTTGGCAAAGCATTTTTGGGTAGAGGCCATGAACACTGCTTGCTATATGTCAAATTAAGTGTTTCTCCATCCTGGCACTAATGTGACAAGTTATGAACTCTAGCATGGTAAGAGGCCAATGTCAAAGTATTTCAAAGTTTTTGGGAGTGTTTGCTAAATTATGCGTGATCGTGAACATCTAGCAAAGTTTGATACTAAGAGTGATGAAGGAATCTTCTTAGGGTACTCCAACACAAGTCGGGCTTAAAGGGTTTTAAATCTAAGAACAAAAACCATCATGGAGTCCATACATGTCAAGATTGATGACATTAATGTCCCTCCCTCTTTGGCAAATAAAAATGATGATGTGTTATTTCCCTCTTCTAATGATAACAGTGATGCTTCTAGTGAGTAAAGTGTGGTATCAGAAAGTGACAATAAGAGTGAATCAAGCACTGTTCAAGTTTCTCGAGTCATATTCAAGGACAAACCGAAGTGGGCCAATGATCATCATGATGAGGAAATTGTGGGTCCGATTGACAAAGGCATTATAACTCGAAGACAAATAGCTAATGAAGTTGCAAATGTTTGCCATGTCTCTCAGATTGAGCCCAAGAATATGAAAGATGCTTTAACTAATGAAAAATGGATCTTAGCTATGCAAGACGAGCTAAATCAATTTGAGAAAACTGAAGTCTAGTCCCTTGTTGATCATCCATCGAACACTAATGTTATTGGCAGAAAATGGGTTTACAAGAACAAGTCTGATAAGTCAGGAAATGTAATCAGAAATAAGGCTAGGCTTGTTGCTCAAAGATACTCTCAACTTGAAGGTGTTGATTTTGATAAAACCTTCGCTCATGTTGCTCGTCTTGAATTAGTTAAACTTCTTTATGCTATTGCATGTTATTTAAAGTTCAAGCTTTTTCAAATGGACGTCAAAACCTCATTCCTTAATGGATACCTTAATGAGGAGGTCTACATTGAACAACTTAAGGGCTTTGAGGATCCGCACAAGCTAGATGAGGTGTACAACTGAGGAAGGCTTTCTATGGTCTTTAATAAGCCTCACGTGCTTGGTATGATAGTTTGTCTTTTCATCTTCTTACTCATGGTCATACTTGAGGCTCTGTTGATAAAACCTTTTTTATTAAGAAGGTTAAATCTCATGTTGTGATTGCTCAAGTGTATGTTGATGACATAGTAGTTGGATCTGCTTCTGATTCTCTAGTGAAATAATTTATCGACATGATGATAAGTTAATTTGAGATGAGCTTGGTTGGTGAGTTAAACTACTTCCTTGGACTTCAAGTGAAACAAGAAAATGATGGCATCTTCATCTCTCAAACAAAGTATGCCAAGAATTTAGTGAAGAAGTTTGGTCTCGAGGGTTCAAAAGCTGCTAGAGCTCCAATGAGCACATGTGCCAAAATTCACAAGGACTCAAGTGGCAAGGATGTTGATCAAACTCTATATAGAAGCATGATTAGAAGCTTACTCTACCTGACTGCCAGCAGACCTGACATCACATTTGCTATTAAGGTATGTGCACGATTTCAAAACTATCTCAAGGAGTCTTATTTACAAGCAGTCAAAACGATTATCAAGTATGTGTATTGCGCCATTGGTTATGGACTTCAATATACTTATGACACCAACAGAAACTTGGTTGGGTTCAGTGATGCTGATTGGGCTAAGTGAATTGATGATCGAAAAAGTACCTCAGGGGAGCCTTTTATGTTGGGAACAATTTGGTTGCTTGGCACAACAAGAAGCAAAAATGTGTCTCTTTGTCACTGTCGAGGCAGAATATGTGGTTATGGGAGATGTTGAACTAAACTGATGTGGATGAAACAAATGCTCAGTGACTATGGTATATCTCAATCTATTTTTCTTGTTTATTGTGATAACATGAATGCAATTGATATTTCTAAGAACCCAGTCCAACATTTAAGAACCAAACATATTAACATCAGGCATCACTTCATTAAAGGTCTAGTGGAAGGTAAGATACTTACCCCAAACTTTGTGCCAACTAAAAAACAACTAGCTAACATATTCACTAAAGCCCTAGATAATCCAAGGTATGAAGATCTTCAGCGGTTTATTGGTATTTTCTACTATGAACTAAATTGTTTAAATAGCTACACTTCCAGGTTCGATTTGTCTTGTCAGCATGCTCATCAGATACTTACGTTTTGTCTCTCTATATGCTTATCTTAATTGTCATACTTTCATGATATTTTTGGGATTATCTTTGGATAATTATTAACTGTGATGTCAAAGGTTCTCCCTATTATCTTGATAGCCTCTAGAAAGTCATGTTTCCATCATCCAAACCTTGAATGTTGGAAATGTTGTTGGAAATGTGCCCTAAAACCAATCATATGATGATACTTTACAGACATTTCACATGTTAAACTAATCTAGTTTAATATCAAGGGCAAAGATTATTGTTTGAGCCGTCTCATATAAGTGTTATACGCTTAAACAATAAGTCCAAGGAATATGTGATTGGGAGAATGCGATCTAAAGAAGTTAGATTTATGAGACCATTCTTTCGTAGACACATCCTAAACGTTCCTGATCATGGGATTGCCAATTGGGCATTGACAGTCCGTTAAGATCAGTACGTGCTGTGTCTTCTCCCAAGGAGAGTGACTAGTCTCGAGTCACTGGTGTGTGTGACATCAAGACAAGCATGTAGGTGCTCAATAACGAATGAGTCTACTGAACACGATCAACGAGGAGTTCTCATACTCATGTCACATGAGAACTCATGGTTGGGATAATGCAAAGTAGTCCTTTGACCTGAGGCATCATAGTTGTCTTGTGGTTAGGTCCTTGATCTTTGACTATGTCAAAGTCACCCCGTCAGAGGGTGTCCACGGCATAGTTGGGGCTAAGCTACTTAGCCATGGAGGCAAGTGAATGCGCAACAAGGGATCTCCAACCTTCAAACCGTTTGAGGGAGAATACTCTATGATATGATTAAGAATCTCTAGCCAGAGTATGAATGAGATTTAGGAAGTCGTTCCAAATCACATTCAAGGTAATCATATAAGTAAATGAATCACATTGGATAGTAGACATGAATAAACTATCAAACCAAACAATGTGATCAAGAGTATTATATTAGAGAAGGACCGTATTGCATTGTAATCCTAAACTGAATAGGTTCTCCACCTCTTCTTATTAGCTTGGGTAACCATGACATACTGCTAGGTGTCACTCATGGTTTGTGGAAGCCCTAAACGTGTATAATCACTAAAGGGAGAATTGAAAGTAAGTTTCAATTCACAATCGATTTGAAAAAGTTCTAATCGCCCACTGCCTCGCTAAAAGGAACCTAATGGATCATACACTGTGTAAGGTAGAGATTGAAGAAACAAAGGAGATGAGTAAGAATAATTAAATGGTTTGATTATTTATTTATGGAAAGGATTAATTAATATGTTAATTAATCAAACGAATAAAGTTCGTTAAAAGACCACGGGTTAGTTTTGGGCCTCAAGGCTCAATGGGCTTCGAACGTCAAGCCCATTAACTTAAGTTGTATGACAACTTAATTCACAAAGGCCCAAAAAGCCCAATGGAACCCTATGGCCGGCCATTTATGAAGGATGATTTTGTGAAAACATGTTCATTTGAATAACATCTATAGCATGCATTTAACAATTAAAAGGCGGAATCATGCTTGCATGCATTCAAAAAACAAAACATTAACCAAGAAATTCAAGGCCTAGTAGATTGGTGAACCAAGACTCAACTCAAATCAAAGTGAGTTGAGAAATATATACCTTTGTAGATTCCTCTTTGCATAAGCAAAGGCTAATCACCCAAGGAGAGGGCCTTCATTCCTTGCTTCTTAGATCCATGGATTTGGATGGAAGAATATGGTTCTCCAAGTTCCCAAAATTGAGAACCTCTAAGTCTCCACACCAAGGTAAGATTGATGAAGAAATGAGTGACCTTGGAGTAGTGGGATTGCTAGATACACCCTCCAAGGGGGCCGGCCTCTTTAGAGAGAAAAGGAGAGACATGTTCTCTCCAATTTTCTCCAAAAAGAACCCTTAATGAATTTAAGGCTATAAAGTTCTTTATATAGTCACTTCTTTAAATGACTTAAGAACCAAAAAACCCTAATTCAATCACACATGGCCGACCACATAAGGGATTTGGGCTTTTGGGCCTTTGTGAATCTTTATTCATTAAATTGTCATACAACTTAAGTCAATGGGCTTGACGTTCGAAGCCCATTGGGCCTTAAGGTCCAAAACTATCCCGAGGTCTTTAACGAACTTATTCGTTTGACTAATTAACATATTAATTAATCCTTGCCATAAATAATTAAACCATTTAATTATTCTTACTCATCTCCATTGTTTCTTCAATCTCCACCTTACACGGTGTACGATCCATTAGGTTCCTTTTAGCGAGGTAGTGGGCGATTAAAACTCTTTCAAATCGATTGTGAATTGAAACTTACTTTCAATTCTCCCTTTAGTGTTTATACACGTTTAGGGCTTCCACAAACCAAGAGTGACACCTAGCAGCATATCATGGTTACCCAAGCTAATCAGAAGAGGTAGAGAACCTATTCAGTTTAGGATTACAAATGCAATACGGTCTTTCTCTAATACAATACTCTTGACCACATTGTTTGGTTTGATAGTTTATTCATGTCTACTATCCAATGTGATTCGTGTGCTTATATGATTACTTTTCTAAATCTCATTCATACTCTGCCCAGAGATTCTTAATCATATCATAGAGTATTCTCCCCCAAACGGTTTAAAGGTTAGAGATCCCTTGTTGCGCATTCACTTGCCTCTATAGCTAAGTGCCTTAACCCCAACGATGTCATGGACACCCTCCTGATGGAGTGACTTTGACATAATCAAAGATCAAGTACTTAACCACAAGACAAACGTGATGCCTCTGGTCAAAGGACTACTTTGCATTATCCCAACCATGAGTTCTCATGTGACATGAATATGAGAACTCTTCGTTGATCGTGTTCAGTGAACTCATTCTCTATTGAGCACCTACGTACCTGTCTTGATGTCACACACACCAATGACTCGAGACTAGTCATTTTCCCTGAGAGAAGACACAGCATGTACTGATCTTAACGGACTGTCAATGCCCAATTAGCAATCCTATTATCAGGAACGTTTAGGATGTGTCTATGAAAGAATGGTCTCATGAATCTAACTTCTTTAGATCGCATTCTCCTAATCACATATTCCTTGGACTTATCGTTTAAGCATATAACATTTATATGAGACGGCTCAAGCAATAATCTCTGCCCTTGATATTAAACTAGATTAGTTTAACATGTGAAATGTCCGTAAAGTATCATCATATGATTGGTTTTAGGGCACATTTCCAACAATCTCCCACTTGCACTAGAGCCAATCAGCTTAGTCATCAGTGATGATACCTCTTCTGTAGTCATTTCATAAATGGCTGAATAGTAGGCCTAGACAATGGATATCTATATGTTATCCATAGAAGCAACCATGAGAATAACGACGTCACCATTATACATGATTCTCAATCATGTGGTTCAATCTGTCATTTGAGTTCGGACCTTGATGAGACCTTGAATCCCTGGCTTGAGCTATTGCCCCATTAGTGTCATAGTGTCAGTACACTAGATACACTTTCTGGTTGGAACCGAATAGAGAGTTCATAAATGAACTTTCCCATCCAAACAACATTGTTGTAAGCTTCTATATGGCAATATAATTTGCATTCATAATGGAACACACTAAAGTCATTACTTTTAATGTTTCCATCCAAATATCTCTTTAGTCATAATAAAGAGATATCTGATTATCTCTTCATTCATAATGAAGAAACATCCAATGATGGTTTAGATTCATAATCTAATACATTTACGCTTCCTTTACGTTACTCTAATTCTTCCTCATTCTTTGAGGAATCTATCCTTTAGTATTTCTTAAATACTTAAGGACTCACTTGACAGTTGCCATGGTTCTGATCCTGGGCCTGCACTGATATCGTCTTGTACCGTTCTAGGTACAACTCATATGAATGTTTTTCATACAATATGAAATACATAAATCACCTTTATGCGTATGCATAAAGGATTCTATTTACGCATTATTTCTTTGGGAGTCAAAGAGTATGTTCTCTTTGAGAAGAGCAACTTCTTAGTCTCACTAGAGTTGTCCTTCTAATTGAAGTTTATCATCATATGAGAAACTTCCTAGCTTCCATTGTCTATTATTAGGGATTGATATAATCCAATTATATCATGAAATATATCATTATAGATTTCCATCCCATGTATATAGACTATATCTCCCATATACATTCTATCTTCATATAATGTTTCAAAGTCATAACTTTAAAGAAGAAGTATTCTTTTCATTTCCAAAATTAATATATCATATATATTTAAATTTTAGGAACATGATTAACTCCCACTAATCTTTTGTAAACCTAGTAAACAAAAGATTCATTTACATCTTTATGAGAAATCAAACGATTTGATCTTTCTCTCATAAGACGCTTATAGCTCCCACTAGCTTGCTAAGATCCATGATGGATGGATCTACACAACTTACATGTCTTGTGATTCATAGTTTTAGACATATATTATCAAGACTATCTTAATAATGGTTTCGGAAACCCATATTATGTCCAAACATTGAATCACCATTTAGTTGTAGCTAGCTATCTTCGAATTAATTGAAACCAAGACTACGTCAAAAATGGTTTCTTCAAAGTCAACCATCCTTTTGATTGTAGTTACCTTAAGCTACCAATTAGCTTATGAAGGTTTCATTATTTCGGGTCAAATGGTACTTTACCATTTCCTTGAGTATATATCATATATATACACTCAATGTAGTCATAAGGATTTTCATTCTTATTTGTTTCGAATTAAGAGGTGTAACTCTATGACGTAGTCATAAAGTTCAAACCATTCAACTGAGACGGTTTATAAATCCTTCTCGACTACCTTGGAGCTTGTGTTATAGGAACTAGGTTGTTATATTTGTTGATCACTATCTTGTTTCTTAAAGAACCATTCTTTGAGTTCTATCCCTCGTTCATTTGCTCTTAGGCAAATCACATTGTAGGATTACAATGAACTACCCAACAAAACAACATTTGTTAGTTGATTTATAGAAGTGATATCCAAAAGTTAATTTAAGGATATCCCACAAGATTGTTATCAAACAAATATTGCTTAATAGCACACAACCCCAAATCTTAACATGCTTAAGATTTGTCTTTCTTTCCAACTACATCCTATGGAGTCATGAAAAATTTGGAAGATCTTCTAATTGACAATCATATTGTTTTAGAAGTATATATCCTATATATGGGTAATTGATAATATCCAATGAACTAAATCTTATTCAAGTTCGTTCTTCTCCTTATGGAGAAATCCATTATCATATGATGCTTCTTTCCTTGATATCTTTCAAGAAAACTATTCTAAAGTGTTACCATTCCTTGGATCAAATCTAAGGATGTAAATACTTTAGACGTCTTACTCATCAACTTACATTTCTTGAATTCTTTGAAACCTTTTGCAAAGTATTCGGACTTGTGTTTATTTAAAGTAAACTATAGTCCAACCGAGGGTGATCTTCGGTGAATGTCATACAACATGAGTAGCATTATGTTGTGGATAAGTGCCACTAACATCTAAGTGAATCAACCTCAACAACTTTGTGATTCTTTATTCTTTCCAAAAGAATAAAGATTCGAACATTTCGCCTCTATACAATTTTAACAAGAAGGTATTGGATCCGGATCTAACGATCCAAAGCATCCATCTATGACCAACTCGTAATTTATGATTTAGAGGTATCACAATTTAGTTGAGATTAGTCACTACCTTGCAACATTTTGGGTTTTAAGCATCATTATATTCTAAACAGTTAACACTACCATATCATCTCTACTATAGAGACAATCAATTAGATTACTATAATCCAATCATTGATTAATAAAGAACAATGTTTTGTCAAACAAAACATTCATCCATCTCTACTCTAGTGACGGAATTAAGTTCCTTAAAATTGGAATGTAAAGACAATCTTTGGTTTTTCCAATTTCTTTGGTAGTTCATATGAGGAAGTAAGTACTATCTGCTTTCGCAGAGATCTATATTTTATTCACGTTCCGAATGTGAAGTACCTTTTCTTCTCTCATATATCTTCTACTTCTTATTAGTCACACTTTTACAACGATTGTAAAACATAGTTGCTAATACGGAATCAAGCATTCAAGTAGAAGAACCAACTGTTTTGAACTATTCAAGAACAATTTACAACACCTTCGAAAGGTGTGTTCTTGACACTTGCAAGACATTTCTTGCAAATACCCCTTCCAATGTCCATCCTTTCATAAAGAAAGTTTGTTCCCTTGGAGTTTATTTCGCTTTCTTCATTTGACTTCTCCTTTGACTACAATAGTCATGGTCCCTAAACTTCCACTATCTCTCTTGAAACCTTTTTCAATTGTGTTATACACATCAAACATTTTGGAGAGCATGTGTTTATTGTTCACTATATGGTTTACAATAAACTTAGTGAACCATTAGGATAGGGACATAAAGGTGAAGTCCTAGCCTAGTTTCCGTCTCGTTAAGTGGTTTATCACTTCAACACTCAATGATTCAAAATCATCATAAGTCCATGTTAATGGACTATTTTTGTCAACCAACCATTATGTTCTAAACATAATTACAAACTTTCAAGAGTTGTACAAGGCAACTCTCATTTCTTCATACAACAATTTGTAAGTGAAGAATCATGGCACATTAAGTGTCCATGCCTTTGTGCTATCTTCTCAAGTTCCTTGTTCATGTAACAAAGAAACAAGCACTAAGTGTTTGCATTGACTAAGAGTTGTTCAAAGCAACTCATATTTCTTCATACAACAAATTGTAATTGAAGAATTATGACATTAAAAGTGTTGTCCTCTTTATGATAGACCTTTCTAACATATTCTTCTAATGATACATTATCAATAGGAAGATTGTGAGGATGAGACTACTTAGGTACATTTACAAGCCATTAAAGACAATCTATGGTTTTGTAGTACCAAGTTCGGAAACTAAAGCTTTCGGTTTTTATTTGTCAAGTGTGGGATAGCGTTTGCAAATATATTGGTAAACAAATACATAACGAATATAAATTGATTGATTTTAAGCCATTTGATTCGGGTCTTTAAATCAAATAGCACCACCCACTATTTTTGGCAAATTCCATATCCCTCATTGGAATTCGAGAGTTTTGGATGAAACTCTTAGTAGGGTCTGGGAGACTCACTATTACCAAGCCCACCTCACAATGATATGATATTGGCTAGCATTAATAATAATGAGAGAGTACGCTTACTCATTTGCATCTCTTGCAAGTACCCATCTTATTTGGCCTCTAGAGAATGTAACCTCACAATGATATGATATTGGCTCCATTGCACTTAGTTAAGTCATTCCCACCATGCTTAGTTCATGAAGGGGTTCAAGAATAGCCTCACAATGATATGATGTTGGCCATCCTCGTTGCCTACACTCACCTCATCAAGTATGTATATAGACTCCTCCTGAGTATAAGCATGCACTTTGCACTCCCCCATGATAGGGTGAAGGCGGTGTACAAGTCATAAACGATCGGAGCTACCACGGTGGAAGGCCACGAAAGAGTGTTCAAAGCACTCTCACGCTTGTCAACTTAATAATGGTTTGGTTGAGGGTTTTAGGTCTCATCACATATAAACATACATTTTAATCTCTATTAAAACAATTTTGGTCCTATTACAACTATTGGTCCATTTGATTGTTTTAGTTGTATATAATACTCCCACTATGCTTATAAAACGGTTTTTAAAGCAAGAGTATATGATACTACTAACATAACCTTTGCATTCATTTGATGGACTATATAGTTGCCATAGGGCCTTAAGATGACTATGAACCTTTGTTTAGATTCAACACGAGCCTTGTGTTGAATCTCGGTCTAGGAATGGTGATTGATTTTAGTTACGCGTTTAATCACATTAAGGCGTGTTGTCTTAGGGCGTTGGACCCAACTACTTCATTTTCATGCATATCAAATAAAGCAAGAAAGAAGTACTTCAAAGTAAAGGTGAGCTTATGCTCATTACAACATTTGCATAAATCAAGTTACTTTAAAGTAAATAAGAGCTTAAGCTCTTTTACAACATTTGATCAAATCAAATTACAACCAAAATCTAATCTACACATTCCCATGGTTCAAACAAATTTGAAACGGCCTATCACATAGCTCTATTATCGTAGGCTTAGGTTCATAATCACCCTTTAATTAATTAACACTTTAACTAATTAAATTGAATGCAACATTTTCATTTGGTTTTTGTATCCATAAAATTGATTTAAATGGAGCTAAACAAAATGAAAATCAAATTCTCATTTAAAGAGACAAAACAATTTTGTTCTCAACCTAATTTGGGCCATCATGCAATAACCACAACCTTTTGGGCTATAAAGCAATTAACCTCAACTTTTGGGGTCACTTTGTAAAAACACAAAAGTCCACTACTTCATGTAATTACAACTAGAACTCAAAATTTAAACAATGCAAAAACTTCATTAAAGGAACAAAACAATTTGTCCTTTAGCGTTTTTGGACGTAAACGTAAAAACGTAAACTTTTGGGCCAAAGTGCAAATACACAAAAGTATCAAAACTTTATGTAATTGCATAAAAGCCCCAAAAGTACTCCCACTTGAGGGAGGGCCGGTTTTGGATAGGAGAAATGAGTGATGTGTGTGTTGATTGCTAAGTTAGACATAAAGCATGCAAGTGGTGCAAATGGTGTGTGTGAAAGGGAATTAATCCTTTCACACCCACCATTAATTCTACCACCATTTAAACAAATATCTAACACGTTAAATCATTTGAAAAACATAAAACATAAACTTTATGAAATAAATCAAAACTTTGAATCAAAACACAAAACATTTTTGTTCTTGGCAAAATTGTCAAGAACAATGAAGAACATTCATGAAAAACCCAAAAAATTTCCAAGAACATTTTTACTCCAAAAACATCCCAAAACCATTCAAACTTTAGGGAAATAACATATAACCAAACTAGGGTACATAGGGGTTCCAAAAGTTACATGAAAACACTTTTAACAAGTCAAACAAGAACCCAAAAATCCACCCTTTGGATTTGGCCGAAAATTCCCAAAAGCATGGCACCAAATTTTAGCTCCAATATTCATGTCCATAAGAACTACATCAACAACATTTGAGATGGCAAATTTTCTAACAAAATTTACATTCAAAGAAACAAGAATAAAGCTTGTAACATATTACAACTTTTAAATCACAAACTATGAACCACAAAACCCAAAAGGATTCACCAACTACTAGACCTAGGCTCTGATACCACTTGAAGGATGATTTTGTGAAAACATGTTCATTTGAATAACATCTATAGCATGCATTTAACAATTAAAAGGCGGAATCATGCTTGCGTGCATTCAAAAAACAAAACATTAACCAAGAAATTCAAAGCCTAGTAGATTGGTGAACCAAGACTCAACTAAAATCAAAGTGAGTTGAGAAATATATACCTTTGTAGATTCCTCTTTGCATAACCAAAGGCTAATCACCCAAGGAGAGGGCCTTCATTCCTTGCTTCTTAGATCCATGGATTTGGATGGAAGAATATGGTTCTCCAAGTTCCCAAAATTGAGAACCTCTAAGTCTCCACACCAAGGTAAGATTGATGAAGAAATAAGTGACCTTGGAGTAGTGGGATTGCTAGATACACCCTCTGTTGGAAATGTGCCCTAAAGCCAATCATATGATGATACTTTACGGACATTTCATATGTTAAACTAATCTAGTTTAACTATAAAGGGCAAAGATTATTGTTTGAGCCGTCTCATATAAATGTTATATGCTTAAACGATAAAGTCCAAGGAATATGTGATTGGGAGAATGTAATCTAATGAAGTTAGATTCATGAGACCATTCTTTCGTAGACACATCCTAAATGTTCTTGATCATAGGATTGCCAATTGGGCATTGACAGTCCGTCAAGATCGGTATGTGCTATGTCTTCTTTCAGGGAGAGTGACTAGTCTCGAGTCATTGGTGTGTGTGACATCAAGACAAGTACGTAGGTGCTCAGTAGAGAATGAGTTCACTGAACGCGATCAACGAAGAGTTCTCATACTCATGTCACATGAGAACTCATGGTTGGGATAATGCAAATTAGTCCTTTGACCTGAGGCATCACAGTTGTCTTGTGGTTAAGTACTTGATCTTTGATTATGTCAAAGTCTCCCCCTCGGGGTGTCCACGGCATCGTTAGGGTTAAGCCACTTAGTCATGGAGGCAAGTGAATGCGCAACAAGGGATCTCTAACCTTCAAACCGTTTGAGGGAGAATACTCTATGATATGATTTAGAATCTCTGGCCAGAGTATGAATGAGATTCGGGAATGCGTTCCGAATCACATTCAAGGAAATCATATAAGCTCACGAATCACATTGGATAGTAGACATGAATAAATAAACTATCAAACCAAACAATGTGGTCAGGAGTATTAGATTAGAGAAAGACCGTATTGCATTTGTAATCCCAGACTGAATAGGTTTTCTCTACCTCTTCTGATTAGCTTGGGTAACCATGATATGCTGCAAGGTGTCACTCATGGTTTGTGGAAGCCCTAAACGTGTGTAATCACTAAAGGGAGAATTGAAAGTAAGTTTCAATTCACAATCAATGTAAAATGGTTTTAATCGCCCACTGCCTCGCTAAAAGGAACCTAATGGATCGCACACCGTGTAAGGAGGAGATTGAAGAAACAATGGAGATGAGTAAGAATGATTAAATGGTTTAATCATTTATTTATGGCAAGGATTAATTAATATGTTAATTAATCAAACGAATAAGTTCGTTAAAGCCCTCGGGATAGTTTTGGACCATAAGGCCCAATGGGCTTCGAACGTCAAGCCCATTAACTTAAGTTGTATGACAACTTAATGAATAATGATTCACAAAGGCCCAATTAGTCCAAAATATCCTAATGGCCGGCCATATTGTTTAGGGTAGTGAACTTGGACTTATTTACAAGTTTGCCACTCAAATGAATAAAGGTATAAATATGACTTTATAGCCAAAATTCATTAAGGTTTTGTTTTGGAGAAAATTGGTGAGAACTTGTCTCTCCATTTCTCTCTAAAGAGGCCGGCCACCTTGGGGGGTGCATCTTGCAATCCCACTACTCCAAGGTCACTCATTTCTTCTCCAATCTCTCCTTGGTGAAGAGACTTAGAGGTTCTCAATTTTGGGAACTTGGAGAAACCTATTCATCCATCCAAATCTATAGATTTAAGATGCAAGGAATGAAGGCCCTCTCTTTGGGTGATTAGCCTTTGCTTATGCAAAGAGGAATCTACAAAGGTATAAATTTCAACTCACTTTGTTTTGAGTTGAGTTTTGCTTCACCAATCTACTAGGCTTTGAATTTCATGGTTAATGTTTTGTTTTTAAGTGCATGCAAGCATGATTCCGCCTTTAATTGTTAATTGCATGCTTATTGATGTTGCTTAAATGAACATGTTTTCACAAAATAATCCTTCAAGTGGTATCAGAGCCTAGGTCTAGTAGTTGGTGAATCCTTTTGTGTTTTGTAGTTCATAGTTTGTGATTTAAAAGTTGTAATTGTTACAAGCTTTATTCTTGTTTCTTTGAATGTAAATTTTGTTAGAAAATTTGCCATCTCAAATGTTGTAGATGTAGTTCATATGAGCATGAATATTGGAGCTAAAATTTGGTGCCATGACTTTGGGAAAATTCGGCCAAATCCAAAGGGTGGATTTTTGGGTTCTTGTTTGACTTGTTAAAAGTGTTTTCAAGTGGCTTTTGGAACCCCTATGTACCCTAGTTTGGTTAGATGTTATTTCCCTAAAGTTTGAATGGTTTTGGAATGTTTTTGGGTGGAAAAAGTTCATGGAAAAATTTTGGGTTTTTCATGAATATTCTTCATTGTTCTTGACATTTTTGCCAAGAACAAAAAGGTTTGTGTTTTGATTCAAAGTTTTGATTTATTTCATAAAGTTTATGTTTTATGTTTTTCAAATGATTTATTTCATTAGATATTTATTTGAATGGTGATGGAAATGGTGATGGAAATGGTGATGGGTGTGTAAGGATTAATTTCCTTTCACACACATCACTTGCACCACTTGTTGCTTTATGTCTAAAACTCACAAATCAACACACACATCACTCTATCCTCTTCCAAAACCGGCCACCCCCTAGTGGGGGTACTTTTGGGGCCTTTTATACAATTACATAAAGTTTTGATACTTTTGTGTATTTGCACTTTGGCCCAAAAGTTTACGTTTTTACGTTTAGGTCCAAAAACGCTAAAGGACAAATTGTTTTGCTCCTTTAATGAAGTTTTTGCATTGATTAAATTTTGGGTTCTATTGTAATTACATGAAGTAGTGGACTTTTGTGTCTTTACAAAGTGACCCCAAAAGTTTTGCAATATAGCCCAAAAGTTGAGGTTAATTGCTTTATGGCCCAAATTAAGTAGAGAACAAAATTGTTTTGTCTCTTTAAATGAGAATTGGATTTTCATTTTGTTTAGCTCCATTTAAATCAATTTTATGGATACAAAAACCAAATGAAAATGTTGCATTCAATTTAATTAGTTAAAGTGTTAATTAATTAAAGGGTGATTATGAACCTAAGCGTAATATAATTGAGCTATGTGATAGGCCGTTTCAAATTTGTTTGAACTATGGGAATGTGTAGATTAGATTTTGGTTGTAATTTGATTTGATCAAATGTTGTAAAAGGGCTTAAGCTCTTCTTTACTTTAAAGTAATTTGTTTTATGCAAATGTTGTAATGAGCATAAGCTCACCTTTACTTTGAAGTACTTCTTTCTTGCTTTATTTGATATGCATGAAAATGAAGTAGTTGGGTCCAACGCCCCTAAGACAACACGCCTTAATGTGATTAAACGCGTAACTAAAATCAATCACCATTCCTAGACCGAGATTCAACACAAGGCTCGTGTTGAATCTAAACAAAGGTTCATAGTCATCCTAAGGCCCTAAGGCAACTATATAGTCCATCAAATGAATGCAAAGTTTATGTTAGTAGTATCATATACTCTTGCTTTAAAAACCGTTTTATAAGCATAGTGGGAGTATTAAATACAACTAAAACAATCAAATGGACCAATAGTTGTAATAGGACCAAAATTGTTTTAATAGAGATTAAAATGTATGTTTATATGTGATGAGACCTAAAACCCTCAACCAAACCATTATTAAGTTGATAAGCGTGAGAGTGCTTAAAACACTCTTTCGTAGGCCTTCCACCATGGTGGGATCCAATCGTTTATGACTTGTACACCGGCTTCACCCTATCATGGGGGAGTACAAAGTGCATGCTTATACTCAGGAGGAATCCATAAACATACGATGAGGTGAGTGTAGGCAACGAGGATGGCCGACATCGTATCATCGTGAGGCTATTCTTGAACCCCTTCACGAACTAAGCATGGTGGGAATGACTTAACTAAGTGCAATGGAGCCAACATCATATCATTGTGAGGTGACATTCTCTAGAGGCCAAATAAGATGGGTACTTGCATTAGTTGCAAATGAGTAAGCGTACTCTCTCATTATTATTAATGCTAGCCAACATCATATCATTGTGAGGTGGGCTTGGTAATAGTGAGCCTCCCATAACCTACTAAGAGTTTCCTCCAAAACTCTCGAATTCCAATGAGGGATATGTAATTTGCCAAAAATAGTGGGTGGTGCTATTTGATTTAAAGACCCGAATCAAATGGCTTAAAATCAATCAATTTATATTCGTTATGTATTTGTTTACCAATATATTTGCAAACGCTATCCAACACTTGACAAATAAAAGACGAAAGCTTTAGTTTCCGGACTTGGTACTACAAAACCATAGATTGTCTTTAATGGCTTGTAAATATACCCAAGTAGTCTTATCCTCACAATCTTCCTATTTGATAATGTATCATTAGAAGAATATGTTAGAAAAAGTCTAGCATAAAGAGGACAACACTTTTAATGTCATAATTCTTCAATTACAAAATGTTGTATAAAGAAATAAGAGTTGTTTTGAACAACCCTTAATCAATGCAAACATTAGTGCTTGTTTCTTTGTTACATGAACAAGGAACTTTAGAAGAAAGCACAAAGGCATGGACACTTTATGTGCCATGATTCTTCACTTACAAATTGTTGTATGAAGAAATGAGAGTTGCCTTGTACAACTCTTGAAGGTTTGTAATTATGCTTAGAACATAATGGTTGGTTGACAAAAATAGGCCATTAACATGGACTTATGATGATTTTGAATCATTGAGTGTTGAAGTGATAAACCACTTAACGAGACGGAAACTAGGCAAGGACTTCACCTTTGTGTCCCTATCCTTATGGTTCACTAAGTTTATTGTAAACTATGTAGTGAACAATAACCACATGCTCTCCAAAATGTTTGATGTGTACAACACAATTGAAATAAGTTTCAAGAGAGATAGTGGGAGTTTAGGGACCATGACTATTGTAGTCAAAGGAGAAGTCAAATGAAGAAGATAAAATAACTCCAAGGGAACAAACTTTCTTTATGAAAGGATGGACATTGGAAGGGGTATTTGCAAGAAATGTCTTGCAAGTGTCAAGAACACACCTTTCGAAGGTGTTGTAAATTGTTCTTGAAAAGTTCAAAACAGTTGGTTCTTCTACTTGAATGCTTGATTCCGTATTAGTAACTATGTTTTACAATCGTTGTAAAAGTGTGGCTAATAAGAAGTAGAAGATTAATGAGAGAAGAGAAAGTACTTCATATTCGAAACGTGAATCAAATGTAAATCTCTGCGAAAGCAGATGGTACTTACTTCCTCATATGAACTACCAAAGAAATTGGAAAAACGTAGATTGTCTTTATATTCCAATTTTAAGGAACTAAATTCCGTCACTATGTGAAATGGATAAATGTTTTATTTGACAAAACATTGTTCTTTATTAATGAATGATTAGATTATTGTAATCTAATTAATTATCTCTATAGTAGAGATAATATGGTAGTGTTAACTGTTTAGAAAATAATGATGCTTAAAACCCAAAAGGTTGCAAGGTAGTGACTAATCCCAACTAAAGTTGTGATACCTCTAAAACATAAATTACGAGTTGGTCATAGATGGACGCTTTGGATCGTTAGATCCGGATCCAATACCTTCTTGTTAAAATTGTATAGAGGCGAAATGTTTGAATCTTTATTCTTTTGGAAAGAAGAAAGAATCACAAAGTTGTTGAGGTTAATTCACTTAGATGTTAGTGGCACTTGTCCACAACATAATACTACTCATGTTGGATAACATTCACCGAAGATCACTCTCGGTTGGACTATAGTTTATTTTGAATAAACACAAGTCCGAATACTTTGCAAAATGTTTCAAAGAATTCAAGAAATGAAAGTAGATGAGTAAGACATCTAAAGTATTTACCTCCTTAGATTTGATCCAAGGAAAGGTAACATTTTAGATGAGTTTCCTTGAAAGATATCAAGGAAAATAGCATCATAAGATAATGTATTTCTCCATTAGGAGAAGAACGAACTCGAATAAGATTTAGTTCGTTAGATGTTATCTATTACCCATATATAGGATATATACTTCTAAGACAATATGATTGTCAATTAGAAGATCTTCCAAATTTTTCATGACTCCATAAGATGTAGTTGGAAAGAAAGACAAATCTTAAGCATGTTAAGATTTGGGGTTGTGAGCAAATAAGCAATATTTGTTTGATAACAATCTTGTAGGATATCCTTAAATTAACTTTTGGATATCGCTTCTATAAACCAACTAACAAATGTTGTTTTGTTGGATAGTTCATTGTAATCCTACAATGTGATTTGCCTAAAAGCAAATGAACGAGAGATAGAACTCAAAGAATGGGTTCTTCGAGAGACAAGAAAGTAATCAACAAATATAAACAACCTAGTTCCTATACCAAAAGCTCCAAGGTAGTCGAGAAGGATTTATAAACCGTCAAAGTTGAATGGTTTGAACTTTATGACTATGTCATAGAGTTGCGCCTCTTAATTCGAAAGAAATAAAAATGAAAATCCTTATGACTACATTGAGTGTATATACGATATATACTCAAGAAAATGGTAAAGTACCATTTGACCCGAAATAATGAAACCTTCATAAGCTAATTGGTAGCTTAAGATAACTACAATCAAAAGGATGGTTGACTTTGAAGAAACCATCTTTGACGTAGTCTTGGTTTCAATTAATTCGAAGATAGCTAGCTACAACTAAATGGTGATTCAATGTTTGGACATAATATGGGTTTCTGAAACCATTATTAAGATAGTCTTAGTAATATATGTCTAAAACTATGAATCACAAGACATATAAATTGTAAAGATCCATCCATCATGGATCGTAGCAAGCTAGTGGGAGCTATAAGCGTCTTATGAGAGAAAGGTCAAATCGTTTGATTTCTCATAAAGATGTAAATGAATCTTTTGTTTACTAGGTTTACAAAAGATTAGTGGGAGTTAATCATATTCCTAAATTTGTATATATATATATATATAAATATATATGTGATATATATGAATGTACATATGATATATTAATTTTGGAAATGAAAAGAATAATTCTTCGTTAAAGTTATGACTTTAAACATTATATGAAGATAGAATGTATATGGGAGACATAGTCTATATACATGGGATGGAAATCTATATTGATAGATCTCAAGATATAATTTGATTATATCAATCCCTAATAATAGACAAAAGATGCTAGGAAGTTTCTCATATGATGATAAACTTCAATTAGAAGGACGACTCTAGTGTGACTAGCAAGTTGCCCTTCTCAAAGGGAACGTCCCCCTTTGACTCCCAAAGAAATAATGCGTAAATAGAATCCTTTATGCATACGCACAAAGGTGATTTATGTATTTCATATTGTATGAAAAACATTGATATGAGTTGTACCTAGAACGGTACAAGACGATATCAGTGCAAGCCCAGGATCAGAACCATGGCAACTGTCAAGTGAGTCTTTAAGTATTTAAGAAATACTAAAGGATAAATTCCTCAAAGAATGAGGAAGAATTAGAGTAACGTAAAGGAAGCGTAAATGTATTAGATTATGAATCTAATCCATCATTGGATGTTTCTTCATTATGAATGAAGAGATAAACGGATATCTCTTTATTATGACTAAAGAGATATTTGGATGGAAACATTAAAGTAATGACTTTAGTGTGTTCCATTGTGAATGCAAAATATATTGCCATAAAGAAGCTTACAACAATGTTGTTTGGATGGGAAAGTTCATTTATGAACTCTCTATTCGATTCCAACCAGAAAGTGTATGACACTAATGGGGCGATAGCTCAAGCCAGGGAATCAAGGTCTCATCAAGATCCGAACTCATATGAAAGACTGAACCACATGATTAAGAATCATGTATAATGGTGACGTCGTTATTCTCAAGGTTGCTTCTATGGATAACATATAGATATCCATTGTCTACGCCTACTACTCAGCCATTTATGAAATGACTACAGAAGAGGTATGATCACTGATGAACAAGCTGATTGGCTCTAGTGCAAGTGGGAGATTGTTGGAAATGTGCCCTAAAGCCAATCATATGATGATACTTTACGGACATTTCACATGTTAAACTAATCTAGTTTAACTATAAAGGGCAAAGATTATTGTTTGAGCCGTCTCATATAAATGTTATATGCTTAAACAATAAAGTCCAAGGAATATGTGATTGGGAGAATGTAATCTAATGAAGTTAGATTCATGAGACCATTCTTTCGTAGACACATCCTAAATGTTCCTGATCATAGGATTGCCAATTGGGCATTGACAGTCCGTCAAGATCGGTACGTGCTATGTCTTCTCTTAGGGAGAGTGACTAGTCTCGAGTCATTGGAGTGTGTGACATCAAGACAAGTACGTAGGTGCTCAGTAGAGAATAAGTTCACTGAACGCGATCAACGAAGAGTTCTCATACTCATGTCACATGAGAACTCATGGTTGGGATAATGCAAATTAGTCCTTTGACCTGAGGCATCATAGTTGTCTTGTGGTTAAGTACTTGATCTTTGATTATGTCAAAGTCTCCCCCTCGGGGTGTCCACGGCATCGTTGGGGTTAAGCTACTTAGTCATGGAGGCAAGTGAATGCGCAACAAGGGATCTCTAACCTTCAAACCGTTTGAGGGAGAATACTCTATGATATGATTTAGAATCTCTGGCCAGAGTATGAATGAGATTCGGGAATGCGTTCCGAATCACATTCAAGGAAATCATATAAGCACACGAATCACATTGGATAGTAGACATGAATAAATAAACTATCAAACCAAACAATGTGGTCAGGAGTATTAGATTAGAGAAAGACCGTATTGCATTTGAAATCCCAGACTGAATAGGTTTTCTCTACCTCTTCTGATTAGCTTGGGTAACCATGATATGCTACAAGGTGTCACTCATTGTTTGTGGAAGCCCTAAACGTGTGTAATCACTAAAGGGAGAATTGAAAGTAAGTTTCAATTCACAATCAATGTAAAATGGTTTTAATCGCCCACTGCCTCGCTAAAAGGCACCTAATGGATCGCACACCGTGTAAGGAGGAGATTGAAGAAACAATGGAGATGAGTAAGAATGATTAAATGGTTTAATCATTTATTTATGGCAAAGATTAATTAATATGTTAATTAATCAAACGAATAAGTTCGTTAAAGCCCTCGGGATAGTTTTGGACCATAAGGCCCAATGGGCTTCGAACGTCAAGCCCATTAACTTAAGTTGTATGACAACTTAATGAATAATGATTCACAAAGGCCCAATTAGTCCAAAATATCCTAATGGCCGGCCATATTGTTTAGGGTAGTGAACTTGGACTTATTTACAAGTTTGCCACTCAAATGAATAAAGGTATAAATATGACTTTATAGCCAAAATTCATTAAGGTTTTGTTTTGGAGAAAATTGGTGAGAACTTGTCTCTCCATTTCTCTCTAAAGAGGCCGGCCACCTTGAGGGGTGCATCTTGCAATCCCACTACTCCAAGGTCACTCATTTCTTCTCCAATCTCTCCTTGGTGAAGAGACTTAGAGGTTCTCAATTTTGGGAACTTGGAGAAACCTATTCATCCATCCAAATCTATAGATTTAAGATGCAAGGAATGAAGGCCCTCTCTTTGGGTGATTAGCCTTTGCTTATGCAAAGAGGAATCTACAAAGGTATAAATTTCAACTCACTTTGTTTTGAGTTGAGTTTTGCTTCACCAATCTACTAGGCTTTGAATTTCATGGTTAATGTTTTGTTTTTAAGTGCATGCAAGCATATTCCGCCTTTAATTGTTAATTGCATGGTTATTGATGTTGCTTAAATGAACATGTTTTCACAAAATAATCCTTCACCCTCCAAGGGGGCCGGCCTCTTTAGAGAGAAAAGGAGAGACATGTTCTCTCCAATTTTCTCCAAAAAGAACCCTTAATGAATTTTAGGCTATAAAGTTCTTTATATAGTCACTTCTTTAAATGACTTAAGAACCAAAAAACCCTAATTCAATCACACATGGCCGGCCACATAAGGGATTTCGGCTTCTGGGCCTTTGTTAATCTTTATTCATTAAATTGTCATACAACTTAAATCAATGGGCTTGACGTTCGAAGCCCATTGGGCCTTAGAGTCCAAAACTATCCCGAGGTCTTTAACGAACTTATTCGTTTGATTATTTAACATATTAATTAATCCTTGCCATAAATAATTAAACCATTTAATTATTCTTACTCATCTCCTTTGTTTCTTCAATCTCCACCTTACACGGTGTACAATCCATTAGGTTCCTTTTAGCGAGGTAGTGGGCGATTAAAACTCTTTGAAATCGATTGTGAATTGAAACTTACTTTCAATTCTCCCTGTAGTGTTTATACACGTTTAGGGCTTCCACAAACCAAGAGTGACACCTAGCAGCATATCATGGTTACCCAAGCTAATCAGAAGAGGTAGAGAACCTATTCAGTTTAGGATTACAAATGCAATACGGTCTTTCTCTAATACAATACTCTTGACCACATTGTTTGGTTTGATAGCTTATTCATGTCTACTATCCAATGTGATTTGTGTGCTTATATGATTAACTTGAATGTGATTTAGAACGACTTTTCTAAATCTCATTCATACTCTGGCCAGAGATTCTTAATCATATCATAGAGTATTCTCCCCCAAACGGTTTGAAGGTTAGAGATCCCTTGTTGCACATTCACTTGCCTCCATAGCTAAGTGGCTTAACCCCAACGATACCATGGACACCCTCCTGATGGAGTGACTTTGACATAATCAAAGATCAAGTACTTAACCACAAGACAAACGTGATGCCTCAGGTCAAATGACTACTTTGCATTATCCCAACCATGAGTTCTCATGTGACATGAATATGAGAACTCTTCGTTGATCGTGTTCAGTGAACTCATTCTCTATTGAGCACCTACGTACTTGTCTTGATGTCACACACACCAATGACTCGAGACTAGTCACTTTCCCTGAGAGAAGACACAGCATGTACTGATCTTAACGGACTGTCAATGCCCAATTGGCAATCCTATGATCAGGAACGTTTAGGATGTGTCTATGAAAGAATGGTCTCATGAATCTAACTTCTTTAGATCGCATTCTCCTAATCACATATTCCTTGGACTTATCGTTTAAGCATATAACATTTATATGAGACGGCTCAAACAATAATCTTTGCCCTTGATATTAAACTAGATTAGTTTAACATGTGAAATGTCCGTAAAGTATCATCATATGATTGGTTTTAGGCACATTTCCAACATATAACACAGTTGAAATAAGTTTCAAGAGAGATAGTGGGAGTTTAGCGAAATAACTCCAAGGGAACAAACTTTCTTTATGAAATGATGGACATTGGAAGGGGTATTTGCAAGAAATGTCTTGCAAGTGTCAAGAACACACCTTTCGAAGGTGTTGTAAATTGTTCTTGAAAAGTTCAAAACAGTTGGTTCTTCTACTTGAATGCTTGATTCCGTATTAGTAACTATGTTTTATAATCGTTGTAAAAGTATGGCTAATAAAAAGTAGAAGATTAATGAGAGAAGAGAAAGTACTTCACATACGGAACGTGAATCAAATGTAGATCTCTGCGAAAGCAGATGGTACTTACTTCCCCATATGAACTACCAAAGAAATTGGAAAAACCAAAGATTGTCTTTACATTCCAATTTTAAGGAACTTAATTCCATCACTATAGGGCATGGATGAATGTTTTGTTTGACAAAACATTGTTCTTTATTAATGAATGATTAGATTATTGTAATCTAACTGATTGTCTCTATAGTAGAGATGATATGGTAGTGTTAACTGTTTAGAATGTAATGATGCTTAAAACCCAAAAGGTTGCAAGGTAGTGACTAATCCCAACTGAGTTGTGATACCGCTAAAACATAAATTACGAGTTGGTCATAGATGGATGCTTTGGATCGTTAGATCCGGATCCAATACCTTCTTGTTAAAATTGTATAGAGGCGAAATGTTCGAATCTTTATTCTTTTGGAAAGAAGAAAGAATCACAAAGTTGTTGAGGTTAATTCACTTAGATGTTAGTGGCACTTGTCCACAACATAATACTAACTCATGTTGTTTGACATTCACCGAAGATCACTCTCGGTTGGACTATAGTTTATTTTGAATAAACACAAATCCGAATACTTTGCAAAAGGTTTCAAAAAATTCAAGAAATGTAAGTTGATGAGTAAGATGTCTAAAGTATTTACCTCCTCAGATTTGATCCAAGGAAAGGTAACACTTTAGAACAGTTTCCTTGAGAGATATCAAGGAAAGAAGCATCATAAGATAATGGATTTCTCCATTAGGAGAAGAACGAACTTGAATAAGATTTAGTTCATTGGATATTATCAATTACCCATATATAGGATATATACTTCTAAGACAATATGATTGTCAATTAGAAGATCTTCCAAAATTTTTCATGACTCCATAAGATGTAGTTGGAAAGAAAGACAAATCTTAATCATGTTAAGATTTGGGGTTGTGTGCTAATAAGCAATATTTGTATAAAAATTATCTTGTGGGTATCCTTAAATTAACATTTGGATATCACTTCTATAAACCAACTAACAAATGTTGTTTGTTGGGTAGTTCATTGTAATCCTACACTAGGATTTGCCTAAGATAGCACAAATGAACAAGAGATAGAACTCAAAGAATGGGTTCTTTGAGAGACAAGATGATAATCAACAAATATAACAACCTAGTTCCTACACCACAAGCTCCAAGGTAGTCGAGAAGGATTTATAAACCGTCTCAGTTGAATGGTTTGAACTTTATGACTATGTCATAGAGTTTGACCTCTTAATTCGAAAGAAATAAGAATGAAAATCCTTATGATTACATTGAGTGTATATACGATATATACTCAAGGAAATGGTAAAGTACCATTTGACCCGAAATAATGAAATCTTTATAGCTAATTGGTAGCTTAAGGTGACTACAATCAAAGAGATTGGTTGACTTTGAAGAAACCATCTTTGACGTAGTCTTGGTTTCAATTAATTCGAAGATTGCTAGCTACAACTAAATGGTGATTCAATGTTTGAACATTATATGGGTTTCCGAAACCATTATTAAGATAGTCTTGATAATATATGTCTAAAATCATGAATCACATGACATGTAAGTTGTAGAGATCCATCCATCATGGATCTCTGCAAGCTAGTGGGAGCTATAAGCGTCTTATGAGAGAAAGATCAAATTGTTTGATTTCT
Organism: Malus sylvestris; assembly: GCF_916048215.2. Lineage (NCBI taxonomy): Eukaryota > Viridiplantae > Streptophyta > Magnoliopsida > Rosales > Rosaceae > Malus > Malus sylvestris. Next base: position 17,048,074 of record NC_062269.1, read on the forward strand.
CATAAAGATGTAAATGAATCTTTTGTTTACTAGGTTTACAAAAGATTAGTGGGAGTTAATCATATTCCTAAATTTGAATATATGTATGATATATTAATTTTGGAAATGAAAAGCATACTTCTTCGTTAAAGTTATGACTTTAAACATTCTATAATGATAGAATGTATATGGGAGACATAGTCTATATATGTGGGATGGAAATCTACAATGATAGATTTCAAGATATAATTGGATTATATCAATCCCTAATAATAGACAAAAGATGCTAGGAAGTTTCTCATATGATGATAAACTTCAATTAAAAGCACAACTCTAGTGAGACTAAGAAGTTGTTCTTCTCAAAGAGAACGTACTATTTGACTCCCAAAGAAATAATGCGTAAATAGAATCCTTTATGCATACGCAGAAAAATGATTTATGTATTTCATATTGTATGAAAAACATTGATATGAGTTGTACCTAGAACGGTACAAGACGATATCAGTGCAAGCCCAGGATCAGAACCATGGCAACTGTCAAGTGAGTCTTTAAGTATTTAAGAAATACTAAAGGATATATTCCTCAAAGATCGAGGAAGAATTAGAGTAACGTAATGGAAGTGTAAATGTATTAGATTATGAATCTAATCCATCATTGGATGTTTCTTCATTATGAATGAAGAGATAAACAGATATCTCTTTATTATGACTAAAGAGATATTTGGATGGAAACATTAAAGTAATGGCTTTAGTGTGTTCCATTATGAATGCAAAATATATTGCCATATAGAAGTTTACAACAATGTTGTTTGGATGGGAAAGTTCATTTATGAACTCTTAATTCGGTTCCAACCAGAAAGTGTCTGACACTAATGGGGCGATAGCTCAAGCCAGGGAATCAAGGTCTCATCACAATCCGAACTCAAATGAGAGACTGAACCACATGATTAAGAATCATGTATAATGGTGACGTCGTTATTCTTAAGGTTGTTTCTATGGATAACATATAGATATCCATTGTCTAGGCCTACTACTCAACCATTTATGAAATGACTATAGAAGATATCATCATTGATGACCAATCTGATTGGCTCTAGTGCAAGTGGGAGATTGTTGGAAATGTGCCCTAAAACCAATCATATGATGATACTTTACGGACATTTCACATGTTAAACTAATCTAGTTAAATATCAAGGGCAAAGATTATTGTTTGAGCCGTTTCATATAAGTGTTATACGCTTAAACGATAAGTCCAAGGAATATGTGATTGGGAGAATGCGATCTAAAGAAGTTAGATTAATGAGACCATTCTTTTATGGACACATCCTAAACGTTCCTGATCATAGGATTGCCAATTGGGCATTGACAGTCCGTTAAGATCAGTACGTGCTGTGTCTTCTCTCAAAGAGAGTGACTAGTCTCGAGTCATTGGTGTGTGTGGCATCAAGACAAGCATGTAGGTGCTCAATCACGAATGAGTCCACTGAACACGATCAACGAGGAGTTCTCGTACTCATGTCACATGAGAACTCATGGTTGGGATAATGCAAAGTAGTCCTTTGACCTGAGGCATCATAATTGTCTTGTGGTTAGGTCCTTGATCTTTGACTATGTCAAAGTCACCCTGTCAGCAGGTGTCCACGGCATAGTTGGGGTTAAGCCACTTAGCCATGGAGGCAAGTGAATGCGCAACAAGGGATCTCCAACCTTCAAACCGTTTGAAGGAGAATACTCTATGATATGATTAAGAATCTCTGGCTAGAGTATGAATGAGATTTAGGAAGTTGTTCCAACTCACATTCAAGGTAATCATATAAGTAAATGAATCACATTGGATAGTAGACATGAATAAACTATCAAACCAAACAAGGTGATCAAGAGTATTGTATTAGAGAAATATCGTATTGCATTGTAATCCTAAACTGAATAGGTTCTCCACCTCTTCTAATTAGCTTGGGTAACCATGACATACTGCTAGGTGTCACTCATGGTTTGTGGAAGCCCTAAACGTGTATAATCACTAATGGGAGAATTGAAAGTAAGTTTCAATTCACAGTCGATTTGAAAGAGTTCTAATTGCCCACTGCCTCGCTAAAAGGAACCTAATGGATCGTACTCCGTGTAAGGTAGAGATTGAAGAAACAAAGGAGATGAGTAAGAATAATTAAATGGTTTGATTATTTATTTATGGCAAGGATTAATTAATATGTTAATTAATCAAACGAATAAAGTTCGTTAAAAGACCACGGGTTAGTTTTGGGCCTCAAGGCCCAATGGGCTTCGAACGTCAAGCCCATTAACTTAAGTTGTATGACAACTTAATTCACAAAGGCCCAAAAAGCCCAATAGAACCCTATGGCCGGCCATTTAGAGGAAGGGTAGTGAACTTGCTTTAATTACAAGTTTGCCATTCCAATGAATAAAGGTATAAATATGACTTTATAGCCAAAATTCATTTAGGGTTTTTCTTGTGGGGAAAGGATGAGAACACAAGCTCTCTTTTCTCTCTAAAGAGGCCGGCCACCCTTAGAGGGATTAGCTAGTAATCTTTCTCCTCCAAGGTCACTCATCTCTTCTTCACATCTTACCTTGGTGTGGAGACTTAGAGGTTCTCAATTTTGGGAACTTGGAGAAACATATTCTTCCATCCAAATCCATGGATCTAAGAAGCAAGGAATGAAGGCCCTCTCCTTGGGTGATTAGCCTTTGCTTATGCAAAGAGGAATCTACAAAGGTATGAATTTCTCAACTCACTTTGATTTGAGTTGAGTCTTGGTTCACCAATCTACTAGGCTTTGAATTTCATGGTTAATGTTTTGTTTTTAAGTGCATACAAGCATGATTCCCCCTTTTAATTGTTATTTGCATGCTATAGATGTTGCTTAAATGAACATGTTTTTCACAATATTACCTTCAAATGTGCCCTAAAGCCAATCATATAATGATACTTTACGGGCATTTCACATGTTAAACTAATTTAGTTTAATATAAAGGGCATTTCACATGTTAAACTAGTCTAGTTTAATATAAAGGGCATTTCACATGTTAAACAAAGCTGAATAGGTTCTCCACCTCCTCTGATTAGCTTGGGTAGCCATGACATACTGCTAGATGTCACTCATGGTTTGTGGAAGCCCTAAAGGTGTATAATCACTAAATGGAGAATTGAAAGTATGTTTCAATTCACAATCGATTTGAAGAGTTCTAATCGCCCACTGCCTCGCTATAGTAGAGATGATGTGGTAATGCTAACTGTTTAGAATATAATGATGCTTAAAACCCATAAGGTTGCAAGGTAGTGACTAATCCTACTGAGTTGTGACACCTCTAAAACATATATTACAAGTTGGTCATACATGGATGCTTTGGATCGTTAGATCCGGATCAAATGGCTTCTTGTTAAAATTATATAGAGGCGAAATGTTCAAATTTTTATTCTTTTGAAAAGAAGAAAGAATCACAAAGTTGTTGAGGTTAATTCACTTAGATGTTAGTGGCACTTGTTCACAACATAATACTACACATGTTGTATGACATTCACCGAAGATCACTCTTGGTTGGACTATCATTTATTTTGAATAAACACAAGTCCGAATACTTTGCAATAGGTTTCAAAGAATTCAAGAATGTAAGTTGATGAGTAAGACGTCTAAAGTATTTACCTCCTTAGATTTAATCCAAGGAAAAATAACACATTAGAAGAGTGTCCTAGAAAGATATCAAGGAAAGTAGCATCATAAGATGATGGATTTCTCCATTGGGGGAAGAACGAACTCGAATAAGATGTAGTTGGTTGGATGTTATCAATTACCCATATATAGGATATATATATATATATATATGTATGTATGTATGTATGTATACACACTTCTAAGACAATATGATTGTCAATTAGAAGATCTTCCAAAATTTCCATGACTCCATGGGATGTAGTTGGAAAGAAAGACAAGTCTTAATCGTGTTAAGATTTGGGGTTGTGTGCTAATAAGCAATATTTGTTTGAGAACAATCTTGTGGGATATCCTTAAATTAACCTTTGGATATCACTTCTATAAACCAACTAAACAATGTTATTTGTTGGGTAGTTCATTCTAATCCTACAATGGGATTTGCCTAAGATAGATCAAATGAACGAGAGATAGAGCTCAAAGAATGGGTTCTTTGAGAGATAAGATGACAATCAACAAATATAACAACCTAGTTCCTACACCACTAGCTCCAAGGTAGTCGAGAAGGATCTATAAACCGTCTCAGTTGAATGGTTTGAACCTTATGACTATGTCATAGAGTTACACCTCTTAATTTGAAAGAAATAAGAATGAAAATCCTTATGACTACATTGAGTGTAAATACAACATATACTCAAGGAAATGGTATAGCACCATTTGACCCGAAATGGTGAAACCTTCATAGCTAATTGGTAGCTTAAGGTGACTACAATCAACGAGATTGGTTGACTTGGAAGAAACCATATTTGACGTAGTCTTGGTTTCTGTTAATTCGAAGATTGCTAACTACAACTAAACGGTGATTCAATGTTTGGACATAATATGGGTTTCCGAAACCATTATCAAGATTGTCTTGATAACATATGTCTAAAGACTAGGAATCACAAACATGTAAGTTGCAGAGATCCATCTATCATGAATCTTAACAAGCGTCTTATGAGAGAAAGATCAAATCGTTTGATTTCTCATAAAGATGTAAATGAATCTTTTGTTTACTAGGTTTACAAAAGATTAGTGGGAGTTAATCATATTCCTAAATTTGAACATATATATTGTGGAGCCAAAAATAATCAAGAGGCGACACGTGGATTTTTGGGTAAAAAGGACAAAATTACCCTCGAGGCACATCGGGATTCCTACGCGTGAGCAATGGGCAATCAACCCTCAATCAAGTCAAAAATGCCGAAAATAGGTAACAAATTCAAAGTTATTTCTTCCATCCTCATCCTATATTTTCCACAAGGTAATTATTTCATAACCTTCAAAACATTCCATATAAATTCAGTTAATTGGCTAATTAATGCATTTATTCCTAATTTCTCACATCCCGGCCTGAGGCCCCACCACATCCCGGGCTCGACTCCGCCGTAACATGATATTATCCGCTTTGGGCCCCGACCACGCCCTCATGGTTTTTTTTATGGGAACTCACACGAGAACTTCCCAATGGGTCACCCATCTTGGGATTGCTCTCGCACGAACTCGTTTAACTTCGTAGTTCCGATGGAACCCGAAGCCAGTGAGCTCCCAAAATGCCTCATGCTAGGTAGAGATAGGAATATACATATAAGGCTTAGAGGATCAATTCCCCTGGGCGATGTGGAATGTTACATAGGTCCACACTCTATATATTGAATCCCATTTTCTCTAAAAACCTAGGTCCACACTCTTGCAAAACTCCAAAAACTCTCTAAACACTTTTCTCTCTAAATTCTAACTTTGGCTTCGGAGGTTCTTTGGCCAAAGCCCCACCCCCCCCCCCCAATTCATTGTGGGCGCATGAGGCTTTTGGCCTTAACCAAAGGTGTTAATTGTTTTGGAGGTGCAATTTTGTCCAAGATCAAGGAGGAAGAAATTTGCATCCACAAATTGGGGCTTTCATTGAGAGAAGAGTCACACACTCGTAGAAGACTCCCACATCAAAAGGTTTTTCTACTTTCTTGTCCATTTGTAGACTTTTCGTACATTCTTATTATTAGAATTTTTTATATGCAATGATTCTTTGATAAAACGTAAATGAGAAATACAATGGCTAGAAATTTAGAAAATTCCACAAGTGAAAATTTCAATATTCAAGAAATGGGACCACGGCGATCCACGAGGCTAAATGTGATCATAGGAGCGGCATCATCGTTACGGAACTCCACCATGGCAACCACCGCGATGGCCACCACGGTCACCACTACCTGTGGCGAGGTCCATGGCACCGCTACCACGTCTCGAGCCGTGCCATCCAAGCTTGCACGAGCCCAAGCCCAAGTCGTGCCATCCAAGGCCCATGGCACCAAAGCCACGACCCAAGCCTCGCACTCATATGCATCACGCACTGAGCAGCCTGCTCTCGCCAAGCAGCCCACTCTCGTGGCCCAGCCTGCTCCTATGGCCTTCCAGGCAGCCCAAATCGATCCAAGATTAGTTTAATAGTCCCAGCTCCAAATTTTCGGACCGACGATCAAACCGGGAGTATTTTCACCATATTTTTCTTCGGATTTGACATTTCCCAACTTAAATATCGTGCCCAAAGTCTACTACACTTCCACTGCTCAAGGAGACACATTTCTTCCAAGCTATTCCAACTCAAATGGAGAACAACACTTGTCTCGACAAGTCATAGAGTTGACGAACGCCTACGCACAGCAGATGACCTTGGTGAACCAGCTCTTGCAACGCACCGAGATGTAACGTTCCCTAGACGAGGTGTCCCAAAGTAGGACAAGGGCAGACAAAGAACCTCTCCAGCAGCGTCTCAGCAAGCAGCCACTCGACCAACCACGAACCGAGTGTTCAGGCAGTGTACATTCCTAATTGGGCCCTTGAGATAGAGTATACTTTCGTCTTAGCGCGCGGAGAAGCATACACTCTCGATTAGGCCCACGGACAAGCATACATTCCTGGTTAAGTCACATTCCGATAGTCAACATAAGGCAGTCTTCTAGGTGAAGTCTTTATTCACGGCTAAGCTCATAAAGAGCATCCTCCAGCCTACATCGAAGTAGGCAGCACGACAGACGGAGAAAAGCAGTTACTTAATCCGGCTTAAGTTCAATTGGCAGCCTGTGAAAAACTTGCTCGCCTACTAGGAATGCACCACATGCACCGTATCCACAGTATAGACGAGCTTAACACATGGAAGAGCAGCCTAGACCAGCAAGTCGAGGCTAGGGGCAACCAAGAGCTCCACTACCCCAACAAAGGCAAATTCAGGAAGAAGTAGCGAGACTATTGACCAAGCGATTGTGTAATTTCCAACGCAACGAGGTCACCGACGAGGCACTACGACGGAACATGACCAATATAAGCAGATCACCCTTCATGGATGAGATTGAGCAAGCAAAGCATCCACGTGAGTTTAGCATGCCACATTTCACATATTTCAAAGGGGATGAAGACCCGAAGAAACACTTAAAGCACTACCGAAGCGCAATGATCCTCTTGAAGGAAATTTTGTGAAAAACATGTTCATTTAAGCAACATCTATAGCATGCAATTAACAATTAAAAGGCGGAATCATGCTTGTATGCACTTAAAAACAAAACATTAACCATGAAATTCAAACCCTAGTAGATTGGTGAACCAAGACTCAACTCAAATCAAAGTGAGTTGAGAAATTATACCTTTGTAGATTCCTCTTTGCATAAGCAAAGGCTAATCACCCAAAGAGAGGGCCTTCATTCCTTGCATCTTAGATCTATGCATTTGGATAGATAAAATGGTTCTCCAAGTTCCCAAAATTGAGAACCGCTAAGTCTCTTCACCAAGGTTAGATTGGAGAAGAAATGAGTGACCTTGGAGTAGTAGGATTGCTAGCTACACCCTCCAAGGAGGCCGACCTCTTTAGAGAGAAAGGGAGAGACATGTTCTCTCCAATTTTCTCCAAAAGAAACCTTAAATGAATTTTGGCTATAAAGTCATATTTATACCTACATTCATTTGAGTGGCAAACTTGTAATTAAGTCCAAAACCCACTACTTTAACTAAATGGCCGGCCATAGGGTTTCATTGGGCTTTTAAGGCCTTTGTGAATTATTTGTTATTAAGATGTCATACAACTTAAGTCAATGGGCTTGACGCTCGAAGCCCATTGGGCCTTGAGGCCCAAAACTAACCCGTGGTCTTTTAACGAACTTGATTCGTTTGATTAATTAACATACTAATTAATCCTTGCCATAAATAATTAAACCATTTAATTATTCTTACTCATCTCTATTGTTTCTTCAATCTCTGCCTTACACGGTGTACAATCCATTAGGTTCCTTTTAGTGAGGCAGTGGGCGATTAAAACCATTTCAAATCGATTGTGAATTGAAACTGACTTTCAATTCTCCCTTTAGTGATTATACACGTTTAGGGCTTCCACAAACCATGAGTGACACCTAGCAGCATATCATGGTTACCCAAGCTAATCAGAAGAGGTGGAGAACCTATTCAGTTTAGGATTACAATGCAATACGGTCTTTCTCTAATACAATACTCTTGACCACATTGTTTGGATTGATAATTTATTCATGTCTACTATCCAATGTGATACATGTGCTTATATGATTACCTTGAATGAGATTTGGAACGACTTCCTAAATCTCATTCATACTCTGACCAGAGATTCTTAATCATATCATAGAGTATTCTCCCCCAAACGGTTTGAAGGTTAGAGATCCCTTGTTGCGCATTCACTCGCCTCCATGGCTAAGTGGCTTAACCCCAACTATGCCGTGGACACCCTCGAATGGAGTGACTTTAACACAATCAAAGATCAAGGACTTAACCACAAGACAACTATGATGCCTCAGGTCAAAGGACTACTTTGCATTATCCCAACCATGAGTTCTCATGTGACATGAGTATGAGAACTCCTCGTTGATCGTGTTCAGTGGACTCATTCGCTATTGAGCACCTACATGCTTGTCTTGGTGTAAATCACACCAATGACTCGAGACTAGTCACTCTCAATAAGAGAAGACATAGCATGTACTGATCTTAACGGACTGTCAATGCCTAATTAGCAATCCTATGATCAGGAACGTTTAGGATATGTATACGAAAGAGAATGGTCTCATTAATCTAACTTGTTTAAATCACAATCTCCTAATTACATATTCCTTGGACTTATCGTTTAAGCATATAACATTTATATGAGACGGCTTAAAATGATAATATTTGCCCTTGATATTAAATTAGATGAGTTTAATATGTGAAATGTCCGTAAAGTATCATCATATGATTGGTTTTAGGGCACATTTCCAACAATCTCCCACTTGCACTAGAGCCAATCAGCTTGGTTATCAGTGATGATACCTCTTCTGTAGTCATTTCAAAAATGGCTGAGTAGTAGGCCTAGGCAATGGATATCTATATGTTATCCATAGAAGCAACCTTGAGAATAATGACGTAACCATTATACATGATTCTCAATCATGTGGTTCAGTCTCTCATATGAGTTCAGATCTTGATGAGACCTTGATTCCCTGGCTTGAGCTATCGCCCCATTAGTGTCGTAGTGTCGATACACTAGAGACACTTTCTGGTTGGAACTGAATAGAGAGTTCATAAATGAACTTTCCCATCCAAACAACATTGTTGTAAGCTTCTATATGGCAATATATTTGCATTCATAATGGAACACACTAAAGTCATTACTTTTAATGTTTCCATCCAAATATCTTTTTAGTCATAATAAAGAGATATATGATTATCTCTTCATTCATAATGAAGAAACATCCAATGATGGATTAGATTCATAATCTAATACATTTACGCTTCCTTTACGTTACTCTAATTCTTCCTCGATCTTTGAGGAATATATCCTTTAGTATTTCTTAAATACTTAAGGACTCACTTGACAGTTGCCATGGTTCTGATCCTGGGCTTGCACTGATATCGTCTTGTACCTTTCTAGGTACAACTCATATCAATGTTTTTCATACAATATGAAATACATAAATCACCTTTCTGCGAATGCATAAAGGATTCTATTTACGCATTATTTCTTTGGGAGTCAAAGAGTACGTTCTCTTTGAGAAGAGCAACTTCTTAGTCTCACTAGAGTTGTCCTTTTGATTGAAGTTCATCATCATATGAGAAATTCCTATCATCTTTTGTCTATATTTAGGGCTTGATATAATCCAATTATATCCTAAAATCTATCAATATAGATTTCCATCCCATGTATATAGACTATGTCTCCCATATACATTCTATCTTCATATAATGTTTTAAAGTCATAACTTTAATGAAGAAGTATCCTTTTTCATTTCCAAAATTAATATATCATATATATATTCAAATTTAGGAATATGATTAACTCCCACTAATCTTTTGTAAACCTAGTAAACAAAAGATTCATTTACATCTTTATGAGAAATCAAACGTTTTGATCTTTCTCTCATAAGACGTTTATAGCTCCCACTAGCTTGCTAAGATCCATGATGGTTGGATCTCTACAACTTACATGTCTTGTGATTTATAGTTTTAGACATATATTATCAAGACTATCTTAATAATGGTTTCGGAAACCTATATTATGTCCAAACATTGAATCACCATTTAGTTGTAGCTAGCAATCTTCGAATTAATTGAAAACAAGACTACGTCAAAGATGGTTTCTTCAAAGTCAACCATTCTCTTTTATTGTAGTCACCTTAAGCTACCAATTAGCTATTTAAGGTTTCATTATTTCGGGTCAAATGGTACTTTACCATTTCCTTGAGTATATATCGTCTATACACTCAATGTAGTCATAAGGATTTTCATTCTTATTTCTTTCGAATTAAGAGGTATAACTCTATGACATAGTCATAAAGTTCAAACCATTCAACTGAGACGGTTTATAAATCCATCTCGACTACCTTGGAGCTTTTGGTATAGGAACTAGGTTGTTATATTTGTTGATTATTATCTTGTCTCTCAAAGAACCCATTCTTTGAGTTCTGTCTCTCATTCATTTGCACTTAGGCAAATCATATTGTAAGATTACAATGAACTACCCAACAAAACAACATTTGTTAGTTGGTTTATAGAAGTGATATCCAAAAGTTAATTTAAGGATATCCTACAAGATTGTTATCAAACAAATATTGCTTATTAGAACACAACCCCAAATCTTAACATGCTTGAGATTTGTCTTTCTTTCCAACTACATCTTATGGAGTCATGAAAATCTTGGAAGATCTTCTAATTGACAATCATATTGTTTTTAGAAGTATATATCCTATATATGGGTAATTGATAACATCTAATGAACTAAATCTTATTCTAGTTCGTTCTTCTCCTAATGGAGAAGACATTATCTTCTGATGCTTCTTTCCTTGATAATTATCAAGGAAACTGTTCTAAAGTGTTATCTTTCCTTGGATCAAATCTAAGGAAGTAAATACTTTAGACGTCTTACTCATCAACTTACATTTCTTGAATTCTTTGAAACCTTTTGCAAAGTATTCGGACTTGTGTTTATTCAAAATAAACTATAGTCCAACTGAGAGTGATCTTCGGTGAATGTCATATAACATGAGTAGTATTATGTTGTGGACAAGTGCCACTAACATCTAAGTGAATTAACCTCAACAACTTTGTGATTCTTTCTTCTTTCCAAAAGAATAAAGATTCGAACATTTCGCCTCTATATAATTTTAACAAGAAGGTATTGGATCCGGATCTAACGATCCAAAGCATCCATCTATGACCAACTCGTATTTTATGTTTTTAGAGGTATCACAACTTAGTTGGGATTAGTAACTATCTTGCAACCTTTTGGGTTTTAAGCATCCTTATATTCTAAACAGTTAACACTACCATATCATCTCTACTATAGAGACAATCAATTAGATTACTATAATCCAATCATTGATTAATAAAGAACAATGTTTTGTCAAACAAAACATTCATCCATCTTTACTATAGTGACGGAATTAAGTTCCTTAAAATTGGAATGTAAAGACAATCTTTGGTTTTTCCAATTTCTTTGGTAGTTTATATGAGGAAGTAAGTACTATCTGCTTTCGCAGAGATATATATTTTATTCACGTTCCGTATGTGAAGCACCTTTTTCTTCTCTCATATATCTTCTACTTCTTATTAGTCACACTTTTACAACGATTGTAAAACATAGTTACTAATACGGAATCAAGCATTCAAGTAGAAGAACCAACTGTTTTGAACTATTCAAGAACAATTTACAACACCTTCGAAAGGTGTGTTCTTGACACTTGCAAGACATTTCTTGCAAATACCCCTTCCAATGTCCATCCTTTCATAAAGAAAGTTTGTTCCCTTGGAGTTAATTTTATCTTCTTTATTTGACTTCTCCTTTGACTACAATAGTCATGGTCCCTTAACTCCCACTATCTCTCTTGAAACTTATTTCAATTGTGTTATACACATCAAACATTTTGGAGAGCATGTGTTTATTGTTCACTACATAGTTTACTATAAACTTAGTGAACCATTAGGATAGGGACATAAAGGTGAAGTCCTAGCCTAGTTTCTGTCTCGTTAAGTGGTTTAACACTTCAACACTCAATGATTCAAAATCATCATAAGTCCATGTTCATGGACTATTTTTGTCAACCAACCATTATGTTCTAAACATAATTACAAACTTTCAAGAGTTGTCCAAGGCAACTCTCATTTCTTCATACAACAATTTGTAAGTGAAGAATCATGGCACATAAAGTGTCCATGCCCTTGTGCTTTCTTCTCAAGTTCTTTGTTCATTAAACAAAGAAACAAGCACTAGTGTTTGCATTGACTAAGGGTTGTTCAAAGCAACTCTTATTTCTTCATACAACAATTTGTAATTGAAGAATTATGACATTAAAAGTGTTATCCTCTTTATGATAGACTTTTTCTAACATATTCTTCTAATGATACATTATCAATAGGAAGATTGTGAGGATGAGACTACTTAGGTACATTTACAAGCCATTAAAGAAAATCTATGGTTTTGTAGTACCAAGTCCGGAAACTAAAGCTTTCGGCTTTTATTTGTCAAGTGTTGGATAGCGTTTGCAAATATATTGGTAAATAAATACATAACGAATATAAATTGATTGATTTTAAGCCATTTGATTCGGGTCTTTAAATCAAATAGCACCACCCATTATTTTTGGCAAATTCCATATCCCTCAATGGAATTCGAGAGTTATGTTGAACTCTTAGCGGGGTATGGGAGGCTCACCATTACCAAGCCCACCTCAGAAGAATATCATATTGGCTAGCAACAATAATGATGAGAGGATAATGCTTTAGCCATTTACAACTTTTGTAATTACCCATCTAGTTTGGCCTCTAGAGAATGATGCCTCAGAAGAATATCATATTGGCACCATTGCACTTAGTTAAGTCATTCCCACCATGCTAGTTCAAGTAGGGGTTCAAGAATGGCCTCAGAAGAATATCATATTGACCATACTCATTGCCTACCTTCACTTCATCATATGTTTATAGGCTTCTCCTGAATGTAAGCACATACTTTGCATACCCCAGAACTGGACGAATACGGTGTATGAGTCACAAACGATTGAAGCCCACCATGGTGGAAGGCCTACGAAGAGATGTTCAAAGCATCTCTCGCTTATCAACTTGATAATGGTTTGGTTGAGGGTTTTAGGTCTCATAACATAAAAATATTCATTTTAATCTTTATTAAAACAATTTTGGTCCTATTACAACTATTGGTCCATTTGATTGAATTTAGTTGTATATAATACTCCCACTATGCTTATAAAACGGTTTTTAAAGCAAGAGTATATGATACTACTAACATAAACTTTGCATTCATTTGATGGACTATATAGTTGCCTTAGGGCCTTAGGATGACTATAAACCTTTGTTTAGATTCAACACGAGCCCAGTGTTGAATCTCGGTCTAGGGATGGTGATTGATTTTAGTAACGCGTTTAATCACATTAAGGCGTGTTGTCTTAGGGGCGTTGGACCCTCTACTCCATTTTCATGCATATCAAATAAAACAAGAAAGGAGTACTTCAAAGTAAAGATGAGCTTATGCTCTTTACAACATTTGAATAATACAAATTACTTTAAAGTAAAGAAAAGCTTATGCTCTTTTACAACATTTGATCAAATCAAATTACAACCAAAATCTAATCAACACATTCCCATGGTTCAAACAAATTTGAAACGGCCTTTCACATAGCTCAATTATCGTAGGCTTAGGTGAAGGATTATTTTGTGAAAACATGTTCATTTGAATAACATCTATAGCTGCATTTAACAATTAAAAGGCGGAATCATGCTTGCATGCATTCAAAAACAAAACATTACCCATGAAATTCAAAGCCTAGTAGATTGCTGAACCAAGACTCAACTCAAAACAAAGTGAGTTGAAATTTATACCTTTGTAGATTCCCCTTTGCATAAGCAAAGGCTTATCACCCAAAGAGAGGGTCTTCATTCCTTGCTTCTTAGATCCATGGATTTGGATGGAAGAATATGGTTCTCCAAGTTCCAAAAAAAATTGAGAACCTCTAAGTCTCCACACCAAGGTTAGATTTAAGTAGAAAATGAGTGACCTTGGAGGAGTAGGATTGCTAGATACACCCTCCAAGGGGGCCGGCCTCCTAGAGAGAAAAGGAGAGACATGTTCTCTCCAATTTTCTCCAAAAGAACCCTCAATGAATTTTAGGCTATAAAGTTCTTTATATAGTCACTTCTTTTAAATGACTTAAGAACCAAAAAACCCTAATTCAACACACATGGCCGGCCACATAAGGGATTTGGGCTTTTGGGCCTTTGTGAATCTTTATTCATTAAATTGTCATACAACTTAAGCCAATGGATTTGACGTTCGAAGCCCATTGGGCCTTAAGGTCCAAAACTATCCCGAGGTCTTTAACGAACTTATTCGTTTGATTAATTAACATATTAATTAATCCTTGCCATAAATAATTAAACCATTTAATTATTCTTACTCATCTCCATTGTTTCTTCAATCTCCACCTTACACGGTGTACGATCCATTAGGTTCCTTTTAGTGAGGCAGTGGGTGATTAAAACTCTTTAAAATCGATTGTGAATTGAAACTTACTTTCAATTCTCCCTTTAGTGTTTTTACACGTTTAGGGCTTCCACAAACCAAGAGTGACACCTAGCAGCATAACATGGTTACCCAAGCTAATCAGAAGAGGTAAAGAAATTCAGTTTAGGATTACAAATGCAATACGGTCTTTCTCTAATACAATACTCTTGACCACATTGTTTGGTTTGATAGTTTATTCATGTCTACTATCCAATGTAATTCGTGTGCTTATATGATTACCTTGAATGTGATTTGGAATGACTTTCCTAAATCTCATTCATACTCTGGCCAGAGATTCTAAATCATATCATAGAGTATTCTCCCCCAAACGGTTTGAAGGTTAGAGATCCCTTGTTGCGCATTCACTTGCCTCCATAGCTAAGTGGCTTAACCTCAACAATGTCGTGGACACCCGCAGATGGGGTGACTTTGACATAATCAAAGATCAAGGACTTAACCATAAGACAAACGTGATGCCTCAGGTCAAAGGACTACTTTGCATTATCCCAACCATGAGTTCTCATGTGACATGAATATGAGAACTCTTCGTTGATCGTGTTCAGTGAACTCATTCTCTATTGAGTACCTACGTACTTGTCTTGATGTCACACACATTAATGACTCGAGACTAGTCACTCTCCCTGAGAGAATACACAGCACGTACTGATCTTAACGGACTGTCAATGCCCAATTGGCAATCCTATGATCAGGAACGTTTAGGATGTGTCTACGAAAGAATGGTCTCATGAATCTAACTTCTTTAGATTGCATTCTCCCAATCACATATTCCTTGGACTTATCGTTTAAGCATATAACATTTATATGAGACGGCTCAAACAATAATCTTTGCCCTTGATATTAAACTAGATTAGTTTAACATGTGAAATGTCCGTAAAGTATCATCATATGATTGGTTTTAGGGCACATTTCCAACAATCTCCCACTTGCACTAGAGCCAATCAGCTTGGTCATCAGTGATGATACCTCTTCTGTAGTCATTTCATAAATGGCTGAATAGTAGGCCTAGACAATGGATATCTATATGTTATCCATAGAAGCAACCTTGAGAATAACGACGTCACCATTATACATGATTCTCAATCACGTGGTTCAGTCTCTCATTTGAGTTCGGACCTTGATGAGACCTTGATTCCCTGGCTTGAGCTATCGCCCCATTAGTGTCATAGTGTCAGTACACTAGATACACTTTCTGGTTGGAACCGAATAGAGAGTTCATAAATGAACTTTCCCATCCAAACAACATTGTTGTAAGCTTCTATATGGCAATATATTTTGCATTCATAATGGAACACACTAAAGTCATTAGTTTTAATGTTTCCATCCAAATATCTCTTTAGTCATAATAAAGAGATATCTGATTATCTCTTCATTCATAATGAAGAAACATCCAATGATGGATTAGATTCATAATCTAGTACATTTACGCTTCCTTTACGTTACTCTAATTCTTCCTCATTCTTTGAGGAATCTATCCTTTAGTACTTCTTAAATACTTAAGGACTTACTTGACAGTTGCCATGGTTCTGATCCTGGGCTTGCACTGATATTGTCTTGTACCGTTCTAGGTACAACTCATATCAATGTTTTTCATACAATATGAAATACATAAATCCCCTTTATGCGTATGCATAAAGGATTCTATTTACGCATTATTTCTTTGGGAGTCAAAGAGTACGTTCTCTTTGAGAAGAGCAACTTCTTAGTCTCACTAGAGTTGTCCTTCTAATTGAAGTTTATCATCATATGAGAAACTTCCTTGCATCCATTGTCTATTATTAGGGATTGATATAATCCAATTATATCATGAAATATATCATTATAGATTTCCATCCCATGTATATAGACTATATCTCCCATATACATTCTATCTTCATATAATGTTTCAAAGTCATAACTTTAAAGAAGAAGTATTCTTTTCATTTCCAAAATTAATATATCATATATATTTAAATTTTAGGAACATGATTAACTCCCATATACATTCTATCTTCATATAATGTTTTAAAGTTATAACTTTAATGAAGAAGTATTCTTTTCATTTCCAAAATTAATATATCATATATATTTAAATTTTAGGAACATGATTAACTCCCACTAACCTTTTGTAAACCTAGTAAACAAAAGATTCATTTACATCTTTATGAGAAATCAAACGATTTGATCCTTTTCTCATAAGATGCTTATAGCTCCCACTAGCTTGCTAAGATTCATGATGGTTGGATCTCTACAACTTACATGTCTTGTGATTTATAGTTTTAGACATATATTATCAAGACTATCTTAATAATGGTTTCGGAAACCCATATTATGTCCAAACATTGAATCACCATTTAGTTGTAGCTAGCTATCTTCGAATTAATTGAAACCAAGACTACGTCAAAAAATGGTTTCTTCAAAGTCAACCATCCTTTTGATTGTAGTTACCTTAAGCTACCAATTATCTATGGGGGTTTCATTATTTCGGGTCAAATGGTACTTTACCATTTCCTTGAGTATATATCGTATATACACTCAATGTAGTCATAAGGATTTTCATTCTTATTTCTTTCGAATTAAGAGGTGTAACTCTATGACATAGTCATAAAGTTCAAACCATTCAACTGAGACGGTTTATAAATCCTTCTCGACTACCTTGGAGCTTTTGGTATAGGAACTAGGTTGTTTATATTTGTTGATTACTTTCTTGTCTCTCAAAGAACCATTCTTTGAGTTCTATCCCTCGTTCATTTGCTCTTAGGCAAATCACATTGTAGGATTACAATGAACTACCCAACAAAACAACATTTGTTAGTTGGTTTATAGAAGCGATATCCAAAAGTTAATTTCAGGATATCCCACAAGATTGTTATCAAACAAATATTGCTTATTAGCATACAACCCCAAATCTTAACATGCTTAAGATTTGTCTTTCTTTCCAACTACATCTTATGGAGTCATGAAAAATTTGGAAGATCTTCTAATTGACAATCATATTGTTTTTAGAAGTATATATCCTATATATGGGTAATAGATAACATCCAACGAACTAAATCTTATTTAAGTTCGTTCTTCTCCTTATGTAGAAATCTTTTATCTTATGATGCTTGTTTCCTTGATATCTTTCAAGGAAACTGTTCTAAAGTGTTACCTTATCTTGGATCAAATCTAAGGAGGTAAATACTTTAGACGTCTTACTCATCAACTTACATTACTTGAATTCTTTGAAACATTTTACAAAGTATTCGGACTTGTGTTTATTCAAAATAAACTATAGTCCAACCGAGAGTGATCTTCGGTGAATGTCATCCAACATGAGTAGTATTATGTTGTGGACAAGTGCCACTAACATCTAAGTGAATTAACCTCAACAACTTTGTGATTCTTTCTTCTTTCCAAAAGAATAAAGATTCGAACATTTCGCCTCTATACAATTTTAACAAGAAGGTATTGGATCCAGATCTAACGATCCAAAGCATCCATCTATCACCAACTCGTAATTTATGTTTTAGAGGTATCACAACTTTAGTTGGGATTAGTCACTACCTTGCAACCTTTTGGGTTTTAAGCATCATTATATTCTAAACAGTTAACACCACCATATTATCTCTACTATAGAGACAATCAATTAGATTACCATGATCCTATCATTGATTAATAAAGAACAATGTTTTGTCAAACAAAACATTCATCCATCTCTACTATAGTGAAGGAATTAAATTCCCTAAAATTGGAATGTAAAGACAATCTTTGGTTTTTCCAATTTCTTTGGTAGTTCATATGAGGAAGTAAGTACTATCTGCCTTCGCAGAGATCTATATTTTATTCACGTTCCGAATGTGAAGCACCTTTTTCTTCTCTCATATATCTTCTACTTCTTATTAGTCACACTTTTACAACGATTGTAAAACATAGTTACTAATACGGAATCAAGCATTCAAGTAGAAGAACCAACTGTTTTGAACTATTCAAGAACAATTTACAACACCTTCGAAAGGTGTGTTCTTGACACTTGCAAGACATTTCTTGCAAATACCCCTTCCAATGTCCATCCTTTCATAAAGAAAGTTTGTTCCCTTGGAGTTAATTTCGCTTTCTTCATTTGACTTCTCCTTTGACTACAATAGTCATGGTCCCTAAACTCCCACTATCTCTTTTGAAACTTATTTCAATTGTGTTATACACATCAAACATTTTGGAGAGCATGTGGTTATTGTTCACTACATAGTTTACAATAAACTTAGTGAACCATTAGGATAGGGACACATAGGTGAAGTCCTTGCCTAGTTTCCGTCTCGTTAAGTGGTTTATCACTTCAACACTCAATGATTCAAAATCATCATAAGTCCATGTTAATAGACTATTTTTGTCAACCAACCATTATGTTCTAAACATAATTACAAACTTTCAAGAGTTGTTCAAGGCAACTCTCATTTCTTCATACAACAAATTGTAAGTGAAGAATCATGGCACATTAAGTGTCCATGCCTTTGTGCTTTCTTCTCAAGTTCTTTGTTCATATAACAAAGAAACAAGCACTAAGTGTTTGCATTGACTAAGGGTTGTTCAAAGCAACTCTTATTTCTTCATACAACAAATTGTATTTGAAGAATTATGACATTAAAAGTGTTGTCCTCTTTATGATAGACCTTTTTCTAACATATTCTTCTAATGATACATTATCAATAGGAAGATTGTGAGGAAGAGACTACTTAGGTACATTTACAAGCCATTAAAGACAATCTATGGTTTTGTAGTACCAAGTCCGGAAACTAAAGCTTTCGGCTTTCATTTGTCAAGTGTTGGATAGCGTTTGCAAATATATTGGTAAACAAATACATAACGAATATAAATTGATTGATTTTAAGCCATTTGATTCGGGTCTTTAAATCAAATAGCACCACCCACTATTTTTGGCAAATTCCATATCCCTCATCGGAATTCGAGAGTTTTTAGAGGAAACTCTTAGTAGGGTATGTGAGACTCACTACTACCATGCCCACCTCACAATGATATGATGTTGGCTAGCATTAATAATAATGAGAGAGTACGCTTACTCATTTGCATCTCTTGCAAGTACCCATCTTATTTGGCCTCTAGAGAATGTCACCTCACAATGATATGATGTTGGCTCCATTGCACTTAGTTAAGTCATTCCCACCATGCTAGTTTGTGAAGGGGTTCAAGAATAGCCTCACAATGATATGATGTTGGCCATCCTCGTTGCCCACACTCACCTCATCAACTATGTATATAGACTCCTCCTGAGTATAAGCATGCACTTTGCACTCCCCCATGATAGGGTGAAGGGGGTGTACAAGTCATAAATGATTGGAGCCTACCACGGTGGAGGGCCACGAAAGAGTGTTCAAAGCACTCTCACGCTTATCAACTTAATAA
Source organism: Malus sylvestris (assembly GCF_916048215.2). Classification (NCBI taxonomy): domain Eukaryota; kingdom Viridiplantae; phylum Streptophyta; class Magnoliopsida; order Rosales; family Rosaceae; genus Malus; species Malus sylvestris. The sequence goes on from NC_062269.1 coordinate 17,068,206, forward strand.
TGGTTTGGTTGAGGGATTTAGGTGTCATCACATATAAACATACATTTTAATCTTATTAAAACAATTTTGGTCCTATTACAACTATTGGTCCATTTGATTGTTTTAGTTGTATATAATACTCCCACTATGCTTATAAAACGGTTTTTAAAGCAAGAGTATATGATACTACTAACATAAGGTTTGCATTCATTGATGGACTATATAGTTGCCTTAGGGGATGATTATGAACCTTTGTTTAGATTCAACACGAGCCTTGTGTTGAATCTCGGTCTAGGGATGGTGATTGATTTTAGTTACGCGTTTAATCACATTAAGGTGTGTTTGTCTTAGGGGCGTTGGACCCAACTACTTCATTTTCATGCATATCAAATAAAGCAAGAAAGAAGTACTTCAAAGTAAAAGAGAGGTTATGCTCTTTACAACATTTGCATGAAACAAATTACTTTAAAGTAAAGAAGAGCTTATGCTCTTTTACAACATTTGATCAAATCAAATTACAACCAAAATCTAATCTACACATTCCCATGGTTCAAACAAATTTGAAACGGCCTATCACATAGCTCAATTATCGTAGGCTTAGGTTCATAATCACCCTTTAACTAATTAAATTGAATGCAACATTTTCATTTGGTTTTTGTATCCATAAAATTGATTTAAATGGAGCTAAACAAAATGAAAATCCAATTCTCATTTAAAGAGACAAAACAATTTTGTTCTCTACTTAATTTGGGCCATCTTGCAATAACCACAACATTTGGGCTATATTGCAAAAACATAAACTTTTGGGGTCACTTTGTGAAAACACAAAAGTCCACTACTTCATGTAAATACAAGTAGAACCCAAAATTTAAACAATGCAAAAACTTCATTAAAGGAACAAAACAATTTGTCATTTAGCGTTTTTGGACCTAAACGTAAAAAAGTAAACTTTTGGGCCAAAGTGCAAATACACAAAAGTATCAAAACTTTATGTAATTGCATAAAAGCCCCAAAAGTACCCTACATGTAGGGTGGCCGGTTTTGGAGAGGGAAAGGAGTGATGTGTGTGTTGATTTGTGAGTTTTGACATAAAGCAAGCAAGTGGTGCAAGTGGTGTGTGTGAAAGGGAATTAATCCTTTCACACCCACCATTATTTCTACCACCATTTAAACAAATATCTAACACATTAAATCATTTGAAAAACATAAAACATAAACTTTATGAAATAAATCAAAACACAAAACTTTTTGTTCTTGGCAAAAATGTCAAGAACAATGAAGAACATTTATGAAAAACCCAAAAAATTTCCATGAACATTTTTACTCCAAAAACATCCCAAAACCATTCAAACTTTAGGGAAATAACATATAACCAAATTAGGGTACATAGGGGTTCCAAAAGTCACTTGAAAACACTTTTAACAAGTCAAACAAGAACCCAAAAATCCACCCTTTGGATTTGGCCGAAAATTCCCAAAAGCATGGCACCAAATTTTAGCTCCAATATTCATGCTCATATGAACTACATCTACAACATTTGACATGGCAAATTTTCTAACAAAATTTACATTCAAAGAAACAAGAATAAAGCTTGTAACATATTACAACTTTTAAATCAAAACTATCAAATACAAAACCCAAAAGGATTCACCAACTACTAGACCTAGGCTCTGATACCACTTGAAGGATTATTTTGTGAAAACATGTTCATTTGAATAACATCTATAGCATGCATTTAACAATTAAAAGGCGGAATCATGCTTGCATGCATTCAAAAACAAAACATTACCCATGAAATTCAAAGCCTAGTAGATTGGTGAACCAAGACTCAACTCAAAACAAAGTGAGTTGAAATTTATACCTTTGTAGATTCCTCTTTGCATAAGCAAAGGCTAATCACCCAAAGAGAGGGTCTTCATTCCTTGCTTCTTAGATCCATGGATTTGGATGGAAGAATATGGTTCTCCAAGTTCCCAAAAATTGAGAACCTCTAAGTCTCCACACCAAGGTTAGATTTAAGTAGAAAATGAGTGACCTTGGAGGAGTAGGATTGCTAGATACACCCTCCAAGGGGGCCGGCCTCCTAGAGAGAAAAAGGAGAGACATGTTCTCTCCAATTTTCTCCAAAAGAACCCTTAATGAATTTTAGGCTATAAAGTTCTTTATATAGTCACTTCTTTTAAATGACTTAAGAACCAAAAAACCTTAATTCAACACACATGGCAGGCCACATAAGGGATTTGGGCTTTTGGGCCTTTGTGAATCTTTATTCATTAAATTGTCATACAACTTAAGTCAATGGGCTTGACGTTCGAAGCCCATTGGGCCTTAACGTCCAAAACTATCCCTAGGTCTTTAACGAACTTATTCGTTTGATTAATTAACATATTAATTAATCCTTGCCATAAATAATTAAACCATTTAATTATTCTTACTCATCTCCATTGTTTCTTCAATCTCCACCTTACACGGTGTACGATCCATTAGGTTCCTTTTAGCGAGGCAGTGGGTGATTAAAACTCTTTAAAATCGATTGTGAATTGAAACTTACTTTCAATTCTCCCTTTAGTGTTTTTACACGTTTAGGGCTTCCACAAACCAAGAGTGACACCTAGCAGCATATCATGGTTACCCAAGCTAATCAGAAGAGGTAAAGAACCTATTCAGTTTAGGATTACAAATGCAATACGGTCTTTCTCTAATACAATACTCTTGACCACATTGTTTGGTTTGATAGTTTATTCATGTCTACTATCCAATGTAATTCGTGTGCTTATATGATTACCTTGAATGTGATCTGGAACGACTTTCCTAAATCTCATTCATACTCTGGCTAGAGATTCTAAATCGTATCATAGAGTATTCTCCCCCAAACGGTTTGAAGGTTAGAGATCCCTTGTTCCGCATTCACTTGCCTCCATAGCTAAGTGGCTTAACCCCAACGATGCCGTGGACACCCGCGGATGGGGTGACTTTGACATAATCAAAGATCAAGGACTTAACCACAAGACAAACGTGATGCCTCAGGTCAAAACTACTTTGCATTATCCCAACCAAGAGTTCTCATGTGACATGAATATGAGAACTCATCGTTGATCGTGTTCAGTGAACTCATTCTCTATTGAGCACCTACGTACGTGTCTTGATGTCACACACACCAATGACTCGAGACTAGTCACTTTCCCTGAGAGAATACACAGCACGTACTAATCTTAACGGACTGTCAATGCCCAATTGGCAATCCTATGATCAGGAACGTTTAAGATGTGTCTACGAAAGAATGGTCTCATGAATCTAACTTGTTTAGATCGCATTCTCCCAATCACATATTCCTTGGACTTATCGTTTAAGCATATAACATTTATATGAGACGGCTCAAACAATAATCTTTGCCCTTGATATTAAACTAGATTAGTTTAACATGTGAAATGTCCGAAAAGTATCATCATATGATTGGTTTTAGGGCACATTTCCAACATTAGGTTCATAATCACCCTTTAATTAATTAACGCTTTAACTAATTAAACTTGAATGCAACATTTTCATTTGGTTTTTGTATCCATAAAATTGATTTAAATGGAGCTAAATGAAATGAAAATCCAATTCTCATTTAAAGAGACAAAACAATTTTGTTCTCAACTTAATTTGGGCCAAAATGCAATAACCTCAACTTTTGGGCTATATTGCAAAAACATAAACTTTTGGGGTCACTTTGTACAAACACAAAAGTCCACTACTTCATGTAATTTCAACTAGAACCCAAAAATTTCAACAAATGCAAAAACTTCATTAAAGGAGCAAAACAATTTGTCCTTTAGCGTTTTTGGACCTAAACATAAAAACGTAAACTTTTGGGCCAAAGTGCAAATACACAAAAGTATCAAAACTTTATGTAATTACATAAAAGCCCCAAAAGTACCCTATTTTATTAGGGTGGCCGGTTTTAGATAGAAGGGAGTCATGTGTGTGTTGATTTGAAGTTTTAGACGACATAAAGCATGCAAGTGGTGCATGACATAAATGTCATGCAAGTGGTGTGTGTGAAAGGGAATTAATCCTTACACACCCACCAATATTTCTTACACCTTTCTAAATAAATATCTAACACATTTAAACATTTGAAAAATATAAAACATAAACTTTATGAAATAAATCAAAACTTTGAATCAAAACACCAAACTTTTTGTTCTTGGCAAAAATGTCAAGAACAATGAAGAACACTCATGAAAAACTCAAAAATTTCCATGAACATTTTTCACCCAAAAACATCCCAAAACCACTCAAACTTAAGGGAAATAACATATAACCAAACTAGGGTACATAGGAGTTCCAAAAGTTACTTGAAAACAATTTTAACAAGTCAAACAAGAACCCAAAAATCCAACCTTTGGATTTGGCCGAAAATTCCCAAAAACATGGCACCAAATTTTAGCTCCAATATTCATGCTCATATGAACTACATCTACAACATTTGAGATGGCAAATTTTCCAACAAAATTTACATTCAAAGAAACAAGAATAAAGCTTGCAACATATTACAACATTTAAATCACAGACTATGAACTACAAAACCCAAAAGGATTCACCAACTACTAGACCTAGGCTCTGATACCACTTGAAGGAAATTTTGTGAAAAACATGTTCATTTAAGCAACATCTATAGCATGCAATTAACAATTAAAAGGCGGAATCATGCTTGTATGCACTTAAAAACAAAACATTAACCATGAAATTCAAACCCTAGTAGATTGGTGAACCAAGACTCAACTCAAATCAAAGTGAGTTGAGAAATTATACCTTTGTAGATTCCTCTTTGCATAAGCAAAGGCTAATCACCCAAAGAGAGGGCCTTCATTCCTTGCATCTTAGATCTATGGATTTGGATGGATGAAATGGTTCTCCAAGTTCCCAAAATTGAGAACCTCTAAGTCTCTTCACCAAGGTTAGATTGGAGAAGAAATGAGTGACCTTGGAGTAATAGGATTGCTAGCTACACCCTCCAAGGAGGCCGGCCTCTTTAGAGAGAAAGGGAGACACATGTTCTCTCCAATTTTCTCTAAAAGAAACCCTAAATGAATTTTGGCTATAAAGTCATATTTATACCTACATTCATTTGAGTGGCAAACTTGTAATTAAGTCCAAAACCCACTCCTTTAACTAAATGGCCGGCCATAGGGTTTCATTGGGCTTTTAAGGCCTTTGTGAATTATTTGTTATTAAGTTGTCATACAACTTAAGTCAATGGGCTTGACGTTCGAAGCCCATTGGGCCTTGAGGCCCAAAACTAACCCGTGGTCTTTTAACGAACTTGATTTGTTTGATTAATTAACATACTAATTAATCCTTGCCATAAATAATTAAACCATTTAATTATTCTTACTCATCTCCATTGTTTCTTCAATCTCTGCCTTACACGGTGTACGATCCATTAGGTTCCTTTTAGCGAGGCAGTGGGCGATTAAAACCATTTCAAATCGATTGTGAATTGAAACTGACTTTCAATTCTCCCTTTAGTGATTATACACGTTTAGGGCTTCCACAAACCATGAGTGACACCTAGCAGCATATCATGGTTACCCAAGCAAATCAAAAGAGGTGGAGAACCTATTCAGTTTAGGATTACAATGCAATATGGTCTTTCTCTAATACAATACTCTTGACCACATTGTTTGGATTGATAGTTTATTCATGTCTACTATCCAATGTGATACATGTGCTTATATGATTACCTTGAATGAGATTTGGAACGACTTCTTAAATCTCATTCATACTCTGGCCAGAGATTCTTAATCATATCATAGAGTATTCTCCCCCAAACAGTTTGAAGGTTAGAGATCCCTTGTTGCGCATTCACTCGCCTTCATGGCTAAGTGGCTTAACCCCAACTATGCCGTGGACACCCTCGAATGGAGTGACTTTAACACAATCAAAGATCAAGGACTTAACCACAAGACAACTATGATTCCTCAGGTCAAAGGACTACTTTGCATTATCCCAACCATGAGTTCTCATGTGACATGAGTATGAGAACTCCTCGTTGATCGTGTTCAGTGGACTCATTCGCTATTGAGCACCTACATGCTTGTCTTGGTGTCAATCACACCAATGACTCGAGACTAGTCACTCTCACTAAGAGAAGAGATAGCATGTACTGATCTTAACGGACTGTCAATGCCCAATTAGCAATCCTATGATCAGGAACGTTTAGGATATGTATACGAAAGAGAATGGTCTCATTAATCTAACTTGTTTAAATCACATTCTCCTAATTACATATTCCTTGGACTTATCGTTTAAGCATATAACATTTATATAAGACGGTTTAAAACAATAATCTTTGCCCTTGATATTAAACTAGATTAGTTTAACATGTGAAATGTCTGTAAAGTATCATCATATGATTGGTTTTAGGGCACATTTCCAACACCTCTATCGAAACAACGACGATCTCATGTGCAAGATATTCGCTACCACTCTACAAGGTGAGGTGCAAGATTGGTTTTATACCCTACCGCCACAATCCATCCGGAGTTTCAACGAACCTTCTTTGGTTTTAACCAAAGAATATTCATCCCATCGCTCAATCAAAAAGAAGTCCAACCATTTGTTTAACATCAAGAAGAACCTAAAGGAGTTGTTTCGTGACTATATGAAGAGGTTCAAAGCAGAGAAGGCAATGATAGTCAGATGCAACGACTCGATAGCTAGAGCAGCCTTCCAAAAAGAACTTCCAGTAAATCACCTGTTATTCGGAAAATTGATCATGAAAGAAGATCTAACTCTGGCAGACTCAGTCGCTCTAGTAAAGAAGTATGCACTTTAGGACAAGGCTTGTTGATGAACATTTAAAGACTAAAGTTAGTACCCTACATCACCTCCCTACTATCCAAACCAGAAGCAGCGGAGGACTTATTCACAGTTTGACAATATCTGAAGCAGCAATAAGCTCTACCATTGTGCGAGAACAGCTAGCGGCCCGACTACCTGTATTTTACATTTCCAAAGCTCTCATTGATGCTATTAGAAATTCAAAAGCTAACTTTACCGATAGTTGCAGTAACCCGAAAGCTCAAGTTTTACCTTCAAACCCATGTAGTTATCCTCGTAATGCACTATTCAGCCCAATCCAGACACGCGATGATGAAGGCGTAAGACCTTGGCGAATGCAAAGTTTTTTTACGAACGCAACAACTCAGCCCAAAAGACACGCCAAGGGCAGACGAACACTGGAAGTACACACACAAAAGCAAGTTTTGTCCTCGTCACCCCAAAAGATTCTACATCAGAGCAACATGTACCGACAGTTGACCACCACTTCTTGCTACGTGTCACACGGTCCCTGTTGGAAATGTGCCCTCAAACCAATCCTATGATGATACTTTACGGACATTTCACATGTTAAACTAATCTAGTTTAATATCAAGGGCAAAGATTATTGTTTGAGCTGTCTCATATAAATGTTATACGCTTAAACGATAAATCCAAGGAATATGTGATTAGGAGAATGAGATCTAAAGAAATTAGATTCATGAGACCATTCTTTCGTAGACACATCCTAAACGTTCCTGATCATAGGATTGCCAATTGGGCATTGACAGTCCATTAAGATCAGTATGTGCTGTGTCTTCTCTTAGGGAGAGTGACTAGTCTCGAGTCATTAGTGTGTGTGACATCAAGACAAGTACGTAGGTGCTCAATAGAGAATGAGTTCACTGAACACGATCAACAAAGAGTTCTCATACTCATGTCACATGAGAACTCATGGTTGGGATAATGCAAAGTAGTCCTTTGACCTGAGGCATCATAGTTGTCTTGTGGTTAGGTCCTTGATCTTTGATTATGTCAAACTCACCCCATCCGCGGGTGTCCACGGCATCATCGGGGTTAAGCCACTTAGCCATGGAGGCAAGTGAATGCGCAACAAGGGATCTCTAACTTTCAAACTGTTTGGGGGAGAATACTCTATGATATGATTAAGAATCTCTGGCCAGAGTATGAATGAGATTTAGGAAGTCGTTCCAAATCACATTCAAGGTAATCATATAAGCACCCGAATCACATTGGATGGTAGACATGAATAAACTATCAAACCAAACAATGTGCTCAAGAGTATTGTATTAGAGAAAGACTGTATTGCATTTGTAATCCTAACTGAATAGGTTATCCACCTCTTCTGATTAGCTTGGGTAACCATGATATGCTGCTAGGTGTCACTCATGGTTTGTGGAAGCCCTAAACGTGTATAATCACTAAAGGGAGAATTGAAAGTAAGTTTCAATTCACAATTGATTTGAAATGGTTTTAATCGCCCACTGCCTCGCTAAAAGGAACCTAATGGATCGTACACCGTGTAAGGTGGAGATTGAAGAAACAATGGAGATGAGTAAGAATAATTGAATGGTTTAATTATTTATGGCAAGGATTAATTAATATGTTAATTAATCAAACGAATAAGTTCGTTAAAGATCTTGGGATAGTTTTGTACCTTAAGGCCCAATGGGCTTCGAACGTCAAGCCCATTGACTTAAGTTGTATGACAACTTAATGAATAATGATTCACAGAGGCCCAATTAGCCCAATAATACCCTAAGGCCGGCCATTTAGAGATGGAGTGAGTTTTGGATTTATTTACAAGTTTGCCACTCCAATGAATTAAGGTATAAATATGACTTTATAGCCAAAATTCATTTAGGGTTTTCTTTTGGGGAAAGGATGAGAACATAAGCTCTCCTTTCTCTCTAAAGTGGCCGGCCTCCTTCGAGGGTTTAGCTAGCAATCCTACTACTCCAAGGTCACTCATTTCTTCTCCAATCTAACCTTGGTGTAGACACTTAGAGGTTCTCAATTTTGGGAACTTGGAGAACCATTTCATCCATCCAAATCGATAGATCTAAGATGCAAGGAATGAAGGCCCTCTCTTTGGGTAATTAGCCTTTGCTTATGCAAAGAGGAATCTACGAAGGTATAATTTCTCAACTCACTTTGAGTTGAGTCTTGGTTCACCAATCTACTAGGCTTTGAATTTCATGGTTAATGTTTTGTTTTTAAGTGCATACAAGCATGATTCCGCCTTTTAATTGTTAATTGCATGCTATAGATGTTGCTTAAATGAACATGTTTTTCACAAAATTTCCTTCAAGTGGTATTAGAGCCTAGGTCTAGTAGTTGGTGAATCCTTTTGGGTTTTGTAGTTCATAGTCTTTGATTTAAATGTTGTAATATGTTACAAGCTTTATTCTTGCTTCTTTGAATGTAAATTTTGTTAGAAAATTCCCATCTCAAATGTTATAGATGTAGTTCATATGAGCATAAATATTGGAGCTAAAATTTGGTGCCATGTTTTTGGGAAAATTCGGCCAAATCCAAAGGGTGAATTTTTGGGTTCATGTTTGACTTGTTAAAAGTGTTTTCAAGTAACTTTTGGAACCCCTATGTACCCTAGTTTGGTTATATGTTATTTCCCTTAAGTTTGAGTGTTTTTTGGGATGTCTTTGGATGAAAAATGTTCATGAAACTTTTATGGGTTTTTCATGAATGTTCTTCATTGTTCTTGACATTTTAGCCAAGAACAAAAAGTTTGGTGTTTTGATTCAAAGTTTTGATTTATTTCATAAAGTCTTTGTTTTGTGCTTTATCAAATGTTTTAATGTGATTGAAATTTTGAAAGGTGATAGAAATGGTGATGGGTGTGTAAGAAGTACTTCTCTTACACACGCACCACTTGCATGAATTTATGTCACACACACCACTTGCATGGCTTTATGACTTTGTTGAAAAATTTCAAAATTTTGCATTCCTCACTCTCTCTAAAACCGGCCACCCTACCTGTGGGGTGCTTTTGGGGCTTTTATGTAATTACATAAAGTTTTGGTTCTTTTGTGTAATTTGTAGTTTGACCCAAAAGTTTACGTATTTACGTAAAGGCCCAAAATCATTAAAGGACAAATTGTTTTGTTCCTTTAATGATGTTTTTGCATTTGTTGAAATTTTTGGGTTCTAGTTGTAATTACATGAAGTAGTGGACTTTTGTGTTTTTACAAAGTGACCCCAAAAGTTTATGTTTTGCAATATAGCCCAAAAAGTTGTGGTAATTGCATTTTGGCCCAAATTAGGTTGAGAACAAAATAGTTTTGTCTCTTTAAATGAGAATTGGATTTTCATTTCATTTAGCTCCATTTAAATCAATTTTATGGATACAAAAACCAAATGAAAATGTTGCATTCAATTTAATTAGTTAAAGTGTTAATTAATTAAAGGGTGATTATGAACCTAAGCCTACGATAATTGAGCTATGTGAAAGGCCGTTTCAAATTTGTTTGAACCATGGGAATGTGTAGATTAGATTTTGGTTGTAATTTGATTTGATCAAATGTTGTAAAAGAGCATAAGCTCTTCTTTACTTTAAAGTAATTTGTATTATTCAAATGTTGTAAAGAGCATAAGCTCATCTTTACTTTGAAGTACTCCTTTCTTGTATTATTAGATATGCATGAAAATGGAGTAGAGGGTCCAACGCCCCTAAGACAACACGCCTTAATGTGATTAAACGCGTAACTAAAATCAATCACCATCCCTAGACCGAGATTCAACACTAGGCTCGTGTTGAATCTAAACAAAGGTTCATAGTCATCCTAAGGCCCTAAGGCAACTATATAGTCCATCAAATGAATGCAAAGTTTATGTTAGTAGTATCATATACTCTTGCTTTAAAAACCGTTTTATAAGCATAGTGGGAGTATTATATAAAACTAAATTCAATCAAATTGACCAATAGTTGTAATAGGACCAAAATTGTTTTAATAAAGATTAAAATGAATATTTATATGTGATGAGACCTAAAAACCCTCAACCAAACCATTATCAAGTTGAGAAGCGTGAGAGTGCATTGAACACTCTTTCGTGGCCTTCCACCATGGTAGGCTCTGATCGTTTGTGACTCGTACACCGGCTTCACCCTATCATGGGGGAGTACAAAGTGCGTGCTTACACTCAGGAGGAGTCTATATTCATACTTGATGTTGTGAAAGGTAGGCAACGAGAATGATCAATATCATATCATTGTGAGGTTGTTCTTGAACCCCTACCCGAACTTGCATGGTGGGAATGACTTAACTAAGTGCAATGGAGCCAATATCATATCATTGTGAGGTTACATTCTCTAGAGGCCAAATAAGATGGGTACTTGCAAGAGATGCAAATGAGTAAGCGTACTCTCTCATTATTATTAATGGTAGCCAATATCATATCATTGTAAGGTGGGCTTGGTAGTAGTGAGTCTCCCATACCCTACTAAGAGTTTCCTCCAAAACTCTCGAATTCCAATGAGGGATATGGAATTTGCCAAAAATAGTGGGTGGTGCTATTTGATTTAAAGACCCGGATCAAATGGTTTAAAATCAATCGATTTATATTCGTTATGTATTTATTTACCAATATATTTGCAAACGCTATCCAACACTTGACAAATAAAGGCCGAAAGCTTTAGTTTCCGGACTTGGTACTACAAAACCATAGATTGTCTTTAATGGCTTGTAAATGTACCTAAGTAGTCTCATCCTCACAATCTTCCTATTGATAATGTATCATTAGAAGAATATGTTAGAAAAAGTCTATCATAAAGAGGACAACACTTTTAATGTCATAATTCTTCAATTACAATTTGTTGTATGAAGAAATAAGAGTCGCTTTGAACAACTCTTAGTTAAATGCAAACATTAGTGCTTCTTTCTTTGTTACATGAACAGGGAACTTTAGAAGTAAGCACAAGGGCATGGACACTTTATGTGCCATGATTCTTCACTTACAAATTGTTGTATGAAGAAATGAGAGTTGCCTTGAACAACTCTTGAAAGTTTGTTATTATGTTTAGAACATAATGGTTGTTTGACAAAAATAGTCCATCAACATGGACTTATGATGATTTTGAATCATTGAGTGTTGAAGTGATAAACCACTTAACGAGACGGAAACTAGGCTAGGACTTCACCTTTATGTCCCTATCCTATTGGTTCACTAAGTTTATTGTAAACTATGTAGTGAACAATAAACACATGCTCTCCAAAATGTTTGATGTGTATAACACAATTGAAATAAGTTTCAAGAGAGATAGTGGGAGTTTAGGGACCATGACTATTGTAGTCAAAGGAGAAGTCAAATGAAGAAGATAAAATTAACTCCAAGGGAACAAACTTTCTTTATGAAAGAATGGACATTGGAAGGGGTATTTGCAAGAAATGTCTTGCAAGTGTCAAGAACACACCTTTCGAAGGTGTTGTAAATTGTTCTTGAATAGTTCAAAACAGTTGGTTCTTCTACTTGAATGCTTGATTCCGTATTAGTAACTACGTTTTACAATCGTTGTAAAAGTGTGACTAATAAGAAGTAGAAGATATATGAGAGAAGAAAAAGGTACTTCACATTCGGAACGTGAATAAAAAAAAGATCTCTGCAAAAGCAGATAGTACTTACTTCCTCATATGAACTAGCAAAGAAATTGGAAAAACTAAAGATTGTCTTTACATTCCAATTTTAAGGAACTTAATTCCGTCACTATAGTAGAGATGGATGAATGTTTTGTTTGACAAAACATTGTTCTTTATTAGTCAATGATTGGATTATAGTAATCTAATTGATTCTCTCTATAGTAGAGATGATATGGTAGTGTTAACTGTTTAGAATATAACGATGCATAAAACCCAAAAGGTTGCAAGGTAGTGACTAATCCCAACTGAGTTGTGATACCTCAAAAACATAAAATACGAGTTGGTCATAGATGGATGCTTTGGATCGTTAGATCCGGATCCAACACCTTCTTATTAAAATTGTATAGAGGCGAAATGTTCGAATCTTTATTCTTTTGGAAAGAAGAAAGAATCACAAAGTTGTTGAGGTTAATTCACTTAGATCTCTGCAAAAGCAGATAGTACTTACTTCCTCATATGAACTAGCAAAGAAATTGGAAAAACTAAAGATTGTCTTTACATTCCAATTTTAAGGAACTTAATTCCGTCACTATAGTAGAGATGGATGAATGTTTTGTTTGACAAAACATTGTTCTTTATTAGTCAATGATTGGATTATAGTAATCTAATTGATTCTCTCTATAGTAGAGATGATATGGTAGTGTTAACTGTTTAGAATATAACGATGCATAAAACCCAAAAGATTGCAAGGTAGTGACTAATCCCAACTGAGTTGTGATACCTCAAAAACATAAAATACGAGTTGGTCATAGATGGATGCTTTGGATCGTTAGATCTGGATCCAACACCTTCTTATTAAAATTGTATAGAGGCGAAATGTTCGAATCTTTATTCTTTTGGAAAGAAGAAAGAATCACAAAGTTGTTGAGGTTAATTCACTTAGTTGTTGAGGTTATTCTTTTGTATGACATTCACTGAAGATCACTCTCGGTTGGACTATAGTTTATTTTGAATAAACACAAGTCTGAATACTTTGCCAAAGGTTTCAAAGAATTCAAGAAATGTAAGTTGATGAGTAAGACGTCTAAAGTATTTGCCTCCTTAGATTTGATACAAGGAAAGATAACACTTTAGAACAGTTTCCTTGAATAATATCAAGGAAAGAAGCATCAAAAGATAATGGATTTCTCCATTAGGAGAAGAACGAACTTGAATAAGATTTAGTTCGTTGGATGTTATCAATTACCCATATATAGGATATATGCTTCTAAGACAATATGATTGTCAATTAGAAGATCTTCCAAAATTTTCATGACTCCATAAGATGTAGTTGGAAAGAAAGACAAATCTTAATCATGTTAAGATTTGGGGTTGTGTGCTAATAAGCAATATTTGTTTGAGAATTATCTTGTGGGTATCCTTAAATTAACATTTGGATATCACTTCTATAAACCAACTAACAAATGTTGTTTGTTGGGTAGTTCATTATAATCCTACACCAGGATTTGCCTAAGATAGAGCAAATGAACGAGAGATAGAACTCAAAGAATGGGTTCTTTGAGAAACAAGATAGTGATCAACAAATATAACAACCGAGTTCCTACACCACAAGCTCCAAGGTAGTCGAGAAGGATTTATAAACCGTCTCAGTTGAATGGTTTGAACTTTATGACTATGTCATAGAGTTACACCTCTTAATTCGAAAGAAATAAGAATGAAAATCCTTATGACTATATTGAGTGTATATACGATATATACTCAAGGAAATGGTAAAGTACCATTTGACCCGAAATAATGAAACCTCCATAGCTAATTGGTAGCTTAAGGTGACTACAATCAAAGAGAATGGTTGACTTTGAAGAAACCATCTTTGACGTAGTCTTAGTTTCAATTAATTCGAAGATTGCTAGCTACAACTAAATGGTGATTCAATGTTTAGACATAATATGGGTTTCCGAAACCATTATTAAGATAGTCTTGATAATATATGTCTAAAACTATGACTCACAAGACATGTAAGTTGTAGAGATCCAACCATCATGGATCTTAGCAAGCTAGTGGGAGCTATAAGCGTCTTATGAGAGAAAGATCAAATCGTTTGATTTCTCATAAAGATGTGAATGAATCTTTTCTTTACTAGGTTTACAAAAGATTAGTGGGAGTTAGTCATATTCCTAAATTTGAATATATATATATATATATGATATATTAATTTTGGAAATGAAAAGAATACTTCTTCGTTAAAGTTATGATTTTAAACATTCTATAACGATAGAATGTATATGGGAGACATAGTCTATAAACATGGGAAGTAAATCTACAATGATAGATTTCAAGATATAATTTGATTATATCAATCCCTAATAATAGACAATAGATGCTAGAAAGTTTCTCATATGATGATAAACTTCAATTAGAAGGACGACTCTAGTGAGACTAGCAAGTTGCCCTTCTCAAAGGGAACGTGCCTTTTAACTCCCAAAGAAATAATGCGTAAATAGAATCCTTTATGCATACGCAGAAAGGTGATTTATGCATACGCAGAAAGGTGATTTATGAATTTCATATTGTATGAAAACATTGATATGAGTTGTACCAAGATAGGTCCAAGACGATATCAGTGCAAGCCCAGGATTAGAACCACGACAACTGTCAAGTGAGTCCTTGAGTATTTAAGAAATACTAAAGGATAGATTCCTCAAAGAATGAGGAAGAATTAGAGTAACGTAATGGAAGCGTAAATGTATTAGATTATGAATCGAATCCATCATTGGATGTTTCTTCATTATGAATGAAGAGATAATCAGATATCTCTTTATTATGACTAAAAGAGATATTTGGATGGAAACATTAAAAGTAATGACTTTAGTGTGTTCCATTGTGAATGCAAAATATATTGCCATATAGAAGTTTACAACAATGTTGTTTGGATGGGAAAGTTCATTTATGAACTCTCTATTTGGTTCTAACCAGAAAGTGTCTGACACTAATGGGGCGATAGCTCAAGGCAGGAAATCAAGGTCTCATCACGATCCGAACTCAAATGAGAGACTGAACTACATGATTAAGAATCATGTATAATGGTGACGTCGTTATTCTCAAGGTTGCTTCTATGGATAACATATAGATATCCATTGTCTAGGCCTACTACTCAGCCATTTATGAAATGACTACAGAAGAGGTATCATCACTGATGACCAAGCTGATTGGCTCTAGTGCAAGTGGGAGATTGTTGGAAATGTGCCCTAAAACCAATCATATGATGATACTTTACGGACATTTCACATGTTAAACTAATCTAGTTTAATATCAAGGGCAAAGATTATTATTTGAGCCGTCTCATATAAATGTTAAACGATAAGTCCAAGGAATATGTGATTGGGAAAATGCGATCTAAAGAAGTTAGATTCATGAGACTATTCTTTCGTAGACACATCCTAAACGTTCCTGATCATAGGATTGCCAATTGGGCATTGACAGTCCGTTAAGATCAGTACGTGCTGTGTCTTCTCTTAGGGAGAGTGACTAGTCTCGAGTCATTGGTGTGTGTGACATCAAGACAAGTACGTAGGTGCTCAATAGAGAATGAGTTCACTAAACACGATCAACGAAGAGTTCTCATACTCATGTCACATGAGAACTCATGGTTGGGATAATGCAAAGTAGTCATTTGACCTAAGGCATCATAGTTGTCTTGTGGTTAGGTCCTTGATCTTTGATTATGTCAAAGTCACCCCATCCGCGGGTGTCCACGGCATCGTCGGGGTTAAGCCACTTAGCCATGGCGGCAAGTGAATGCACAACAAGGGATCTCTAACCTTCAAACCGTTTGGGGGAGAATACTCTATGATATGATTAAGAATCTCTGGCCAGAGTATGAATGAGATTTAGGAAGTCGTTCTAAATCACATTCAAGGTAATCATATAAGCACACGAATCACATTGGATAGTAGACATGAATAAACTATCAAACCAAACAATGTGGTCAAGAGTATTGTATTAGAGAAAGACCGTATTGCATTTGTAATCCTAAACTGAATAGGTTCTCCACCTCTTCTGATTAGCTTGGGTAACCATGATATGCTGCTAGGTGTCACTCATGGTTTGTGAAAGCCCTAAACATGTATAATCACTAAAGGGAGAATTGAAAGTAAGTTTCAATTAACAATCGATTTGAAATGGTTTTAATCGCCCACTGCCTCGCTAAAAGGAACCTAATGGATCGTACACCGTGTAAGGTGGAGATTGAAGAAACAATGCTCACATGGACGCACTACCGGCCTAGGCTTCGCCCTCGACCACCAATTCAAATGCTTTATTCTTATGGAGTATTTAGACGAGCCAAGCATAGAGGCGAAGCCAACAGCTGAGGTATCACAGGTTAGTACAACTCCAAACTAACAAGATTCTATTGTAGACTGCCTGGTCAATGGCACATTCCCCACGAAAAGATTGGAGTCTAGGAAGCTCCAAATCAAGGCAACACACTACTACATACAGAACGGCATTTTCATCCAAAAATTCTACACCATACCACATTGTAGACTTCCTAGTGCCTCCCAATGACTTGAAGGTTCTAAGCTCAGTCCACGAAGGTGCTTGTGGAAATCACTCCAGAGGTCGATCCTTAGCACAAAAGGATCTGAAGGCAGGCTACTACTGGCCTACCATGCACCAAGACGCTAAGGAGTTGTACAAAAGTATGACCGTTGCCAACGCTAGAAGCCAGTACCAGCACTGCCTACTACTGAGCTACACAGTCCTTAGCCGTTCATGCAGTGGGCAATCAACTTGGTATGACCTATGCTGCCTATTACTAGGGGCAAATGCATGATGATCGTGGCGAACGAGTACTACTTAGATAAACATAGAACGCTTTATATAGAGGAACATCATTTGCCGATTTGGTATCCCTCAATCCATTGTCACCAATAACGGCCAAGATATCCTCAAGGTAATAGGCGGGCCAAAATATCCAACAAGATGATCCTCGATTGGCTCAAGAAATCCCTCGCCAACAAGAAGGGAAAATAGCCAGACGATCCCCTGGATGTCTATGGGCATATCGAACCACCAAAATATGAGCAGCCAGACAGTAAGGAGATGGCCAAAAGCTTAGATCTAACGAGGAGAAGCGCGAACAGACCATCACTCGCATCGTAGCCTACCAACAACAGCTCATTTCCAGCTACAACAAAATGGCCAAGATCCGATAGTTCCAGCCTGAAGATCTAGTCCTAAGAAAAGCCTTCGTCACTGCCCGTAAAAAAAGGCTCTAAAAAAATACATCCCATCTAGGAAGGTCCGTACAAGATCAGTAGAGTAAGAGACAAAAGTAATTACACCCTCACCACCATGAAATGATAAAAAGATCAAAAAACAGTGGAGCGCCTACAATCTAAGGAGGTACCATGTATGACCTCCCATTACATCAAAGCCCGAAGACTCAAGCAGCTCGACGAGCACCACCTCACAAATCGACGACTATCCAGTTGTTAAGCAGTTCCAGCCTTACAGCTAAGTTCTTGTTCGTTTCACTTGTTTTTCAATAAGGAATTCAAAAGTAATCACAACTTGGCTCGTCTACATTCTTAGAACAACTAATCACTCCTGCACTTTAAAAGAAGATCATGCCCTTCTTAGGGACTTATCGCAGGAATTACGCCCTAAGGGACCAACTATGCTCTCCAGTGCGATAGTGTAAACTAATTGCTCTCCAGTGCAAGAGGGTAAACCAATTCCCCTACACCCACATAGGTCAGTTCTCTAAGACGGGAGGATAAACTCTACACTCTGAATATCCAAACGTGGATGAGCCTGGCTGCCCTAGTATAACTAGATGCACGATGGCTTGCGCCAGGATTCTTAGAAGTAGCCACAATGGTCTTTTTCAAGGCTTAGCTAACTAAAGGATTTTGGGCCTCTTGGACTAATCCGTGGGGAACCGGACCCTAGAGACGGAGAGGGCACATTACGTAGTACGCTCTATAGAAGGCTGCATGGAACCCTAAAGCTGCTACCGAGTGCACTAAGGTAGCCTACGGTTTCTAAAAAACTGCCTACGGCTTGCCCTTCAAGCAGTGAAACCATGCTAGACTTATACAGCCGCACATTCTTGTGAAAAGTTGAACAAGCTAGTGTGCATATACGAAGCTTTATACAATGCCGACATGCTACGTAGTTGATAAACTTCACCTCTGCCAAACGCAGAACAACCTACACCAAGTCTTAAAGTGTTGTAATACTTGCTATGTAACCTACGGAATTGGAGAAAGTCAAGGTTAACAGCTTTGTCTACTTCTGTAAGTAAGGCATCCGACTGCCAAACCTATGGCTAACAACTTTGCAAAGTTCTAGACCAACACTTACAGCTAGATAGGCTATGTGGGCCTATCTGCTTATAGAAAAGTAGCACGCCTACCACTGGACTATAAAGTCTAAAGATTAGGGCATGAACAAAAGAAGTGAAGATGAAGAAAAGCGAAGGAAACATGTTTATAAACAACTAGCAAATGCCAAAGGAGTTCAAGCAAAACAAGAGCTACAAGGAAAAATAAAGAAAATCCTAAAGGCTACCTAGAAGACTACACTTCAGCAGCTTGGACATCCCACGACTACTCGGTCGCCACACCTTCAGCAGCCACAATGCTCTTAGCAGTGGCATCATCCAGCGCTTCACCCCTGGTGCCCCAGCCTGGGCACCAACTTTTACCAATGAAAGCCACAAAAGTAAAAGCAAACAAGTCTTCCGAAGAAATAAATAAGGTCTTGAAACCTGGAGCCCATCATTCTCACCCTTTAGCTGCACATCCTTCTCGAGCATACCAACATGGACGCGCTACAAATCATCCATTTCTTTCTTCAGACTTTCGTTGATCTTTAGTACACCTTGAAGTTCCAACATTTGGGCTTCAAGCCTATCGACGATTCTCTTGAAGTGGATCACCTGATTATAAGAAACAATCAACTCTTCATCATTTACATAAACAGTGAAACAAAGTTCAGGAATTGCAAACTTAAGATGTTGAATCTGAGGTATGCAACATCTAATCTCCTTCTTGCACTTTCATACTTCAAGTCAACAATATCTTGATGAGTGGTCTCAAGCTACAGGGAAGCAGGGGCAGAAATATTAAACCCCTTCAAAGCATCAAGCTCAGAATCCAACCTCTTGATCTTCTCGGTCGAGGAATAAGCTTCAACTATCATAGTCTTCACCACCTCCTTGGCAACCTTGCTATATCTGCATCATAGTAAGCAGAGTAGTCGTTCTATACTGGGTCATGTGCTTTGTAAATAAACTTGGGCAAACAAACCTTTCTAAACGCCATCAACAAACTTGGCACAAGCATCCATGTCTTCAAGCAGATCTGGTTTCAAGAGCACACAAATCTCAACAGCCTCCCCAGAAGCAGGCTTAGTGGATTTCTCACAGCTGCTCACGTGAGCAATCTCGTCCTCCCCAGCAGGTGAATAAGTCCCAGCAGTAGACGGAGTGGGCCTTAGCGCCACTTTAGTAGTAGAGTCCATCTTGTCGCTCTTCATAATAGCAAGCCTTTCCGAATGAGAACCAGACTTTGCTCCCAATGGATGTCTTGGCACAAACTTCAGCACTGGGGGCATGACAAGACTTATACTTTGAGCAATACTATCAATAATCGTATAGGCCATTCTCGACATGGCAGGCGCCACATGTTTAGATCTAGCAGCCCCTTATTTTTCTTCCTATTGGAAGAAGTCATGTCAATCATAGGACTTTCAGCAGCAAACGGATCCTCATACGCAGCGGAAGAAGTTTTCAGATTTCTCAACTAGCATCTCTTCAGTAGGCGAGGAAGATCTCTTCTTTCCACCTTCATTCATAATAGGCTTCACGACAACGTTCAGACGAGCCAATGCATTCACCTTAATCCTTTTTACCTTTTTTCTCGGAAGCAACTCACTTTTCTTCGGGCGAATAGAACTAAGCAATCAACGCCATTCACGGTACTCAACAGGGGAGCTCAACCCATACTGGCTTTTCCCTCATTTTTTTCTCTCAGACCAGCAGGCAGGAGGCCTGCATGCTCAGCATTCTAGCAGCCCATGAAACCCGTGACCTTTTCATTTCTCTTAATCGCTTGCCTGGCTCGCGTCAGGACCAAGAGCCCAAAGGACAAGAACCATGTGACTCGCCTAGTACTGCACCTCAACGCCTCAATCCGCAGCCCCAGCCACGCATGTTGTTCTTGGCACTAGCCAAAGCTAAGCGGCCTAAGCAGTGGTCCCTGCCACAACACCTCCTTAGCCCATGCCGAGCCGACTCCTGGCCCATGCTAGCCAAATTACCACACCACCCCGACAGCTGCCCCACGACACCACTATCCAAGAAGAAGATAAGGAAAATTAAAGTTTTCTTACTTTGATGCGGCACGAAGAAGACGAAGAAAGCAACGAAAGATGGTCATTTGCAAGGGCAAGATGTTGAAGATTGCTAGAAGATGGGGAACAAATATCCTCTAAGCTCTCTCTTTTGTAGGGTAGAATAAATTGCTCTCCAAAGTTGATTTAATAATGGAAACTTTATTTCCCTTTTCCTTTATTTTCTGATGCACCCTAGCTTTAATTCTTAGGGTTTTAACTTACTTTGCTATATAAATAACATATTGCCGCACCCTTTAGGGCTCTCTTCTCTTCTCCTTAGCCATTCCATCCACCTATCAACCTATCCATCCTCTATCACACATCACCACAGATTCTCTACACACCCCTAACCCTCTCTACGTAACCTGCCGCAACCCTTAGACCATTCATTCACCAATCTACATATCCATTCACTCCCATACACAATTCCAGCCATTCTCCTTTCCTTGTCGCAGCCCCATTCAACCTTAAGACATCTCTAACCCCTTCATTCAGCCATAAACATCCATAGTCACTTGTGCCGCAACAAGGTGGGGAAGAAGAAGGGCTTTTGACATTTCAAGCTTGAAGATTGAAGCGTTTTAGGTGTACTTCGTTCTTGTTTTCAATGTCTACTTTATTATTCTCTGATTTTGTGTAACTATGAGCAGCTAAACCCCTACTTAGCTAGAGGGAAGTTCGAAGCCATGAACATCCTTGAGATATGAATTGATTTCTTCCAATTGTGATTTGATAAGTTGTGAATGCAATTCAATTAACTGTTTTCTTCAAAACTGATTCTTGTATGTTGATTAAGGATGCATACTTAGTTTTCATGCATGAATTTGATGCTAGAATATAAATGAGTTTCACCTAATCATTACAAATTTATATTCATGAGTAGTGAAGGTTGCTAGTCACAATCGCATTAATTGAATTCTTGGCAAACGTATCATGCATTCATAGTTACAAATGTCTCGTCAACACTTATGATTTTCATGGAACGTAATGATCTCTGATTGTATCTCTATTATGCATTCATGTAGGGGACCTTTGGAGAATGATTTGGGTTGTCGCATGCATTCATCCAATTCAATGAGTAAAGGAAAATCTGAGGGTTAATTAGTGCATCACGGTTAATCTAGGGTGTTGAGCTTCATAATTTATTGAAAAGCAATTGGAAATTGATTCATGTACAAGTGTGTCATGTGTGAAGAATGGACTAGCTAATCTATCAACCATCTTATTTCCCAAAAATTCGTTTTACAATCTTTTTAGTTTTAGAATTTGTTTGTTTCAAATTCATCAAAACCAATACCCCCCCTTTTACTTTCCTATTTCAAAGTGTTTAAAATCTGTTTTTATGTTTTTTATTTTTATGTTTTTGAGTCAGTTTAGAGGTTATTAGCAAGCCCTCCTAATCCCCGGTCCAGAACGATCCCTACTTGCATCTTTACTACAATTTGACAACAAGAGGGTTTAATTTGAGTGTTGGATTATTTCACATCAACTGGGAAATTGCTCTTCTAAAAGGGAATGTCTCTTTTGACTCCCAAAGAAGCATAATGCATAAATAGAATCCTAGGATCAAAACGGTGATTTATGTATTTCATATTGTATTTCATATTGTATGAAAAATGATGATATGAGTTGTACCAAGAACGGTACAAGACAATATCAGTGCAAGCCTAGGATCAAAACCATGGCAACTGTCAAGTGAGTGCTTAAGTATTTAAGAAATACTAAAGGATAAATTCACCAAGAATAAGGAAGAATTAGAGTAACACAATGGAAGCGTAAATGTATTAGATTATGAATCTAATATCGTATCCATCATTGGATGTCTCTTCATTATGAATGAAGAGATAAATGGATATCTCTTTATTATGACTAAAGAGATATTTGGGTGGAAACGTTATAAGTAATGACTTTAGTGTGTTCCATCATGCATGCAAAATATATCGCCGTATAGAAGTTTACAACAATGTTGTTTGGATGGGAAAGTTTATTATAAAGGGCAAAGATTATTGTTTAAAGCCGTCTCATATAAATGTTATATGCTTAAATGATAAGTCCAAGGAATATGCAATTGGGAGAATGTGATCTAAAGAAGTTAGATTCATGAGACCATTCTTTTTCGTATACATACCCTAAACATTCTTGATCATAAGATTGCCAATTGGGCATTGACAGTCCGTTAACAGCAGTACGTGCTATTTCTTCTCTTAGAGAGAGTGACTGGTGTCGAGTCATTGGTGCGACTGACACCAAGACAAGCATTTAGGTGCTCAATAGAGAATAAGTCCACTGAACGTGATCAATGTGGAATTCTCATACTTATGTCACATTAGATCTCATGGTTGGGATAATGCAAAATAGTCCTTTGACCTGATGCATCATAGTTGTCTTGTGGTTAGGTCCTTGATCTTTGACTATATCAAAGTCACTCCATCAAAGGGTGTCCACGACATAGTTGAGGTTAAGCCACTTAGCCATGGAGGCAAGTGCATGCACAACAAAGAATCTCTAACCTTCAAACCGTTCGAGGAAGAATACTCTATTATATGATTAAGAATCTCTAGCTAGAATATGAATGAGATTCAGAGAGTCATTCCAAATCACGTTCAACGTAATCATATAAGTAAGAGAATCATATTGGATAATTGACATGAATAAACTATCAAACCAAACAATGTGGTCAAGAGTATTGTACTAGAGAAAGACCGTATTGCATTGTAATCCTAAACTAAATAGGTTCTCCACCTCTTCTGATTAGCTTAGGTAGCCATGACATACTATTTGGTGTCACTCATGTTTTGTGGAAGACCTAAAGGGAGAATTGAAAGTATGTTTCAATTCACAATTGATTTGAAGAGTTCTAATCACCCACTGCCTCGCTAAAAGGAACCTAATGGATCGTACACCGTGTAAGGTAGAGATTGAAGAAACAACAGAGATGAGTAAGGATAATTAAATGGTTTAATTATTTATGGCTAAGATTAATTAATCAAACGAATAAGTTCATTTTAGCTTTTGATTAATTATTAGACCTCAAGACCCATTGGGCTTAGAACCGTCAAGCCCATTAACTTAAGTTGTATGACAACTTAATGAGTAAAGACTCAAAAGTGCCCAAACAACATAAAGCCTTTAGAAGGCTGGTCATATTATGAATGAAATGGTTTTGGTTCTTTTTGTCACTTAAGTGAAGTGACTATATAAAGGACTTTATAGCCAAAATTCATTAGGGTTCTCTCTTGAGGAAATTGGAGAGAACAAAAGCTCTCTTTTTCTTTCTAGGAGGCTGGCCTCCTTGGAGGGGATTTACTAGTATGAATCCTCCACCAAGCTCACTCATCTCTTCTTCAAGTCCTTCCTTGGTGTGGAAACTTAGAGGTTCCCTTTCTTGGAGAATCCATTCATCCATCTTCCTCCAAGAAATCCATGGAGCTAAGAAAGGAATGAAGGCCCTCTCTCTTGGGTAATTAGCCTTTGCTTATGCAAAGAGGAATCAACAAAGGTATAATATTTCTTAACTCACTTTGTTCTTGAGTTGAGTATTGGATCACCACAACTATTAGGCCTTGAATTTCATGGGTAAAGTTTTGTCTTTGAGTGCATACAAGCATGATTCCACCTTTTAATTGTTAATTGCATGCATAGATGTTGCTCAAATGAACTAGTTTTCACAAATATTTCCTTCATTGAGGTGATTTTGGTGTTAGACTTGCTTTGGTTCTAAATCTGTAATCTAAACCAAGTGTCATTTCTCTTATTCCTTTTATGTCTCCCCAAAAGAAAATATCAAAAAAGGGGGGTGTAGGAACATCAAAAACAACAAAGGAGGGTTTACTTCAAGAAATATTATCATTGATCAAGAGAAAATCTCTTCAAAAGTATCCTTTCATGCAATGTCATGGGGTGTTTCAATGTCTCAAATTCCCTTTGTTGGGTCATACATCAATCTTTTCATAGTTTAGAATGGTGGTTCATAAATTTTACACCTTTTCTCACATGACATTGGCATCTCTCAATTGATGTCTCACTCAAAGTCTCACAATATGTGCTCCCTTCATTCAAGGCTTTTGCCTTATTTTACACGCCATGTACTTTGTTTATATTATGTAGGAAGTGTTGCCTCTTAAGGTCAATGAATTTTTAAAAGCTTGGTTAAAATTGGCATGACCTTTCTTGGTTAAGTGCTTGGATCTATGATTTTAAGATGGCTATCACAAATCCTTTCTCCCATGCTTTGACACATCACTGCAGGATTATAAGCTTGTGTTAATCTCATTATTAATGTTTGCGTATGCCCTTGAAGATTTGTCCATTGAGAACTGCATTGCATGTCTACTTTTCGTGTTCTTCAAATTGCATATCTCTTGGAAGCATAGATATTCAAACTACATTTTAGTCCATTATCTTCTGGTTGTTATGTTGTTGGTTATCTATTAGTGCAAATCTCTAATTATATGTGGTCATCTTGTTCAAGAGTTTGTTCATATTGCAAGCATCATTTATGGGGGAGTTTTCATTATGGGAGAGTTAAATCTCAACCCATGCATCTTTTTGTGCTTCTTATTTCTAGTCTAATTGTTTCAACACTTTGCTTGGGCTTATCCATATGATCTTATTGCAAATTCTTTATCCGTTGTGCTCTTGTTGTTTGTGTCTTGTGTATTTGCAGCAAATTTGACTACTTTGTGCATTTTTTCCACCATGTCTTTGTCTTAACATGACAAAATGGGGGAGACAAATAAAAATTTCATTGTGTTTCATACCTTGCAAGCCTTTTCTAACCCATGATAATTTTCACTTGTTCTTGGCAAGAGTAGTTCATGTGCATGATTCATTCCTTGGCTCTTCTCTTGAGCGTGGGTGAGTGAAATTATTTCTAGGTTTGGAGTATTTTGTCAAGGAAAATCAAAGGGGGAGATTGTAAAGTCTAGTCTTAAGTGTTTGGTTTCCCTTGTCAAATATTGTATTTGTGTACCAGATGCTCAATTTAGTTTTAGACTAGATTATCTAATTATGGGATGCTGCTACTGGGATTAAACATTCAAGGATGTGGCTCACCTCACTTCAAAAGGTTTGTTCATGCATGTGCATTTCATATCTATATTTGTGTTACATCTTGTCTATCTAATCAGTTTTACGCACTGACTTCAAGTTGTTTAGGCACACAAATTAAGACAACCTACATAGGGTGATTGACACCTTTCTGCTGGTAGTCAATTTCTAGCCATTGATCTGCCTAGATCTCTTTTGCAACTCACAAGTGTCCTTGGGACAAGTTGGCTAATAGAAAATCTGATTTCCTTGGGTATATTTGTTCTCTAGAGTTTCAGTTTGAACTTGGGGGTTTAAAATTTATTTTTAGAGAGATAGAGTTGCCTTAAATGCCTTGAGCTTGCATCTTCTCCATTTATGAACCCTTGCCAAATCTTCTTCATGCATTAAACACCTAATCATTGTGCATTAGGGTTGCATTGTTTTAAGGTTTTGCATTAAAGTCTTGGTTTGGCTTTAAGCTTTAAATCCGATTTTTAGACCAAGTTTTAGGTTTCAAGTTAGATTCTTCCTTCAACTGTTTGACTGGAGAATCTGACTGATCATTTGAATCCAAATTTTATACGCATATCATAAAATCATATCATATCATTGATTGTGTTGATCTCGGTGCCAAAAGGTGATGAGCTCAAGAGGAGTTGCCACTTCATGAAGACCGAAGAAATCCATCTCATGTAAGGCAAGGTTGCACAAAGGTAAAGCTGCTTCCTAGATAGGGAGCTAGGAAATGAGCTTATGTGATCTTTGTATGAACCTTTGTTTACACTAGTGGATTGGACTCAATGGAGAGTCCCCGACTTTTTAACCGAGAGGTGGGTTTTTCCGACCAAATATATCTTGTGTTCAAGTTATTTTTATTGTGTCACACATCTCACATACATATACATGATACATGTATTTTGTTGAACATTTAAATGGTATGTGCTCACAGTCATGCTCACTTAACACATTAATAACTTGCAACAAATAATAGCCTTGCGGACTAGGATAGTTTTTGGGAATTGAAATTAGTATTTGAATGTTCGATTTATTGACTAACAAATCTTAGTTGACTAGCAGGCTTGACTAGTCAGTCTAGCAGATTATAAATTCTATATACATGATATTCCACCTGGTACCAATTGTGACATCCCACATCGCCCATAGGAGTGATCCTTAAATGTATATTCCCATCCCTACCTAGCGACGAGGCCTTTTGGGAGCTCACTGGCTTCGGGTTCCGTCAGAACTCTGAAGTTAAGCGAAAAGGAGGCCAGAGCACTCCCAGGATGGGTAACCTACTGGGAAGTTGCTCGTGAGTTCCCGAAAACAAAACCGTGAGGGAATGGTAAGCCCAAAGAGGACAATATCGTGCTACGGTGGTGGAATGGGCCCGGGATGTGGTGAACCCAGGCTGGGATGTGACAATTTGGTATCAGAGCCAATCTCTGGCCAGAAGTGTGCCGACAAGGACTTCGGGCCCCTAAGGGGGGTGGATTGTGACATCCCACATCGCCTAGGGGAGTGATCCTTAAATATATATTCTCATCCCTACATAGCGACGAGGCCTTTTGGGAGCTCACTGGCTTCGGATTACGTCGGAACGCTGAAGTTAAGCGAGAAGGAGGCCAGAGCACTCCCAGGATGGGTGACCCACTAGGAAGTTTCTCGTGAGCTCCCAAAAACAAAACCGTGAGGGAATGGTAAGCCCAAAGCGGACAATATCGTGCTACGGTAGTGGAACGGGCTCGGGATATGGTGAACCCGGGATGGGATGTGATCGCCCAGGGGAGTGATCCTTAAATGTATATTCTCATCCCTACCTAGCAACTAGGCCTTTTGGGAGCTCACTGGCTTCGAGTTCCGTCGGAAATCTGAAGTTAAGCGAGAAGGAGGCCAGAGCACTCCCAGGATGGGTGACCCACTGGGAAGTTGCTCGAGAGTTCCCAAAAACAAAACCGTGAGGGAATGGTA
This sequence comes from Malus sylvestris, assembly GCF_916048215.2. Classification (NCBI taxonomy): domain Eukaryota; kingdom Viridiplantae; phylum Streptophyta; class Magnoliopsida; order Rosales; family Rosaceae; genus Malus; species Malus sylvestris. Next base: position 17,096,012 of record NC_062269.1, read on the forward strand.
AGCCCAAAGCAGACAATATTGTGCTACGGTGGTGAAACGGGCCCGGGATGTGGTGAACCCGGGCTGGGATGTGACACCAATTTCATAAAAGAACAAGGTAATTGTAGTATAGTTGGCTCTAATAAGGTCATTCTCCATAGGAATTATTTAAAAAAAATTATTGTTAAAACCAATTCTTTATTAATTATTTAAAACAAAGTTTAGAAAGGTTGATTTTGGAATTCAAAATAATAAACACGAATTTTAATTAAAACAATTTAAAAGATTCAGCAAAAGGAAAATAACTAAAAGGAAACGGTTTTGAAAATCATTATAAAAGCACTAGAGTTCTGCCATCACCTTAACACTTTCATGTAATTTAACCAATTACTTATGAATCACACATGCGTCTTTGAAGGTTAGATTTTCCTTATGCATATTCTCCTCGTGATAATCAAGCAAGAACGTATATATAACATGCATTCCGTCAAGACTCATTAAACTTTGTGAAAATCTTTTGAAAAACCATGCAATCCCTAAGAGTGTGATATACGCCTTAAGTGAATTACAATTATCAATCACAAGAAACCCTACTCAATCCTCCGGTGATATTCTGACTGAATTGCATTCGATTACTTATCTATCATCCTATATAGAGACAATTTAAACACAATGATTAATAATTCAAAGTATGCATGCATAATATCATAAGCAATTAAATACTGATTACATATTCATGCTAAGACTCTTGGCCTCGCCTTAGACAAAGAAAGTTACTTACGTGTATTCATAATTAAGATCAAAGGAAATTTTATTGAATAGAAAAAAAGTGAAAACACCTTATAGAATAAAGTCTTCAATTTGCCAGAGCCTTCGACAATCTTCTCAAAGTTGTGTAGAGAATTCTATAAGCCAGTACCTTTATTATATACTACTACAAGACAAAATCCATCCTAGAAATGGTCTTCTAAAAACTAAGAAACAAAATAAGCTAAGAGAAACTAGAAAACAATTCCTAGTCAAACATGGATAAACTGCAAGTAAACTCATCTGCCACGTTTTAGACCGTAGAAACCTCCAAAAACAGGCTCAAAATGACTCTTTTTAAACTTTGAGATGTCCTGTACATATTTTTAGAAGAACCCATTGCCAAAAGACACCATCTTGGAAGCCAAAAAGCCTAAGTAAGCCCAAAACGTTACTTTGACAACTTCGCTTGCTAGTCTTTTATTTCATCGCCTTAAAATAACCGCTTAGCTTCGCATCCTGGGCTCGACTCCGCCATAGCACCATATTGTCTGCTTTGGGCCCCGACCACGCCCTCACGGTTTTCTTTCTAGGAACTCACACGAGAACTTCCCAGTGGGTCACCCATCCTAGGATCGCTCTCACACGAACTCACTTAACTTCGGAGTTTCGATGGAACCCGAAGCTAGTGAACTCCCAAAAAGCCTCGTGCTAGGTAGAGATGGGAATATACATATAAGGCTTACAGGATCCACTCCCCAGAACAATGTGGGATGTAAGAATCCACCCCCTTAGGGGCCCGACGTCCTCGTTGGCACACTTTCGGCCAGTGATTAGCTCTGATACCAAATTGTCACATCTCGGCCCGGGCCCCCACCACATCCTGGGCTTGACTCCACCGTAGCACGATATTGTCTGCTTTAAGCCCCGACCACGCCCTCATGGTTTTGTTTCTGGGAACTCACACGAGAACTTCCCAGTAGGTCACCCATCATAGGATTACTCTCGTGCAAACTTGCTTAACTTCGGAGTTTTGATGGAACTTGAAGCCAGTGAGCTTCGAAAAGGCCTCATGCTAGGTAGATATGGGAATATACATATAATGCTTACAAGATCCACTCCCCTGGGCGATGTGAGATGTAACAATGATTGTGACAACCCGTCCCTAATTTTACAATTTTATAAATTTTAAAAGCGTGATTTTTCGAAAATGCCCTTAGAGGCGAGGGTGTTGACTTTCGTTGACCAATGTATAATGAGATGTACGAAATATTCCTTTAGTGTATTCTTGAAGTACTCGACGATATGGACGCATAGGCACAAGCATAAGTGAATTTGGAGTTACGGTTAAAGTTGTATTGAGTTACGAACCCGAAAGTGTTTTGAATAAAACACTATTTTTATTACTAAATGATTTTTATGCCACATGTGTGTGGTTGAGTGGGACAAATAAGGGAGTCAGGGAGTAGAAGAAACAGGGAGGAAAGGGAAGGCTACTGCCCAATCGGAGGAGAGGAAACGAGATGTGGTTTGCCCAATCAGGAGAAGAAGAAGAAGGAACTGTCCAATTAGGAGAGGAGAAAGGAAATCCACCGCGTGCATACAGCTCGATGACCTTCCAGCTTGTATCTCCACCCAAATTTGATAGGTTTTTGTTCTCGTATCACCGAGATCGAGCTAGTTGAGTTTCTGGTGTACACGGCAGCAATTCGCCATTTCTGAAGCCATCATTGTCGATTACCACTACAATTAGTCTTCCCTTGGACCCAGGATCAAGACCCAACCAGTGGTTGGGGCGGCGGAGCTTCGGAATCAACGAATCGAAGCACACCTTTTATAGGGTTTCCGGCGGGTTTGAGACGAATTGGATCACTTCCTGGCTGAATTGGACCTCGGCCCAGGTATAAAAATTGTTCCTCGCGTGGGCTGAGGCCCCACCTACCATTCCTAGACTGATTTGTTTACACTAATTTCATATGTGAGGTTCGATTGACGAAATCTCGTTGTAAGACTGTAGTTTTGATAGAGACCGCCACTTGGATATTAAATGAATCGACGATTCAACTGTTGGATCGTGACCAAAATTTAATGCTTTGTAACGTAATATTTGATGACCAAGGAAACTTACGGATGGGGAATCCGACATGGGGATTTTCTCGAATTGGGTTTGTAAGCTAGTAAAATAAAATGTCAGCTACCACTTAATTCTAGCAATTGGCAGAGATCCGACCGTTGGATCATAATGAAATTTTAGTATGATGTTCTAGAAGCATAATGTGGATCTTTGGAAGCTACGGATCAGAAATCTGAGGTGCGGATCTTCTAGATTGAGTTACGTAGCATTGTGGATCCTACCGTTGATCTTTGACCGACGGTTGACTTTTGGTCAATGGGTTTCAAATCATTCTAGAACGTCCTTAGGGATGTATTTTATGTAAGTTGCATGTTCTATTGATAGGAATTATGAGACGTTATTTGATAATTGTTCTAGACGACTATGGTTCGTGACGCCTCAATATTCGAGCTAGAGAATTGTAGCGCAGACTTCAGGTGAGTGGGTCTTTTCCTTTTTATCGTATATATATAATTGATAGTTCCACAAACGTTTTTAAATTGATTTATGCATTTTATGCCATGTCATATATATATATATATTCTCTAAAATACTATGATATGGTTGAGTTTTAGATTGCATCATGGCATAACCATATGCATATTACCTACATATAATTGTTGTTAATGCCTTGAAGTGCTAAGGTGAACGCGGGACATACATGTAAGTACAGGTGAGTTTATGGTGTTATTTGAAATGATTGAGTTATGGCATGACTATATTAGTGTTTTATGCAACTCCGACACTGTCGTACAAATTGCAATATTAGGCAACTCCGACATTGTCCTATAGGTTGCAATAGGCAACTCCGACACTGTCGTACAAGTTGCATTAGGCAACTTCGACTCATGTGTTATCATAGATTGATTTATGAGTCATACAGGTTGGATTAGACAACTTCGACTCATGTGCTATCATAGATTGATTTATGAGTCGTACAAGTTGCGTTAGGCAACTCCGACTCGTGGGTTATCATAGATTGATGAGCACCTGATTTTATTATGTTGTTGCCGATATGTACTGATTTCGAATATTTCTGGATTTACTGATGATTTACATTTGATTTCATACTTATACGTAGTATGATTTCCTGGAAACTATACAGGTATTACAGCGAAGGGTTATATCGTTTAGAAGGTCTTTATTAAAGCTTTATTTTCAGGCCTTCTCACTCTCGTTTTTTTTTTCCCTCCAGGTTCTAGTAGCATAGTTTTTGTATCGACGATGATTCGTGGCAAGTCTTGGTACTGGAGATTACCTTCAATGGTATGATTTTCAATCCACTATACTATACTTTACTTATGCTTTGATGTCACGTGTGAAATGGGTTCATTCCCTGTCACAACGCACTCTCGTATTTAGGCACTTTTAGGTTTAAATGTATTCACATATTCCACATCACTACACTTTATGGCTTTGTCACCTTCCAGGTGTCGGCCAGCACAACCCGATTCAGAGTCCTAGTGGACAATTCGGGTCGGGATGTGTCAAAGACTCACGAACATCATTCAATAGTAATCACTCCCATATTCATTTGTTTGATCACGTTTTGTCCAAGAAGAAGTCACAAGTTCTACATTGGAAATATAAATCAAAGTATCAAAATATCATCAAAATAATTACCAAAATATACTGAGAATAAGATAAAGTATATAATATAAAATAGACTCATCAGGAGGCTGCCCTGTCTCAGGGCCAATACATAACACAAGCTTCTTTGAGGACTTACAACACGGCTCTTAGCCCTTTTTTTTATTTTTTATATTTTATAGATCGCCCACCAAGAGGGATTGCCTGCGCAAGACTCGAACTTATGCTGTGATCTAGCAAAGAAAACGATCATTATCGACTCAACTAACCCACATTGGCAGTTGCATTAAAGGAGAAAACTTTTAAGTCAAAACTCAACTTTTTTTTTTTTTGTCAAACGATAGATTTTGTTAGATTGGTGTTACATTAGCTATTGATAGGGTTTGAACCCATACTGTCATGCAATGGCTCAACACATTTCCATCACTTGCAAGTAAGTCAACTTTGAATTTTAATAATTTGTGTATGTGCATTGAAGATAATTCGACTCGAAATTACAATGTTATTTTCCTTGTTGGAATGATACCATTGGAGGTCTCAAAAGTGGACTCTCCATGGGCTCTCAGACACATCATGTTTTTTACATAATATTTTATAATATTAGTACATTATTGACGTTAGGCGACAAAAAGTTCATAAAAAATACTACTTTTGAGAAAATTCCTTTAAATACATTTCTCGTATAGCATTATCACATGACGTGTGGGTAATCAATGCCTTATAAATATGTTGGGTGCTTCCAAAACCCTCCATAGTTAAACAAAGAGTCCAAGACGCATAAATCCTTGAAAGTATGATCTAGGAGTGGGTTTGAAAAACCGAAAAGGCCTATTAACTATACAACCCTACGACTTACTCTTTCTCCCTCCTACTACCAATAGTCAAATGACTCTCTCTCTCTCCCTAGAGCAATGAGCACAGTGACTTTTTATTTAGGCCTTGTATATGAGGTTGCCTTTCATGGGTCCGGCTTGATGTGTGTGCCGTTACATTTCTCCCCGCCAACGAAACGAAACAACACACCGAAAGCACAAAACAAAAAAGAAACAGTAGAAAGAAAGAAAAGATTTTCCCAAAATCCAATATATTTATACAAAAAAAAACAAGCGTGAAACCCACTCTGCTCTATTTTCACTGTGTCTGCTGCTGCACCACTACACCACAACCCAAAGCAAAAAATACAGAGATAGAGCGAGAGGGAGGGAGAGAGAGAGAGAGAGAGAGAGAGATATGGGTGTGAGAGTGATGGGCTTTTCTTTTGTATAATGAGCAGAGGAGTAAAACCTCTTCTTCTCGGAAGAAGATTGCAATGAATCACAACCAACACCGAAACCCACAAAGCCGTTCACTTTTACTGGATGCTTTGCTCTGTGAGGAGGACAAATGGGAGGAGCACGACGACGACCAAGGAGAAGTAGTGGAACAAGAAGTGAGTAGTGGTGAGAACTACAACAACGGCGTCAGTGGGAAAAACCCAAACTGCCCTTCTCTGTTTCCCATGCTCCTGTTGGAACAAGATCTGTTCTGGGAAGATGAGGAGCTTGTCTTTGTTTTTTCGAAAGAGGAGCTGCAACAGACGCATTTCGCCAAACACTTGGAGAGCTTGGGGAAAGAGGAGTCGTTGATCTCCATGGCTCGCCGTGAAGCGGTGCTGTGGATGCTCAAAGTGAATTCCCATTACGGGTTCACAGCCCTCACTGCAATCCTAGCAGTAAACTACTTTGATCGGTTCATCTCAAGCCTCCATTTCCAGGGAGACAAGCCGTGGATGGTCCAGCTTGTGGCCGTCACTTGCTTCTCTCTGGCTGCCAAAGTGGAAGAAACCCAAGTTCCTCTGCTTTTAGACCTTCAAGTAAATAATCATTTTTTTTGTGCTGAAAGCATCGATTTTTCTTCTAAATTTTCGATTTAATCTCCAATATCTGAAACATGGATTTCGTTCTTTATCAGGTGGAGGACACAAAGTACTTTTTCGAGGCGAAAACGATTCAGAGAATGGAGATTCTGGTGCTCTCAACTCTCCAATGGCGGATGCATCCAGTGACCCCACTTTCGTTTGTCGACCACATCTTAAGGAGGCTCGGATTGAAAACCCACCTCCATTGGGAGTTCCTCAAGCGCTGCGAGCGTCTCCTTCTCTCTGTAGTCGTCGGTAAGCAGAATCCGTAACGCTTTCATTAACGCAGAAAGCTTTAAATGTTTTTTCGATAAGAACAAAGAGAAGAGCTAGATTTAATACATTTTAAGTGTTTTGTCTCGTCAATTTGTTTACTTTTTCGTATTGGGTCTCTTTCAGATTCGAGATTCGTCGGTTATTTGCCTTCTGTGTTGGCCACTGCAACAATGATGTGCGTTATAGACCAGGTCGAGCCTTGGAATGCCATTGAATACCAGAACCAGCTTCTTGGTGTTCTCAAAATAAGTAAGGTTGGTGCTTTTTATGTTTTTGTTTTTTCCGTTTAGCAAGATGATATTCTAAACAAGTCTAATCTACGAAATAAGACATTCGAACTTGGATGATGAGACAATGCAATGCCAACGTTATGTTTTTGTTTCATTTAATTTGATTACTTTGATCGGTTTCAATCTTCTTCAAACAGAAGATCAATAAATGCACGTTGTTAAATTTGTGTAATCCTGTTTAATTATTGCTTAATTAAGTGCTGCTGCATTGTGAAACAGGAAAAAGTGAACGACTGTTACAGTCAGATACTCGACTATGATTACGCTTGCAGCAACACCACAACCATCGCCACCGCCGCCACCGACAAACGCAAGCACGATCAAATCCCGGGCAGCCCAAGTGGAGTGATTGATGCATATTTCAGCTACGATGAAATCTCAAACGACTCGTGGGCACTGGGATCATCGGTTTCTTCGTCCCCAGAAGTACATTTCAAGAGGGCTAGAAATGCTGAAGCAGAAGAGAAAGAGATGAAATTGGCTTCACTCAATAGGCTCTTTGTGGGTATTATTAGTAGCCCACCTTAATTAATCTCATTAATTAATTTGTCTTCCTTTTTAAAAACCCAACAAAAAAAAAAAAAAAAAAAAAAAAAACATAGTTATCATGGCAATTTCATTTTGGTGAAAATCTGAAGTGCTGAGCTGCTGCCGCCGCCGCCGCCTTAGAAATGTATTTCTCTGGTTTAATCATGGCGCTGTGGGGATTATTTACTATTATTTGATGGCAAATTACAGCAAAAAGGAGGGGCAAGATTGGGAATTTAATTGAGAATTACTCTTTACGTGAAGTCTGCTTCTTTGTAAAATTTTATGGAGCACTCATATATGTTCTTCATTGTATCTCTCTTGGAACCATTTGGACATATAATATTAATAAATAAATTTAAACACCAATTTTGTTCGTTTGTGTCAGAATACTATTTGTTCACTTCTCATTAGCTCGAACGAATGATGCAGAAAATTGGTGTCAGATCTGTCAGGTATCGAAATCTCAATTGATTATTTTTTTTTATAAGCTCTATTTATTATTTGGTCATTGAATATGGGTTTTACTTGATTGATGATAGATTTCAACTTATATTTTAAGTGTAATTTAATACTACGGTTTATGTGGTATTCATCTTCACTTGTAAGTAAGAGGTTTTAGGTTCGATTTGCCCCAAACACAAATTTATATCAAATTATTGTTAGCGTATTGATGCTTAAACTACTTTCCCATCGTTTTAGTGTAGAAAAAACTGTTATATTAAGTACATGACCAGAATTTTCTAGTATGTTTTGGGACTTTAGTTATTAGATTTTTGGTCAAAGTTTCGGTTGTCTTAGAGTAGGACGTGACCAAAACGATTTTCTTTCAAATATCAATCACTAAAATGATTATTGTTTAAGATGTTGATGTTGCCGTCTTCAATCTTTGATCCTTATATTATAGATATTTATTCTATAAGTTCATATTCAATTTTGATCAACTTAACAATTGAAATTTGACTTATGATTAATTTTGTTATTACTAGTTGGTCTAGTAGCATTCAACCTTTACTTGGTTGAAAGAGATTTCAAAATTGACTCACATAAATGTGATTAGGACATATATTCGTAATGAGTTTGATGTTAATTTGTTCATAGAATTTCTTTTTTACATTAAAAAGACTCTCAAACTATCTATAATTGAGACGTTAAATTTGAAGTAAAATTGTCACAGCCCGTTCCGGAAAATTATTCTCATGGATGGGAAATGTCGAGAATACCCTTAAACGTTTCATGAGATTTAATATTAGGGTTTATTTGGTTGCCCTAGCTTAATTTTGGATAATTTGGGACTTGGACTTTCTGTTTGGTTGTAGATGTGGGTTTAGGGATGTGTTAGTGTGAGGACCACACACACACACACCCAAAACTTTTTCTCTTTCACCCTCCCGTACTCTCTCTCTTGGACGCACTCTCTCTCTCTTTTCTTCTCTCTTGTACTGACTACACCCAAAACCCATCGAAAGTGTAAAGATCGAGGGTGTGAAGCACACCATTGTGTTCGTGAGAACCATACGAGTTGAATGGTACCATTTTCAGGTAAGAACTCCTTTGAAAACTCGTGAAATCTGAACCCCGATTTGAGGTACTATTCATGCTCACGTAAAATGTTGATTTTTAGGGAATTTTAAGGACATAGGAAGCTTTAGGAGGTCCTAAGGAAGCTCGGAGTGGTTCGTTGGGTGAAATTGGATGTTGAGATCATGATTTTCAAGTTTGGCCGGATTTTGTGGAATTTCTCCGGCGAGATTCCGTGACTTTTGGAGCTTCAAATTGGTGAGACTTATCCCGAGGACGAGCGCGTTCAAGGGCGACTCGGGGGCTACGACCCTTCGACATACAAATGAGTGGGCTTTTGGTTTTCAATATATATTTATATACTTGATATTTTCCCAGAAATATGTGTTTAAATGAAAGTATGCCTTGAATGCCATGCATATGAATTTATATGTCGTATATGAATTGGTATATGATGCATGATATATAATTGTGGTGCTGCGGACGCTTAGGTAAGCTCATGTAAGTTATGTTTGATTATGTGAATCATCAATGATGTTATATGTGATTGAATAACGTTGAGCTCATAAAATTGCACCTAGGGTGATTGTGATTTAACCAAAGTTATGGCACAGACCTGTTTATTATGTCACCTCCCGCACCATATGCTCATATTGGATCCAATTTAGGTGCACAGTTCTGTCGTACAGACCATCTTAGGTGGTTCCGACTCGTAGGTGACTAGTGATTTTTCGCCCAGCTATTGTGTGAGAGTAGTATTGAGCATGATTATATTACACCCATTATTATCGTACAGACCTTTTCATTTGGTTCCGACTCTTGTGCAATATAGTGCCATATAGGTCATTGTAGTGAGTCCGGCTAGATTGATTTTTGAGCTATGAATTTAGCCGTACAGACTATTGATGCGATGAAAGTTAAGCACTCAAATTAAACCCTCTTATTGTCAAATTGTAGTATAAATGCAAGTAGGGATCGTTCTAAACCGGGGATTAGGAGGGCTTGCTAAACCTCTAAACTTACTCAAAAACATAAAAACAAAGTTAAAAACGTTTGAATAGACTCAAGGGACTCAAAACAGATTCTAAAGACTCAAAACAACTTAAAAACACTCAAAACTGCTTAAAAACACAAACTGGGCAGATTTGACTCTAACACAACTTTGGACGAATTTAGTGTTTTGACTTAAATCAAAACACTCTAAAACACAAACAAAACAGATTTTAAACACTTTGGAACAAGAAAGTAAAATGGGGGTTTTGATTTGGATGAATTTGAAATAAACAAGCAAGTTATAAAACTAGGCAGATTATAAAATGAATTTGAGAAATAAAATGATGGAGGGATTAGTTAGAGGTCTGTTCTTCACACATGACACACTTGTACATGAATCGATTTCCAATTGCTTTTCAATAAACTATGATACTCAACACCCCAGATTAACCGTGATGCACAAATTAACCCTCAGATTTTCCTTTACTCATTGAATTGGATGAATGCATGCGACAACCCAAATCATTCTCTAAAAGTCCCCTATATAAATGCATAATAGAGATACAATCAGAGATCATTACGTTCAATGAAAATCATAAGTGTTGACGAGGCAATTATAACTATGAATGCATGATACAATTGCCAAGAATTCAATTAACGCGATTGTGATAGACAACCTTCATTACTCATGAATATAAACTTGTAACGATTAAGTGAAACTCATTTATATTCTAGCATCTAATTCATGCATGAAAATTAAGTATGCATCCTTAATAAACATACAAGAATCAGTTATGAATAAAATAGATAATTGAATTGCAATCACAACTTATCAAATCATAATTGGAAGAAATCAATTCAAATCTCAAGCATGTTCATGGCTTCAAACTTCCCCCTAACTAAATAGGGGTTTAGCCACTCATAATTGCAACAAAATTAGAAAATAAAAAGTAGACATTGAAAGCAAGAACGGAGTATACCTAAAACGCTCCAAAGTTCCAAGCTTGAAACATCAAGGACCTTTGTTTTCACCACCTTGTTGTAGCACAAGTGTCTAGGATGTGTATAGATATATGGATGTAATGGATTTGCACGACTAAGAGATGAAAGTGTATGGATTGGTGAGATGTAGTATGGCTAGATGAATGGATGGAGGTCACGGCAAGGAAATTGTGTTTGTGAATGAAGTTGTGAGATGTGAAATGTAGTGTCTTTGGATGATGGCCTCCCAAATTATGGTGAAGGGTGGATGTATTTATAGGCTAGGGAGAGGAGTGTATGGAGTTGTAATGAGTGGATGTAATGGGTGTAGTGGGTGAGTGTTGTGGTAATGAGTGGATGTAATGGGTGTAGTGGGTGGATGTTTGGTAATGAGTGGATGTAATGGGTGTAGTGGGTTGTGGTAATGAGTGGATGTAATAGGTGTAGTGGGTGGATGTTTGGTAATGAGTGGATGTAATGGGTGTAGTGGGTTGTGGTAATGAGTGGATGTAATGGGTGTAGTGGGTGGATGTTTGGTAATGAGTGAATGTAATGGGTGTAGTGGATGAATGTTTGGTAATGAGTGGATGTAATAGGTGTAGTGGGTGGATGTTTGGAGAATGGATGTGTTGGGTGAAATGAGTGGATGTAGTGGTAGGTGAATGGATGTGTTGGGTGAAATGAGTGTGCTAAAATGGTTATTTATAGGGAGAGGATGATGCACAAACTTCAAATTTCGTCCATTCCTTTTGCTCCAAGCATATGCCATCCATTCCATGCCCAAAAATGCTCCAAAATGCTCCAAAATGCAGTTCTTTGCCACATTAACCCTTTGGACCTACAAACACACAAAAATAGCTTAAAATACTGAAATAACTACGAACTAACAACATAAATACCAAGAAACAAGCTAATTAAGTCGCATAAATATGCTCCTATCAACTATCATAGGGGTTCCGGCTAACATGTTATATTTATATGAAATTATTCTTACCTGAATTGCTTACTCTGTTATATATTGGCATGGCATACATATAAATATGATTATATGAAGCATGAATTGAGTTGATAGTTTACATATATATTTATGTATATGCTTATATCTTAATTCTGGGAAAAATTATACATGTTTTACAGCGAAGGGTTAGATATGTGGATAAATGAAATGGTTTTGTAAAACATTTGTTTTTGCCCACTCAAGTTTTTTGTTTTGCACCCCTCCAGGTTTTAGGTAAGCTTGTTGTCGGTGGCCTTGAGGATTTCGGCGATTCTGACCTATCTAGATAATTGTAGGACATCTTACGGTATTGTATAATTAGTACTTGTCCTACTAGACTGCACCTAGACTTTCTATGCTCTGATTATGAGTATTTACTTCTGTATCTTACTCCTAACACTTCTTGTTTAGTAGTGCACTCTAGTAGATTCGGTTTTAATTATTCATATATTTTTTATCTTTATTGCTTCCGCACTGTGTATATGGCTACGTCACCCTCACGTGACGGCCAGCATGCCTTGATCTCGGTTGGGGTGTGTCAAAAATGTCACACAATCAAAAAAAAAAAAAAAAAAACTTCTATTTATATGTCAATCTACATAAATTTACCTATAAATATTTTAAGTAAAAAATTAAATGGATTTGCAGGTGAGATTCTTTTATTGGGGAGGTTTTTTTTTTTTTTTTTTTGTTAACACATGATATGATCTATACTAATGGGAAGGGATGAGCTTAGTCTCATAATGAGCTAGTAATAATGTAGTTGAAATTTTTTTTTGACCAAAATCGAAACTAAAATCTCTCATTTACAAATAAAAATAAATACTATTATGATGTATTACTAAGTTGCTTTTATTTGAGAGTTTGACCTCGTACAAAGAGGCAACTTCTTTTATTTTTTTTATTTTTTTATGCAATATTTGTAACGTGGTGCCCATTGTCGTCTTGGTGTAAGATATAAAGGTCACACTAATCCTTCTCCCTACGCAACGTAATCCCCTCCCTATATAATTGGTGAATAACTTTAAAGTCATAAAAAATTGGATAAATTACATAAAATTACCTTAATTATGGGTTGAATTACAATCTCATACCTCATATTTTAAAAATTACAATGTCATACCTTATTTTACAAATTTGTTGCAATGTCAGACATCCGTCAGTTTTTCTGTCAATTTTTTTGTTAAATGCTAATGTAGTTTAAAACGAGGCTTACTCCTTAGCCCAACTAGATTAAAAAATTAAATAAAATTAAAAATTAAAAAATAAACATTTTAACATTTTAATTAAAAAATGTGGGACCCACCCTTTACAACTAAAAGTAAAATCACCCTTCTTCCCCATTCTACCGGCAACAACGACCTCGCCCATCTCCGAGCACCCCAACCTTGCCCATCTACTCTGCAACTCCAAAATGCCCTTCGCCACCATCCCCATGACCTCCACCCACCTCACCATCACCACCCTAAAGTTAACCCCGCCAAACCCATCTCTTTCAAATGCTTAACCACCACTACCCACATCCAAGGATAGTGGGCTATTGGCTAACTAGGATTTAATAGAAGATGAGTAATGGGTGGGCTATTGGCTAACGGTGGAAAGAGTACTGGGATTTTTTTATTCGAATTGGATTTGAAGAATTTGTGTTTTTAGAAAATTTATCTGGGTTTTTTTTTTAATTTTTTTTTATGAAAATGGATAGAAATTTCATTACAGCTTAAGAAATTTCAGCCATCTCCTATGCAACTCCCAACTAGGAAGCAAGAGTCACCATATGCAAGCGAAGTTGAAGACCTGATCCCGGGATTCAGACTGGCTCGGCAAGCAATCTTGGATGTGGGTGGTGCTAGCTGCATTTGATAGAGATGGGTTTGATAGGGTTAACTTTAGGGTGGTGGAGGTCATAAGGATGGTGGCGAAGGGTGTTTTGGAGTTGTAGAGTAAATAGGTGAGGTTGGGGTGCCCGGAGATGGGCGATGTCGATGTCGTCGAGTAGAATGGGTGAGGTTGCGTCACACAAAAGTTTTTCACTTTACTGAACTTAACCATATTGCAGGAAGGAACAAGTTGCAAAATAATTGCAGCAGCTGCCTTCCCCTGGTTCAATTTCCAACTGTTTAAGGTATAATTTTTCTTAACTAAGTTATCTAATTGCCATTCATTTAAATTGTGTTGTATGTAGTTTATAGGTGTTCTGAGTTTATGTATTTGTATGTAATCATTTTTGTATAGATGTACAAAAAATGGTTTGCAATGTTCGTATGAGCTTAGTTTCTCGTTTGAGAATTAGTTGGGTCTCGCGAATAGATGCGAAAACATGACTGCAGTCCAATTAATTCTTGAATTGTCCCAAAGTTTTGGACAGTTTGAGATTGCACATTTACATGTTGTTGTTTGTGATTCACGCATTAGAGTTTGAACGTGGGAAATGTGGTAGCATCTCTTTGCGTTCTTCGGGTGCTTCGTAGTTTTCTGTATCTACGTCGTGCACTTGAAGAAATGCAGGGAAACGTTGCCGAATTTTTCCCACTCTAATGTGTTGGAATTGTAAATTACATCACGTAACTGTGCATTCTCGAATGAGATAAGACCCATACCGGAGGCATAAGGTGGCATGTCATGATTGAAGTCGTTGTAACCCTTGTAAAAAAATTTTGTTTGCAAGTGAAATGGACAAACAGTGGATACATAATCCTAATAGATGTGCTGATGAATATTTAGATGGAATAAATCAGTTCATTGATTTTGCAATTGCAAACAACCGTGGTTTAACTCAAATTCGGTGTCCTTGTAGAAAGTGTAACAACTTAATGATTGAATATTTTGAAACTGTTCAACACCATTTGGTGAGAAATGGGATGATGGAAACCTATACTACATGGAATAAATACAATATGCTTAATCCTCCGACACTACTCGAGCAGTGGATACAGTTGACTATTATGGATCCAAATGATCAAATTATGGATATTATCAATGATGCTTTTCCAACCACTAGTTCGAATACGAATGTGGAAGTAGAAGACGACATCCCTCCCACCATGGACAGTGAAGCATTCCAAAAATACGAAAAACTATTAAAAAGTGCCAAGCAAGAATTATACCTCGGTTGCGAAGGATTTTCTATGCTTTTGGCCATTGTTGAGTTGATGCATGGAAAGACAAACTTTCGTATGTTGAACCAGTGTTTTGATTACTTTTTTGGGGTTTTCAAGAGGATGCTTCCAAAGGATAATTGCCTTTCTAAAGATCATAGAAGTGCAAAGAAGGTGCTGAGTGGTCTTGGATTAGGATATGAAAAAATTCACGAGTGTAAAAATAATTGCAGTTTGTTCTACAAAGAGAATAAAGCATTGGATAAATGCCCTATATGTAATAAGTTGCGATTTAAATTGACATCTTAGAATAGAAGAACGAAGATTCCATAAAACGTTATGCATTATCTCCTACTAAAGCCCAGGTTGCAGCAATTGTATATGTCAACTCACACTGCAAGTGACATGAGGAGGCATAAGGATAGATGGATGGATGACAATGTTATAAGACATCCTGCAGATGGAGAGGCCTGGAAAGAGTTTGATCGGATGTACCTTGAATTTGCACGTGAGCCCCACAACATTAGATCGGGACTTGCGACGGATGGGTTTTATCCGTTCAGGGTTCTAAACCAATACCACAACACTTGGTCAATCTTCGCAATTTTGTATAATTTGCCGCTATGGATGCAAATTTTCTCCTCCTCAATCTTGGACAATTTTGCACCTACAAAACAACTAGCACCTTAGGTTAAGGCCAAAAGCCTCACACGCCCATGATAATGGGGGGGGGGGCTTTGGCAGAAGAACCTCCGATGCCAAAGTTAGAATTTTGGAGAGAAATAGTGTTTAGAGTACTTAGGATTTTTTGTAAGAGAATTGGAATGACTTTTTGGTGAGAATAGGTGCCTATTTATAGGATTAAGCTTACCTATTTTTCCCCTTGGTGTGGCCGGCCTTGATGGTTTTTGTGGTTATGATTTTGGCTTCATTAGCCAATTTATTGGCTAATTAAGTATGAAAGAAGTAAATGGGAGGTTCTAAAATTATTTATTTGTACAAATGGGGTAGTAAAATGGGGAAAAGTAAGAAAGACTAAGAAGAATGTGAGGTGCCGGCCACTACCTATTTTTAGGGTGAATGGGATATATTTTGTGATTAATTGGGTAATTTAATTGATGTTTAATGGATTAATTGGGTAATTAATCCATTAATTAACCAATTAACATTATTTTGTAGGTTACCTTGCAAAAGGGGATTTGATGAGACAGACTTTGAATTGGTTACCTCTTTTGGAGCATTTTTGATTTTGTTGAAAGATGATTCTCCGCTACTCGCGCGTAGGAATCCCAATGTGCCTCAAGGGTATTCTTGTCCTTTTTTATCCAAAGATCCACGTGTTGCCTTGTGATTATTTTTGGCTCCACAGCCGCCATGGAAGTGAATGAAAAAATAATTTATGTTGATGACATTGTTAATAACCGAAGATCCGAGCACGTGTATTGATGTGTATTTACAACCGTTGGTCGATGAGCTAAAAGAATTATGGGAAAACGGTGTTCCCACGTACAATAAATCTACGGAGAAGATGTTCACATTGAGAGCAGTTGTGATGTGGACTATAAACGATTTTCCTATGTACGATATGATCTGGGTGGAGCACTAAGGACTACAACGAATGCCCAGTTTGCAAAAAGGACACAACATCTAGTTGGCACACGAGAAAAGTTTGTTACCTAGGGCATCGTAGGTGGTTGTCATGGGACCACGAGTGGCGTCAAAACGAGATAACCTTCTTTAATGGCACAGAGCTTCGGCCAAGACCCAAAGAATGGTCCGGCTATGAAATTTTGGCTCAGGTGAATTGGTTGGATTTTGCTCCATTAGGCAAGTCCGTAAATAAGATAAGACCAGACACACATCCAAATTAGACACACAAGACAAGGTTGTTCGAGCTCCCGTACTGGTCCAAATTAAAATTAAGACACAAGATCAAGGTAATGCATGTTGAGAAAAATATGTTTGATACACTGATTAGAACTATACTGGACATCAAGGGAAAAACAAAGGACACAATAAAAGCTCAGATTGATCTAGAAAAAATGGGCATTAGGCCAGGTTTATGGATGGTAAAGGATGAAGACATAGCCAGAAAGAAGCTCGCATCATTTTCGGTGAAACCGGAAAAGAGGAAAGAGTTTTTGCAATTTCTATCTTCTGTAAAGTTTCCAGATGGGTATACTTCAAACATCGGTCGTTGTGCAAATGTGGATGGAGGTAAATTTTCCGGACTCAAGAGTCATGATTGTCATGTCATACTTCAATGTTTTCTCCCAGTGGAAATTCAACACCTCTTGCCCAAAGATGTGGTGAAGCCGATTATGTTGTTGGTGAGATATTTTTCTCAATTAACTGCAAAAACTTTATGGAAGTCTGATGTTAAACAGTTGTGTGACGATATTATTGGAGTGCTATGCAAGTTTGAACAAATATTTCCTCCAGCTTTCTTCACAAGCATGATCCATATTATGATTCACTTACCGAATGAGGCACTTCTAGCCGAACCCGTCAACTATTGATGGATGTATCTGATTGAAAGGTATATAATCACCACAAATACTTTAGTTCGTGATGTATAATTACACTAATTTTATACAATAATTTGTTTATTGATGCAGACTACTAGGTGAATTAAAAAAGAGTGTACGAAATAGGGCAAAGCCCAAAGGATCAATCGTGAAGCCATGGGTCGGCTTTGAATCGCTTACATTTTGTGCAATGTACATACAAGACATTGAGACTATGTTCAACTGACAGCAACGCAATAATGACGGTGGTGTAAGAAGTGAAAATTTTTCTATTTTTTCCCAAATTACATAACGATTTGGTGAACCAATCAGAGAGGAGGCATTTGACAAAAAGGACATGGAGGCAGCACATTGGTTTGTACTTAACAATTGTGATGAGGCAATTACATACCTAGATGAGCATGCAGAGTTGATGAAGCAGGAACATTCTTCACATTTATATGCCAAAAAGCATCGTGAATTGTTTCCTCAATGGTTTCATGAAAATGTATGTTGTTCGTGTTTCGGTTTTTTACATAATTGTACATGTTAAACTAACACAACATCTTTTGGTCTTTTATTTAGGTGAAGAAATTGAAGGAAATTAATTCATCCGCTTACAGTGAAGAATTGTACAGCTTGGTGATTGGGTCTATAAGCGCATAATTGTACTCCAGTTGTCATGTAAATGGCATTAAGTTTTTTGCAGCTGATGGCAATGACAAGCTTTGTACATAAAATAGTGTTGGAGGTTTCAAGTAGAATATGAATTAGGAAAATCTAACCTTCAAAGTGGCATGTGTAGATCATAAGTAATTGGTAAAAGTTCATAGGATTGCTAGGTGATGGTGGAACCCTAGTGTTTTCTTAATTTGATTTCTCTAAAATTGTTTCCTTTTCTTTCATCTTTAATAGTGCATATTAGTTTAATTTTATTAATTAAATTCGTTTTTAGTTTAAGAAGGTTATAAAATCAATCATCTCAATTTCTACTTTACAATAATTAATTGGAATTTGATTTGCTTCGAATTATTTAATAATCCCTGTGGAGAACGACCTTGCGAGATCCGTTTATACTACAACAACCTTGTAATTCTTGCAAGTATTATAGGAGTTTTTAGCCCATTCACATGTGTAGTAAAATCCCTATCACGTGTCTTTACCAACTAAACAACATTCTTCAGGGTTTTTTACGCATGTTTACTAACTAGCTCTTAGTATATTCCTTTTTCTTTCGAATGTTGGAAGAGATCATAAATTTGATTTTTCTTTTTCAATTAAGCAATGATAAAGCTAAATAAATAATAACGGACTACTCAAGAAAGCGATAAGTGATTATGAACTAAACAAAAACTTAATTACAAAAATCACAATGGTGCTTTCTCCATTCCTTGATTAAGACTACCAAAATTGACAATAAGAAACGCCATGATCTGAGGGTTATATATATACATGTAATGCTATATCAGTTACATAATTCTATACATGTTACGCTGCCTTCTGTGATTTCTGAAGCACTTGTGTTGTTTTGCAGAGAGGAACCAACATAGCCATTTACATATTTGCAGCTGGATCCCCCGACAAGAGAGGTGAAACTTGAATGAAGCCACCTTAGTAATCGAAATCAATATCGCTCTTAGGTTGGCGCATTCTCTCTTTCTCTTAATGGTATAATGTTGGACCGCAACTAAGATTACGGCTCCCAATGCAGTTGAGTTCAACAACTTATTTGAGTTTTATTTGAACCATCAACTTTCTGTCATCTTTTCTTATAATATAAGCATTTGTGGCTGTTCATTTCTACAATGCAAGTGTAGCTGCAATTCAATAGTTTTGTCCATCGCATTTTATCAAGTGCCGGTTTTTCTTTATATCCAAGGCTAAAGAAAACTAGGTGCATTACTGTTATTCTTGCTATGAGATATCAGATTTTGAGTGATTTGCATGATCAAGTATGTATAGACTGCAATCGTATAAAAAATTCATGATTGTTTTTTCTTTCTCAAACTTTGTCTACAACTGCTGAACAAAACTTTATTCATATGTGGAGATGTGGGTTGTCCGCCTCCCCCTTTGTCCAAGTCATGAATATGATACATAAGTACACACACACACACACACACACACACACACACATATTCATCCTTACCTCCAGCCAGAACAAGTACATGCTTGCCCTCTTCCATCATTCATCAATTCCTTGCAAGTCATGCATTGTCTTGCAAACTATTTTTCAATACAAAGTTTATTAACTGCATGCTTCCTTGTTCTAGAAAAGTTCATCATTTCAACTAACCGACAAGGCGAACCTTTTCTGATGTTGAATGTAGTGTTTCCCTGCATCTGCATGTTTTATCCTTTTAACTTTTCTTTTTCATGTTTATCATATATGTTTGCATAAGGCATGTACATAGGTTATACCTATAGGCATGTGGGATACTATAGATGTTCCTATTGTGCATCAATATATATTTTGCATATGTATGTGTAATTTGATAATTCGATTCCTTCTTTAATGGTATTAATGAAATTAAAGATATATCTTATTTTGCTTCAAGGTTAGGATATTTTTTAGTATATCCAAACCAAATTAAGGTAGTGGAATGTAACTTTTTTATTAATTATTTTTGTAGATGTCAATCTTAATTTCAAACCGCCGGGCAGCTAGTAAGGTCAGTCAGACACCTTCTCCATTAAGTAGTGCTACTGCCAGGTCCCCACTTGATATAGGTACAATGGGTGTCCCTCCGATCACGCCTTTGGGGCCAACGATGTCTATGGCTCATGCGTCATTGACTTATTCGGTGATGCATCCTGTACTCAGCGCTCGACAGAGTCATCGAGGGCCTCAAATTATTTGGTTTTTTGGGTAGGTTCATAAAAAGTCTGTAAAATCCTTGAAGGGTTTTGGGTACATGGTAGTTGGGGAAGAGGGTTTTGGTTGCAACATTAGATTGATGGGGAGGTTGGAGACGATGTTTGAGAAACTTGTGGGGTTGGGGGAAATAGTTTGGGGATTTTGGTGATGATGATATGCATCTCATACCAATCAAATTGAAGAAATGACTATTTATGCATCTCATACCAATCAAATACAAGAGCAGCCAGTTTTGAAAGACAAATTCTTGTATGCACGGCATGTAGGGTGCAATTAGAAGTGAAAAAACTTGATATAATTCGTAATTTTGTTTTAATGTCCCCAATTGGTATAAATTGTTTGAATTATTGGGTGATTGTGTTGTTTTTGTTGTTGTGTATGCAAATTTCCGCCTTCTTCTTCTTGGAAAAAATTGCACCTACAAAACAATTAACAACTTAGGTCAAGGCCAAGAGCCTCACGCGCCCACGATGAACTTGGGGGTGGGGCTTTGGCCGAAGAACCTCCGATGCCAAAGTTAGAATTTAGAGAGAAAAGTATTTGGAGAGTTTTTTGGAGTTTTGCAAGAGTGTGCACCTTATTGTTTAGAAAACATAGAGTCATATATATTGGGAATGGAGGTGGCCAGCCCTTAGAGGTTTTTTGTATGAAAATGGGTGATTTAATTGGTGATTAATGGATTAATTAGGAATTAATCCATTAATTAGCCAATTAATCTCTATTTATATGGAATAATTTGTAGGTTATGAAGTAATTACCTAAGATGAGGATGGATGAGATAATTTGGAATTGGTTACCTTTTTTGGACACTTTTGGCTTGGTTAAAGATTGATTGTCCACTGCTCGCGCGTAGGACAACCGATGTGTCTCAGGGGTAACTTTGTCATTTTTACCAAAAATCCATATGTCGCCTTGTGATTATTTTTGGCTTCATAAATGCCCCCACACATCCTGGGCTGCTCGTAGGAAAGGGCAGCAGGTGTAGAGATCTTTTTGCTCTAGGAAACTTAGGACTGCTTCCTGTTTTGATGTAGATTCCCTCTTTAATATGAAATTAGATTCTTCTAGGAAAAGGAAATAAATTTCTCTCAAAACCTATTTAAGTCCACCTTAAGTGGGTTATTAAATCAACTTTGGAGAGTTATTTATTCTACCATACAAGAGAGAGAGAGCTTAAAGGATATTTGTTTCCCCTCCTCTAGCAATCTTTTGCATCTTGCCCGTGCAAATGACTGTTTTTCGTTGCTTTCTTCGTCTTCTCTGTGCCGCACCAATGTAATAAAAATTTAATTTCTTCTTTGGTGGTACTGCCACGGGGCAGTCATTGGGATGGTGCGGCACGTCAGCTGGCAAGGGCCAAGAGTCGGCTTGGCAGGGGCCAAGAGTCGGCTTGGCATGGGCCAAGGAGGTGATGTGGTAGGGGCCAATGCTTGAGCAGCTCGACTTGATTGAAGCCAAGGATTGGTTCGGCATGGGCTGAGGAAGTGGCGTGGAATAGGCAATTATTTGGGCTACCACGTCTAGGCTGTCTGTTGAAAATGAGGAAACTGCTTGAGTTTAATTTTTCAACTACCATAGATGGAGCAGTCAAGGATGAAGTTGCCAAGATCAGAGTTGTTGAAGATGAAGTATCGGATGAGCGAACTGTTAAGTGTAAAAGTGGTTGATGCCCCCTAACCATTTGTTGCTTAGTTGATTTTCAAGCATTCGATCTTTTGAACTATGTGGCCTTCTCACACTGGAGAGCTTACCCAGATGGGTGTCAGGGATTTAGTTTACCTTCTCGCACTGGAGAGCAATTAGTTTTACCTTCTTGTACTGAAGAGTAATTAGTTTATCCTCTCGCACTGGAGAGCAAACCCATATAGGTGTCGGGGAATTGATTTACCCTCTCGCATTGGAGAGCAATTAGTTTATCCTCTCGTACTGGAGAGCAATTAGTTTATCCTCTCACACTGCTCTCACACTGGAGAACAAACCTATATAGGTGTCGAGGAATTGGTTTACCCTCTCACATTAGAGAGCAATTAGTTTATCCTCTTACATTGGAGAGCATACCTTTTTGGGTGTCGGGGAATTGGTTTACCCTCTCGCACTGGAGAGCAATTAGTTTATCCTCTCACATTGGAGAGCAGACCCATACGGGTGTCGGAAAATTGGTTTACCCTCTCGCATTGGAGAGCAATTAGTTTATCCTCTCGCACTGGAGAGCAGACCCATACGGGTGTCAGGAAATTGGTTTACCCTTTCGCATTGGATAACAATTAGTTTATCCTCCCGCACTGGAAAGTAGACACATATAGGCGTCAAGGAATTTGTTTACCCTCTCGCACTAAAAAGCATGAAAGTCATTGTCGTGAGTGCAGCTAAGGAGAACTGGACTGCTGGGACAACCGAAATAATCCTTAGCTTGCGAGGTCATGTTTGGCAATCTGCTTGAGACTTTAAATTACTTGTGGACCTCGCGTAAGGGTGTAAGCGCATTGAGCTGCTCCCAAAATTATTGTGCCATCATTAGGTGTTTCGTCGTGTGCCTTTTTGAGGCTTGGTTAGCATGAGCCACATGGCAAGATCAGCATGGCTGGGAGCCATGGTGCAAGATTGGCACAGTTATGAGCCATGGTGATAGATCAATGGTTGTCGGGAGCCGTGGAGCAGGCAGGCGTGGTTGTGAAATCAGAGATGAGGCTGGCTTGGGCCAGGTTGTGCGCAGTAGGAGGAATTGTCTGGAGTGTTGAGAACAAGGTCTGCCCCCGGTTCTTGGTAGTCGAGCTGGTGTTTCTTTCTGGTACTCGTCTGCCCCGGCGTGCCATTAGGCTGAGCTGCTATGTTTGTCGAAACAGAAGAAGTCTTTATATCCGGTAATCTATGTGGGGTAGTCCCGTATGCTCGATCTTGTAATTGAAATATAACTTGCTTATGTTAGTCATGTCTCATCGAAGTGCCTTGTCAATAACTTTGTTGCACGAGAAATCGTGCAATCACTCGGTCAGAAGTATTTCTACTTCTTCTTGAATTTACCTTTCTTGGGGTGGCAAAGCCCTCGGCTGCCCCCGGTCGTGACCTGCTGGTTTAGGCTGCTCTTCCATGTGTTCGGGTCGTTTATGCCGTGGCTGCGGTCAGTATGGTATGTTTCTAATAGGAGAGCGAGTAACTCACAAGCTGCTGGTTGAACTTGTGCCGGATTGAGTGATTGCTTATCTCAGTCCCCTATGCTGCTTACTCCGATGTGAGGTAAATGATGCTCCTTGCGGGCCTTACCGCCAATGAACACTTCGCCTAGAAGGTTGCTCATGTTGATTATCGGAGTGTGGCCCCAACCGTGAATGTATGTTTGTCTATGGGCCTAACTTAGAGTGCACGCTTTTCCACGTGCTAAGACGGGTGTATACGCTATCTTGGGGTTCCAATTGGGAGTGTACTTCGTTAGAACGCTCGATTCGTGACTGGTCAAGTGGCTGCTTGCCGGGTGGTTGGTGGAGAGGTTCGTCTATCCTTGTCCTTCTTCGGGACACCTCATCCGGGGTACATTGGATCCCGGTGCGTTGCAAGAGTTGATTCACCAAGGTTGTCTATTGTGCAAGGATGCTCATCAACTCTATGACTTGTCGAGACAAGTGTTGTTCACCATTTGGATTAGAAAAGCTTGGAAATAATATGTCTCATTGAGAAATGGAAGTGTGGTAAGCTTTGGGCGCGAGATTTGACTTGGGAAATGTCAAATCAGAGGAGAAACATGGTGAAAATGCCCCCGTCTCAATGGTTGGTCCGAATGGTTGAGATAATCTTGGGCCGATCTGGGCTGCTTGGAATGCCACGGGAACAAGCTGCGCAGCGAGAGCAAGCTGGGCCATGGGAGCAGGCTAGGCCGCGAAAGCAGGTTGGGCCACGATAGTGGGCTGCTCGGCAGGAGCAGGCTGTGCCACAAAAGTGAGTTGCTCGGCGGGAGCAGGCTGGGCCACGGGAATGGGCTGCTCGACGGGAGTAAGCTGGGTCACGGGAGAAGGCTGGGCCACAGGGGCAGGTTAGGCCATGAAAGTGGGCTGCTCGACATGTGGCGTATATGGGTGTGAGGTTAGGGATCAGCTTGGCAACGCGTTAGGCTCACATTGGGCTTGAAGTGACATGGCTTGGGATTGCTTTGATGGCACGGCTCGGGCCGTGGTAATGGTGCCATGGACCTCGCCGCGAGTGGCTACTGAGGTAGCTACCACGATGGTTCCCATGGCGGAAACTCGTGGTGGTAGTGTCGTTCCACTTATTGTCACATTTAGCCTCGTGGATCGCCGTGGTCCCATCTCTTGAATGTTGAAATTTTCATTTGTTGAAATTTCTAAATTTCTAACCATTGTACTTCTCTTTTACGTTTTATCAAAGAATTTTTGCAAATAAAAAATTCTCATAATAAGAATGTACAAAAAAATCTACAAATGGACAAGAAAATGGAAAACCTTGGATGCGAGAATCTTCTACGAGTGTGGGACTCAACTCTCAATGAAAGCACCAATTTGTGGATGCAAATTTCCGCCTTCTTCTTCTTGGACAAAATTGCATCTTTAAAACAATTAACACCTTAGGTCAAGGCCAAGAGCCTCACGCGCCCACGATGAATGGGGGGCTTTGGCCGAAGAACCTCCGATGCCAAAGTTAGAATTTAGAGAGGAAAATATTTGGAGAGTTTTTGGGAGTTTTGCAAGAGTGTGGACCTTCTTTTTTAGAAAAAATAGGGTCATATATATAGGGAATGGAGGTGGCTGGCCCTTAGAGGTTTTTTGTGTGAAAATGGGTGATTTAATTGGTGATTAATGGATTAATTAGGAATTAATCCATTAATTAGCCAATTAATCTCCATTTATATGGAATGATTTGTAGGTTATGAAGTAATTACCTAAGATGAGGATGGATGAGATAATTTGGAATTGGTTACCTTTTTTGGACACTCTTGGCTTGATTGAAGAATGATTGTCCACTGCTCGCACGTAGGACAACCGGTGTGTCTCAGGGGTAACTTTGTCCTTTTTACCAAAAATTCACGTGTCGCCTTGTGATTATTTTTGGCTCCACAGTTGTTATATTGTCTGCATGTTTTAGGAAATGTTATAGTTTTAGGGGAGGTTCTACCGAATTTTCAGTAGAAAATAGAATTCGTCTAATGTTTACTTTGTTTATTTGGCAGTTCAAAAAAAAAAAAAAAAAAAAAACCAAAGGCCCATGCAAACTTCTGAAGACATCACAGACCACTCGCACCGTGACCGAGAAGATCACCATTACGTGGGATCCTCGACATCGTGCGGCTACAACAAAGGAGCAGCACAATGCATTGGCTAGCGACATTGGGTCAGTGATCAGGAATCACTGCCCCTCCTGTGAGAGTCATGGAAAGTTGTCCCAGGTGAAGTCCCATTCTTCATCAATTATCGATAAGTATTTTCAACCTCAAATACTAAATTTATTATAGTATACAAATATTATAAATTTTAACTACTATTTATTTGTTGAATTTTGCAGCATTACTATGACCACACAAACCTCGATGCCAATCAAACCCAATACATCAACGGCCTTTGCGCAGGTAGGTTCACCCAATGGAAAAGTGACCTCCACAAGCATTATGAGCCATACGACAGTTCGGAGGTCGCTCTAGCAGTTGGGTGCCCTATAGAGTCGGTGGACCGCCAAGATGAATGTGAGTGCTCTGGGGCCATTTTCAAGACGAGAAATACCTCGTAAGTATAATATATATTTTGATAATATATTAATCAAAATTTTTACATTTTTAAAAATAATTTTCTTTTTTTTCATTCATTTGTTATAAATATCTAAACTAATACGTTTTTTTAATTCAACAAAAAAAAAGTGAAGGCAAACTCAATCAATCGGTCGAAGAAGAAACTTCTTCACCGCTCCGGCTCACGACGCTTCTCTTATAGGTTGAAGGAGCAACGTAAGGTAACCATATATTTATTTTAAGTTTTCATTCTTTTTACTTTCTATTGCACAATTAGTTATCTATGTGATAATAATTTTTTTTGTTTTCAAGGGGGCTCAGAGCTTTTTGAGATTGACATGTTCAAGGAGGTGTACGTTCGGCCCAAGGATGAGCTGACGGAGCAGCTTCATGTAAGTTATTCCCATTTTTTAATATTCAATTAGTGTTAATATCAATTACATGTATATTAAAACTAATTGGTTTATTTCATTTTTCTAGTCCACCATGGTGGAGAAGGACCAGACCGTTCTGGATGAGGTAGCCTCCCAGCTTCCTCCAGAGACCCCGATCGAGGAGGTGTTTCCCCCTGAGGATGCCGATTTTTAGATCATGACGGACACACTCGATTAAACCCTCGATCGTAGGCATGGGAATGTTCATCGAAGGCTTGGGAAAGCCCACCTTTGGGACCCGTCTGCCTCATCCTTCAGGCAAAAAATAGAAGAGGTTAAATCACTGACATCTGAAGTGGCGGACCTAAAGGAGCGGATTGCCGCCCAGCAGTCTCAAATTGCTGCCCAAACCAATTTAATGAACCAAATTCGTCACGTCCTTCAAATCTCTGTCATTCAGTTCCCTGACGTTGAACCACCTCCAAAAACGACCTCCCAACCCTCATTGCAGCAGCTACGACTTCCCAACCCCCCCTCGACGCAGCAGCAACACCACTAGCAAGTGATATTGATGTGGACGACTACCTATTTTAGTTTTGTTTTAAATTGTTTTCAAATTTAAAAATAAATTTTTCCCTTGTATGTACATTTTAAATAATTTTTTAATTCAATATTCTTCTTTACATCTTCTATTTTTAATTTCATTTAAATTAATTTTTACATAAAACAAAAATAGCAACATTTAAAAGGAAAAAAAAATAAACAAAAATTATTTAAAAAAAAAAAGTAATTTTAAAATCTTACTGCGACGGCCTCTATGTCCGTCACGCAAGAGGTTAGGGGTCGAACCCCAGTTTCGTTGCTCGGTCATGCGCAACGAGCACTCATTTGTTGCTCTTAATTTCGCGGAACGAGCACCATTTCCGTCGTGCAACATTGATTTCACGCAATGAAACATTTTCCTCCATTGCACAATGTCTGACGTCATGAGCTTTGCGCGACGCTCTATTTGCCACCCAATGTTTCCGGGGACGATATTTACCTTTGCGTGTCGCTTGCCCCTTCTTTGCCTAAGCAGTTATGCTTAGTAGTGATAAGGCAGGGAATAATCCTTCTCCTTCAAGGAATACAAGTCATAATAGGGAAGGATAACTTGTATCAAATCTAATCTAGGATTTACACAATCACATTTAAATACAAAGTTTATAACATTAATTGAATAATTTTCATATAATGGTTAACTTTTATATATAAATCACAAGCTTTGAATTTGAAGTATTAGGATTCTTTAGGGAACAGATTAGAGGAAACCTAAATTAGGATGGTATTCTTTCATGCATGTAGTTTCCCCCTTTTTTTCTTCCCTAGCATTAGGATCGAATAAACTAAACGGGAACCAATGAACAAGGGCAATAACTAGTAAGAGTACAAAATTAAGAACTAGGAATGTGCATTTGATTATTGCTAATCTGTATAATCAGAGTAGAGTAAAATATATAATACACATATTAGAACATTCAAACTTAAACGGAGGGAAGAAACACCTCAATAAAATATTGGTATACTATGTAAAATTTGAAGATTGATGAATAAGTTTTTATTGGTTCGAAAGGTTGATACAACATTAGAAGTCGGAGATAATAGTGATGGCTCAGATTTATTAGTGGGTCTACGTTGTTGGGTTACACAAAATGCATAACCACTCCTAGATTGTTATTGATATGCTTTTGTTCCTCAGTTTTACAGTTCCTCTTTTTTGGTTCTGCTGCGGAAGCCCTAGCTATATATAGTTCACCAGTTGCCTCGATTACTCAATTTGTATATTGCCTGCTGCCCTTTATACTTTTATCCGCAGCTTTAGGCCATATACATACATACATACATACATACATACATATTTCCCTAGCTAGCTCGAATATATTCAATCCAATCTTTCTCAGCATTTATCAGATTTGACTAACTTTGATATATAAATATATGTTTAGTCCTATAAACTTTTTAATGCTAAAGTAATATGTACGTGAAAGTTTCGTGATACCCATTACCATATAAAGTTTACATTCCCTTGACCATCCCTCTTTGCGTCGAGATTCATGATGCATCATTTGTAGTGGATTCTTATAGTACATGCCTATTGCCACACCCTTTTGCTTGTTGTCCTTGCTTTTATTTTATTCTATTTTATTTTTCCATGGTAATAACTGTAAAAAGAAAAGGTCATTTTGCTTTTTCACGTGTTTTATATATATATATATATATATATGGTGGTAATGTTTATTTTTATGAAATCGATGATTCTAGTAGTGCATGCAAGCAATGCATAAATAACTTTCCCACAACAGAAACCCCAAAAAAATAATGCAATAAATAATTTTATATGGCAAGTCCACAAGTTTTTTAGTCAGATGAACATGCAATAATGAAAGTAGCACAATTACTTATAAGCACATGTAATGTTTTTTGTTTTTTCGATAAGATTCATACTCTCAACAATAGTTGCATAAATAAATTTTATGGACATGAATGTTAAAGATAAATACACATAAGACATAATATAAATAGATATAGGTAACATTATTCTGAAAAAATTATTCAATTTATAGCATCTAAGGTAAGATGATAAAGCATGGACTAACTATAACACTTAAAAACTTAAAAACTCATGATTGTATTAATTTTCTTAAAAACTTATCGTCAAGACGATGATTGTATGAATTTTCTTAAAAACTTAAGCTGTATTTGTCCCCTTTCTAATGAAGAATTTGCGTAGACAACATTTAACCATTGCAAATGTGGTCAATAGCTGGACCAAAAAAACAAATAACTTTGTCAAAATTTGTACTTTGAATATAATGCCTATCACTATCCTTAATAATTAACATTATGATGCATTATATTCTCCATAAACCCTCCTACAAGCAATGACAATGTGGCCTTAATCTACCAAAAAAAGGGTAAGTCCTCCCAATATATATATATATATATATATATATATGAAATTGTTATTGGCACTCCAAAAATCTCATTTTGCCCTTCAAACTTTATATAATTAGAAAGAAAAATACATATGTGAGAAGTACAAATTAAAATTTTTAGAATGCTAATAACAGTTATATATATATATATATATATGTATTGAAAAAGCAAGGGGAGGAAAGAGATATGGTGTTTAGAGAGAGTGAGACTAATTTAGTTTTATGGTTTGGGCAGTAATTTGTCAAATCTGATGGAGCTACCACCCCTCACACGCAATCTATAAAAGGCAAAAAGACAAAAGGTGGGATGATTTTTTTTTAATTTGGGAGACAAAATCTCTGATTTTGTGGGAAGATTGTCTTTGTTTGGTCTTTTTATTTTTTTTGGTTTCTTCTTTAAGGTTGGTAGAATGTATTGTATTAGATGCATGCTAGTGATCATGATTCATGAGAGAGAGAGAGAGAGAGAGAGAGAGAGAGAGAGAATTGGTAATTTAGGAAGGGAAACAGCTTGCTCCCATGGAGGAGTGAAGATCATGAGGTTAGCTTGTCCCCACTTCAATAATTGTAGAATAATATGATGGCTTGGATTAGGGTTTTTTTTAGCTTGGCAATCTTAAAACTTTCTTTTTGACTTTGCCATTTCGAATGACTCCGATTGAAGATTTTTTTTTTCCTTGATTATATTAGAGGGCTTCGAATTTGTGACTTATTCTCGTTTCAACCAATTTTTTATTCTGTTTGTCTTACAATCCGACATAGAGATTGCATTTTCTTGTTAGAGATAAGCTAATTCTATGATACAACGTGACAATAACAAGAAAATCAAATGATAACCTTCAAAATTAGAAAATTGGAGTCTACCAGAAACATGAGAAAACTCCTTGAAACATAACAACTATAACATCGTCTCAACTCTAGGCTTGCTAGTAATCAACATTCTCGTTTAAACACAGTAAATGATAAATTTTGACATAAAAATCTCATAGATCTTTGCAAAGCTGTTTTATTAGTGACATTATTCTCTTCAAAGCAGCACTATTATGAGCTCAAATCAACGTTCGATTCCTAAATCTTCAATGCTTGAACTTTGTTGTTAATTTTATGCTTTTCTATTATTTTTCAAGCGAGTTTCACCATATTTTCTACATCACCCTAAGAACATTATTGATTGTTATTCCCATGAAACAAAATCACATGATTTGGATTGGAACCAAAACGGAAAATCTCCTTTGGCTGGCTTTGATTAAATTTTCATTCTTTCTTTCTTTCTCTTTGCTTGCCCACAGCTGTAAAGTTCAAGGGACAAAGAATTTCTTTGAAAGAAAGGAGAGGACCATTGAGGACTGTGGGGCTCAGTCTTTGTAACACAGTACACATGCATGACACACATAGCTAGCTCAATGTCACAGCCAAGGGGCTTCCTTTGTTCTTTGTAGAAGATGCAAACAATTTCCATTTCCATAGGCTTACTGTCCATTAAAACATGCAAGTGCTTTTTAATAATTTATATGGCCACTACCATCTTCAGCTCTTGCATAATTAAATGACCCCTTCTGACTGAAGTACTCTCCCCAGAAAGAAAAAGAAAAGAGGAAAAGCATGATCCTCAACTCTCAATAATATCTCCATCGAGTATGAACTTTGACATTTCAATAAGACTCCGTGTAAGAACTAATGAGTCCAGAAGAATTAGTCTTGATCCCTACAGTTAAAATCTAAAATATTCAACATAATTTGTCTTAGTACGTAGACTTCTTATCTTTATTATTGCTAGAGACATCTCAAGTGTGATGCAAGCACAGTTGATCGATGAATGTTACAAGAGGGAGTGAAAAAGCAGAATATATAATTAAGAGAGAAAATCGACACGCAAAATAAAAATGGGTAATGTGGAAGTAATGACAGCCTGATCCAGATCCAGTGGTTGAACTTGGACATCAACATAATCATAATTGTATTCGGTTTTCACAATTTCCTCATTCCTTTACACAGTATATGTATTATGATTATATGTTTGTAAAGGTCCTTAGAGGATCATCGCTATAATTCCAACTTGTTGAAAAAAGGGTAATGTGGAAGTATTATCTTAGTTTTGAAGTAATTATTCAAAATGTCTATATGTTATAGTCATATTGACATTTGCAAATTCAGATATTGAAAAATTAATATTCTTCATGGATTTAGTCTTCACATTTTTAGAGAAGGTTGTGAGTTTATAACTTTATTGTAGACATCGAAATGTCGGTGAAATAAATGTTGACCAATAGTTACAATTTCAACGCTCACGTGTCACATAAATTTTATACGTAGCGTGTGACTAAACGAAAAATCAAAATAAATCGGAAAATTCATCAAATAGAACACATGTTAACACCTAGTAGAAACGATTTATTTCATCTGCATATTATATTCAAAATTAGGCCTTGGAAAATTCTATAAATAGAAGCCATTCAATTCATTTTAAGGAGAGAAGAGAAAGGAACCAATTCATAACCAATTCACCTCACACCAAAACCTTGAAACTTTGAAACTCCAAAGCTCCCAAGCAAATCCCGAAGGATCAAGAAAGCTCTCTTCGTTCTTCGTCAACCCAACCTTCAAGATCAAGCCCTAACGGCCCTTTGAAGGAACTTCCACCAATTCAAGATCAAGCCCCGACGACCCTTGAAGAAAGTGTTCATCGTTCATCATCCGTTCATCCTATGATCAAGCCCCAACGGCCTTTTGGATCAACAACATCCACAAATCCACACGTCCAACCATTCTTCAAGATCAAGCCCAAAAGCCCTTGGAGATCCATCCATCAACTGTTCATCAAGATCAAGCCTCAAAGGCCCCTTGAAGATCCGTTCATCAACAATTCTTCAAGATCAAGCCCAAAAGCCCTTGAAGATCCGTTCATCCATCAACCTTCAAGATTAAGCCCAAAAGGCCCCCTTGAAGAAACTTCCAACCATTCATCCGAGATCAAGCCTCGACGGCCCTTAGATCATCATCACAATCCACAAATCAACACCTTACGAAGATCGAATCAGAAGATCAAATTTGAGAGAGATTGTAACCCCTAAATCATTAATACAAAATATTATTTTGTACACGTGTTCTTGTCTCGTTTGTTTCAGGAATTTTCGTGTTTACAAATTTGGCACACCCAGTGGGACCATCTCTATCTCTCATCTCTTTGTCTGTTCAAGGAATCCAAACACACCTCAAAGTCAATGGCATCAAGCAAGGGACAAGCCGTTCTCACAACCACCAAGGGAAGGATCCTGAGCACTTCTTCCGCGAACGGACAATCCATTGGTGCCATAACTGCTGATGCGTAAAATTACTTGACACACAAATTAAACCCTATTGATGACAATTGTAGTAATGATGCAAGTAGGGATCGTTCTAGACCGGGGATTAACTAGGGATGCTAATCAACAAATATAAGACTCAAGAATATAAGAAGAAACTTAAAAACACAAAAGTAGGCTTTAAAACACTAAACTAGACTCAAAGAGTTCAAAATACTTTTAGTGTAAACTTGCAAGTGCACAAGATAGTCGTAATATAGCGTGTTGCAAGTCCAAGTATCGTTCCCACGAGGATTCTAATTAAATCTCCAATTTGATAAAGTAAACCAAATCTAATAATATTAATGACACACAACCCCAAACAACGAACTAGACTCGATCTTAATTAATAAATCAATCAAGGATGTAAAGAATTTGTTGTGATGATTTTATAAATGAACAAAAACAGAACCTTAAGTAAAAACTGAAATCAAAGAAAAGAAAATGTTGTGTTTTAAGGCAAGTGATGAAAAGTCTAGGGATTCGGAATCAACCACAAGCAATCTAATTTAGGTTTCAATGCATTCAATGGATCTTTCAATTCTTTAGATGATAATTCTCGTATCTAAGTCCTTGTCAGGCACATTAGACCATAGTTTTCCTTAAGTGAATGATTCTCTCCTAGTTCAGGCAGAGGTCGTATATCCTAACATGCAGTCTATCCTGGTTAAGGCATAAATTTAACAAGTAGGACTCTTTACGCTCTAGAAAACAAGGGAACCAAGCAAACCATTATTCTTTGTCAAGCAATAATGTAATTTACCACACTTAACCACAAGAAGCTAATTGAATTATATTGCTAGTTCAGCCTCAAATTCATCTTCCAATCTTACTAGATGCAAAGTCCTAAGGTGATCAATCAAAGAACTCAAACAAACAGTAACAGTTCAAACAGTGATTAAGCATTCATCTAAAAGAAACTAGAAATCCAATGAATAACATTAAAAACCATAGACATTCATGCTAGGGCATCATCCTAACCCTAGAAAAAGAGTTTAGTTACTCATAAAATAAGAAAACATAATTAAAAGTATTAAGAACATGAAAAACTTAGGAAAAATGGAAAGCGGCTGCTGCTCCTCCAAAAACACGCAGAGAATCCCCTTTGCTTCCTACAATCTCTCCCTTATCATTCGTCAAAATCCTAGCATCCTTAGGTCTTTTTTTAATCTTTTCCTCATTTGTATTGGATAATTGATGATGTGGCAGGTAAGTTTCCCAAGTAAATTACTCCAGACCCATTTGAAATAGGAGTAAAATCATCTCCAACGTTTTCTATCTTGGGCTTTGGGCTTCGACTGAATTATGACTTGAAAAAACCCAACAGATTTTGCAATTTCCGCGTAGACTTGGCTGACCGACGTCTTGTACAAAAACTTTCATAACATCGTCTAGGAAACTCGAAATCACAGTCCGTAAAATTCCTCTGAAAGCTAACATCCATATCTTTCCAATGGTATAAGGCTCAACAGCTGGTTCATTTTGAGGAAGTACAGTTTATTCCGTCAAGTTGGCTGATCTGCACAAACAGCTTCTGCTTCCAGGGCACATAACTCACTTCAATCGCCAAAATGCTCATTTTTCTTCTTTCTTCATCTTCACTCTTCAAATCTAAGAAAAACATAAAACTAAATGAAACAAACGAAAGTCACTCAAAAACATAACAAAAATCTAAACTAAAGGGCATTAAAATGTATGCAATATTGGTCGTATCAACTTTAAGGCACAAACTAAACAAACTTAAACACACTTCGATACAAGAAAGTAAATGGGAGGTATTGGTTTGGATGAGATTGAGATAACAACAAAAAGTAAAACTAAATAGATGGTTTATGGATTAGCTAGAGATCCATTCTTCACACATGACACACTTGTACATGAATTGATTTCCAATTGCTTTTCAATAGATTATGAAACTCAACACCCCAGATTAACCGTGATGCACGAATTAATCCTCAGATTTTCCTTGATTTATTGAATTGGATGAATGCATACGACAATCCAAATTATTCTCCAAAAGTCCTCTACATGAATGCATAATAGAGATACAATCAAAGATCATTACGTTCTATGAAAATCATAAGTGTTAACGAGGCATTCGTAACTATGAATGCATGATACGTTTGCCAAGAATTCAATTAACGCGATTGTGACTAGCAACCTTCACTACCAATGAATATAAACTTGTAACGATTAGGTGAAACTCATTTATATCCTAGCATCAAATTCATGCATGAAAACTAAGTATGCATCCTTAATCAACATACAAGAATTAGTTTTGAAGAAA
This sequence comes from Malus sylvestris, assembly GCF_916048215.2. NCBI lineage: Eukaryota > Viridiplantae > Streptophyta > Magnoliopsida > Rosales > Rosaceae > Malus > Malus sylvestris. The sequence goes on from NC_062269.1 coordinate 17,131,109, forward strand.
GTAGTTAATTGAATTGCATTCACAACTTATTAAATCACAATTGGAAGAAATCAATTCATATCTCAAACATGTTCATGGCTTCGAACTTCACCCTAGCTAAGTAAGGGTTTAGTTCCTCATACTTGCAATTAAACAAAAAAAATTGATATTAAACATAGAGAAACAAAGTAGAAGACACCTAGAATGCTCCAACAACTCCAATGGAATGGCTAGCACAACTCCAAGCACTCCTCCTTCTTTGCAAGCCTTGGAACTAATGGAAATGTGTATGAATGGCTGTGTGTCTTCCTTGAAGGCTGAATGGTGTTTATATAGAGGTTGAAAATGTCAAGCAATGCAAGGTAATGGACAAGGCACTCACGGCAATGGAAGGATGTGAAGCTGCCAGCTCCATTTTGCATGTGTGTGTGCTGTTTTTGTGCTCTTTCCACCTAGAAACAATCATTCCAAAGCCACCCAAAGTTATAAGTGGAAGACCAACCAGAAATCCACCTCATAGTGGTCCAATTTCTGCCATTCCTTGCTGTCCATTCACTACCAATGTTGTAGAAATCTGCCAACTCCATTCCATTGCCGTGTGCGTGTGTGCGTGTGCTATCCTCATCACTTCCCACTCCTCCATGCTTTAATTTCTGATTCCTTGCTGCCTATGTGGTGTGTTCCTTGCTGTTTTCTTTCCTTCTTGCTGCCCATGTGGTGTTTATACTTGCACATACATGTTCTTCATCCATTTAGCTAGCAATAAACACATTTTCTGCCATCACATGGCATCTATGATGTTTGAAATTGTAGGCCAACACTTTGCACACACACATGCAGATTTCTAGCCCTTTGAATCATCAAATTCGTCCATCCTCATGTCTCCATGTTTGCACCATCCAATCTTGGCCCAAAAATGCTCCAAAGTGCTCCAAAATGCACCTTCTTGCATCCTTGGCCCAAAGAACCTACAAACACACAAAAATGGCTTAAACTACTAACATAACTAAGAACTAAGAACATAAATGCACGAAAACAAACATACTAAGTCGCATAAATATGCTCCTATCAACTGCTCCTCAACATGCCACTTCAAAGTTAGTGCTGCTAAAGGAGTAAGGGGAGCATAAAAAACGTGAGTCCGTCATCAACCTGACCTCGTTAGGGGCACCGAAGCATGCTGCTGAGGCACATAAGATGACATCCCAAAGCAGCCAACGACGTTCTTCGTCAGCATCCTGGATGTCTAAGGGAAAGTCACGTATATTGGTTGCACAAGTCATGACCATCGGCGTTACCTCTGTTGAAGAACAACTGGCTCAAATGAATGAAACGATCGCAAGGCTAACACAGATTGTGGAAGAAAAAGACTTGCAAATTGCTGCACTCATCAGCTGACTGAAGCCACAGGACGGCGAGAACCCCGACCCAGAGGATGATCCATTAAAGAGAGGAGCTGGCGAAGAAGATGAGCCTTTGGTGGAGAAAATCGATGTGAAGCCGGAGCCAGACCAAGCAGCGGCACTCATGGGATCTCTTTCTATCCAGCAGCTGTAAGAGATGATCACCAACACCATCAAGGTGCAGTATGAAGGGAGCTCACATACCTCCTTGTTCTACTCGAAGCCATACTCCAAGAAGATTGATGCCCTGAAGATGCCAAGGGTTTATCAACCACCAAAGTTCATGCAGTTTGATGGAAAAGGAAACCCAAAGTAGCACGTTGCACATTTTGTCGAAACTTGCAACAACGCGGGAATGGAGGGAGATTACCTCGCCAAGCAGTTTGTGCGCTCGCTGAAAGGAAACGCCTTTGAGTGGTACACAGACCTAGAGCCTGAGTCCATCAACAACTGGGAGCAATTGGAAAGAGAATTCCTTAACCGCTTCTACAGCACCCGCCGCACTGTAAGCATGCTGGAGCTGACAAGTACGAAGCAATGCAAAGATGAGCCAGTCATGGACTACATCAACCGATGGCGCACTCTAAGTCTTGACTGCAAAGACAGACTTTCGGAGACCTCATCGATCGAGATGTGTGTTCAAGGCATGCAGTGGGGATTACACTACATCCTTCAAGGCATCAAACCACGGACCTTTGAGGAGTTAGCCACCCGTGTCCATGACATGGAGTTGAGCATCGCCCATCATGGGAAGAAAGAATCGATCACCGACTACAAGAACGACAAAGCTCTTGGGACAAAGGTGGAGAAGGCTACGTGGAAATCCACCAAGAAAGCAATGACGGTCAACACAGCTCCAGTCAAAATCTCTACACGAGGCAAGGCCATTCAAGCCGAAGCTTTTCGTAATCAAGAGATGCGTAGACGTACTTTGAAGGAGCTCGAGGAGAAGACTTATTTATTCCCCGACTCTGATGTGGTTGCCATGTTGAAAGACTTGCTTGACAAAAAGGTGATCGACCTACCTGAGTGCATGATCGGATCATATTTATATATATTTTTACTTCAAATTCACTCGTCTTTTCTTAGTTAGTTCCTTATATTTTTGAGCTATTTACGTTACTTTTGTGTTTATAGGATTTGTTATGCAAAGAAAATAAAAATAGAACAAGTGAAATTTTATGTAATAAATTCGTCAAAACTGTCTGTGTAGATCAGCTTTTAAATTAAATTAAAAAAAAAAAATATATAATAATGATAAGTCATGATGATGTTTGAAACATCATCATGATGGTTTTGTTTTGTAGAAGAAAAGAAAGGAATAAAAAAAGAAAAGAAGGAATAAAAAAAATTAAAAGAAGAATAAGAGGAGGACACGGGCAGACTGGTGGAAGGAGGAAATAGAATAAGAAAATAAAGAAAAAGAGAAGAGTGCGGGATAAGAAGCAGTGGAGGGTGGTTTGAAAAGAAAATAAAAAAATAGAAATAAAGGGGACAAGTGGGAGAAACACTGACAGATAAAAAGAAAGACAGGTTAAAGGGATTGGTAGCTGGAAAGGAAAAGCACGGGGAGACGTAAGGGACGGCAGAAAAGAAGTCAGAGAAGTGAGGTGCATGCGGGAATAGAAAAATAAAAAAGGAAAGGCTGCGTTGGCAGCTATGTAGAGAGAGAAGCAGCAAAGCTGCAGTGCCAGCGCGGGGACACGGAAAGAGAAGGCTGTCTTGGAGCTGGAGGGAATAAGGCTGCCCTTTGGCAGCGAGGTTAGGGAGACAGAAGCGGAAAGAGAGAAGGTGCGGGAAGGGAGGCTGCTTTAAAGCAGCGTGGAATAGGAGAAAAACAAAGGGGGTGATTTTGGGGGAGCGAGAGAAGGGAGCTGCCCTTTGGGCAGCTCGCAGAGACGCAGGAAGAGGACCGAGAGGAGAGTGCTGCCATTGGGCAGCTTGAGGAAGGGAAGTCAGTGGCGAGGAGGAGGTCAGCATGAAAATGCAGTTCAGAGTCCATGCAGTTCAGAGTCCAAGCAGCAGATCCTTTCTTTCGGTTTAATCTTTCCAAACTCCTATTTTATTTTTGTTTTAATAATGTGTAATTAATTTTATTTTGGCTAGAGGTTAATTCGAAACCATAAATATATTTGTAATATGAATTGATTACCTTCGGTTGTGATTTCATAAGTTGTGATTTCAATTTACTTATCCGTTCGTATAAAAACTGATTTGTGTATGTTGGTTGAGAGTGCACGCTTAATTTACATGCATGAATTTGATGCTAGAATATAAGTGAATTTCACCTAATCGTTATGAACTTATTTTCACAAGTAGTAAAGGTTGCTAGTCACAATCACGTTAAGTAAATTCTTGGCAAGAGTATCATGCTTTTCATAGTTACGAATGTCTCGTCAATGCTTATAGTTTTCACAAAGTTTAATGATCTTTGATTGTATCGCTATTGTGCTTTTCACGTAGGGGACTTTTGAAGAATGTTTTGAATTGTTGTATGCGTTTTTCCGTCCAATTCAATAACTTAAGGAAAACTTGAAGATTAAAAAAGTGCTGTTCACGGTTAATCTGGAGTATTGAGATTCACAATTTATTGAAAGAACAACTGAAAATCAATTTAGGTTGCATATGTGTCATGTGTGGAGAAGAACCCTCTAGCTAGTCCGTCATTTATCTTTTCATTTTAATTTCATGTTTTTGTAAATTCTGTAATTTATTTAAGTTTAATTTACTTTTCATCAAAATCAAACCCTCCCATTATTAAATTATATTATTTAGTTAGTTTTCATTGTTTTTAGTCTTTTAATTCAATTTCCGTCCATTTCAATTCCTAGTGTCTATTTTGATTGTTTTTATTATTTTGAGTCATTTTAAGTGTGTTTCGAATTATTAGAGTTTTTAACCTAGTTTTGTGTCCTTGAGTCTTGTTTAATATTTTTAACTTTGTTTTTTATGTTTTTAAGAGGTTTTAGCAAGCCCTCCTAATCCCCGGCCTAGAACGATACCCTACTTATACTTATACTACAATTGACAAAAAGAGGGTTTAATTTGTGTGTCAAGTAATTTCTCGCATCAGTGCAGACGACCGGAAGAGATGAATCATACTGATAGTCCAAGGTACTGTACATTCCACCGTTTCATCAGTCATCCAACGGAAAAGTGCTTCGTACTGAAAGATCTCATCCTGAAGCTAGCACAACAAGGGAAAATCGAGCTTGACCTCGAAGACACGGTTGCCGCACACACTACTATTATCGTGTTTGGATCACTCGATCCTGTGCATCTCCGAAGCATGCATGACCATTCCCGTTAATGTTCAAGTCACACAGCACCTCCTACACAACCATTACCGGAGGTAAGCAACCAAGATGCATCTACTGGTGATAAGGAAGGGTGGACATCGATGACCTACAAAAAAACGAGGAAGCTAAGACCACAAGCCACAAGGCCAAAAGAGGAGCCTAAACCCACCCCTCGAACTTCAGTCTTCGACAGGCTGAATCATTCAAAACCTAGAATTTTGGCACTTGATCGCATCAGTGGTCGAGACCGAACTTCCGTCTTCAAAAGGCTTAAGATGCCAACATTGCAAAGATCTGTCTTTGAAAGGTTATCAAAACCCAAGAAACAAAGTGGCACAGCTAGATCTCCTCCGCAACGGTCGGCTGTGGACAGACTTGAAGAAACTAAGAAGCCTTCTAAAAACAGGAAGACAACGCCAAAGGAAGAAAAGCTCGACAGTCTAACAGGAAAAGACGATGTTCAAAGCTTGATTCCTTCAAGGATGAAGTGCCAAGCAGCTTTGGAGGTCGACACAAAAGGACCACTGAAGGTAAGGAGGCGCACCATCACCTACACCGGCCAATCTTCACGCCAACAAACCCAAAAGGACCGCACTGAAGAGGAGGCCCAAGAAGACAAAAAGGACGAAATCCCTGAAGAAGACGTCACTTCCGGCTTTGTCAACTCAAAATCTTCACCTCAATCGCTGGGGGCATGCTTCAAAACCATGCCAGTCAAGCTAAGTGAAGTTGAAGGATGGATTCACATCACTCCGAAGAAACTGCACAAGAAGCATATGACTTCTTCATAAGTTCACCCATCGGAAAGGGGGCAAAGCAACTTTCGCCAACCTCCAAAGCAATGTGAAAGTGTTGAAGATGAGGAAAATTCGACACAAAGATCGACCATGCGTGATCTCTCCTTCCTCAGAAAATTATTCAGCTACTCGGTCAAGGCTCCTTGCTATAAAGATTGCGAGGAACACCTCTCCAGGCAGCAACCATCTATTCCACTAGTTCACCAATGGGAAAGGGGGAAAAGCAGCTCCTGTCAACCTCCAGAACAATGTGAAAGTGTTGGAGATAATGAAACTTTGACACGAAGATCATCCATCCCCATCATGATGTGTGACATCTTCCCAGAAGACTTCTTCAACTACTCAGTCAAGGCTCCTGGCTATGAAGATTGCGAGGAACAACTCTCCCAGATCGCTTGACGAACCACCAATGCTCCTTGTTCGCACGAGCCTAAACTGCATGAACCATAGCTCCTTGTCTGCACGAGCCTAAACTGTAGGACACGAGGCTCCTCGCCTACACGAGCCTAAACTGCATGGCACTAAGCTCCTGGTCTGCACGAGCATAAAAGGCAACACCAAAGCTCCTCGCCTGCACGAGCCTAAACTACACACGGCACCAAATGCTCCTTGCCTGCACGAGTTAAAACTGCAAATAGCACCAAAATGCTCCTGGCCTGCAAGAGCATAAACTGCGTACGGCACCAAAAAAAAATGTATTTGAACTATGTTATGACTTGGTCTCTTCTTTGGAGGGGTACGTAGGCAGCTCAAACAATCACATAAAAAAAAAAGTTTTATTAATGAAAGTCAATTTCATTACAAAAAAAAAAATACATATGTGATTACTATGTAATTAAAAAAAATAATAAATAAATGTTTCATTGATGAAGGTCAATTTTATTACAAATTTATTTTGTTAAAAAAAAAATTGCAATTTTCTTTGTACACAATTAAATTACAATTTCTTCGAAAAAAGAAAATGAATACATTTGTTATTATGTATTTACCAAAAAATAAAAAAAAATACAGATTCCTTTTATATACATACATACATATATATATATATGACCTCTATCCAGCCAACCCATCAAAAGGAGGTCATCCAAACCCAAGTGGCAGTGACCAAGCCCAAGCCTATTGTCCAAATCTAGCTCCAAGAAGAAGACCCAAGTCCACCAGCTACAAATCCAGGCCCGGCTCTCAAAGCCCATCCTCACTCGGCTCCAAGCCTTAATCTCAGCCGGTCTCTCCTGCTCATCGTCAACAGTTGCAAGACCACCTCAGGTCAGGGCCAGAACCACAGCCTCGATCCCTTCTTCTTTCCACTCTAACTGGACCTAGAGACTCTTCACCCAAAATCTCAAATACGGGAATGTCCTCTTGAGAGACATCCCAAGTCCACCAGCTACAAATCCAGGCCCGGCTCTCAAACCCTTACAATGACGGTGGAGCTGATGAACTTCCCGAAGATGGAAGATCAGAAAACTATGCCCGGTTCCGACGCGGTCCGGCTCAATCGGTTCAGCCCGTCCACTTCTCTTCTTCTCACCCCTCACCTTCACAAACACTGATCTTAGCTCCGGCTCTAAATCTTTCTCCGACTCTAAATCTTACTTCGAGTCGATTCCGGTAACTGCTCCTGCGGTTGTTTAGCAGGTTTCGATCGAGTTGAGTTTCGGCTAATCGCAGCCGCACAACATGACGCTCGACTTCACGAGGCCTAATGCCTTCACCCCGAACCCGAAGAGCGCGGAGATTGAATTCGCAAAGGATAACTTCAGCGTCTCATTAGGCTCGTGAACAGAGCCAAAAGATCACCATCTTCTCTATGATCTACCCTCTGCTCATCGCCCAACGCTCGACGTTTTGTGATGGACTTGTACGGATAAAGCTTAGTACTTCATTGATGCATTGGACGAACGCGCTGCGCTGCGTTTTGCTTCTTCTTCCTCCTCCTCTTCTCAGTGTTTGGAGCAAAGTCTACAGTGAGACCGTCTGGAGGAAAATAACATGTTTTGGCAAGAATTGGAATGCCATGCACGTGGGCATCATGAACACAGGCCCCTCTGGTGTTTGTGATCCTCTCCATTGTATTGTGATTGCCTTTGCATTCAAAGCCGATCACCACGGCATCGGTAAGAGAGAAGACACGGCAAGGTCAACGTCGAGAAATCGGGTGGACGAGGAAGATGCAATGCAGCAGCAGGCAGAAGCACAGCGGCAGTGCAAGGCAACAAGAATGCTGTGGTGGTGCAATGGTTGTGTAGTGGCAGTGGCAAACAGCAACGGCGAAGAACTTCAATAACCATCGTCAAACGACTAGCCGGTCATGAAGCCTCGACTGTAGCTCTCTGTCCGTGGCAAACAGCAATGGCGAAGAACTTCAATAACCGCCGTCAAACGACGAGCCGGTCATGAAGCCTCGACTGCAACTCTCTGTCCGTCTTCGTCCTTCCCTGCAAATTCCCCAGCCCATCATCAAAATTTATACAAAAAAAATATATAATAAAAAAATGAGATAGTGGAGCAAAGTGGTGTTGGCACCATGTGAAAAAAAAGAAGGGGTGCATCTAGCACCGAAAGCAGACGGAAAAAAAAAATTTATATATATATAATAAAAAAATAAAATTTGAAAGGTTCATGATGGTGGTGGGTGTGAGCACCACCGAAAGCAAAAAAAACAAAAAAAAAATAAAAAAAAACGATGGTGGACGACACCATGTAAAAAAAAATAGTAATCATAGAGTCCTTTGGTGCTTTTGACACCATGTGAAAAAAAAAATGTACACTGAGTGAAACAAAGCTCGTTTATTGATTTCTCTAAAATTTTTTTACAGAAACGTACATTTACATGAAAAAAAGATTACAAAAAAAAATGTGCAAACAAACGGGAGGGACTCTTCATTGCTCAGGTGGCGTCTCCGTACTCGGCAGAGCTCTAGAAGGTGGAGGTGCCAAAGGGTGATTATTTAGAGCCTTAGTACTAGGCAGAACCCCAGGAGGAGGAGGCGCCGGAGGTTGATCATTTGGAGCTTCATTACGCGGTACAGCCCCAGAAGACGAAGGCAAATGCTGTTGGAACAAACCCACAAACCTGTGATGATCAAGTAAAATCTGACCATCAGATTCCTGCATCTGGTCAATCTTCCTCTTCATGTTTGTAGCATAGTTATGTGCAAGCCTGTGCAACTGTTTATTCTCATGCTTGAGCCCTCTAATCTCCTGTTTGAGACTCATCACTTCAGCCGCCAATGATTCAACTTGACAGGTTCGAGCAAATAGGCGTTGGGCCATATTAGACACAGAACCTGTACACTGCACACTGAGAGCCAGAGAATCCTTAACAGCCAACTCATCAGACCATTTGGAAAGCAGTCTGTTATCTTTGGGAGTGAGAAGGTTCCGGGCCACCACCACAGCAGTCATATCATTCTTCATCACCGAGTCCCCAACGGTAAGATGACCAGTAGGGGATATGAAGGATGGGCGTCATATGTTGTTTGGAGAAGGCGGGACTGGCTCTTCACCAAGGTTCAAGTCAAAACGACGGTCGGAGGGGCCAAACATTTTCAAAGGCGTTGAAAGAAAGAAGAGGTCGGACAAGTCAAGATCGTAGAAGTGCAAGAAGGGAGTTTCTACAGGCAGAAATTCAAGTGTGCTTTGAAACGTCCTGCGTACCTCTATAAAAATCAACACTCGACGGGATTTCAGAGATCGAAGAGGCGAACTCAGAAATCAAATAGGCGCTAGCTTTCTCAAAAGCTGGGCTTGCTCAGAAATCAGGGGCCAATCTTCTTTTCCAAATTTGTCCGCACTTGTCACATGCAACCTCTGCACACGACGGAGCTCAGAACTCAAAGAGGCAAGTTCAGAAATCGGAGAGGCATCTGCTTTTCCAAACGTGTCAGCATCTGTCACATGCACACTCGGCTTTGCGGAAATCACGGGCAGTTTGTCGAAGCGCCGATTTCAGATATCGAAGAGGCATCTGCTTTTCCAGACGTGTCAGCATCTGTCACATGCACACTCAGCTTTGCGCAAATCATGGGCAATTTGTCGAAGATTTCTAGTGAAGTAGAAAACACGTGAAGTTTACTGTTCAATCATCCAACGGTTGCCGACAAGAGTGAAAGAATAGTACCGGTTATTAATTCATATAAATGTCGACCTTCACCTTCCATAGCAAGGCAGACATACTCAACCTTTCTTCATCTCTGAGAATGCATTTCCAGCAAACCCTCTCGAGTCACTCAATGTTCCTTATTCCTTGGGGTACCTCTGCAAACAAATGACACCAAAGCAAAAAGTATCTCATATCACTAGGGTAGAAAGCAAGAGTATCTCATATCATGCATTCTCCCTGTCCTTTCCTTTGCCCTTGTTCTTACCTGCAAAGACAAGGATAAAGAAAGCAATATGCCGGAACCTCCACTCAAACTCGGGTAAGGAATCGACTACCTGGAACCTTTGCCTGGTTGCTTACCTGGCATTGCTCTCGAGTACTCGTCTTCAGCTGCTGATGTACTTCCGAAAAGATGCCACATTTGCCTGGAGAATAGATAAGGCAAGTGAAAATGATACCTTACAGCATGTGGAGACAACGTGCAGAAGGAACAAGTAGAGAAGAATGCGATCTGCACAGTCAACTCAGCAGAAGGAGTCTGAGTTAAGAAACTCAAGAAGCTGCTACATCTACCTGGAGAACAAATAAGGAAATGCGGCATGCACAATCAACTCAGCAGAAGGAGTCCGAGTTGAAGAATTAGAGAGAATAAGAGGTCTGAGTTGAATCCAAGAGCTCGAGAAGCTTTAATAACATATTGACAGCACCATCACCGAAGAACAAAGCCTCGCTGTGCAACGCTGTCAAATCGCCACCACTTCTTCGAAAGCAAGAGTATTTCATATCATGCTTTCTCCCTATCCTTTTCTTTGTCCTTGTTCTTACCTACAGGACAAGGAGAAAGAAAGCAATCAACCAGCATTAGGTATCAATCTTCTGATCTGGAACCGACTGCTTGGAACCCTTCCCTGATTGCTTACCTAGCACTGCTCTCGAGTACTCGTCTTCCATTGTTGTTGTACTTCCAAAGAAGCTGCCACATCTGCTTGGAGAACAGATAAGGCAAGTGAAAATGATACCTTACAGCATGTGGAGACAACATGCAGAAGAAACAAGCAGAAAAGAATGCAGCCTGCACAGTCAACTCAGCAGAAGGAGTCTGAGCTGAGGAACTCGAGAAGATGCCACATTCTGCCAGAAGAATAGATAAGGCAAGGGAAAATGATACATTGAAGCATGTGGAGACAAGCACAACAAAGCACGTGCCGATTCATCCGCTACTTCAAAATCAAAAGTATCTCATATCATCAGGGTTGCAATCACTCTAGGGGAGGACTCGTTTTGACCCTCAAATTCTTGGGTCGACTCGCTAGGCGTTGTGGGCTACACGTGCCGATTCACCACCCTTGAATCAAATCCTTAAAGATCAAGTCACCAACTAGAAGAATAGCCCATTAATCTTGAAGATCATATCATTGACCAAACTGCTCAGGTGTGAATTAGAAAGATTGAACAAAGCAACAAGTCGTCACCTTCACCTCGTGCCTGCTTGCCATGTGTTTGAGTCAACCTTCAAGAATCAAGCCTCAACGGCCCTTGAAGAAGCTTCCAGCCAAATTCAAGATCAAGTCTCGACGACCCTTGAGGAAATCACAAGTTCTATTCAAGATCAAGCATCCACCACCCTTGAATCAAATCCAGTTCAAGAATAAGCTGAGGAAAGTCAACAATTGAAAGAATCCAGAAAATCCTCCAACCCAGTTCAAGATCAAAGCTGTGGAAAGTCAACAAGCGCAAAAAAAAATACGTGCCAATTCATCCACTACCAAAGCCAAAGATCATCTACCACATAAAGCTCATTGTGGTCCAATTTCAACATTCAAGATCAAGCCTCGACAACCTTTGAAGAAATTTTCAGCGCAATTCAAGATCAAGCCTCAACAGCCCTTGAAGAAATCTCAATCCCAATTCAAGATCAAGCCTCAACGGCCCTTGAAGAAATCTCCAGCCCCATTCAAGATCAAGCCTCGATGGCCCTTGGATCGACATCTACACTAAGGGACCTCAAAACGCATCTCCTCCATGTGACAAGCACATGTATACGACATGCCTTGAAGTGGGGGCATTTGTAGACATCAAAATTTCGGTGAAATAAATGTTGACCAATAGTTACAATTTCAACGCTCACGTGTCACGTAAATTTTACACGTAGCGTGTGACTAAACGAAAAATCAAAATAAATCGAAAAAGTCATCAAATAGAACACATGTCAACACCTGGCAGAAACAATTTATTTCATCTGCATATTATATTCAAAATTAGGCCTTGGAAAATTCTAAAAATAGAAGCCATTTCATTCATTTTAAGGAGAGAAGAGAAAGGAACCAATTCATAACCAATTCACCTCACACCAAACCTTGAAACTTTGAAACTCCAAAGCTCCCAAGCAAATCCCGAAGGATCAAGAAAGCTCTCTTCGTTCTTCATCAACCCAACCTTCAAGATCAAGCCCGAACGGCCTTTTGAAGGAACTTCCACCAATTCAAGATCAAGCCCCGACGGCCCTTGAAGAAAGTGTTCACCGTTCATCATCCGTTCATCCTAAGATCAAGCCCCAACGGCCTTTTGGATCAACAACATCAACAAATCCACACATCTAACTGTTCTTCAAGATCAAGCCCAAAAGCCCTTGAAGATCCATCCATCAACTGTTCATCAAGATCAAGCCTCAAAGGCCCCTTGAAGATCCGTTCATCAACAGTTCTTCAAGATCAAGCCCAAAAGCCCTTGAAGGTCCGTTCATCCATCAACCTTCAAGATTAAGCCCAAAAGGCCCCCTTGAAGAAACTTCCAACCATTCATCCGAGATCAAGTCTCGATGGCCCTTGGATCATCATCACAATCCACAAATCAACACCTTACAGAGATCGAATCAGAGGATCAAATTTGAGAGAGATTGTAACCCCTAAATCATTAATACAAAATATTATTTTGTACACGTGTTCTTTGAAGGAAAAATTTTGTCCTAGCTAAGAACAAGTATGAACATTTGAATACACATGCAAGCTATTAACACTTTAAAGTAGACATGCATCCAAAAACAATTCATAAAACCCATGACTTTCAAAGCCTAGTATATGGTGAACCAATAAACTCTTTAACAACATTAAAGATAAGTAAAGATTTAGAGTTTCTTTACCCTTGAAGCTCATCCTTGTTTACACAAGGGATTCACCCAAGTGGAGGGCCTTCAAGTCACCTCCAAGCTCCTTGAATCCTCCTTGTGTTTTCCTCCCTTTAGTGCTCCTTTGAAGATTTGAGGAAATGAGGATAAGTTCTCCAAAACACCAAAAGTTTGATGTCTCTAAGTCTCTTCACCAAGGATGTATCTTGTGAAGATGATATGGATGACTTAGGGAAGAAGAGATTGCTAGATGTCCCTCCCCTTAGTGGCCGGCCTCTTGGAAGAAAATGGAGAGAAAATGTTTCACCCAATTTCAACTAGAAAACCCTAAAGAGAAAATAGCTATAAAGTTGCTTTTATAACCTTTTCTTTGGTGAGTGGCAAACTTGCAATTAAGCAAGCTTTCACCATCCACCCTAATGGCCGGCCATCATATTGTTGTTGGGCTTGTTGCTCATTTTGTTTTAGTTGTCATACAACTTAAACATAATGGGCCTTTTGGACCAAAACGCTTTTGGGCCCCGAAACCCAAAACCAACATATAAGCCCAATACGAACCTTTCGTAAAATTAATTAACTAATTAATTAATCTTGACCATTCTTCAATTAAACCATTTAATTGCTTATCCATTTCATTTAATTTCTTCACATACATCCTTACTTGGTGTACGATCCATTAGGTTCCATTTAGCGAGGCAGTGGGCGATGTTACTCTTAACGATCGATTGTGAATTGAAACCACATTTCAATTCTCCCTTTGATGATTAGTGTTTGCTAATCATTAGGGCTTCCACAAACCATGAGTGACGCCTAGCAGAATATCATGGTTACCCAAGCTAAGTAGAATTGGTTGGAGAACCTATCCAGTTACAACTACAATGCAATACGGTCCTTCTCTAATACAATACTCTTAATCACATTGTTTAAGTGATAGTTTGTTTCATGTCTACTATCCAATGTGATACTTTCCTATATGATTCCCTTGAATATGTTTTGGAACAAACTTCCTAAGTCATATTCATTTGCTTTGGCCAAAGACTTTATAATCATATCTTAGAGTATTCTCCTTCCACCTTGGAAGGTTAGAGATCCCTTGTTGTGCATTCATATGCCTACATGACTAGATAGCTTGACCCCAACAATGCTGTGGACATTCCGATGGAATGCCGTTTGACATGATCAAAGATCAAGGACCTAACCATTAGACATCTATGATGCCTCAGGTCAAAGGACTACTTTGCATATTGCAACTTTAGAGTTCATACATGACATGTATGTTCGAACTCTCTTTTGATCGTAGTTCAGTGTACTCGATTACTCTTTCGAGCACCTATGTGTTTGTCTTAGTGTCCAACACCAAATGACTTGAGACCAGTCATACTCACGCTTGAGTCAACACAACACATACTAACCTTAGCGGATTGTCAATGCCCAATTGGCAATCCTATGGCTAGGAACGTTTTAGGAATGAACATAAGAGAAAGGTCTCGATAATCTAACTCACTTAGATCACTTATCTCTTAGAACAAATACATTCCTTGGATTCTCTTATTGCTTAAACACATGATACAATAAATAGTGATTAACAATAAGATTTGCCCTTCATTAAACATATAAAAGTTTAATACATTAAGTATTCCAAAACGCTATTACATCAAATGAGTGGCTTTGTGGGCATACTTCCAACATTCTTGTCTCGTTTGTTTCAGGAATTTTCATGTTTACATTTATATCTCATGAACAATGACTTGTTCTGTTGTTGAATAAAATGATAATAATATAAATAAAATAATATGGTTTCATTGTTTCTGATTAAAAAAAAAAGTCATTGTTATTAGCACTAAAAAAAAGACCATTATGCAATTCTTATCTTATTTTTACACACATTTATGTTATATAATATGTTTTGCACATTCATTCACAAGATAAAGATCAAGAATCGGTGACCTACATCCACACATATACTATGTTTGTTTTTCTTGCCCAAAATGCCAAGGGAGATGAGGAAGCTTATCGATTCAACGTGACCAAATGTGTTAAAGTTTGATTTAGAGTATGCTGATTCAAGAGAAGAAAGGAAATCATAGAAAATGGAGATGAATATGAGTGCTTCTCTCCCTCTTTGCAAAATCACAGAGAATGTTCTTTTTTTTTAATTCTCATTCCTCACACACATTGCACTGCATAACGGTTAGTTATGCATCTGGATTCTCACCATTACATCGGGGAATGATCTCATCCACACATCTAGCTAAGTTCAAGGATCCTTCCACATGTCACGTAGACAAAATTAAAATATGAGCCCTATACTTGGTGAAAATAACCAAAATGGATACACAACTAAATACAAGGCTTATTATACTAAACTCAGATTAGCTCGATGCTTATACACTAACACTCTCCTTTAAGCTTTGAGCTGATATGACTCCAAGCTTATCTTTTTGAACCTTTCCCTTGGTAAAGCTTTGGTAAAAATGTCTGCTACTTGCATCTTTGATAAAGTGATACCTTCTGTCAATGTGTTTTGTCCGTTGATGAAACACTGGATTTTTAATTATTGAAATTGCAGATGTGTTGTCACACTGCAAAGGAGTTGCTTCAATTTGTAGCTCTACAAAATCCTCCAGAACAAATCTAAGCCATATAACCTAAGATGTGGCTTTTGATGCACTAGTATACTCTGCCTCTGCAGTTAAGAGTGCAACACAATTTTGCTTAACAGATGCCCATGAAAAGACTCCACTTTCAAAGGAGAATGCATAGCCTAATGTGCTTTTGCTGTCATCAATGGAACTTCTCCAGTCACTATCATGGTATCCAATTTTTCATTTAAAAATGCAAATTTAACATCTAGTTGGTACAACTTCCACCGTCTTTGTGCAACAAGGGCAATTAAGGTTCTAATTGTATCCAGTCTAGCAACTGGAGCAAATGTCTCCTTATAATCGATTCCTAGTTTCTGCAAATACCCATTGGCAACCAATCTTGCCTTGTTCTTTTGCACTGAACCATCCAAATTCAGCTTGGTTTTGAACACCCATTTAACTTCAATGACTTGTTTATCAATTGGTCTATCTACAAGCTCTTAAGTCCCATTCTTCTCAATCGTTGACAATTCTTCCTCCATTGCTTTTATCCAAGACTTATCTTGTGCAGCTTCTTCATATTTCTCAGGCTCCACAATGCATAGATTGCACTGAGCTAGTATATCACTTATATTTCTCCACTTCACTAAGGTATGATCATAGGGCTGAGCAATTTTTTAAGATTCATGAGTGACCCTTTCTTATTCCTCATTGCTTTGAAGGATACTAGAACTAAAGGAACTCTCTTCAACCTCACTCAGTCTATGTGAACTCACACCAATCACATTCTCAGGTTGATTTTGAATATTAGTCATAGCAACAGAATTTCTCTGAGTTTTCCTTCCAATTCCAGGACATAGTTTCATCAAAAACTACATTTCTTGACAAAATCAACTTCTTAGTTTATGGATCAAATACCCTATACCCCTTCTCACATGTTGCATATTCACAAACACATCTTTGACACTCTTTGCATCAAGCTTTTGTCTTATCTCAGTTGGTACATGCACATAACAGAGCAATCCAAACAATTTTAGATGACCAATACCTGGTTTTTTGCCACTGTGGGCCTCAAATGGAGTTAGATTGCCAAGAACTTTTGTAGGTGACCTGTTTAGAATGTAAATAGTCGTATGTGTCGTTTCTGTCCACAAGAAATATGGCATGCTTTTATCATGAAGCATTTCCTTAGACATCTTTACAACTGTTCTATTTTTCCTCTCCACTACTCTGTTTTGCTATGGAGTATATGCCATAGATAGCTGTCTTTGAATTCCTTCAGTCTCTGAAAACCTGTCGAACTCAGTTCACACAAACTCAACCCCTCTGTCCCTCCTTAGACATTTCACTTTGAAACCACATTGTAATTCCACCATTGCTTTGAACTTTCTGAACCAATTTAGGGCCTTAGATTTGTATGTTAGGAAATAAACCCATGACATCCTTGTGTGATCATCAATAAGAAGCATAAAGTATTTGTACATCCTTGTGTGATCATCAATAAGAAGCCTAAAGTATTTGTTCCCAGCAATTGATTCATTTTGTATGGGACCACACAAGTTAGTGTGTATTAGCTCTAGTGGACTACTTGTTCTCCAAGCTTGCTCTTTTGGGAACCAATCTTGATGTTGTTTTCCCAACTGACATCCTTCACATACACCATCAATATCTTCCAAATGTGGAAGACCATGCACCATATCATTTTCCCTAAGCTACTTGAGACTCCTGAGATTGAGATGACCTAACCTCTTATGCCAAGTTGAGGTATAAAGAGTGATACTTGTCTTTAACACAATCTGATCATTATGCATCAAGGACAGATGGTGACATCTATTCTCTTTCATTCTTACTTTTATAACCAGACTATCAAGTGATGGTCCATAAAAAACACTACACACATTTCCCCCAAATAGCAAGTAATATCCATGCTTATGCATCTAGCCAACACTTAGTAAGTTCTCTTTCAACCCTGGTAAATACATTACTTCTCTTATATATTTCCTTCATTTTTTTGTATCAATCACAAGAGATCCCATTCCTGTCACATTAACTAGGTTACCAGTTGTCATTTGCACTTTTCCTGTGTGGTTGCTACATCCATTATCAATATACCAATTTCCATTCACCTTTGCTTCAGTAGTTGCACAGTTAGCATAGAATAGATTACCAGATACCTTCATTTGATTTGCATAGTTAGACCTTTAAATAGCCTTACCCACAGTGCACTCCCTAGCTCAATGTCCAAATTTATCATATTTGTGACATTTGGATTTTCCCTTATATCTACACTCACCAAAGTGAAACTTTGAGCATACTTTGCACTGAGGTTTTGTCACTTCTTGATTCATGGAGGATGAACAATTTGCATTTTGTGCAAGACCCATAAATGACTTTTGCTTAAACCTAGGCTTTAAGTCCCACTTCTTGCCTTTTTCATTTCAGTTCTTCTGAGACTTAAATCCACTGGATTGAGAGTTACCCTATTTTGTTGCCCTTTTAAACTCACAGAGAAAGAGGCAAATGCCTTCTCAGTAGCATCAACAGTGTGCATATCAAAACGATGTTCCTGGCCTTTTAGAATTGCAAGAACCTCCTGAAATTCAACAGTCTCTATACATTTTGTTTTCTCAATCACAAGACAAATGGGATCATAGGGTTTGCTAAGATTGATTAAAACCTTTTGCACAAGTCTTTCATTTGATGACACTTCACCAAACGTCTTCATTTGGTTAACCAGTTCTTTCAAACGTGGAAGATACCCACATAATGATTCATCATCACGCATTCTAGTATACTCAAATTCATGTCGAAGATTTTGGAGTTTAACCGACCGTACCTAATCACCACCATGGTATTCTCCATAGAGCATATCACATACCATCTTCGCTGAATTGGCATTGGCAATTCGAGGAAATATTTGATCAGAGACTGCACTCTGTATAATACCCAGAGCTTTTGCATCTTGCATATACACATCCACTGTTTTCTCATCGTCTTCATCTTCTTAGCTCCCTTCAACCTTCGTCTTCTTCTTTGAATCTGAGGTCGTGACCCATTTTTCAACTAATTTCCATAGCCCGTGAGATTTGAAGATTGTCACCATCTTGATTCTCCAGAATTCATAGTTCTCACCGAAGAAGATCGGAGTTCTCACCTCAAAATTTCCAAATCCATCCATCTATTAGCTTAGATGGTATGAAAACAAATCGAATTCAGTTTTTATGGAGTTTCGGCGACTTCACCTGAACCAGAACGACTCGATTGCTTCAACGTTGATAACATCAGCTTCACAATTCACGCCCAGATCTCAATTGATCGAACCTGGCTCTGAGGCCATGTTAAATTTTGATTTACAGTAGACCTGTGTAATACCCTGAAAATTTAAATACATGAATAAGATATTCATAATTATGAATATGTGGAGAAAATAAAAAATAAATCGATTTATGGTTATGAAAATTTTATTGAGGAATTTTAAAATTTTGTAACCAGTAATTATTATAATTTACGTTGTAAAAATCTATCGATTAAGTGGAAATGATGAAAGTGTTCATAGGCAGCTAAACGTAATCTTACGAGAACATATTTTATCCTCATAGGTTTTGTCATGTTTCTTGACATATTTGGATAGAGCTCAATCTTACGAACGCGTAGGCGCAAACCATTCATGAAACAGAGTTATAACGAATAAGTTATTAACGTTTAAATTCAGAGATATTTTGGTAATTTTATTTCATTTTAGAAGGCTCCAGAAAATCAGGAACAATGAGTTTTGCCACGTGTATGGGTGGGATGAAAAAAAATGAGAAATGGATGGCTGTGATGGAAAGGAAAGAATAGAAAGGAGAAAAGAAAGAAGGAAAGAAGAAGGAGGACGAATGGGAGGGGAAAACCGGGAGGAAAGTGAGAGAGAATGGGGAACACCAGATCACACGGGATTCGGTGACCCAACCCGTTTCCCTTGTCTTCTCCGGCATTTTTGTCGACTTTTCCAACGAACCACCTCGATTGAACCGTGGGAAATCACCTCACAACCTCCCCTTTACCCATTCCACCCAAAAACTGATAGAAAATTTCATTAAAACCGTGCAATTTGCACGGTGGGTGCGCCGGAACTGCTTGGCGGTGATCCGCCGTTTTCTCAGGCTAATACCGACCATCACCACTATCAATGGATTCCTTGTGAACCCAGAAACATGTCCCAATAATTGGATGGGGCTGCGGAGCATTGATATAACGGATCGAGGCCACCCAAATTCTAAGGTTTCTGACTGGTTGGAGTGAAATTGGGGCTATTCCCTGCCAAATTGGACTTCGGCCTAGGTATAAAAGTTGTTCATCTTGGCTTGCTCTACATTTTTATAAAATTTGAGAATTTTTAGAAATAGTGAAATTTTCCGGCGAGTCGGGATTGCCGACCGCCACCCGCAACGACGCGTGGCTAGTGGGCCGACGTTGCCTTTTTCATGCAAATTTTGATATTCTGAATCCATAATTGGTAACCATTTGATGTGATTGGATTGTGAAAGCTAATGTTGAATATAGCCGATATTAGAACATTTTCGGAAATGGAGAATAAAATGAAAAGTGAACTACGAAAGGCTTGATCCCACTCAAGGGTACGTAGGTAGTCTAACAGTGTTAGATGCAGCCTTAAATAATCGAGATAAATCCTTTGTTAAGAAATTGTACTAAGAAAAGGAATTGGGTAAATAATTTGAGTTTTAACCTTATGTTTTGGTACTTAAATGTTGGTCATAATTTTAATGTGAGGGAATTTGAAATGGAAGTAAAGAATCGGGATTATTGGTAATTAACTATACAAGAGTTAGTTTGGGCCTATTACCGATATTATTTTCCGAAATAAATATTTCAGGGCCGGGGCGTTATGATAGGAGCATATTTATGCAACTTAGTGAGCTTGTTTCTTGGCATTTACTTAGTTTAACTCTAGTTATTTTAGTACTTTAAGCTATTTTCGTGTGTTTGTAGGTTCAAATAATAAAGTTGGCAACAAAGTGCTATTTGGAGCACTTTGGAGCATTTTTGGGCCAAGATTGGATAGTGCAAGCATGGAGACATTAGGATGGACATTTTTGGAGAGAAGAAAACCAGAGGAGAACACAATCCACCCATCCACCCTTCACCATAACTCACCTATATCCATCCACCACCATAATTTACCACTCATCCATCAAACCACACCTTGTGCCGCAACAAAGAGAAGAAGGAGGACCCTTGGACGTGTTTGCCATTCAAGTTGGATTGTTGGAGCGTTTTTAGGTGTTTTCATTCTTTTGTTTTCAATGTCTAAATTTGTTTATCTTTGCTTTGTGAGTATGAGGAACTAAACCCCCCTTAGCTAGGGGGAATTCGAAACCATGTTCATGCTTGCAATATGATTTGATTACCTTCAGTTGTGATTTCATAAGTTGTGAATTCAATTTGTTTAACTACTTGATTGATAACTTATTCGTGTATGTTTATTAAAAGTGCACACTTAGTTTGCATGCATGAATATGATGCTACAGTATAAGGGAGTTTCACCTAATAGTTACAAACTTATATTCACAAGTAGTGGAGGTCGCTTATAAACGATCGCGTTAAATAAATTCTTGGCAGGAGTTTCATGCTCATCATAGTAACGAATGCCTCGTCAATACTTATAGTTTTCATAATGCTTAATAATCTTTGATTGTGTCTTTATTGTGCTGTTCACGTAAAGAACTTTTGAAGAATGCTTGAATTGTTGTATGCGCTTTCCCATCCAATTCAATAACTTAAGGAGAACTTGAAGGTTAATTTAAGCGGACTTAATTAACCTGGGTGTTGAGTTTCATGATTTATCGAAAGAACAACTGAAAATTGGTTTATGTGCAAGTGTGTCATGTGTGGAGAAGAACCCTCCTAGCTAGCCTTCCATCCATTCAATTTACTCAAATTCTTGCAGATTTCATTAGTTCATTAATTTACTTGTTTTGTTTTCAAATTCATCAAAACCAAACCCCCTTTACCTTGTTGAGTCATATTAGTTAGAAACTGATTTAGTTTGTGCTTTTAAGTATTTCGAACCAAGTTGAAACCAAAATTCGTCCAAAAGTGTGTTTAGAGTCCAAATCTGCCCAGTTTGTGTTTTTAGGCAGATTTGAGTGTTTTTAGCTTGTTTTGAGTTCTTTGAGTTTGTTTTGAATTCTTTGAGTCTAATTTAGTGTTTTTAACTTTGTTTATATATTTTTAAGTCAGTTTAGAGGTTATTAGCAAACCCTCCTAATTCCCGGTCCAGAACGATCCCTACTTACGTTCTTTACTACAGTTGATATAAGAGGGTTTAATTTGTGTGTTAAGTAAATTTTCGCATCAAACGATATGAAAATAATGGGTTTCGGATCTACACGATAACTAATCGGGTCATTATCAGGTCACACGATAATAACCCGGTAATAATGGGTCTTTAACAGGTTTACACGAGTGTGACACGCGGGTAACCTGTTTCGACACGATAAGAAAAAAGTTATTTTGATGATTTTAATTTTTTAAACTACTTAAAAAAACTTACTATAAAATACAATAGAAATAATGTATATGTATATATTGTTTATTAATTATTATTCTATATAAATTTTAAAATTTAAGTTTTATTTATTTATTTATTTTTATAGTATATTATAGGCAAAGATTGAGATTAAAAATCATAAAACACATTAAAAATAAAAATATCAAGTAATTTAAAAACACCAAACACATTAAAAATTATAAGCATTGGAAAATCTCTCCAATCCGAATTGTAAGCGTTGGAAAACATGTTGTCCCATGATTGGCTATGGCCTTGATAACCCCAAGCATCTTCATTCGCAGCGAATTAAGAACATTGATGAGTTGGATATCCTTGCCCATAGGACACACCATATGTAGGGACACTCTGCATTGTGGTCCTTTCAGCATATTGTGACAATTGAGAAGTAAGTTTCGCCAATTGAGCTTGAATGGTAGCAAAATCCATGTCTTACTTCTCTAGTACCTGAAATCAAGGAAACAAAACTAAATCAAATATCAAAAGTAAAACAAACAAAAAAAAAAACACAAACAGAAACAAAGTCAGTAACTAAAAAACAAAAGACACAACGGCGCCAAAACTTTGATGCGAAAATTTACTTAACACACAAATTAAACCCTCTTGTATCAATTGTAGTAAAGAATGTAAGTAGGGATCGTTCTGGACCGGGGATTAGGAGGGCTTGCTAATAACCTCTAAGCTAACTTAAAAACATATAAACAAAGTTAAAAACACTAAACTAGACTCAAAGAATTCAAAACAAACTCAAAGAACTCAAAACAAGCTAAAAACACTCAAATCTGCCTAAAAACACAAACTGGGCAGATTTGGACTCTAAACACTTTTGGACGAATTTTGGTTTCAACTTGGTTCAAAATACTTAAAAGCACAAACTAAATCAGTTTCTAACTAATATGACTCAACAAGGTAAAGGGGGTTTTGGTTTTGATGAATTTGAAAACAAAACAAGTAAATTAAAGAACTAATGAAATCTGCACGAATTTGAGTAAATTGAATGGATGGAAGGCTAGCTAGGAGGTTCTTCTCCACACATGACACACTTGCAAACAAAACGATTTCCAGTTGCTTTTCAATAAACTACGAATTCTCAACGCCTGAATTGCACTAATTAACCCTCAGATTTTCCTAATTTCATTGAATTGGATGATTGCATACAACAACCCAAAGCATTCCCCACAGGTTCCCTACATGAATTGCATAATAGAGATACAAGCAAGAATCATTAAGTTCTATGAAAATCATAGGCATTGACGAAACACTTGTAACTATGAATTGCATGAAACTTATGCCAATAATTTACTTAACACGGTTGTGGCGAGCAACCTTCACTACTTGTGAATATAATTCATAATGATTAGGTGAAACTCCCTTATAACCTAGCATCAGATTTATGCATGAAAATTAAGCGTGCACTCTCAACCAACACATATAAATCAGTTTTAATTCAAATGGATAAGTAGATTGAATTCACAACTTATGAATCATAACTGAAAGTAATCAAATCATATTGCAAGCATGAACATGGTTTCGAATTCCCCCTAGCTAAGGGGGGTTTAGTTCCTCATACTCACAAAGCAAAGATAAACAAAGTTAGACATTGAAAACAAAGGAATGAAAACACCTAAAAACGCTCCAACAATCCAACTTGAATGGCAAGCACGTCCAAGGGTCCTCCTTCTTCTCTTTGTTGAGGCACAAGGTTGAAGGAATTATTTTGTGAAAACATGTTCATTTGAGCAACATCATATAGCATGCAATTAACAATTAAAGGCGGAATCATGCTTGTATGCACTCAAAAACAAAACATTACCATGAAATTCAAAGCCTAGTAGATTGGTGAACCAATAATCAACTCAAAACAAAGTGAGTTGAAATTAATACCTTTGTAGATTCCTCTTTGCATAAGCAAAGGCTAATCACCCAAAGAGATAGGGCCTTCATTCCTTGCTTCTTAGATCCATGGATTTGGATGGAAGAATAGGTTCTCCAAGTTCCCAAAATTGAGAACCTCTAAGTCTCTTCACCAAGGTTAGATTGTAGAAGAAATGTGTGACCTTGGAGTAGTAGGATTGCTAGATGTACCCTCCAAGGTGTTGGCCTTTTTAGAGAGAAAATGGAGAGACAATTCTCACCAATTTTCCCAAAAAATAAACCCTTTTTTTACTTAATGAATATTTAGTTATAAAGTCATTTTTATAGTCACTTCTTTAAGTGACCTAAATAACCAAAACCCTAATTCATCACACTATGGCCGGCCATTTAGGGGATTTTGGGCTTTTGGGCTTTAATGAATCTTCATTCATTAAATTGTCATACAACTTAAGTTAATGGGCTTGACGTTCGAAGCCCATTGGGCCTTAAGGTCCAAAACTATCCCAAAGTCTTTAACGAACTTATTCGTTTGATTAATTAACATATTAATTAATCCTTGCCATAAATAAATGATTAAACCATTTAATCATTCTTACTCATTTCCGTTTAATCTTCAATCTCCACCTTTTATGGTGTGCGATCCATTAGGTTCCTTTTAGCGAGGTAGTGGGCGATTAAAACCATTTTACATCGATTGTGAATTGAAACTATTTTCAATTCTCCCTTTAGTGATTACACACGTTTAGGGCTTCCACAAACCATGAGTGACACCTAGCAGCATATCATGGTTACCCAAGCTAATCAGAAGAGGATAGAGAACCTATTCAGTTTGGGATTACAAATGCAATACGGTCATTCTCTAATCTAATACTCTTGACCACATTGTTTGGTATGATAGTTTATTTATTCATGTCTACTATCCAATGTGATTCGTGTGCTTATATGATTTCCTTGAATGTGATTTGGAACGCATTCCCTAATCTCATTCATACTCTGGCCAGAGATTCCAAATCATATCATAGAGTATTCTCCCTCAACTGTTTGAAGGTTAGAGATCCCTTGTTGCGCATTCACTTGTCTCCATAGCTAAGTGGCTTAACCCCAACGATGCCGTGGACACCCCGAGGGGGTGACTTTGACATAATCAAAGATCAAGGACTTAACCACAAGACAACTGTGATGCCTCAGGTCAAATGACTACTTTGCATTATCCCAACCATGAGTTCTCATGTGACATGGAATATAAGAACTCTTCGTTGATCACGTTCAGTGAACTCATTCTCTATTGAGCACCAACGTACTTGTCTTGATGTCACACACACCAATGACTCGAGACTAATCACTCTCCCTGAGAGAAGACATAGTACGTACTGATCTTAACGGACTGTCAACGCCCAATTGACAATCCTATGATCAGGAACGTTTAGGATGTGTCTACGAAAGAATGGTCTCATGAATCTAACTTCATTAGATTACATTCTCCCAATCACATATTCCTTGGACTTTATCGTTTAAGCATATCACATTTATATGAGACGGCTCAAATAATAATGTATGCCCTTTATATGTAAAACTAGATTAGTTTAACATGTGAAATGTCCGTAAAGTATCATCACATGATTGGCTTTAGGGCACATTTCCAACAATCTCCCACTTGCACTAGAGCCAATCAGCTTGGTCATCTTGATGATACCTCTTCTGTAGTCATTTCATAAATGGCTGAATAGTAGGACTAGGCAGTGGATATATATATGTGTTATCCACAGAAGCAACCTTGAGAATAACGACGTCACCATTATACATGATTCTCAATCATGTGGTTCAGTCTCTCATTTGTGTTCGGATCTTGATGAGACCTTGATTCCCAGGCTTGAGCTATCGCCCCATTAGTGTCATACACTTTCTGGTTGGAATCGAATAGAGAGTTCATAAATGAACTTTCCCATCCAAACAACATTGTTGTAAACTTCTATATGGCAATATATCTTGCATTCATAATGGAACACACTAAAGTCATTACTTTAATGTTTCCATCCAAATATCTCTTTAGTCATAATAAAGAGATATTTGTTTATCTCTTCATTCATAATGAAGAAACATCCAATGATGGATCAGATTCATAATCTAATACATTTACGCTTCCATTACGTTACTCTAATTCTTCCTCATTCTTTGAGGAATCTATCCTTAAGTATTTCTTAAATACTTAAGGACTCACTTGACAGTTGCCACGGTTCTGATCCTGGGCTTGCACTGATATTGTCTTGTACCGTTCTAGGTACAACTCATATCAATGTTTTTCATACAATATGAAATACATAAATCACCTTTCTGCTTATGCATAAAGGATTCAATTTACGCATTATTTCTATGGGAGTCAAAGGGTACGTTCCCTTTGAGAAGGGCAACTTGCTAGTCTCACTAGAATCGTCCTTCTTATTGAAGTTTATCATCATATGAGAAACTTCCTAGCATCCATTGTCTATTATTAGGGATTGATATAATACAATTATATCATGAAATATATCATTATAGATTTCCATCCCATGTATATAGACTATATCTCCCATATACATTCTATCTTCATATAATGTATTAAAGTCATAACTTTAACGAAGAAGTATTCTTTTCATTTCCAGAATTAATATATCATATATACTTAAATTTTAGGAACATGATTAACTCCCACTAATCTTTTGTAAAACTCGTAAACAAAAGATTCATTTACATCTTGATGAGAAATCAAACGATTTGATCCTTTTTCCTCATAAAATGCAAATAGCTCCCACTAACTTGCTAAGATCCATGATGGATGGATCTCTACAACTTACATGTCTTGTGATTTATAGTTTTGGACACATATTATCAAGACTATCTTAATAATGGTTTCGGAAACCCATATTATGTCAAAACATTGAATCACCATTTTAGTTGTAGCTAGCAATCTTCGAATTAATTGAAACCAAGCCTATCTCAAAGATGGTTTCTTCAAAGTCAACCATTCTCTTTGATTGTAGTTACCTTAAGCTACCAATTAGCTATGAAGGTTTCATTATTTCGAGTCAAATGGTACTTTACCATTTCCTTGAGTATATATCGTATATGCACTCAATGTAGTCATAAGGATTTTCATTCTTATCGACTACCTTGGAGCTTGTGGTATAGGAACTAGGTTGTTATATTTGTTGATTACTATCTTGTCTCTCAAAGAACCCATTCTTTGAGTTCTATCTCTCGTTCATTTGCTTTTAGGCAAATCACATTGTAGAATTACAATGAACTACCCAACAAAACAACATTTGTTAGTTGGTTTATAGAAGCGATATCCAAAAGTTATTTTAAGGATATCCTACAAGATTGTTATCAAACAAATATTGCTTATTAGCACACAACCCCAAATCTTTAACATGCTTAAGATTTGTCTTTCTTTTCCAACTACATCTTATGGAGTCATGAAAATATTGGAAGATCTTCTCATCGACAATCATATTGTTTTAGAAGTATATATCCTATATATGGGTAATAGATAACATTTAACGAACTAAATCTTATTCAAGTTCGTTCTTCTCCTAATGGAGAAATACAATATCTTATGATGCTATTTTCCTTGATATCTTTCAAGGAAACTCATCTAAAGTGTTACCTTTCCTTGGATCAAATCTAAGGAGGTAAATACTTTAGATATCTTACTCATCTATTTACATTTCTTGAATTCTTTGAAACCTTTTGCAAAGTATTCGGACTTGTGTTTATTCAAAATAAACTATAGTCCAACCGAGAGTGATCTTCGGTGAATGTCATATAACATGAGTAGTATTATGTTGTGGACAAGTGCCACTAACATCTAAGTGAATTAACCTCAACAACTTTGTGATTCTTTCTTCTTTCCAAAAGAATAAAGATTCGAACATTTCGCCTCTATACAATTTTAACAAGAAGGTATTGGATCCGGATCTAACGATCCAAAACATCCTTGTTTCACCAACTCGTAACTTATGTTTTAGAGGTATCACAATTTAGTTGGGATTAGTCACTACCTTGCAACCTTTTGGGTTTTAAGCATCATTATATTCTAAACAGTTAACACTACCATATCATCTCTACTATAGAGACAATCAATTAGATTACTATAATCCAATTTCTTTGGTAGTTCATATGAGGAAGTAAGTACTATCTGCTTTCGCAGAGATCTATATCTTATTCACGTTCCGTATGTGAAACACCTTTTCTTCTCTCATATATCTTCTACTTCTTATTAGTCACACTTTTACAACGATTTGTAAAACATAGTTACTAATACGGAATCATACATTCAAGTAGAAGAACCAACTGTTTTGAACTATTCAAGAACACTTTACAACACCTTCGAAAGGTGTGTTCTTGACACTTGCAAGACATTTCTTGCAAATACCCCTTCCAATGTCCATCCTTTCATAAAGAAAGTTTGTTCCCTTGGAGTTATTTATCTTCTTTATTTGACTTTCACCTTTGACTACATTAGTCATGGTCCCTAAACTCCCACTATCTCTCTTGAAACCTTTTTCAATTGTGTTATACACATCAAACAATTTGAAGAGTATGTGGTTATTGTTCATTACATAGTTTACCATAAACTTAGTGAACCATTAGGATAGGGAAACAAAGGTGAAGTCCTTGCCTAGTTTCCGTCTCGTAAAGTGGTTTAACACTTCAACACTTAATGATTCAAAATCATCCTAAGTCCATGTTAATGGACTATTTTTGTCAACCAACCATTATGTTCTAAACATAATTACAAACTTTCAAGAGTTGTACAAGGCAACTCTCATTTCTTCATACAACAATTTGTAAGTGAAGAATCATGGCACATAAAGTGTCCATGCCCTTGTGCTTACTTCTCAAGTTCTTTGTTCAATTAACAAAGAAATAAGCACTAAGTGTTTGTATTGACTAAGGGTTGTTCAAAGCAACTCTTATTTCTTCATACAACAATTTGTAATTGAAGAATTATGACATTAAAAGTGTTGTCCTCTCTATGATAGACCTTTTCTAACATATTCTTCTAATGATACATTATCAATAGGAAGATTGTGAGGATGAGACTACTTAGGTACATTTACAAGCCATTAAAGACAATCTATGGTTTTGTAGTACCAAGTCCGTAAACTAAACGTTCGGCTTTTATTTGTCAAGTGTTGGATAGCGTTTGCAAATATATTGGTAAACAAATACATAACGAATATAGATTGATTGATTTAAGCCATTTGATTCGGGTCTTTAAATCAAAATAGCACCACCCACTATTTTTGGCAAATTCCATATCCCTCATTGGAATTCGAGAGTTTTGGATGAAACTCTTAGTAGGTTATGGGAGGCTCACTACTACCAAGCCCACCTCACAATGATATGATATTGGCTAGCATTAATAATAATGAGAGAGTACGCTTACTCATTTGCAACTAATGCAAGTACCCATCTTATTTGGCCTCTAGAGAATGTCACCTCACAATGATATGATATTGGTTCCATTGCACTTAGTTAAGTCATTCCCACCATGCTTAGTTCATGAAGGGTTTCAAGAATAGCCTCACGATGATACGATATTGGCCATCCTCGTTGCCTACACTCACCTCATCATATGTATATAGACTCCTCCTGAGTATAAGCATGCACTTTGTACTTCCCCATGATAGGGTGAAGCCGGTGTACAAGTCATAAACGATTGGAACTACCATGGTGGAAGGCCACAAAAGAATGTTCTAAGCACTCTCACGCTTTCAACTTAATATTGGTTTGGTTGAGGGTTTTAGGTCTCATCACATATCAATATACATTTTAATCTCTATTAAAACAATTTTGGTCCTATTACAACTATTGGTCCATATGATTGTTTTAGTTGTACATAATACTCCCACTATGCTTTTAAAACGGTTTTTAAAGCAAGAGTATATGTTACTACTAACATAAGGTTTGCATTCATTTGATGGACTATATAGTTGCCTTAGGGCCTTAGGATGACTATGAACCTTTGTTTAGATTCAACACGAGCCTTGTGTTGAATCTCGGTCTAGGGATGGAGATTGATTTTAGTTACGCGTTTAATCACATTAAGGCGTGTTGTCTTAGGGGCGTTGGACCCAATTACTTCATTTTCATGCATATCATATAAAGCAAGAAAGAAATACTTCAAAGTAAAGGATGAGCTTATGCTCATTACAACATTTGCATAAAACAAATTACCTTAAAGTAAAGAAGGACTTATGCCCTTTTACAACATTTGATCAAATCAAATTACAACCAAAATCTAATCTACACATTCCCATGGTTCAAACAAATTTGAAACGCCTTTCACATAGCTCAATTATATTAGGCTTAGGTTCATAATCATCCTTTAATTAATTAACGCTTTAACTAATTAATTGAATGCAACATTTTCATTTGGTTTTTGTATCCATAAAATTGATTTAAGTGGAGCTAAACAAAATGAAAATCCAATTCTCATTTAAAGAGACAAAACAATTTTGTTCTCATCCTATTTGGGCCATCATGCAATAACCACAACTTTTTGGGCCATATTGCGAAAACATAAACTTTTGGGGTCACTTTGTAAAAACACAAAAGTCACTACTTCATGTAAATACAACTAGAACCCAAAATTTAAATAAATTCAAAAACTTCATTAAAGGAGCAAAACAATTTGTCCTTTAGCGTTTTTAGGCCTTAACGTCAAAACGTAAACTTTCGGGTCAAAGTACAAATACACAAAAGTATCAAAACTTTATGTAATTGCATAAAAGCCCCAAAATTACCCTATTTTATTAGGGTGGCCGGTTTTTAAGGATAAAAAGGAGTGGTGGATGTTTTGATTTATTAGTTTTGTCAAAAACAATCAAGTAGTGCTTTCATCTTTCATAAAAATAATATATGTTTTGATGATTGATGTTTCCATCATCATTTATACAAATATTTAACACTTTAAATACTTTCATAAAATTAATATATGTTTTGATGATTGATGTTTCCATCATCATTTATACAAATATTTAACACTTTAAATACATGATAAATCATTTGAAAAACATATATCATAAACTTTATGAAATAAATCAAAACTTTGAATCAAAACACAAACCTTTGTGTTCTTGGCAAGAACATCAAGAACATATGAAGAACATCCATGAAAACCCATAAGAGCTCCATGAATGTTTTCATGCAATAAAACTCAAATTTTTATCATTCAAAATGAGGCTAACATCCTAGGGTACTTAGGGGTTCCAAAAGTCACCTTAAAACCATTTTAACAAGACAAACATGAACCCAAAAAATCACCCTTTGGATTTGGCCGAAAATCCCTAAAATCATGGCACCAAATTTTAGCTCCAATATTCATCCTCATATGAACTACATCTACAACATTTGAGATGGCAAATTTTCAAACAAAATTTACATTCAAAGAAGCAAGAATAAAGCTTGTAACAATTACAACTTTTAAATCATAAACTTATGAACTACAAAACCCAAAAGGATTCACCAACTACTAGACCTAGGCTCTGATACCACTTGAAGGAATTATTTTGTGAAAACATGTTCATTTGAGCAACATCATATAGCATGCAATTAACAATTAAAGGCGGAATCATGCTTGTATGCACTCAAAAACAAAACATTACCATGAAATTCAAAGCCTAGTAGATTGGTGAACCAATAATCAACTCAAAACAAAGTGAGTTGAAATTAATACCTTTGTAGATTCCTCTTTGCATAAGCAAAGGCTAATCACCCAAAGAGATAGGGCCTTCATTCCTTGCTTCTTAGATCCATGGATTTGGATGGAAGAATAGGTTCTCCAAGTTCCCAAAATTGAGAACCTCTAAGTCTCTTCACCAAGGTTAGATTGTAGAAGAAATGTGTGACCTTGGAGTAGTAGGATTGCTAGATGTACCCTCCAAGGTGTTGGCCTTTTTAGAGAGAAAATGGAGAGACAATTCTCACCAATTTTCCCAAAAAAATAAACCCTTTTTTTACTTAATGAATATTTAGTTATAAAGTCATTTTTATAGTCACTTCTTTAAGTGACCTAAATAACCAAAACCCTAATTCATCACACTATGGCCGGCCATTTAGGGGATTTTGGGCTTTTGGGCTTTAATGAATCTTCATTCATTAAATTGTCATACAACTTAAGTTAATGGGCTTGACGTTCGAAGCCCATTGGGCCTTAAGGTCCAAAACTATCCCGAAGTCTTTAACGAACTTATTCGTTTGATTAATTAACATATTAATTAATCCTTGCCATAAATAAATGATTAAACCATTTAATCATTCTTACTCATTTCCGTTTAATCTTCAATCTCCACCTTTTATGGTGTGCGATCCATTAGGTTCCTTTTAGCGAGGTAGTGGGCGATTAAAACCATTTTACATCGATTGTGAATTGAAACTATTTTCAATTCTCCCTTTAGTGATTACACACGTTTAGGGCTTCCACAAACCATGAGTGACACCTAGCAGCATATCATGGGTTGGGATTACAAATGCAATACGGTCCTTCTCTAATCTAATACTCTTGACCACATTGTTTGGTATGATAGTTTATTTATTCATGTCTACTATCCAATGTGATTCGTGTGCTTATATGATTTCCTTGAATGTGATTTGGAACGCATTCCCTAATCTCATTCATACTCTGGCCAGAGATTCCAAATCATATCATAGAGTATTCTCCCTCAACTGTTTGAAGGTTAGAGATCCCTTGTTGCGCATTCACTTGTCTCCATAGCTAAGTGGCTTAACCCCAACGATGCCGTGGACACCCCGAGGGGGTGACTTTGACATAATCAAAGATCAAGGACTTAACCACAAGACAACTGTGATGCCTCAGGTCAAAGGACTACTTTGCATTATCCCAACCATGAGTTCTCATGTGACATGGAATATAAGAACTCTTCGTTGATCACGTTCAGTGAACTCATTCTCTATTGAGCACCTACGTACTTGTCTTGATGTCACACACACCAATGACTCGAGACTAATCACTCTCCCTGAGAGAAGACATAGTACGTACTGATCTTAACGGACTGTCAACGCCCAATTGACAATCCTATGATCAGGAACGTTTAGGATGTGTCTACGAAAGAATGGTCTCATGAATCTAACTTCATTAGATTACATTCTCCCAATCACATATTCCTTGGACTTTATCGTTTAAGCATATAACATTTATATGAGACGGCTCAAATAATAATGTATGCCCTTTATATGTAAAACTAGATTAGTTTAACATGTGAAATGTCCGTAAAGTATCATCACATGATTGGCTTTAGGGCACATTTCCAACAAAGGTGTGGTTTGATGGATGCGTATGGATATATGGAAGGGAATGGCTGAATGTGTCTTTGGATGGATCTCCTCCCCCCCCCCCATTTGTTATGGTGAGGGTGGATGTATTTATAGGCTAGGGAGAGGACCACCATCTAATTAAGGTGGTAGTGGTGTATGTTGTGGTAATGAGTGGATGTAATGGGTGTAGTGGGTGAATATTTGGTAATGAGTGGATGTAATGGGTGTAGTGGGTGAGTGTTTGGATGTTTGGTAATGAGTGGATGTAATGGGTGTAGTGGATGGATGTTTGGTAGTTGTAGGTCAACACACTTGCACACACACATGCTGATTTCTAGCCTTCAAATCTTCAAAAATGTCCATCCACATGTCTCCATGCTTGCACTATCCAATCTTGGCTCAAAAATGCTCCAAAATGCTCCAAATAGCACTTTGTTGCTAACTTTGTTATTTGAACCTACAAACACACAAAAATAACTTAAAGTATAACTAGAATTAAACTAAGAAAATGCCAAGAAACAAGCTAACTAAGTTGCATAAATATGCTCCTATCATCGTTTACGTGTCGTGTTAACGGGTCGTGTAAGAAAGTGCTAGATCTAATTTAGAGTATGTTATTTCAAGAGAAGAAAGGAAATCACAAAATATGGAGATGAATATGAGTGCTTCTCTCTCTCTCTTTCTCTGCAAAATCGCAGAGAATGTTCCTTTTTTTTTTTTATTCTCATTCGTCACACACATTGCACTGCATAACGGTTAGTTATGCATCTGGATTCTCACCATTACATCAGGAAAGAATCTTAGCCACATATCTAGCCAAGTTCAAGGATCCTTCCACATGTCACTTAGATAAAATTACAATATGAACCCTACACTTGGTGAAAATAACCAAAGTGGATACACAACTAAATACAAGGCTTATTATACTAAACTCAGATCAATTCAGAAATAGAGAACCCAAAAACCACTATCAACTTGCAGCAGCTATATGCCAAAGGAGATGAGGAAGCTGATCGATTCAGCGTTACCAAATGGTCCCAAGATCAATTCAGAAATGGAGGCCCCAAAAACCACTGTCAGCAGCATGCAGCAACTAACCTGCTGAAGGGTAATCTATGAGATTCATGTATGGGATTTCTAAATGACTATCATGCATATACAAATCAAATTTAATATACAAAAGCAGCGGAAGCATTTATAACAAATTATCAAAGCTATAGTCATGCAAATCCCCTTCAAGGTTCATAGGTTTATATATAATGCATCAAAAAAAAAATTTAGAGAAAAGAACAAAGTGAAGGATTAGTCTTATACCTCTTGATCTAGACTTGAGACCAAGGATGGACCACCTCCAAGCCCTTTGTTCCTTGAACTCCTTGAGACTAGCTTCTCTCCTTGCCTCCTCCACTTTGATAGAATGAGTGCTCCTAGGTTCTCTTCAAGTTTCCAAAGTAGGAAACCTCTAAAGATCCTCACCCACTAGTGTAGTGAGAAGGATGAAGGAATAACCAAAGGCTGAAAGATATGTTAGTAAAATCACCCCAAGGTGGCCGGCCTTTGTCGGAAATGTGCCCTAAAACCAATCATATGATGATACTTTACGGACATTTCAAATGTTAAACTAATCTAGTTTAACATATAAAGGGCAAAGATTATTGTTTGAGTCGTCTCATATAAATGTTATATGCTTAAACGATAAAGTCCAAGGAATATGTGATTGGGAGAATGCAATCTAATGAAGTTAGATTAATGAGACCATTCTTTCGTAGACACTTCCTAAATGTTCCTGATCATAGGATTACCAATTGGGCATTGACAGTCCGTTAAGATCAGTACGTACTGTGTCTTCTCTCAGGGAGAGTGACTAGTCTCGAGTCATTGGTGTGTGTGACATCAAGACAAGTACGTAGGTGCTCAATAAGAGAATGAGTTCACTGAACGTGATCAACGAAGAGTTCTTATATTCCATGTCACATGAGAACTCATGGTTGGGATAATGCAAAGTAGTCCTTTGACCTGAGGCATCACAGTTGTCTTGTGGTTAAGTCCTTAATCTTTGATTATGTCTAATTCACCCCCTCGGGGTGTCACGGCATCGTTGGGGTTAAGCCACTTAGCTATGGAGAGAAGTGAATGCGCAACAAGGGATCTCTAACCTTCAAACAATTGAGGGAGAATACTCTATGATATGATTTGGAATCTCTGGCCAGAGTATGAATGAGATTGGGGAATGCGTTCCAAATCACATTCAAGGAAATCATATAAGCAAACGATTCACATTGGATAGTAGACATGAGTAAATAAACTATCATACCAAACAATGTGGTCAAGAGTATTAGATTAGAGAAGGACCGTATTGCATTTGTAATCCCGAACTGAATAGGTTCTCCACCTCTTCTGATTAGCTTGGGTAACCATGATATGCTGCTAGGTGTCACTCATGGTTTGTGGAAGCCCTAAACGTGTGTAATCACTAAAGGGAGAATTGAAAATAGTTTCAATTCACAATCGATGTAAAATGGTTTTTAATCGCCCACTACCTCGCTAAAAGGAACCTAATGGATCGCACACCGTAAAAGGTAGAGATTGGAGATTAAACGGAAATGAGTAAGAATGATTAAATGGTTTAATCATTTATTTATGGCAAGGATTAATTAATATGTTAATTAATCAAACGAATAAGTTCGTTAAAGACTTCGGGATAGTTTTGGACCTTAAGGCCCAATGGGCTTCGAACGTCAAGCCCATTAACTTAAGTTGTATGACAATTTAATGAATAAAGATTCATTAAAGCCCAAAAGCCCAAACATCCCTAAATGGCCGGCCATATTAGATGAATTAGGGTTTTGGTTGTTTAGGTTACTTAAAGAAGTGACTATATAAATGACTTTATAGCCAAAATTCATTAAGGAAAAATTAAGGGTTTATTTTGGGGGAAAATTGGTGAGAATTGTCTCTCCATTTTCTCTCTAAAGAGGCTAACACCTTGGAGGGTACATCTAGCAATCCTACTACTCCAAGGTCACTCATTTCTTCTACAATCAAACCTTGGTGAAGAGACTTAGAGGTTCCCTATTTTGGGAACTTGGAGAAACCTATTTTTCCATCCAAATCCATGGATCTAAAAAGCAAGGAATGAAGGCCCTATCTATTTGGGTGATTAGCCTTTGCTTATGCAAAGAGGAATCTACAAAGGTAATAATTTCAACTCACTCTGTTTTGAGTTGATTATTGGTTCACCAATCTACTAGGCTTTGAATTTCATGGTAATGTTTTGTTTTTGAGTGCATGCAAGCATGATTCCGCCTTTTAATTGTTAATTGCATGCTATATGATGTTGCTCAAATGAACATGTTTTTCAAAATAAATCCTTCAGCCTTTGTGTAGTTCTTAGAGAGATATTCTTTTGCCTCTTTGTTGTTTTAACCACACAAAAACCCTTATGAACAATATCTCTATAAAGTTCCTTATATAGACAAAAGAAACCTAGTCAACAACTTGACTAAATATCTCACCCTTTCCACCTAAAGTGGCCGGCCCTCTTTGTGTTGTTTGGGCTTTGGGCTTTCATTTATTTCAAGTCATCCAATGCTTGAATAAAAGCCCAATGGGCCCAATTAAACCCGAACGTTTCTTTAAGCCCAAAACGATCTTTATCGCGTTTATGATTTCTTTAGACTTTCTAAATTGATCACAACACTTAATTAATCCAATTAATTGTTTCCATCATCCATTAATTACTCACTACAATAGTATATTGGTGAACAATCTTTTAGGTTCTAATTAGCAAGGCAGTGAGGTGATTGGCACCAATCCAATTGATTATATTTTATCCAATCACTTAGTGAATTAAAACTTCCTTTTAATTCACCTTTCTTCTTTGATGACTACATTTAATCATCTAGAAGAACTCACAAGCTATGAGCGACATCTAACCATATGTCATAGCTACCCAAGCTAATGTAGAAGTTTATTCGGAGAACCTATTCAGTTGGAATTACAATGTAATTCAATCCTTCTCTAAAACAATACTCTCAATCACATAACTAGGGTATGGATATATTATGTCAAACCCCTAATGTGATTATTCCTTCTTATATGATTCAATTGAGTCGTATAGGAACGCTTTCCTTTATTACGCTCGATACTTCGGCCGAAGATTCCCGAATCATATCTTAGAGTATTCTTCCTCTCTTATCGAAGATTAGAGATCCCTTGTTGCGCATACACTTGCCTTCATGACTAAGTGGCTTAACCCCAATTATGCCGTGGACACCCGCGGATGGGATGACTTTGACATAATCAAAGATTAAGTACTTAGCCACAAGACAACGACGATGCCTCAGGTCAAAGGACTACTTACATTATTCCAACCATTAGAGTTACTTGCTTGACATGTGAGTAGACCTCCATGCAAGTACTCTCGTTCGATTGTGTTCAGTGAACTCATTCCCTTAATGAGCACCTACATACTTGTCTTAGTGTCACAACACGAATGGAATGAGACTTTCCATCCTTCCATTTGAAGCAGACACAGTATGTACCGGTCTAAGCATTGTCAGTATCCCTCCACCAATCCAATGACCAGGAACCTTTTTGGACATTATGGTTATGTGAAGAAGGTCTCTGTAGTCTAACATCATTAGATTACTTCTTCAATCGATCCATTGTCCATGGATACACTATTTAAGACATATATCGTTTATTGAGATAGTCCTAATTCGTGTCTTTGCCATTTGATGTATAAGAATCATCTATACATCCATTCATTTGTCCTGAAAGGTTACTTCCAAAGATTGACTTTCAGGGCATATTTCCAACAATCTCTCACTTGCACTAAAGTCAATCACTAGTGTATCTTATACATCTTGTTGAGAGTGCTTATGCTCGTAGGTTAACTTGGTTATGTATAAATCCTTTTTATTTAAAAAGGATTTACTTATCAATGTTTCCAAAACATTTGATGATGTCTCTTTCTCGTGTTCGAATACTTTGATGAGACCTTGATTCCATGGCTTGAGCTATCGCCCCATTACGTCGTAGTATCCTACTAACGACCTTATGGTTTGGATTCAATCACTGGTTCTAAAAGAACCCCTTCCATTCAAAACACCTTTTGAAGCAGTTTCTAAAACTATATATCAATATATATTTCGTTTGTATACTTTATACAAACTTTGCTCCAAGCTTGAGACCATTGTAGTACAATACTAACAATTCATTCATATGATTAGTACTTCATCCATTATGAAGTTCCATTTCTTAAAATGGATTATTTTCACTTTGGTTAACAACCTAAGTGAATGCACGGTTCCAGAGTCCCACTCTGATGTTTCTTTCTTAAAGGCAATAATACTCTATCAGTTGCTTTGGTTCTGATCCTGGGATATAGTAATATCTTAAAGTGATAAACCCCTTTGGTTCTTCACCTTTGGATATCTACTTCACAAGTCAATACATGTGTCCCTTTTGTGATTTTATGACACATTCATTATAAGGGTTATGAAAGTGATTTCCTATCACATAGGAAAATGCTTTCTTAAATCTACAACATTTGAGATTTAATTCCCATATAACATTATTGAGATAGCCTTGCTATATCAATAAGTCCAATTTCAAGTCTATACTTCAAAATTGACCATGTCATGTTTTGTCATTTCTCGAGTAACATCTATGTTTTATTAAGTCTATCAAATAGACTTTATTCACATCTTGTTGCTCAAATTATAACATCACTCCCACTGGCCTTGTTGTAACTTAGCATTCATTCAAAAATAACATTTATATTTTCTTGATTTGAATGCATATTCCTCCCACTTACTTAGATGAATCATACACAAAAGAATTCCTTCTCAAGTAATTTCAAAATTGTGTGACTTGCTTCATTAAGTCTATTCATTTAAATTATATGGTGTCATACACCATACTTCAAGTTTTAGTCATACTAAGACCTTTAATGTAGTCATATAAGAATTATCCAAGTCTTTAGTGGAAGCAAGGCTCCTACTAAGGATATAGAAACTCAACCATTCCTTCTAGGTGGTTGATATAATTCTTTATCAAAACTACATAGAGCAATATTGTTACATGAGATGTTGAATTTGGATTGTCTTGTTGTTAAACCATATGTTGTGACTCATTTTGAAACTATTCCCTTTTGTTTCATCAACTTGTCCATATGCTTAGTTATTTAGCTTGTTCTCTTAAAAGAGAATGATGGACAACTCCCAACATATAACCATTTTATGCTAGGTTGACGAAACCAACATTCAAAGACTATTCTTTAGAATGTTACACAACATAGAATTTTAACGTTTAAAGAGCTTGAGTCCTTTTAACAATTAAAATTACAAACTCTTAATAACAGTCAAGTACTATTATTCTTTAGACAACTATAAACCAATCACATTCAAGTTTATATCCATTTTCACACCTCCCACTATTTCTCATGACTTTAATGAGAAATCATTTCATACATTCAAAATGTATAAAAGTGGATTATATTGGTAGAAGACATTGTGTAGTAGCTTTAAAACATTTCAAGCTTATTTGTTTCAATCTTCACTAAGTTAATGTCTTGTTATTAAGTGACTAAAGTCTTTAAACATTTTATAGATCTAGACACTTCTTTCTTGGTTTAATCACTAACACAATTGACATTTTAAAACCTTTGAAGAATGCCCAATTAGTTGTTCAAAACTACTAATTGAATCAAGAGTGATCTTGATCATTGTGTTTCAAGTGACAACCATATAAGAAACAATTTTCTTATTTACTTATATCATTATAATGTGATCTTCCTTTTCTTCAAGAAAGGATTCTCTAGACTTTTGTCAACTCATATAGAACTCATAGGTAGACAAATGGAACCAAATCTAAAGATTCATTGTATCCTTTTATGTCCTACATGTGAGATCTATCCATAATTGATAAATCTAAAGTTTGGTTATCACATTACAATAAGTGATATAACTCTTGTATCTCATCTAGGATACAACAAGACAATTTTCAATTCATAACACTACTTTAAGGAAATAGTATATTTAAGGCATACTTCACATTACATTAATATGATAGTTCAAACATTCATAATGTTTAATACAAAAAGTATTAGCTCTATACATTTAGAGACTAATTTAAATACCTTTATACATTTAGGCATTAATAGTGGTCTTCCATCATATGAAGCCACATAATAAGTTCTTATCAAAATAAGAAAGTTTAAAGACAATCTTTAAGGCCTAACAAACTTCCTAAGTAGTGAGCAAAAAACATAGTGGCCGAACCCTTCTCCACACTTTTCCTTGCTTGTTCCTCTTCTACTTGGCTCCTCCACCTATATACAATTATACAAGTGATTAGCCCTTTATATCAAATATAAATATTTAGAAGATCTAACATTTAGAATTGAAGATAAGAACATAAACCATACCTTGTGGCTTGTCCTTAAGAGTTGCAAGGTATAACCTGCAGTTCCTCTTCCAATGCCCCTCCTTTCCACAGTGGTGGCAAGTCCCCTTGGGCTCCATTGCCTTCTTTTTCTTCACTCCTCCTTTCGACTTAGGATTGGGTGACTTCTTCTCCTTCCCTTTGCCTTTGCCTTGCGGCTTGGCCTTGGAAGAGGATGGCTTGTTGTAGGCTACTGCAGCAGTCCCTACAACGTTTTCTTTCTTCATAGTCTTCTCAGCAGTTACTAACATATTTAGTAACTCAGAGAGAGTACTATCCATCTTATTCATATTGTAGTCCATTACAAACTGCGAGAATGAATCAGAAAGAGAAGCCAATATAAAGTCCTGGGCCAATTCCCCGTCAAGTGGAGTACCAAGGTTCTCCAATTGTTCAATGAATCCTATCATCTTCAGTACATGTTGGTGTACTGGAGCCCCCTTGACCATCTTGGTCTTCACAAATTCACAAACAGTGCTAAAGCGACGGTTGCGCGTCCCTTCACCATATAACTCCGTAAGATGGAGTATTATGGAAGATGCACTATCCATGCCCTCTTGCTGTCTCTGTAGCTCCTCATTCATGGAAGCCAACAGATAGCACTTGGCTTGTGTGTCATCCTCAACGTGCTTGTCATACTTAGCACGTTCATCCTCTGTAGCCTCAGGGCCGAGAGGTATGTGAGGTGGAGCATTGTCTAGTACGTAAACAATCTTCTCCAATGTTAGGAGAATCTTGACATTACGATACCATGATGGGAAATTGTGCCCCTCTAGGCAATGTTTGTCGAGTATTTTCGCGAGTGTGCTTCCAACCATATCTATATACATAAACAATAAAATAATTAGATTGATTGTTGATTAAGTCAAACGATTCGGGTCTTTAAACCGAATGACACCACCCACCATTTTTGGCAAATTCCATATCCCTCAAGATGGAATCCGGGAGATTTCAAAGAAAGCTCCTAGCGGGTTATGGGAGGCTCACTATTACCAAGCCCACCTCACGATGATACGATGTCGGCTAGCAACAATAATAATGAGAGGGTACAATTACCCATTCACAACAACCTCTTGTGATTACCCATCTTTTTGGCCTCTAGAAAACAATGCCTCACGATGATACAATGTTGGCATCATCTCTCTTAGTTAAGTTCTTTCCCACCATGCCGGTTTAGCTAGGGGTTCAAGCATGACCTCACGATGATACGATGTTGGCCACACTCGTTGCCTACCTTAACCTCATCAAATGTTTTAAATAAACTCCTCCTGAATATAAGCATGTACTTTGCACTTCCCCATGATAGGGTGAAGGCGGTGTACAAGTCATAAACGCTTGGAGCCTACCATGGTGGAAGGCCACGAAAAAGTGTTCTAAGCACTCTTACGTTTACAACTTAATATTGTTTGTTGGTTGAGGGATTTTAAGGTCTCATCAATTTTATTTATTTAATCATATTCAAATAAATAATGTCCTATTATAACTACTAGTCCAAAGTTAATGAAATTAGTAGCATATGATATCCCCACTATTCGTTTTCATAAAACAAATCAATATCAAAACATTTTTCAAAATATTGGAGATATATATAACTACTAATTATATTCATTATATTTTAGTAGCGTATGATACTCCCACTATTTGTTTTGAGAAAAACAAATCAATATCAAAAACGAATTTTTCAAATATTGGAAGTAACTACTACTACCAAGGTTTTTGCATTCCTTTGAAATTGGACTTTATAGTTATCTTAGGCTCTTGGATGACCATGGACTTATTAGGTTATTGCAACAACGAGCCAACATTGTTGAATATAAACTCGGGGAGGTTGTGTCAATTTAATTACGTGCTTATCAATCCAATTAAAACATTTTCATTGAGCCATTAGAAATGAAAGACAATCATTCATTGCTAATTAGGGCATTGGACCCATTTAATCTTTAATCTCATGTCAAAACCCTCTTTTAGTTATGTCTCCTTACCAATAGTTAAAGAAACTCTAGTCTAGCACTAGAGGGAATCAACTAACGAATAGAGATTAAGAAGTAATAAGAATTACAAACCGATTTGTACAAATTCCTATAAATTACATATACTAAAAGGGGAGAGATAGATTAACGTCAAACGTGACAAGGTCCAATTAAACAGTAATTAAAACACATTCCCAAGGTTCAAACAATTTGATTTTAGCGCCTTATCTCATAACTCAATTATCGTTTAAGG
Source organism: Malus sylvestris (assembly GCF_916048215.2). NCBI lineage: Eukaryota > Viridiplantae > Streptophyta > Magnoliopsida > Rosales > Rosaceae > Malus > Malus sylvestris. Next base: position 17,173,837 of record NC_062269.1, read on the forward strand.
CATAAGTCCATAGTCACCCATTTTATAACTACTTAAACACATTTAAATAATCATAATGGAATGCAACATAAACATTTAGATTTAGTGCATATGGGCATAATAGTATTATGAGTTTAAACAACTAACAAAATTAAAATCAAATATTTTAACTTTCTAGTTAGTAGGGGCCTAAATGCAAATATGAAAAGTTAGGGGTAAAACCGTAAATATTTCAAAGTAAATATCAACTTTTCAAAGATTACAAAATAGCCCCACAAGTGGATAAATCCACTAGAGAGGCCGGCCACATTAAGGGGATGGGAGGTTTCTTACACACTCTTACACAACATGCATCAAAAGCCACATTATGTAGAAAAAATTAAATTTTGCTTGTCACTTGGTTTTGCCATTAAAACTTAGGTGAGATGGGTGATGGAAATCCTCCAAGTCAAGTCTAGGGTTTTATAAGTTTTAATATGGTTATGGATGGTAAGAACATCATCCAAAACCATAAAACTATGCATGAAAACCAATTAAAACCATTTTCACCCAAAACCAAAATATGAACACCAAGAACAAAACCATGAACACATTTTCAAGATTTGTATATTCTTGGTGATTTTTCAAACCCAAAAACAAAAGTGACAAGAACCCTTTTTTCAAGCTTTAAAAGGATGTGTGAGTGGTTTACAATAAAACACAAACACAACCCCAAACCACCCCCAAAACCGTGCCAACCATAAAGAACAAAAAACCCCAAATTTTGTTCATGACTTATTCTTCATTCATGCATACAAAACAACTTTTACATGCACATCTTTTCAACTCTTGATTTACATTTTTCAACCATTGAAAAACCAAAGACAAACATACTTTTAAATGAAGAAATAATATGTCAAACTAGTTCTAAACTCATTTTTCATTCATGCATACAAAACACTTTTGCATACATATCTTTCTCAACTTTTGACTAACATTTTTCAACTATTGAAAAACAAAAGATAAACATACTTTGAATGAAACAATAATATGTCATACATAACATTAATACCCATATGCATAAAATCCAAAAGGACACATTATACATAAACCTTTGGCTCTGATACCACTTGAAGGGTAATCTATGAGATTTATGTATGGGATTTCTAAATGACTATCATGCATATACAAATCAAATTTAATATACGAAAGCAGCGGAAGCATTTATAACAAATTATCAAAGCTATAGTCATGCAAATCCCCTTCAAGGTTCATAGGTTTATATATAATGCATCAAAAAAAAAATTTAGAGAAAAGAACAAAGTGAAGGATTAGTCTTATACCTCTTGATCTAGACTTGAGACCAAGGATGGACCACCTCCAAGCCCTTTGTTCCTTGAACTCCTTGAGCCTAGCTTCCCTCCTTGCCTCCTCCACTTTGATAGAATGAGTGCTCCTAGGTTCTCTTCAAGTTTCCAAAGTAGGAAACCTCTAAAGATCCTCACCCACTAGTGTAGTGAGAAGGATGAAGGAATAACCAAAGGGTGAAAGATATGTTAGTAAAATCACCCCAAGGTGGCCGGCCTTTGTGTAGCTCTTAGAGAGATATTCTTTTGCCTCTTTGTTGTTTTAACCACACAAAAACCCTTATGAACAATATCTCTATAAAGTTCCTTATATAGACAAAAGAAACCTAGTCAACAACTTGACTAAATATCTCACCCTTTCCACCTAAAGTGGCCGGCCCTCTTTGTGTTGTTTGGGCTTTGGGCTTTCATTTATTTCAAGTCATCCAATGCTTGAATAAAAGCCCAATGGGCCCAATTAAACCCGAACGTTTCTTTAAGCCCAAAACGATCTTTATCGCGTTTATGATTTCTTTAGACTTTCTAAATTAATCACAACACTTAATTAATCCAATTAATTGTTTCCATCATCCATTAATTACTCACTACAATAGTGTATTGGTGAACAATCTTTTAGGTTCTAATTAGCAAGGCAGTGAGGTGATTGGCACCAATCCAATTGATTATATTTTATCCAATCACTTAGTGAATTAAAACTTCCTTTTAATTCACCTTTCTTCTTTGATGACTACATTTAATCATCTAGAAGAACTCACAAGCTATGAGTGACATCTAACCATATGTCATAGCTACCCAAGCTAATGTAGAAGTTTATTCGGAGAACCTATTCAGTTGGAATTACAATGTAATTCAATCATTCTCTAAAACAATACTCTCAATCACATTACTAGGGTATGGATATATTATGTCAAACCCCTAATTTGATTATTCCTTCTTATATGATTCAATTGAGTCGTATAGGAACGCTTTCCTTTATTACGCTCGATACTTCGGCCGAAGATTCCCGAATCATATCTTAGAGTATTCTTCCTCTCTTATCGAAGATTAGAGATCCCTTGTTGCGCATACACTTGCCTTCATGACTAAGTGGCTTAACCCCAATTATGCCGTGGACACCCGCGGATGGGATGACTTTGACATAATCAAAGATTAAGTACTTAGCCACAAGACAACAACGATGCCTCAGGTCAAAGGACTACTTACATTATTCCAACCATTAGAGTTACTTGCTTGACATGTGAGTAGACCTCCATGCAAGTACTCTCGTTTGATTGTGTTCAGTGAACTCATTCCCTTAATGAGCACCTACATACTTGTCTTAGTGTCACAACACGAATGGAATGAGACTTTCCATCCTTCCATTTGAAGCAGACACAGTATGTACCGGTCTAAGCATTGTCAGTATCCCTCCACCAATCCAATGACCAGGAACCTTTTTGGACATTATGGTTATGTGAAGAAGGTCTCTGGAGTCTAACATCATTAGATTACTTCTTCAATCGATCCATTGTCCATGGATACACTATTTAAGACATATATCGTTTATTGAGATAGTCCTAATTCGTGTCTTTGCCATTTGATGTATAAGAATCATCTATACATCCATTCATTTGTCCTGAAAGGTTACTTCCAAAGATTGACTTTCAGGGCATATTTCCAACACCTGCATATATAAGAATATTATTAAACAAATGAATGCCGAAACGGCTACAAAACCCTAAGAGGCTACAATGTGAATAACTTGTTTCTCAAACTAAATTACAAGCAATATTTATAGAGAACTAAACCTAAGAAACCCTAACTCAATGGGCTAAGCCTAATTCCTAAACTAACAAGGAAATCCAAATACTAAAATAAACATAAATACTAATTTTCCAACACCCCCCCCCCAGTCAAACTCATGGCGGTACGACTTGAGTTTGCCAAAGTAGATGTGGATGCAAGACTCCAAATTCCAGTGCCAATGCCAATGCCAATGCCAATTTCAATGCCAATACCAATGCCAATGCTAATACCAATGTCAGTACCAATACCAATGCCAATTTCCAAGCCAAGTTCAAGCTACCATGCCCAATAGCAACAATACATGGGCCCCAAAACCCCAAAACAACCATTTTTTTTCCTTTGCCCGTGTGGGCCTCAAACAAACAACCAATTTTTTTTTTTCTTTTCCTTCTTCCACGATACAAACTTATTTGCGATGCAGCTACAAACGGTCATATTTGTGTAGGGATTCAGATGGTGGTTGTGCAAGGCAAAGACGAAGTCGATCCAAGCGATTCTCAAGTCTGGGCTTCATAAAAAATTGTAAGGGTGGTCAATTTGGTGCAGAACGATGCGGGATGCGAATTAGATGTAGAAGTATGGGACAAGAACAAACGACGAATAATATGAGCAACGAATCTATACTGGAAAAAACAAAGCGGAAGACGACAATCTACGAACAAATTGATATCAAACTGGTAACCAACGAATAGACAAACAAAACTAATTCAAACAAATTGACACCCATCATGAGCAGATTAAATCCTGAAGGATCAAGCCTACTCTGATACCAAGTTGAATATCAGATTGAGCGATGAACAAGGCTACAAAATAAGAATATTATTAAACAAAAGAGAATGTCGAAATGACTATAAAACCCTAAGAGGCTACATTGTGAATAACTTGTTTCTCAAACTAAATTACAAGCAATATAGAGAACTAAACCTAAGAAACCCTAACTCGGATGGACTAAGTGATAGGAGCATATTTATGTGACTTTGTTAGCTTGTTTCTTTGCATTTAGTGAGTTAGTTTCTATTTATTATAGTGATTTAAGCTATTTTCGTGTGTTTATAGGTCCAATTGGCAAAGATGACAATAAATGGCTAAATGGAGCAATTTGGAGTAGTTTTGGACTTGGATTGGATAGCATGCGTGGGGAGCACTTTGGATGGACATTTTTGGTGTTTAAATAATGCTAGAAATGTGCTACAATCTGGAGGAATTAAGAGTGAGGCTTGGGAAACAAGGAATCAGAAATTAAAGGGAAACCTTATCCTTAACAAACCTTATCTAATCCTATCATATCCTTATCCAAACTTACCTTATCTTATCCAGTCCTGTTTTATCTCAACCTTATCTTATCTTATCTTATCATATCCTAATCCTACCTTACCTTATCTCCAGCTGCAAGGGGGATTCCTTATCACATTCAACCACTTCTAATCTAATTTAAGGAGTCCTAAAACACTGCAAACAACTCAATCTTTTTCCACCACAAAGTAGGTCGTGCCCTAGCCCTATAAATTCAAGTTATTGTCGCAGTTTTCAGAGAGAGTTTTAGAGAGAAAATTGGTGAGAGTGCCGCAGGTTTTTAGAGGAGAGAAGGAGATTTTTAGCCGTGCTTGCAAGGAGAAAAGGCGCCGATTCTGCCATCTAGATGAGAAGCCGAATTTGCCATTGCTGGAGTGTCTCAGAGTTCTTTCTATCCTTATTTGATTTCAATGTTTAATTTAGATTGTTTTTGTTTAGTTATGACGAACATGTGGAACTAATTTCGTTTTAGTTAGAGGTGAATTCAAAGCCATGATCATATGTTTTATATGAATTGATTACATCCGGTTATTGTTTCATAAAACATGAATGCGATTTACTTATCTATTTTATAGAGAACTTATTATTGTGTGTTGATTAAGGGTGCACACTTAGTTTGCATGTAGGGATTTGATGCTAAAATATAAAGGAATTTCACCTAATTGTTATAAACTTATATTTACTAGTAGTAAAAGTCACTAGTCATGATTGTGTTAAGTAAATTCCTGGCAGGTGTATCATGCAGTTCATAGTTACGAATGCCTTGTCAATGCTTATGATTTTCACATAACTTAATGACCTTTGATATGTGTCTCTATCATGCTTTTCATAGTTAGGGAACTTGAGAAGGATAATTTGGTTGCGTCGCTGAGTCCAATTCAATGAATTTAGGAAAATCTGATAGTTAATTAGTGCTGTTCACAATTAATTTTGGGCATTGTCATTCATGGTTTATAGAAAGAATAATTGGAAATCGATTTGTATGCATATATTTCATGTGTGGAGAAGAATCGTCTAGCTAGTTTTTCACCCATATTCCTTTTACAACTCAATTTAATTGCTGCTATTTACTTTTGTTTCTTAAAATTCGTCCAAAAACCCCATCAGTTCTTATTTTGTGTTAGTCTAGTTTAGTTTTCAGTTTTTAAGTTTAATTTGTGTTGATTAGCATCCCTCCTAATCCCCCGCCTAGAACGATCCATACTTGCTCGTACTACAATCGTCTAAATCATAGGGTTTAATTTGTGTGCTAGTTTTTACCACATAAAATATCTAAACTGGAAAAAACACAGCGGAAGACGACAATCTACGAACAAATTGATATCAAACTGATAACCAGCAAATAGACAAACAAAAGTAATTCAAACAAATTGACACCCATCATGAGCAAATTAAATCCCGAATGATCAAGCCTGCTCTGATACCAAGTTGAATATCAGAGTGCGCGATGAACAAGACTACAAAATAAGAATATTATTAAACAAAAGAGAATGCTGAAACGGCTACAAAACCCTAAGAGGCTACATTGTGAATATATTGTTTCTCAAACTAAATTATAAGCAATATTTATAGAGACCTAAACCTAAAAAACCCTAACTCGAATGGGCTAAACCCAATTCCTAAACTAACAACGAAAATCCAAATAGTAAAATAAACATAAATACTAATATTTTCCAACAACATATCCAATGCTTGACCAAATTATTGTGCCAATGTCCTTCCCTCCTTCACATCTCTCTCTCTTCTGTTAAACAGTTAATATTGACGCTGCAAATATCGGCATCCAATGTCCTTGGCTTCCCTTGCATTATTCAAAGTGGCCACACCACCAAAATCTCATCAAATATTGCCAAAACACACAACCAATTCAACAGTGAATCAAGAGAGAAAAACAAGTAGGAGAGTGGTGGAAGCAAAACCAAATCATGTTGATTCTTGTACCATAATATTCATGAAAATGTGAAGACATGATCCAAATGTACATCTTTGCTTCCATGCAATACTGAACATGATCATGTTGTTTGGTTCTACTTAGTAAATTCATTGAAAATGGATTTAATTTATGAGCAGAGCTAGCTAGCTCAGAAAGACATTAATTGAACTGAGGGAGCTTCGAAGCTGTACATGGCCATTTGCTTTGTTACTATTTAATGAGTTTCATGTTCTTTGATTCAATAAATAGTTGAAGTTGAAGAAACATCACATTAACACCAAAATCTTCCAAGTGGGACCTTTAGGAAATTGTGCAAATCTTATTTCCTATGGACCCCAAATGGATGGCCTACTTCACATTTACATATATAGGCTTAATTATTAGTATGGTAATGTTGAGGTAACCAAATTTCTAAATCAAATTTGTAAACCCAATGATGTGGATGTTGATGATTGGATTATTACTTAAATGTTGATTAATATGTTTATTTTCTATTAGTAACACATCATTTGAATTAACAGTTTGGTTTAAAAATTTAATATTCCTAACATTATTCTTATTAGTGTGCTCCTGAAATTTATTTTGATTCAACTTGTCCTCTCAAACGCACCAATGTTATCTCACTTTACTATATATTGTTATCTCCATTTAGTTTTTCTTCTATGCCGCTAGTGGCAACCACATGGGAAAAAAAAGATTTGTTGTCTTTTCCCCTTCTCCTTCTCTCATTTCACTGTCTCTCTCTCTCTCTCTCTTCCCTCACCGGTTTCTTCTGCACGCTCATCCATATCGACCATTCCCACCAAATTTATCAGATCTCTATTCCAACTGATATCATAATCCAGTTTAGACTATGGAATTAAAACTTGTTCATAAGCATGGATTTTTATTTTTTATTTTTTATTTTTGAAAGAACCTCCGGAAAGTTCCATATGTACCTGTGCTAAACATTAGTATTACGTAGCTTGTAATAGTCTTAACTCCGAGAATGTAAAGATCCAACTTAAAACCTGTTGACAGTGAGTAGAGAGGCCTAAGATTGCTTATGTAGAGTCCGTTCAGAAGGTTTTTTTTTTTTTTTTTATTAACTAAAAAAAAGAGTTTTTGACAATATTGTTAGCAATAAAAAAAAAAGAAAAAAAATTTGTTGTTGAGGGAAGATAAAAAAACACTTACAAGTGCTTTTTTGTATAAGCACCTACTGTGCGCTTCTTTTAAGAAGTGCTTTTTCAAAAAATATTTACATTTTATTAAAACTTTCTATGTGCTTCGAATACCTTTTAACAAAACTTTTCCAAAATGGTTATGTAGGCTTTCCTTAAACGCATGCATCCAATTTAACACAACCAAGTCAAGCTTGAAGTTCTCAAAGAGGATTTTGCAAAAGCAATACTTGGTTCAACCTTGACAACTGCAACAGAAGCTATAACATATATTGCAAGCTCTACTGGAGTCCGCTTCACGTTGTGCTTCAAAATGTGAGGAAAGCATAGCAGATAATAAATTAGCATCCACATCAGAGGGGGGTTGTATTGGCAGTAAGCCCAGCATATAAACATGTCCCACAAAGTAAACTGAAGCCATTTATCTCGTTGAAATCTACGGAGGATCAATTTCAGAGCTCTTTCCCCATTTGGATCATCCTCCTCGCATATGTGCACCTAATTCACCAAACTGGTCATCTGCTTCTACAGTATCCTCAGAAAGGCGCACTGCATCCAGCTTCTGTTTCAGGACTTCTATAGCATTAAGGAGCAACTGAGCAGCTTTAATCGCACCGGTAGATTCCACTGTGAATATAAAGCTATCTTCTCTTGCACTGATATCCACAAGCCCAGACTTCCCCATAGCTTCTGCTTTCTTGATCACTTCATCATCATAGGTGTATGCTTCAGGATCAACCACCACGACCTTTCAAAATGAAAAGTTCAAAAAGAGAAGAATTTTACAAAGGTCACAAGTTAGCTGATAATTATAATATGTAATTTAAGCACTGATAATACTATGCGAACTTTTATTGACTACTATTTGCTTTTGTTCCCTTTACGGTCATAAATCATAATACAACTCAAATGAACTAACCAATGCAGCTGGGGTCTGAACCTACTAAACATCATCCTTCCATTATATTTGTACTCAGCTTTCTAGATATACATAAATGTCTCAAATGCACACCAAATAATCAGGCGGGAGCATCGGCCAGTTAATTCAACCTCTACTATAGAATGCATGGAAAATTAAACTAAATCATTCTTTGCTATAGCAATAAATTATTGTAGAGATCGAGTGCCCCATTATGTGATATTGGTTTCATGCTAAAATTTTGTTTAAGGAAATGATTTCAATATGGCTCCATTCAAGATGATATATTCCACATAAAGAAACTTTATCACATTGCAGTCCCTAGTCCTGTTATTTTGGGCATCGTTTCGGCTCTCTGATTCCAACTACACATTGTATAAACCCACAAAACCTAGCAACATGAACTAGAGCTTCAAAACTAGGACGATGCTTAAACCCCATAACCACCAGTGTCTTCAACATCTTTGCTACCTCATGATCTGTGTCTGTATGTTCCCTCCTAGAAATTACATATTCCTGCAAACAAAATATTCTAGACGTCCTGCAAGTGTAGCAACTGACAACCTACTACTCATGCCATGATGTAGCAACTGACCCGGAATATCTCCAATCTACTTTAAGTAAAAAAAGGACTGGAGATTGGCTCATTCTTTGAGCAATCTCCCTGTTTCAAGAGTTAAACAGCAACAAGATGGTATGCAATAAAAGATAATGAAATGTAAATAAAAGTTTGATAGCCAGTAATTACTTAGTTAAATATCAAATCCAAATTGTGTAAAGGTTAACTAGACTACTCCCGAGAAAGAAAAGAACTGCAGGGCCGACATACCACTGAGGAAAACAACATAGTAGCTCTATTACAGAATTGTTAGCACGAATACAGCAATTCAATCTTATGGAAACTCTTCACCCTCAAGCTAATTACTTAAATATGTTAAAGCCCCCTAAATACAGTTGATTTATGTTCCATCATGCCCCTTTATCTATGTTTCTTCAGGGGAAAACAAAAACATAACATCTTAAGCACCCTTTGATTACACCTAATAGAGGTTCACCATCATTTCAATGAACATGATTTTCTTCAAACTCAGCAGGACATACAAGTTTAGTTTGACAAGGTAAAACAGCCATACATATTATAGGTGACCAATGACTTTTACATTGAGAGACATAAGCTTACACCTAGGACACTTGAAGGGAAATCAAAGAATTGCAAAGGAATATAAACTCTGACATGAAGAAATGCCTCCCATATTATCATAAACAAGTAACAAACAGTCCTCCAGATAGTGCACTTACAAAAATGAAACTCTGCTTACATCTTCCATCTCCTTTAAGAAGCAACGAAGTTCTTTGATTACTTAAGTAATACTTCATTAAATGTGTACTTATAAATAGTATAGCTGGGACGAACAAAGAAGCAGCTAAATGATGCTTATAAAATCAAACCTACCAATAAAACGAATAAGATAACAAGCATCCCAAATGCTCTAAAGCAATAATCTTTAAAGGATGTCCTTAAGCAAAATTACCACTGACACAATCACAAACATGCAATGGAACTATCATAACCATAAAAAAGAAGCACGGATGTTAGGAAACCAACCAACCTTGTCGGTTTTAGGATCAATGTCAAAGACCTTGGTGGGACTACTCTCAACCCAAGCCTTCTTCTCCTCAAGAGTCAAAGTATCCATCAGCTCCTCATTGATTCGAATGTCGGGTTCATACATGAAAGTGACAGTGGCCGCGGGCGACCACTTAGCATGATCTTTGCCAATCCCCTTTCTGGCAATGGCCCTCAGCCTCAGCTCTTGCCCCCTTCGCAACTTCACAATGATAATTCCCCTAAAACCACAAAAGCAAAGCAATCCAATTGCAGGTAGACTCAAAATTCAACACAAAAATTTTCAATTTACTTGAAACGAGTACAAGTATTGATTTTGCGAAACCCTAAAATTGTGAGAGAGGGGGCATGTGCATACTTCTGTTCGGAGGATTCGAAGCCGGAGGAATCAGAGAAATCAACGGGGACCACGGTGTGGTCGGAGCTGAGGAGGTCCTTGCTGGTGACATCTAGGGTTTGGTCGGAGTGGCACTTGGCGCGGAGGTGAAACTCGACGGAGCAGAACTCGCACTGTCCGTCACCGTCGCAGGCGTCGCAGTCACGTGAGAAGCGCATGCTCATGGCCCGGTCGGAGGTGAGGGGGATGAGACCGAGTCGGTGGGCGATGAACTCGTCGTTGAGGACGGAGGAGTTGATCTCGATCTCGACAAGATCGATGGCGACAGTGGGGACCTCGGCGATCATCACGCGCCGGAGCGCGTTGGCGACGCTGGCGTCGGTGTCGCGGAGCTCGAACTTCAAGTAGTCGTCACGCATTTCGCGGATTTTGACGCGCGGGAGTCTCTGGTACGATTTACCTTCCATTCTCACTAGCGTGCCGTCCGGGGGGGGACAGAGAGGGTTTTGGTGAAAGAATGAGTAGAGGGTTTTGCCTTTGGGCCTTTTAATCAATGTCGATAGATAAAAATGTGAACATTCAAAATATCAAAAATTGTTCTTAAAGGATTTCAAAAATTACAATCAAACCATAAAAATTTAAAGTAATTCATCACATTTTAATTTTGAATGAATTTTAAATTTTAAACTTTAATTAAAAAAAGTGGCTCTGATACCAAATTGTCACATCCCGACCCGGGGTCCACCACATCTCGGGCTCAATTCCACCGTAGCACGATATTGTCCGTTTTAGGCTCTGATCACGCCCTCACAGTTTTGTTTATGGGAACTCACACGAGAACTTCCCAGTGGGTCACCTATTCTGGGATTGCTCTCGCTACGATCTAGCTTAACTTCAGAGTTCCGATGGAATCTGAAGCCAGTGAGCTCCCAAAATGCATCGTACTATATGGAGATGAGCATGTACATATAAGGCATAGAAGATCCACACCCCTAGGGTTAGATGCCACATCGCCCAGTGATAAGAGCATATTTATGCGACTTAATTAGCTTGTTTTCTTGCATTTATGTTATTAGTTCATAGTTATTTTAGTATTTTAAGCTATTTTCATGTGTTTGTAGGTCCAAAGAGTTAAAGTGGCAAAAAAGTGCATTTTAGAGCCTTTTGGAGCAGTTTTGGGCTTGGAATGGATAGCACATGCATGGAACAAGGTGGATGGACGAATTTGAAGACCAAAAAAGGTTAGGATTATGCTGAAGTTATGAAGAAATTAATTCAAGAAAAAGAAGTAAAGAATGCAAGCAAGAAAGAAGGAATGTTAGCCAAAGTTACCTTATTTTGTCCTAAACTTTCCTAATCCTTCACCACTTAATTTCCAACTGCAAGGAAGATCTTTAATTAAATTAGGAGACTTAAATTCAGACCTAATTACAAACCTCTTTCCTCTTCCTTGCCGCACATTCCTCTTTCCTCTTCTCCCTTTCCCTTGCCGCGCAAGGGATCATCCTTTCCCTTTACTTTCCTTGCCACATTTCCCTTTCCCTTTCTCTCTTGGGATTCTAATTTGTTACCCTCTTCTTGGAGGATTTGGAGTCTTAAACTCTTCCCAAATTAATTCCCAGTCGTGCCATTTCCTTCCCCTATAAATAAATGCCTTAGCCGCACCATTCAATCATCCATCAACACATCCATTCACTATCATTCATACTTTCAATCATTCTTCCATACAATTCATCACGCAAACCTTCACCCACACCTTGTGCCACAACAAAGAAGAAGAAGGAGGACCCCTGGACGTGCTTGCCACTCAAGTTGGGTTGTTGGAACGTTTTTAGGTGTAATCCATCATTTGTTTCCAATGTTTAATTTAATTTATCTTTGTTTTGCGAACATGAGGAGCTAAACTCATTTTAGCTAGGGGGAAATTCAAAACCATGAATATATTTGCACTATGAATTGATTGCTTCCAGTTGTGATTCTATAAATCGTGAATGCAATTTACTTAACTGTTTGATTCAGATTTTATTCTTGTATGTTGATTAAGGGTGCACACTTAGTTTGCATGTAGGAATTTGATGCTAGAATATAAGGGAGTTTCACCTAATCGTTATGAACTTATATTCATAAGTAGTGGAGGTTGCTAGTCACAATCGTGTTAAGTGAATTCATGGCAGGAGTATCATACTGTTCATAGTTACGAATGTCTTGTCAATGCTTATGATTTTCACAAAGCTTAATGATCTTTGATTGTATCTCTATTATGTTGTTCATGTAGGGAACTATTAAAGAATAATTTGGTTGCCGATGCGTTGTCCATCCAATTCAATGACTTAAGGAAAATCTAAGGGTTAATTAGTGATGTTCACTGTTAATATGGGGTGTTGAGGTTCATGGTTTATTGAAAAAGCAATTGGAAATTGTTTTGTATGCAAGTGTGTCATGTGTGGAGAATGACCCTCTAGCTAGCCAATCACCCATACTTTTTCCCCAAATTCGTGCAAATTTGTCTAAGTCTTTAATTTACTTGTCTTTCCTTTAAATTCGTCAAAAACTCAATCCCCCTTTACTTTGATGTGTCAAGTTAGTTAGAATCTATCCAATTTGTGTTTTTAAGTGTTTTGAGTCAAGTTAAAATCAATTTTCGTCCAAATCATTTTCCAGTGTCTAGTTGAGTCTATTTGTGATGTTTTGAGTCTTTTTAATTTGTTTTGAGTTCTTTGAGTCTAGTTAAGTTTTTTCAAGCTTAGTTTTATGTTTTTGAGTCGGTTTTAAGTAGATTAGCAATCTCTCCTAATCCCCAGCCTAGAACGATCCCTATTTACATCTTTACTACAATTGTCAATAAAAGGGTTTAATTTGTGTGTTGGAATATTTCACATCACCCAGGAGTGTGGATCCTCTATGCATTATATGTACATGCTCACCTCCATATAGCACAAGGCTTTTTGGGAACTCACTGGCTTCAGATTCCATTGGAACTCTGAAGTTAAGCGAGTTTGGGAGAGAGCAATCTCATGATAGATGACCCACTGAGAAGTTCTCATCTGAGTTCCCAGAAACAAAACTGTGAGGGCGTGGCCGAGGCCCAAAGCAAACAATATCGTGCTACGGTAGAGTCGGTCTGGGATGTGACATTAGTGGGTGGTTTGGTTTTGCTTCATATTTTTTTCTGAATAATTTTTTTAATAAAAATATAAAATAGTTATTTAAAGATAATTAAAAGATACAATCTAATATAAAAAGGCTAATTGCCACATGCATATGTATGTGGCAAAAGACTCGTACAAAAACAGTGAAACTTTTGGAAACTCCTAAGATACTCCTTTGCTTTCTTCCCAATCAAACTATAAAAAAAAAAATCAAAAATCAAAAATCGAGGACAAACTGGTATAAAGTCCACAACTTAACAGGAGAGAAGTCTCATGAACGTGGTGTGGTTTGAAACTACTATGAGCAGTTGGTTATGGTTATCTCTTTCTTCCACCACGTAAAAACTGAATCGTCCAATCTCTCCGTAATTTTTCGTTACTTTTTTCTCTTCTCTTTTTGGTGTTTGATTTCTCTTTGCTCTTTGCTCTTTGCTCATTTTGAAGTCTGAATTACGGCTAAAACATAGAGGAAAAATCTGCCAGAAACCCTTCAGTGGGTTCCGATGCAACTCTGAAACGGCATCGATCGAGGTGAGATCAGACACATGCTGCAGTGGCAGTGAAACCCCAATTTCAAGAGCAGCGACAGCCTGTCTGGGTGGAGTTAAGCGCGCGACTCTGACTCCAGTTGAATTATCTCTGCGACATAGCAACTCATAACAAAAAGATAACTCATCATCTCATAATCTGTTATGCATCTCAACCCTGCAAACGAATTACAAGTATCAATTATTCAAATTTCATTATGTTTCCAATTAACTTGATTGGGTAGTTATTTCTATCTTGCAGACTTATGAACAAAGATTCGGCTTTGGCGTTTAACTTTAGGTATGCACTGCAAAAATTTGGTCATTCCACTCAAAATGCTCTGGAAAATTCTCTTCATCTTAAAATTGTTCTATGTGTCTGATAGTTTTTGTGAAATATATCCTGAGATATAATACTTTATGCTCAATGTTTCAATATATTTCAATTAGACTGATCAAGTTTGTGGCTTTTAGGGCTTAAGATGAAGTTTCAGATGTTTAGAATTTGAGGCTCAGCGGCGTTGTGAGGTATATTCGATCACTTGGTTTTATATGTAGTTACCAATTGCAGTTACCCTACAGCTCATGTTAAAACTCACTTTTGGTTCTTCAAAATGCTTATCACTTGGTTTTATTTGTACTCTTTCTTCTTAGCCTGTTTGATTCGACTTTGACATTTGTTTGTTTGTTTGTTTTTTATTTTTATTTATTATTTATTTTTTTTAGTGTACGAAGTTGGTTTCAGTTTCTCACAATCAAGTGCAGTAAAACGATGAAATTGTGCCATAAGATATGCTAAATGCCAAAGTATGTAGAAAAAGATCCCAAATTAATTTCGGAGTTGTGTTTGTATCTCTTGGACACTACTACGAAACCATTTATTAGTGTCGCCATGATAACCGACAAGAAACGTATATTATTGTCGGATATTATGCAAAATCCGATAGAAAATGGATGCAGTGGCAGATATAATAAGCGACAAAATTACCAGCGTCAAGAAATCAATTTTTTGATAGAAAATACTCTAAAATCGATAGAAATTGTGTCGGATATAACCGAAAGAGAATATAGTAATAATGAATAAATAAGAGCATTCTTTGTCGGATAAAACCGACAGAAAATACATTAAAACTGACAGAACTTGTGTCAGATATAACCGATAGAGAATTTATTAATAATGAATAAATAAGAGCGTTCTCTATCGGATAATGACACATCCCGACCCAGAATGTCCACTAGGGCTCTAAATTGAGTTGCACTGGCCGACACCTGGAATGTGACGAAGCCATAAAGTGTGATGATATGGAAAATGTGAATAAATTTAAACCTAAGAGTGCCTAAATACCAGAGTGCGCTGGTGAGCAGGAAGGAACCTACTTCACACGTGGCGTTAGAGCATAAGTAAGTACAGTAGAATGGATTAAGAAACGTACACTCGAAAGAACCTCCAATACTAAGAATCGTCACGAATCTTCTACGATAAGAAAGCTCAGCTGATAAAACCTGGAGGGTGAAAACAAAACAAGGGTGAGTGGCCCTAGAAATGAAATTTTAATAGAAACCATTGAAAGCATTATAACCACTCGCTACAACACCGGTATAGTTTCCAGAAAATTATACCACATATCAATGTGAAATCAAAAGTATATCAACAGTAAACCATATATATACCATAACACAAAATCTCAACAGCAATATCAATAATCATGTGATTAATAACCCATACTAGCACGAAAATCAGAGCCACCTATGGTGACCTGTACGACTGCACCCATATCTCATCAATCAATGCAAACTCATAAGTTGGGAGTCACCTCTAGTGACCTGTACGACGTATCCATATCTCATCACATATGCTAGCCCATAAGTCGGGAGTCACCTATAGTGACCTATACGGCATCACATATGCTAGCTCATCAGTCAGGAGTCACCTCTAGTGACCTGTACGACTTATTCATATTTCATCACATATGCTAACTCATAAGTCGGGAGTCACCTATAGTGTTGGAAGTATGCCCACAAAGCCACTCATTTGATGTAATAACTTTTGGAATACTTATTGTATTAAACTTTTATATGTTTAATGAAGGGCAAAACTTATTGTTAATCACTATTTATTGTATCATGTGTTTAAGCAATAAGGGAATCCAAGGAATGTATTTGATCTAAGAGATAAGTGATTTAAGTAAGTTAGATTATCGAGAACTTTCTCTTATGTTCATTCCTAAAACGTTCCTAGCCATAGGATTGCCAATTAGGAATTGACAATCCGCTAAGGTTAGTATGTGTTATGTCGACTCAAGCGTGAGTATGACTAGTCTCATGTCATTTAGTGTTGGACACTAAGGCAAACACATAGGTGCTCGAAAGAGTGATCGAGTACACTGAACAACGATCAAAAGAGAGTTCGAACATACATGTCATGTAAGAACTCGAAAGTTGCAATATGCAAAGTAGTCCTTTGACCTGAGGCATCATTGATGTCTAATGGTTAGGTCCTTGATCTTTGATCATGTCAAAGGCATTCCATTGGAGTGTCAACGGCATTGTTGTGGTCAAGCTACCTAGTCATGTAAGCATATGAATGCACAACAAGGAATCTCTAACCTTCCATGGTGGAAGGAGAATACTCTAAGATATGATTCGAGAGTCTTTGGCCAAAGCATATGAATATGACTTAGGAAGTTTGTTCCAAATCATATTCAAATGAATCATATAGATAAGTATCACATTGGATAGTAGACATGAAACAAACTATCACCTGAAACAATGTGATTAAGAGTATTGTATTAGAGAATGACCGTATTGCATTGTAGTTAGGGCTGGAAAAAAATCCCAAAAATCCCAAACCAAACCGAAAAATTCCCGAAACCAAACCGAAAAAATCCCAAACCGAAATTCCCAAAAATTTCGGTACCCAATACCAAACCGATCCCGAAATTTCGGTACGGGAATCGGTCTCAAGTTTTTGGGATTTCGGTATTCCCAAACCGAACCGAAAAAAATATATATATATTATTTAATTTTTAAATATATATTTAGATCGACAAAGTCCATAGAAAATGAAGGCTTCAATAGTTGCACATATTTCTGTATGAATGATTTAAATCGACAGAGTCTTGCAATTGTAGCATCTACATTTGAATCCAGATTGGCAGTCTTGCAATTGTAGCATCTACATTTAAATTGACATAGTCTTGCAATTGGCACATATTGCAACGGGCTTCTTAGCAGATTGCAGCCTAAAATTGTTAAAAGGTTCAATTTTAGCCCATAAACATAATATTTTAGTCTAAACGCCCAAAAGCCTAAAAGCCCAAAATCATTTTGGGATTCCCGATTTGTCCCGAAATCCCGAAACTATTTTGGGATTCCTGAAAATTGGGATTCCCGAAAATTTGGTTTGGGATCGGTATTGAAATTGGAATTCCCGAAATTTTTGGTTTGGGAATCGGGACAAGCGTTTCGGTATGGGATCCCATACCGAACCACCCCTAATTGTAGTTGTAACTGGATAGGTTTTCCAACCACTTCTACTTAGCTTGGGTAACCATGATATGCTGCTAGGTGTCACTCATGGTTTGTGGAAGCCCTAAAGATTAGCAAACACTGATTTTAAGGGAGAATTGAAATGTGGTTTCAATTCACAATCAATCGTTAAGAGTAATAATCGCCCACTACCTCGCTAAATGGAACCTAATGGATCGTACACCGAGTAAGGATGTTGGTGAAGAAATTAAATGAAATGGATAAGCAATTAAATGGTTTAATTGAAGAATTGTCAAGGTTAATTAATTAGTTAATTAATTATACGAAATGTTCGTATTGGGCTTATATGTTGGTTTTGGGTTTCGAGGCCCAAAAGCGTTTTGGTCCACAAGGCCCATTATGTTTAAGTTGTATGACAACTAAAACAAAATGGGCAATTAGCCCAATCAATTTGATATGGCCGGCCATTAGGGTGAGAAGTGTCAAACTTGGATTAATTACAAGTTTGCCACTCACATGTGATGAAGTATAAATTCAACTTTATAGCTTTATTTTCTTTTAGGGTTTTTCTTGGTGAAATGAGGTGAAACATTTTCTCTCATTTTCTCAAAAAGAGGCCGGCCACCTAGGGAAGGAATAGCTAGCAATCTCTTCTTCCCTAAGTCATCCATTTCATCTTCACATCACATCCTTGGTGAAGAGACTTAGAGACATCAAGCTTTTGATGTTTTGGAGAACAAATCCTCAAATCCTCAAAGAAGCAAAGGAGCACTAAATGGAGGAAAATCACAAGGAAGATCCAAGAAGCAAGGAGGTGACTTGAAGGCCCTCCACTTGGGTGGATCCCTTGTGTAATCAAGGATGAGCTTCAAGGGTAAAGAAACTCTAAATCTTTCCTTCTCTTTAATGTTGTTAAAGAGTTTATTGGTTCACCATATACTAGGCCTTGAAAGTCATGGGTTTTATGAATTGTTTTTGAATGCATGCCTACTTTAATGTGTTAATAGTTTGCATATGTATTCAAATGTTCTTACTTGTTCTTAGCTAGGACAAAAATTTTCCTTCATATAGTGACCTATACGACACCACATATGCTAGCTCATAAGCCGGGAGTCACCTCTAGTGACATGTACGACTTATCCATATCTCATCACATATGATATCTCGTAAGTCGGGAGTCACCTCTAGTAACCTGTACAACTTATCCATATCCCATCACATATGCTAGCTCATAAGTCGGGAGTCACCTATAGTGACCTGCACGACATCACATATGCTAGCTCATAAGTCGGGAGTCACCTCTAGTGACTTGTATGACTTATCCATATCTCATCACATATGTTAGCTCATAAGTCGAGAGTCACCTATAGCGACCTGTACGACTTATCCATATCTCAATAAGTATACCTACATACAAGTCGGAACCACCTAAAGTGGTCTGTACGATAGGACTGGGTGTAAATAAATACGCTCAAGTGCTACGATCACGTGAAGGCTATGTGAATAATAGCGGATCACCTACGAGTCGGAACCACCTATAGTGGTTTGTACGACAGGACTATGCACCTACCTTGGATTCAAGGTGAGCGTAAGGTGCGAGAGGTGAACATCACGTGAAGGACTGTGCCCTGGCCACAGATGGGAGCACTAACACTGGGGTGCAGGTTTATGAGCTCTCAATGTATCTCAACATAACATGTACGATTCATTGGCAACTCGTACGACAATGTCGGAGTTGCTTAAAACATGCATGTAGTCATGCCATAACTTCATGATTTCAACTAATACCATAAACTTACTGATGTGAGAATTACTTGACACACAAATTTTACCCTCTTTTTGACAATTGTAGTATAGATGTAAGTAGGGTATCGTTCTAGGCCGAGGATTAGGAGGGATTGCTAATCTATTCTAAATTAATTTAAAAATATTAAACAAGACTCAAGGACACAAAACTAGGCTAAAAACTCTAATAACTTGAAACACACTTAGAATGACTCAAAATAATGAAAACAATCAAATTAGACACTAGGAACTGAAATGGACGGAAATTGAATTAAAAGACTAACAACAATGAAAACTAACTAAATAATATAATTTAATAATGGGGGGGGGTTTGGTTTTGACGAGAAGTAAATTAAACTTAAATAAATTACAGAATTGACAAAAGCATGAAATTAAGGTGAAAGGATAGGTGACGGACTAGCTAGAGGGTTCTTCTCCACACATGACACATATGCAACCTAAATTGATTTTCAGTTGTTCTTTCAATAAATTGTGAATGACAATGTCCAAGTTAATTAGGTCCGCTTAAATTAACTCTTAGATTTCCCTAGATTCATTGGATTGAATGGAATACGCATTACAACCAAATTATTCCTCATCAAAGTCCCTAACTATGGAATACGCATGATAGAGACATTCAACAAAGATCATTCAACGGAAATCATAAACATTGACTAGGCATTCATAACTATGGAATACACATGTTAATCCAGCCTAGAATTCACTTAACACAATTGTGGATAACAACCTTCACTACTTGTGAATATAAGTTCATAACGATTAGGTGAAATTCACTTATATTCTAGCATCAAATTCATGCATGTAAATTACGTATGCATTCTTAATCGACATACAAAAATAAGTTATCAATCAAGCAGTTAAGCAAATTAAATCACAACTCAGAAATCACAACTGAAGGTAATCAATTCATATTACAAATATATTCATGGCTTTGAATTAACCTCTAACCAAAATAAATTTAGTTACACATTATTATCAAATTAAACCAAAAGTAAAACATGGGTTTGAGAAGATAAAACCAAGAAAAATGGAGTGAAACTTTGCTCTGTGTTGCTCCCGTTTCTGCTGGTCTCTGCCCTCTCTGACCTCTGGCTGGCTGCCTCTCTCCTCTCGCCTTCTTTCCTCTTGCAGTCCTCCTTTCCCACGTTTCCTGCTTCTTCTTTTCTCACGCTGCCAAGGGCAGCTTTTTGGACTCTCTGACCTCACGTTTCCTGCTTCTCGTGTTGCTCCCGTCTCTGCTTCTCTCCTGTTTTTCTGTGCAGCCTTCTGCTTCTCTCTCCCGCCACCTGTCTCTCAAGCTGCCAAAGGCAGCTTCTATCCTGTTTCGCGCGCCCCTCTGTTTTTCTCCTTCTGTCGGTACGCCCTTCTCTGCCTTATTCTCTTTCCGCACTCTTCTATTATTATTTGCTTTTCCCGTCAGTGTGCACTCCACTTCTTCTTTGTATTTTATTCCTTCTGCCGTGTCTCCCATCAAATTCTTTCTTTTCTTTTGCTTTTGCCATCATGCACTCTTTCTGCCCGTGTCTTTTTATTCTTCCACCTGCCAAACTCCACTTCGTAGTGGGCACCCATGTTCTTCTCTTTTCTGTTTATTATTTAAAACTCATTTGTGCTATTTTTATTTTCTTTGCATAACAAATCATATAAACACAAAAATAACGTAAATAGCTCAAAAATTTAAGGAACTAACTAAGAAAAGACGAGTGAATTCGAAGTAAAAATATATATAAATATGATCCGATCAAATACCCCCACACTTAACTTTTGCTAGTCCTCGAGCAAAACAAAGAAAACAAGAACAAAAATTAACAAGAAAAACATTAGCTTCCCCCTATGTGACCCTCATAGAATTTCATTCAAGAAAACAAATCATCAAGAACCATAGCTAGCATCAAGGAACTAATCCAAGTTCATCTTCCTTATTCAAATATTAGCAGTAATCTTTGAATCATCCTTGAAGTGTAGTGTGTGAGATAGCCATGCTAATGCAATTTCAAGTTTTTATTTTTAAAATCATCATATGCAAACTAGCGACCTTCTCACGGGATATGCACTCAATCACACATGTGTTTAGTTTTAATGTGTTTCGCTCAAAGAATCAAATGTGAAATTTCTACCATAAGCTTGCATAAAGATCACTTCTCCACAGTCATAATTGCAAAACTTAAATCAAGAGGACTTTTATTGGATGTAATGAGGTTTAGGGAGATGGTTATTGAAATGAAAGAATAGGTAAACACAAGTTCCAAGCTACATTGCAAGCAATTCTTTTCTTTAGATTTATAAGAACTCAATCTTTCCAACGATTCTTTTAGCACCTCTAACCACACCCTTAAACTGAAACTTGAACAACTTTTTATTTTCTTTGTGTACAATCTTTTTTTTTTTTTTAAATACAAACATGAAATACCCCCACACTTATTCTTTTGCCAAACACCTTCAAAGTACTTCACAAACGTTTCTCATAAGACAATCTCGCATTGCTCGCTTGGAAAGGGTAAGGAAAAATATTTCAGGTATAAGGGTAGACATATCTGGTGATAAGAAATAAAAGGCTCAACATACACGGCTCAAATTGGCAATCTAATGATATCATTTTTCTTTGGGAAACATGGTTATTTGGGCCATAGTGGTAAACCTAATGCCTCTATCATTTCCAAATTCATGCAATCAATGACAAACATTTCGAAAGATCGTTACGCAAGTTCTAGAGATGTATCTCACATAAGTTCATCACACATGAAAGAATAGGAGTGTATGAAAAATGCACACACTTTCAATAGGCTCAAAAACTCACATAGGATATATATGGTCACTAAATTCACATATGAAGCTTTAATTCATACTTAAGTTTCATATTAACAAGGCTATGTGCATTTGGTTTTTCAAAGATGGTCAAACATGTACAAAACTAACAAGAGAATTAGGAATTTCACAAAACACATGTTAACTAAGTTCTTGATAATCATGATTCAAATTTGATCTTAATTATATCATTGGGTCGGGAAAGTAACAAAAATCTAAATCAAAACAATAAGGGAAACAAGACAATATTTTTGGATTTTTAAATTTTCCGATTTTTTTTTTAATTTTTTTTTTTTTTAAAGAAAACAAAACTAATTAAGAAAACAAAAAGCAAAAACATGGAAACAAATGAAACCCGTTCGTAGTTGAAGGTACACAAAATTTCAATTTGGTCATTTTTTATACTCTTTACCCCCAAACTTAAACTGGACATTGTCCCTAATGTCAGAAAACACTATAATGCAAATAAAAATAAAATAAATAAATAATAAGAAACAAAATAAAGCAATTGGACTGAAAACTTCCCTAGTTTGCAGTAAAACCAAGCGATGACCCCCCAAGCTAAAATTCTGCAATTAACTTCAAGGGTGGAAATAACCAAAAGTTCCTGCAAAGAAAAGAAATAATTCAGTTAAGTAACGCAAGAAAATGTAAAAAAAAAAATTGAAAATCACGATAAAAGACAATGAATAGAACTAATAAGTGATCATTGGTCGTGCTTGTTGACTTTCCACAGCTTTCCTCTTGAACGGTGTGACACTTAGCTTTTTACTTGCAAGTGATGATTTGATGATATTGTACGGCGAAGCTTTGCTCTTTGGTGATGTTGCAGTTCCTTATTTGTTCTCCAAGCAGATGTGGCAGCTTCTCTAGTTCTTCATCTCAGACTCCTTCTGCTGGGATGATTGTGCAAGCTGCATTCTTCTCTGCTTGTTTCTTCTGCACGATGGGCAGGCACGAGGGAGAGGTGTTGGTCTGTTTCTTTCTTCAATCTTTCCAAGTGCCCACCTCTTGCTCTCTTTCTCCTTGTCCTTAGTTGAGGATGAATCAGCACGTTGTCTCCACATGCTTCGAGGTATCATCTTCACTTCCCTTAGACGTGAGAGACGAAGCGGAAGCATAAGATGATGAGTACTCGAGAGCAGGTGCTGGCTGGAGAAAGGACAGGGAGAAAGCATGATATGAGATACTCGTGCTCTCAACCTTTATGATATGAAATACTTGTGCTCTGGATGGGTTGTTTGCAGGGGTATCCCAGGGGATGAAAAATACAGAGTGACTTGAGAGGGTTTGTTGGAAAGCCATTTCAGAGAGGAAGAAGTGCTGAGAGGGTATGCCTTTGCTGTGGAAGGCGAAGGTAGATACTTATAGGACTTTTCTTCACAACCGGAACTATTCCCTCACTCATTGTCGGCAGCCGGTGGATGGATGAATAGTACAAATTACGCGCTTTCTGACAAAGCTGCCCGTAATTTCCGCAAAGCTGCCAGTTGCATGTGACGAGTGACGACACGTCTGGACAAATTGATCTTTTGAAATCCGGGGTTCGGCTCGTGGTTTCTGAGTAAGCCCAACTTTTAAGAAATGAAACGCCTCTTTTGAGAAAAGAATCCGGTCTTTTGAGAAAGGAGCCCCGACTCTTCGATTTGCGAGAGGACGCTTCTTCGATTTCTGAGGAGCGCCTCTCCGATTTCTTCTTTTTATAGAGGCGCTAATTTTGTTCCACAACGCACTTGAGCTCCCTCTTGTAAACACTCCCTTCTTGCATTTTTGTTTTAATCTTAATCAATCCGACTCTCTTCTTTCTTCACCACCTCTGAAAAATGTCTGGCCCTTCCGACCGTCGTTTTGACTTGAACCTTGATGAAGGAGCAGCCCCTCCTTCTCCAGACAACATATGGCGCTCGTCCCTCATATCCCCTACTGGTCCTCTCACCGTTAGGGATTCGGTGATGAAAAATGACATGACCGCTGCGGTGGTGGCCCGGAACCTTGTCACCCCCAGAGATAACAGACTGCTCGCTAGACGGTCTGATGAATTGGCGGTTAAGGAGTCTCTGGCTCTTAGCGTGCAGTGTGCGGGTTCTGTGTGCAACATGGCCCAACGCCTATTTGCTCGAACCCGTCACGTTGAATCGTTGGTGGCTGAAATACAGAGTCTCAAAGAGGAGATTAGAGGACTCAAGCATGAAAATAAACAATTGCACAAGCTTGCACACAATTATGCCACAAACATGAAGAGGAAAATTGACCAGCTGCAGGAAAATGATGGTCAGATTTTACTTGATCACCGGAGGTTTGTGGGTTTGTTCCAACCGCATCTGCCTTCATCTTCTGGGGCGGCACCGCATAGTGAAGCTCCAACTGATCAACCTCCGATACCTCCTCCTTCCGTGGCCCCGTCGACTGTTGAAGCTCCGCCGACTACTGAAGCACCACCTGACCAATGAATGCTATTAGTTTACACATCATTGTAAAATATTTTTACTTTTATGTTTTTTTTTTTTTTTTTTTTTTTTTTTTTTTTTTTTAGGTGTGTTTTGTTTTGTTTTTTTTTTTTAAATCAATGTAAAATATGTAAATCAATGTAAAAAGACTTTGTTTAACCTTCCCCCACACTTAAACTAAATAACACAAACTCACAGAAATCAACCAAATAACACAACTAACTGAACAAAACAAAATGAAAGCAGTAAAGATAAGGGTGTAAGAATGCAAATCTGATTTGGTTAGCGATTCCAAAGTCTCCCTTCGTTGAATGCTTGGGTTGCCTCCCAAGAAGCGCTTGATTTAACGTCTTTAGCCGGACGAATCTTTCCTTTAAACTCCACTCGGCTCCAAAGCATGGAATTTATCTTTTAATGGGAGGTGATACTTGAAATGATTCGGCAATGGTTTAAATTCAAGAGTGGGTGCCTGAATCATCAAAATCAGAAACATGTTAGTATAAATTAAAATTGAAATTGGAGAAGATGGCTTACTTTCTTTTTCCGACACAAACTCAATGACAAACACCACATCTTTGAACATTTCCGGGACTTTGAACTGGGCCAGGTTTACTATGATGGTTGTGGCTTGTCCCGTGTCATCAAACTCAACTGCTTTGGGCTTGATTGTCTCATGCACAGCCTCTTGGATGTATTCTTGATATGCTTCAACCACTTCATTTTCTTGAATCCCTTTTCTTGGTGTGCAAGGTTCTTTGAACGTTTCAATACCATCGGGAACTTGTTTTGGTGCACCAAGAATTGGGATATCACTTTGCACCTTTGGAAGAGCTTCCACAATGTCTTTTTCACTCTCTTTGATATTTGGAATCAAAAACCTGCAAGGACAAAAGACATTCGGTGGAATAATGTTAGAATGAAGTGAATTTAGAACTTCCTCACCTGAGTTGGATGACATATGGATTTGAGGAGCTTGCAACAAGAATTCTTCTAAACTGCCCAGGTCGTCCTCCTCCTCTTCTGCTTGCAGCAGCAATTCATCCATGTTCGGGCTGTATTTGGATGGTTCTGGGACAGCTTCATCCTTCATGTCACCTTCCAAAGTGATGGCTTCATCGATTTCACTTTCTGCCTTTGAATTTGCAATGTTTGAGTTGGAAAGTTCACTTTGATCTCGAATCTGTGCCATGAATTCCACAATCTGCCCAACTTGCATATCCAATTCGTCCATTCTTTTGACTCGGTCTTGCATCTCCTGGTTTTGATTTTCTACTCCCTGTTTCAAAGAGGTGAGTAACTTATTAAGTGTATCATTATCCAAGGACGTACCTGAATTGAATTGGGTTGATTGTTGTGGTGGCTGTGACGGTTCATATGGCCACTGATAGAACTCTTCCGATGGCGGCAATTGTTCTTCTTTTTGTGAACCCTGCACCAAACAATTTAATTCATTAAGAATTTGATTATAATTTATTGACGAACCTGAGTTTGATTGAGCATATTGCATAGGTTTTGAATAGAACTCCTCATCTTGCTGCCAATATCCATCTTGTTGGAATTGTTGAGGTTCCCCCCACATATAATTTGAATGATCTCTCCAAGCCGAATTGTAAGCGTTGGAAAACATGTTGTTGCTTGGTTGATCATAGCCTTGATAACCCCAAGCATCTTCGTTCACAGTGAATTGAGGATGTTGATATCCTTGCCCATAGGGCACATCAAATGTAGGGACACTTGGCATTGTGGTCCGTTCGGCATTATGAGTCAATTGAGCAGTGAGCTGTGCCAATTGAGCTTGAATGGTCGCAAGTGCCATGTCTTGCTCCATTTGTACCTAAAATCAAAGAAAGAAAAATAAATCAAATATCAAAAGTAAAATACACAAACACCAATATAAACATAAACAAAAACAAAAATAAAGGGATTAGCAAAGTTGCTAATCCCCGGCAACGGCGCCAAAATTTGATGTGAGAATTACTCGACACACAAATTTTACCCTCTTTTTGACAATTGTAGTATAGATGTAAGTAGGGTATCGTTCTAGGCCGGGGATTAGGAGGGATTGCTAATCTATTCTAAATTAATTTAAAAATATTAAACAAGACTCAAGGACACAAAACTAGGCTAAAAACTCTAATAACTTGAAACACACTTAGAATGACTCAAAATAATGAAAACAATCAAATTAGACACTAGGAACTGAAATGGACGGAAATTGAATTAAAAGACTAACAACAATGAAAACTAACTAAATAATATAATTTAATAATGGGGGGGGGTTTGGTTTTGACGAGAAGTAAATTAAACTTAAATAAATTACAGAATTGACAAAAGCATGAAATTAAGGTGAAAGGATAGGTGACGGACTAGCTAGAGGGTTCTTCTCCACACATGACACATATGCAACCTAAATTGATTTTCAGTTGTTCTTTCAATAAATTGTGAATGACAATGTCCAAGTTAATTAGGTCCGCTTAAATTAACTCTTAGATTTCCCTAGATTCATTGGATTGAATGGAATACGCATTACAACCAAATTATTCCTCATCAAAGTCCCTAACTATGGAATACGCATGATAGAGACATTCAACAAAGATCATTAAGTTCAACGGAAATCATAAACATTGACTAGGCATTCATAACTATGGAATACGCATGTTAATCCAGCCTAGAATTCACTTAACACGATTGTGGATAACAACCTTCACTACTTGTGAATATAAGTTCATAACGATTAGGTGAAATTCACTTATATTCTAGCATCAAATTCATGCATGTAAATTAAGTATGCATTCTTAATCGACATACAAAAATAAGTTATCAATCAAGCAGTTAAGCAAATTAAATCACAACTCAGAAATCACAACTGAAGGTAATCAATTCATATTACAAATATATTCATGGCTTTGAATTAACCTCTAACCAAAATAAATTTAGTTACACATTATTATCAAATTAAACCAAAAGTAAAACATGGGTTTGAGAAGATAAAACCAAGAAAAATGGAGTGAAACTTTGCTCTGTGTTGCTCCCGTTTCTGCTGGTCTCTGCCCTCTCTGACCTCTGGCTGGCTGCCTCTCTCCTCTCGCCTTCTTTCCTCTTGCAGTCCTCCTTTCCCACGTTTCCTGCTTCTTCTTTTCTCACGCTGCCAAGGGCAGCTTTTTGGACTCTCTGACCTCACGTTTCCTGCTTCTCGTGTTGCTCCCGTCTCTGCTTCTCTCCTGTTTTTCTGTGCAGCCTTCTGCTTCTCTCTCCCGCCACCTGTCTCTCAAGCTGCCAAAGGCAGCTTCTATCCTGTTTCGCGCGCCCCTCTGTTTTTCTCCTTCTGTCGGTACGCCCTTCTCTGCCTTATTCTCTTTCCGCACTCTTCTATTATTATTTGCTTTTCCCGTCAGTGTGCACTCCACTTCTTCTTTGTATTTTATTCCTTCTGCCGTGTCTCCCATCAAATTCTTTCTTTTCTTTTGCTTTTGCCATCATGCACTCTTTCTGCCCGTGTCTTTTTATTCTTCCACCTGCCAAACTCCACTTCGTAGTGGGCACCCATGTTCTTCTCTTTTCTGTTTATTATTTAAAACTCATTTGTGCTATTTTTATTTTCTTTGCATAACAAATCATATAAACACAAAAATAACGTAAATAGCTCAAAAATTTAAGGAACTAACTAAGAAAAGACGAGTGAATTCGAAGTAAAAATATATATAAATATGATCCGATCACTTACCCGCACTTACTTGGGTGTCCTGCGTTCACCTTTGCACTTCAAGCGTTCACAATAATTATGTGCGGGTAAAATACATATAGATAAACCATGATGCAATCTAACACTCACCCATGACATAGCATCATCAATTATATACATGTATATATTTATGGCGTAAAATGCACAATCTATAACGCCCTATTCCCGAACTATTTATTTTCAGAAATAATTATCGGTGATAAGCCCCACTAAACCCTAATTTAATTAACCAACGCTACTTACGTGTCCTTACTTTAATTCCTTGATTCCTTACATGTTGATTTATGACCAACCTTTAATCACTAAAAACATAAGGTTAAATCTCATATTTTCACCAATTTCCTTCACATTGCTTAATTCCCAAACAAGGTTTTTGTTTCAAATATTGTATGGCTGCATCTAACGTCTCGTTAGCCTGCCTATGTACCCTAAATAGGGATCAAGCCATTCGTAGTTCGCATTAGTTCATTTAAATCATTCACATTAATCATAAGCAATAATCGATTTATAAACATTTATGGAATTGTCTATCATATATATATATATATATATATATATATATAATACACGATAAAATAGAATAGACCCATTCACCTGAGGTCCATGCCACGACTCCCTAGCACGCATGTCGAGACATCACGAACCATCGTCGCCTATGACCAATTATCAAATCATATCTCAGAGTTCTGACCGATAAATTACATAATTTACATACAACGCATCCTTACGTAACTCAATTCGGAAGATCTGCATCACAGATTCCCTATCCGTTGCTTCCAAAGATTCACAGTATACTTCTAGAACAACATCCTAAGGTTTCTTTACGTTCCAATGGTCGGATCTCCGCCAATTGCCCAAAATCAAGTGGCGGTCAACATTTTATTTTATGAACTTACAAATCTAATTCAGGAAGATCCGTACATTGGATTCCCGATCCGTAAGTTTCTATGGTTCTCAAATATTACGTACTATAACGATCTAAAGTTTGGTGACGATTCAACGATCGGATCGTCGATTCATATAATGACCTATTAATGGAACGTAGAGAATTTAGATTCTAACAATCAACCTACATCATACAATTACTAAAACTAAACTCAAAGCATCTAGTTAGCCTAAGAATAACATCGATAGCCCCATGGCCACGCGCCACCACGGGTGGCGGTCGGCCTCCCCGACTCGCCAGAAAATCCAACTATTTCTAAAAATTACCAAAATTTACAAGAATGAAGATCTTAATGAATAGAGTAAACTTTATACCAGCGGCCAAGTCTAATTTGGCCGGGAAAGCTCCAATTTTGCTCAAACCCACCGGAACCCTAGAAAATGGTGTGCTTCAATTTGACCTCCATACTCATTCCGATGCCTCGACCACTGCCTGGCTTTGTTCTTGGGTTCTAGAGGAGTATTTTGGTGGTGCTAATCGAAGGTAAACATTTCAGAATAAGGTGGATCACCGATGAATGTTCTTCGGACCCGTGGGTTTGTCCTTCAAGAAATCAGTTCGAATCTCGCCCCTTTAAGGTTGAAATTTGAAGGAGGAAGGCTGAATAATTGTTTGGGAATGGTGGACGGTTGGGAAATATTGGCTAGAGAGACGGAATTTCGTCTAAAACCAACGTGGTGACAGAGTCGGGTCGTGATCCTGCATGAGGGATCCATGATCCCGTGCCCCTCATCTCCTCTCCTTTCCCTTCTTTCTTCTCTTCCTACTTGGTCAGTCTCATCTCTTCCTCCTCCTCAATTGGGCAACAGTCCTTATTTTCTCTTCTCTCTTTCTTTTTTTGTTTCTTCCTCTTCTCCTCGACACACACCCACACACCCAATGCATATATTTCACTTTGTAATAATGATAATAAAAAACATAGTGTAGAAATAATTAAATTAATATTTCATTCCAAATACCTTCGGATTCGTAACTCAATAAAACCTTAACTGTAACTCCAAAATTACTTCCACATGTGCCTGTGCGTCCATAAGATCAAGCTCTATCCGAATATGTCAATAAACATGACAAAATATACAAGAATCACATACGTCCTTGAAAAATCACGCTTTGCCCAGAGGGCATTTCTGTCATTTCATGTATTAAAATTATAAAAACCATAATTTTTAGGGATGGGCTGTTACAATCTACCATCCTTAAAATCATTAGCTAAACGTAATGTACTCCAGGAGATAGGAAAAAGTACACACACACACACACACACACATATACATACATGAAAAGAGGAAATCAACCTAGCGCGATAGCATAACAGGGAATGTCATTCTGTTGTGATCTGAATGTAATTATTCGTCTTTCATGCTTTCAAGCTCAACCCTTCCTTCTCTTTATAGGTATAATAATGCTATATAATAGATGGTAAAATGATTTTCCTAAAAAATAATCGACACAAAAGACACCGCTTTCATGGGCCTTATGGTTTTACTTTCGGGGAAACTGAAGTAACTAATATACCCAAAAAGGCTCAACAGATTCGTAAGCCCAAATCTCTCTTTCATAAAACAAATAAATAACTGTTGCACTTGTTTGGAAAGGTTGATGCTCACTCATGGGGTTTTGATCACTGGCGCACACGCTTGCCAAATTGATTCATTATGAATTCCCCATTAATCAAGCGTGAAATCATGTCGATAAGGCTAACATGACACCCAAGAATTTGAGTGTCACGACAAGTTCAAGAAATCTAGAGTACACGGTATGTAAATGAATTATGCAATGTCAATATCTAAACGGTCTTCTTGGACAGCTTATCAACCTCCTAAATAACATGAGGAATATACTAGTGACTTAAAATCAACCCAATTACCTTTAACAGCATGAGGTAAACCGAGAGTACAACCATAATTGATGCGGACTAAAATATTAAAAAGTCAAAAAATTTCAAAAGTAAGATAATAAAACAAGATGAATTACGTCGGAGTGCTAAACAATTCCGTTATTACCTCAGACCAAGAAGTAGGAAGGTCGAATTTAAGAATGAACTGACAAGGTTTCTTGATGATCGAAAAGTAACATCACAAATTATTAAAACTACCAGGGATCAAAAGTAATTTCCCCAAAATGTTCTTATGTCGATTGCTACCACTTTAGAACTATCGTTGCACAAGACAGCTCTAGAGTCAAAACTAGCTGAAATTTCCAATCTCAAAAGGATCAATACTAACGGCAGAAGAATAATGATAGAATTATTTGGTAAGAAGTGAAACACGCCATACGATTATAACCACTACTAATTGGTACAGCACCTGAGCGTAATCTTGGTTCAGCATCACGATTATTGATTTTCACGTTTTCTACACATACAAAATACCTCGAACTGAGAAGGTATAATGATATTTCCCAATCCATTCATATAAAAAAAATGATTATAACCATTCGAATTATTTCTTGATGGTTAACGGTAACTCCATATCGATACTCGTATTTTCCAACTAAAATAGGATAGGACCAGCTGAAAGTGTTCAAAAGTAAATATGTAATTTTCGTACAACTAGAAGATACACTATAGTGCACTCATAGCTACTGATTAAATTCTTTTACTGCCACTGTCCGAACTTAGTCCGTTCCAAAAGTGAATGCATTTAAGAAGTTCAAATGTTGATAAAGAATTTGGACACGTTCTTCACAGAGAAATGTTATTCGATTTCCAAGCAAAGATAATTGTTAACTTTCAATCACGGATAAAATAGTTCATTCCAATTGGTTCTATACATTGGTACGACTACTATGAATTCAACAAGGTTTACGAGAAAACTTTGAGTTCCCAAAAGTTTGTTACATAGACCACCAATTTGAAATAGGATTCGTGCGAAAAGATGCAAGAAAACTAATGTAGTACAAAAAATGGAACTGTGGTATTCTCCCGGATATCGCCAAGGAGTCAAAACTATTTTTGATTTCTATTCTCAAAAGGTTTAATAATGACGGTTAACAATAGTGATGAGATTGATCCATAAATCCTTGGCTATACACCAATAATGATACCTGAACCCCACGTTAGGGCCATCAACTAGTCTCAATTCCACACCTTTCCTTGGCAGAAAAGTTCATTGATTATAATCTAGAGACACTTGCCATAATGATCTTCTAAAGATCGACGAGTCATCAAATATGCCCAAAACTTAGGAACAACTAACATATTTTCCGTATTCGACGAGGTGGCAAGATTCAAACATTAGACTTGAGAACCAAGAATGCTCACATCACGCGTGTGATGAACACAATACTACCCAACTTATGCTCTGATACCAAACTGACACACCCTGACTCAGAATGTCCACTAGGGCTCCGAATCGAGCTACGCTGGCTGACACCTGGAAGGTGACGAAGCCATAAAGTGTAATGATATGGAAAAATGTGAATAAATTTAAACCTAAGAGTGCCTAAATATCAGAGTGCGCTGGTGAATGGGAAGGAACCCACTTCACACGTGACATTAGAGTATAAGTAAGTACAGTAGAGTGGATTAAGAATCGTACCCTCGAAAGAATCTCCAATACTAAGAATCGTCACGAATCTTCTACGATAAGAAAGCTCAACTAATAAAACCTGGAGGGTGAAAACAAAATAAGGGTGAGTGGCCCTAGAATTGAAATTTTAATAGAAACCATCGAAAGCATTATAACCCCTTGCTGCAACACCGGCATAGTTTTCAGAAAATCATACCACGTATCAATGTGAAATCAAAAGTATATCAACAATAAACCATAAATATACCATAACAAAACATCTCATCAGCAATATCAATAATCATGTGATGAATAACCCATACTAGCACGCAAGTCAGAGTCACCTATGGTAACCTGTACGACTGCACCCATATCTCATCAATCAATGCTAACTCATAAGTCGGGAGTCACCTCTAGTAACCTGTACGACTTATACATATCTCATCACATATCCTAGCCCATAAGTCAGGAATCACCTATAGTGACCTATACGACATCACATATGCTAGCTCATAAGTCGGGAGTCATCTCTAGTGACCTGTACGACTTATCCATATCTCGTCACATATGCTAGCTCATAACTCGGGGGTCACCTTTAGTGACCTGTACGATTTATCCATATCTCATCACATATGCTAGCTCATAAGTCGAGAGTCACCTATTGTGGCCTGTACGACATCAATTATGTTAGCTCGTAAGTCGGGAGTCACCTCTAGTGACCTGTACAACTTATCCATATCTTATCACATATGCTAGCTCATAAGTCGGAAGTCACCTCTAGTGACCTGTACGACTTATCCATATCTCATCACATATGCTAGCTCATAAGTCGGAAGACACCTAAAGTGACATGTACGACTTATCCATATCTCAATAAGTATACCTGCACATGAGTTGGAACCATGTAAACTAGTCTGTACGACAGGACTTGGTGTAAATAAATACGCTCAAGTGCTACGATCACGTGAAGGCTATGCGAATAATCGGGTATCACCTACGAGTCGGAACCACCTATAGTGGTTTGTATGACAGGATTATGCCCCTACCTTGGATTCAAGGTGAGCGTAAGGTGCGGGTGGTGAACATCACGTGAAAGACTATGCCCTGGCCAGGGTGGGAGCACTAACACCGGGGTGCAGGTTTATGAACTCTCAATGTATCTCCACATAACATGTACGATTCATGGGCAACCCGTACGACAATGTCAGAGTTGCTTAAAACATGCATGTAGTCATGCCATAACTCCATGATTTCAACTAATACCATAAACTTACTTGAACTTACCTTGGTGTCATGCGTTCACCTTTGCACTTCAAGCGTTCACAATAATTATGTGCGGGTAAAATACATATAGATAAACCATGATGCAATCTAATAATCACCCATGACATAGCATCATCAATTATATACATATATATTTATGGTGTAAAATGCACAATCTATAACGCCCTATTCCCGAACTATTTATTTTTGGAAATAATTATCGATGATAAGCCCCACTAAACCCTAATTTAATTAACCAACACTACTTACGTATCCTTACTTCAATTCCTTGATTCCTCACATCTTGATTTATGACCAACCTTTAATCACTAAAAACATAAGGTTAAATCTCATATTTTCACCAATTTCCTTCACATTGCTCAATTCCCAAACAAGGTTTTTGTTTCAAATATTGTATGGCTGCATCTAACGTCTCGTTAGACTACCTATGTACCCTAAACAGGGATCAAGCCATTCGTAGTTCACATCAGTTCATTTAAAGCATTCACATTAATCATAAGAAATAATCGATTTATAAACATTTATGGAATTGTTTATCGTGTATATATATATATATATAATACACGATAAAATGGAAAAGACCCACTCACCTGAGGTCCATGCCACCACTCCCTAGCACGCATGTTGAGACATCACAAACCATCGTTGCCTATAGCCAATTATCAAATTACATCTCAAAGTTCTGACCGATAAATTACATAATTTACATAAAACGCATCCCTACGTAATTCAATTTGGACGATTTGCATAACCGATTTCCGATCTGTTGCTTCCAAAGATTCACATTATACTTCTAGAACAACATCCTAAGGTTTCATTATGATCCAACGGTCAAATCTTAGCCAATTGCCCAAAATCAAGTGGCGGTCAACATTTTATTTTATGAACTTACAAATCCAATTAAGGAAGATCCATACGTTAGATTCCCATTCCGTAAGGTTCTATGGTTCTCAAATATTACATACTATAACATATTAAAGTTTGGTGACGATCCATTCTATATAATGAGTTATTAACGTAATGTAGAGAATTTAGATTCTAACAATCAACCTACGTCATACAATTACCAAAACTAAACTCAAAGCATCTAGTTAGCCTAAGAATAACGTCGATGGCCCCCTGGCCACATGCCGCCACGGGTGGCTGTCGGCTGCCCCGACTCGTCGGAAAATCCAACTATTTCTAAAAATTACCAAAATTTACAAGAATGAAGATCTCAATGAGTAGAGTAAACTTTATACCTGCGGCCAAGTCTAATTTGGCCGAGAAATGCTCTAATTTTTCTCAAACCCGTCTGAACCCTAGAAAATGGTGTGCTTCAATTCGACCTCCATACTCATTCCGACGCCTCAACCATTGCCTAGGCTTTGTTCCTTGGTTCTAGAGGAGTGTTTTGGTGGTGCTAATTGAAGGTAAACGTTTCAGAATAAGGTGGATCACCGACGAATGCTCTTTGGATCCGTGGGTTTGCCCCTCACGAAATCAGTTCGAATCCTGCTCCTTTAAGGTTGAAATTTGAAAGAGGAAGGCCGAATAATTGTTTGGGAATGGTGGACGCTCGGGAAACACCGACTAGAGAGACGAAATTTCGTTGAAAACCAACGTGGCGATCGGGTTGGGTCGGATCCTGCTGAGGGATCTATGATCTCGTGCCCCTCATCTCTTCTCCTTTCCCCTGTTTCTTCTCTTCCTAGTTGGTCAGTCTCATCTTTTCCTCTTCCCCAATTGGGCAACGGTCTTCCTTCTCTCTTCCCTCTTTCTTTTTCTGCTTCTTCCTCTTCTCCCCGACACACACCCACACACCCAATGCATATATTTCACTTTGTAATAATGATAATAAAAAACATAGTGTAGAAATAATTATAATAATATTTCATTCCAAATACCTTCGGCTTCGTAACTCAATAAAACTTTAACCGTAACTCCAAAATCACTTCTACATGTGCCTGCGCGTCCATAAGATCGAGCTCTATCCGAATATGTTAATAAACATGACAAAATATACAAGAATCACATACGTCCTCGAAAAATCACGCTTTGCCCAGAGGGCATTTCTGTCATTTCACGTATTAAAATTATAAAAACCATAATTTTTAGGGACGGGCTGTTACAGATAAAACCGACAGCAAATATATTAATAATAAAAAAATATAAAAAGGACAATTTAAATAAACATAAACAAAACTAATAATTGAATACATAATACTAACAAAACAGATTGTATTGCAGCATGCACAACCTCACAACAATAATCAAGCCATGCCATATTGGTAACAACTACAAATAGATTAAAATCGACAAAAATCGTATTCAAACAGAGGATTTAAGTCAACTATACTCGCTAAAAAATCGACGGAAAAATATAAAAGATCGAAGCTGGTGAACTCCTAAAGAAGCTAGTAAATCAAATAAGAATATGGAAGAACCTGAAAATTTTCTAGGGATGCCACATATTACAACCCATTGAATAGGAGTTTTGCTAGGGACTACATAGAAAAACATATTAACTCAGGGAACACGAAAACAAATTTTCATTCAAAGCCAACCTAAGGGTTGGTATAAGCTATCATCCTTCCTTCCCCTTCCATGAGGGTTGGTATCAGCATCCAAGTCCATAACCATAAGCCGCATCTACTTGTGCTAAGTTTGACAACACGTTACAAATACAACTCCATGCTTCTCATCTCCAACAAAACTCACACAATCAATTTGCTATTTAAATGCTAATTCTTAAGCTTCTTAAGCATAGACTAGGCATCCACGTAATACAAATAATTTAAAACGTACTGGTTTCAGAATATTACTCCTCGAATTGTTCAGCCATTGGTGATTGAAGCAAGAAGGAGAAGGGGAGAAGAGAAGGAGAAGGAAATGAGGAGAGGAGAAAACGGGGAAGGAAGGGGGAAGGGAGAAGGCACTGGCGCAAGGAACAAATGGAGGGGTTTTATTTTGGAAAATTTTCATTACTGTCGGTTATTGTCGGTTACAATCGACATAAACATTTTTTAAAATATAAACCAACAGAAACAAAATGGCCGCAAAAATCCCCCCAAAATTCCCTCCAAAATTCCCACCCAAAATTTTAAATTCCCCCCCCCCGGCGCCAAAAATTTTGTTACGATTTAAAAAAATAAAATAATAATTGTTTGGTTTAATAAATAAATAAATAATATGTATTTAAATAGAATACGTTTTTAAAAATTAAATAAATAATTGTTTGGTTTAATAGAAAATAACCCATGTAAAATATGCGATAAAGAAACAAAAAGATAATTGTACAATGAAAATGTCATCACAGACTAAATATTGTCTAATCAATACTTGAAAAACATAAATAAAACGTTAGCACAAATTACTTTTCCCACTTCAAAATTTAGGCAAATTTAAGGGAGATATGCATTTTACGAAACTAGTTTCAATGATCTAACTGTCAAACTTGTTTGTAGATATTACAAGATCGCATACGTAAAAAATCGTAAAAAAAAATAAATTAGAGATTAGGTAAAGGAACAAAAGTTTTCGACAGTTATAAACAAAAAATCACAATTTAACGGTTATTTTAGATCCGGTTTTGATGATTTTTTTTACAGCTACCCTCCTCGACCCTATAAGAATGCAATGAACGAATTCAATCTTCAATTTAAAATATTTACACTAGTGGGATACCACAAAATCTTATTTTATACTTAATGGAAGTATAATATTAACTCTAAGTGTTTGTTTAATCTATCGTTTTGACACGATATGCATTCTATGAAACTTTTTTCAATGATCCAACTGTCAAACTTATTTGTACACACTCCGAGATTGCATACATAAAAAAATTGTAAAAAAAAAAACATTCAGAGATTACGTATCGGAACAAAAGTTTTCGACGGTTATAAACGAAAAATCACAATTTAACGGTTATTTTAGTTCTGATTTTAATGATTTTTTATAGCTACACTCATCGACCCTATAAGAATGCAATGAATAAATTTGATCTTCAATTTAAAATATTTACACTAGTGGATACCACAAAATCTTATTTTATACTTAATGGATGTATAACATGAATTCCTAAGTGTTTATTTAATCTACCATTTTGACACGATACACATTCTACAAAACTTTTTTCAATGATCTAACCGTCAAACTTGTTTGTACATACTCCGAGATCGTATACAAAAAAAATCACTAAAAACAAACATTCAGATATTAGGTAATAGAACAAAAGTTTTCGACGGTTATAAACGAAAAATTACAATTTAACGGTTATTTTAGCTCCGATTTTGATTATTTTTTACAGCTACACTCCTCGACCCTATAAGAATGCATAGAACGAATTCAATCTTCAATTTAAAATATTATTTTATACTTGATGGGGAAGGATAACATTAACTTTAAGTGTTTGTTTAATCTACCGTTTTGATGCAATATGTAACGACCCGTTCCCAATTTTACGGTTTTTTTTTATAATTTTAATAAGTGAATTTACGAAAATGCCCTTTGAGGCAAATGTGTTGACTTTCGTTGACTACGTGTCGTGTCACGTAAGACTCTTTTTCTTGGCATATCCTCGTAGTAATCATCACTCTGAACACGTAGGCGCAAATGGAACGTAAATTGGAGTTATAACGAAGATTCTACGAACCTTTAAATGTCGAGGGCATTTTGGTAAATTGACAATTGAACATGTGAAATTGGTTTTGCCACATGGGACCCACAAATTGGTCCCCATTTTTTCTAGATTCTTCTTTTCCTCTTCTCCTTCTTTCTCTCGTGACTCTCTTCTTAGCTCACACATCTCTCTCGCCCTCAACTTCTTCCCCGTGACACTTAAACACCAATCCACCTTCCCAACGAATTAACGAACCATATTCTAACTCTCCTCGGACCTAGAAACCTGAATTAAATTTTGGTTTCTTGGAATATTGTGCACGGATGCCATTTCAAGAACCTTCATTGGAGTTGTGGGTTTCCCTTTAGTTTCAGACAATTTCCAGCCATCTTTTGAACTCAAAACATGTATAAATCGATTCCTCTCGTCAATTAGATGAATTTTCATGTTTGGATCATTTAATTTAGTGAAGAAATGAGAAAGTTATAACGATTTAAAGTTTGCCTAGTTTCCGGCAACCTCTACCACTTTCGAGGCCTTTTACGGCCAAACCATGATGATTTATCCATCGTGCAAAGTATCAATCTTTTCGTCTTGTTGATAACTATGATTTTCATTTTTGAATCACTTGATTTCATTGAGTATTGACAAAGTTATGGACATTGAAAGGTTCCCCCGAAATTCTGATGAATTTCCCTGTTTTCCCTCGGGCAGCCGTCTTTCAGGCCATTTTCTGGCCATCTCCGGTGACCATTTGGACTCCATGCAAGTATAATTTTGTTCTACACTTCTCTAGCTTCGATTTGGTATATTATGGGTCGATTTTTGTTGAAAAACAAGTGAGATATGGAGTTCTAAAGATTGCCCCGGAAATTTGCAAAATCTATAGAATCTGGTGAAATTTCATTAAGGTCCGCCACTTGAATAGTATAGCAATCGATGAGCCGACCATTGGATCTTCACTAAACTTTAATACATTATAGTAGATAATATTTGAGGACCATAGGAACTTACAGATCGGGAATCTGATGTACGGATTGGGAATCCAATGTACGGATCTTTGCGAATTAGATTTGTAAGTTCGTAAAATAAAACGTTAACCGCCACATGAATTTCCAATTGGCGGAGATCCAACCATTGGATCGTAATGAAATTTTAGTATGTTATTCTAGAAGCATAATGTGTATCTTTGGAAGTTACAGATTAAAAATTTGAGATGCGGATCTTCCGGATCGAGTTACGTAGGATTGTTGACCCTATCGTCGACCTTTGACTGACAGTTGACTTTTGGTCAATGGGTCTCAAATCATTCTAGAATGTCCTTGAGGATATGTTTTATGTGAGTTACGTGTTCTATTGATAAGGATTCCGAGA
Source organism: Malus sylvestris (assembly GCF_916048215.2). NCBI lineage: Eukaryota > Viridiplantae > Streptophyta > Magnoliopsida > Rosales > Rosaceae > Malus > Malus sylvestris. Next base: position 17,213,897 of record NC_062269.1, read on the forward strand.
TGTGGTTTGATAATTGTTTTAGACGCCGATCGCTCGTGACGCCTCAATGTTTGTGCTAGGGAGTTGTAGCGTGGACTCCAGGTGAGTGGGCTTTTGGTTTTCTATATATACGTATATATGTTTTAAATTTTCCCAGAAACTATTTTAATTTGCATATATTTTAAGTGCCACGTCATACTTACATCTCATTTTGGTATATGCAATAGTATAGATATGCATATTATTGCATGACGCTGCGGACGCCCAGGTAAGCTTCAGGTGAGTACATATTGATGATAGTGATTGCACTGTGTATGGTTATGTTTAAATGCATTTAGTGCTCATTATCCTGTACCCCGATGTTAGTGCTCCACCTAAGGCCAGGGCCTAGCCTTCACATGATCATTCACCTCCCACACCACATGCTCACCTTGGATCCAAGGCAGGTGTCAGCCTGTCATACAGACCACATTAGGTGGTTTCGACTCTTAGGTGACTTGCGATACTTCGCACAGTCTTCACGTGATCGTAGTACTTGAGCATATCTATTTACACTCAACCTGTCGTACATACCACATTAGGTGGTTCCGACTCGTGTGCAGGAATTGGTTACAAGCTATAGGTCCAGTCATACAGGTCACGTTAGGTGACTCCGGCTGAGATATCATATTATATTGATTCATATCACTTGGCTTACATATTTATTACGGAGATACTTGACATGGCACTCACTTTGGTTTTCATTGCTCTTGACCTGATTTCTATATACTTATGTATTATTATTTTCTGGGAAATTATACGGGTTTTACGGTGATGGGTTATTATTTTTGGAAAGAAAATGGTTTCAAAAAGCTTTGTTTTTGCCCACTCACGTTTTCTGTTTTTCGCCCTTCCAGGTTTTAGCTGTTGAAGGTTCGTATCGACGAGGATTCTTGGCGAATCTCAGTATAGGTGGCTACCTCTGAGGGTATGATCCTTACCCACACTACTGTACTTTACTTATGCTTTGACATCACGTGTGAAATGGGTTCTTTCCCGCTCACCAGCGCACTCTTGTCTGTAGGCACTTTTAGGTTTAAATTTATTCACATTTCCACATCACTACACTTTATGGCTTCGTCACCTTCCAGGTGTCGGCCATCATAGCTCGATTCGGAGTCTTAGTGGACATACCGGATCAGGGTGTGTCACAATACGCATTCTACAAAATGTTGTTCAACGATCCAACCGTCAAACTTATTTGTACACACTTCGAGATCGCATGCGTAAAAAATTGCAAAAAACATTCAGATATTAGGTAATGGAACAAAAGTTTTCGATGGTTATAAGCAAAAAATCACAATTTAACGGTTATTTTAGCTTTGATTTTGATGATTTTTTACAGTTACACTTCTCGGCCCTATAAGAATGCAATGAATGAATTCGATCTTCAATTTAAAATATTTACACTAGTGGATAAATCTTATTTTATATTTAATGGACGTATAACATTAACTCTTAAGTGTTTGTTAAATATATCAATTTGATAGGATATGCATTCTACGAAACTAGTTTAAACGATTCAATTGTCAAATATGTTTGTACATACTCTGAGATAGCATGTTTAAAAAATTAAAAAAAAAAAAAAAAAAAAAAAAAACATTCAGAGATTAAAAAACGGGACCTAAAATTTCGACAGTTATAAACAATAAAATCACTATTTGTTTAATATAATATAATATTTTTTAAGAAATTTTAATCAAAAGTAATGTTTTTAAAAAAAATTAAAAATAATATAATATTTTGACCTCTCAGTCATATGACATATATGGCGCATCCTCACCGGCTGGAGTTGCTCTTAGGTTTCTTTCTTTGTCAGAATTGTCACATGAGAGACAGAGAGAGAGCTCACTTGCAGCTTCATCTCAAATAAACTCTCTCACTCAATAATACAATATTTTGACACAACTTGTGTCACCAGAATTAGTATAAAAAATTTGAAAAAATTTGTGTCGATTATAACTGCCAGAGTTAGTATAAAAGTTTGAAAATAATTGACAGATTTGACATATTACTTACTCATATCAGATATATCCGCCAGAATTGGTTAAAATTATTTTTAAAATGTATCTAATGGAGTTAAGGGCTCACTTCATTATTCTTGTCGAATATAATAGACAGTAATACTGTATTTTCCGACACTTTTTAAACATGTTGTCGGAAAACATTTTATCCGACAGTAACAATATAAAACCGCCATCACTAACCGACACAATAAGCCAATTTTGTAATAGTGGGAATTAACAAGATTTGTGTCTTATAATGTAAACATGCAATTACTGTGAATCATCATACACAACTAGGTTTTTTTTTTTTTTTTTTTTCCGTAAATATCACATTCTCTATAGTACAAAGATATTCTCACATTTGTTGCAGTTTTCTTCCCACTTTGCAGACTTGCGGTTCCAGTTTCGTAAAACCACTGCAGAAGCAACACTGTCACTTCACTCGCATACGCAGTGATCCTACGAACTTCAGATCACGGAACAAAAGTCGAAAGGAAAAAGTAGGAGGCAAGAATCAATCTCAAGGCCTTCATTCCCACCTCTCTAGATGATTTCATTTATGTACTACTTTCTTTAAAATTCAAACTTTTTTACCTAAGTTGCCCAGTTGCCTTCTTCGATGACAAATTGTTCTTCTTTTACCTTTTCCTCTACAGATGGAAAGGTGATACTTTGGGAATGGGGTAGATAAACCTTCTCACATTTTCTTTGGTTTTGTAATTTTTCCTTTGCTTTCTAATATTAATCAGGATTGGGGTGAACTTTTCTTTCAATTGCGTTAAATGACTTTTTTTTTTCAACTTTTTTTGTAGTTTCTTTTTTGAAGGAAAGCAACTACTAGTAGTAGTAGAAGGAAACAAAAGGTATTCTTAACCCGTAGAATTCTTCATACTCTTAACCAAGGTATAGATGTTTCAGATGGAAGTTGTAGGGAAGCAATTTGAACTGAAGTTCTTCCATTTTTTATTCTATTTTTCCATAAAATAGGATTTTAACTGATTCAATCTTGCTACCACGATGCCAACAGTTATTGGACTCCAGCACAAACACAAGGTGTGCACTCCATTTCCAGTCAAACCTATTCTTTATCTCTCATTTCTATATTATAATGTGTTCGGTAATTTTACATTTTTGTTCTTTTCAGAATTTTGTTCATATTTCATTTTTTAAACAATCCATGGGTCATATGACATGACTCAAGCAGGTATGCTCTAAGGTTCTGTTTTTTCTTACTTATATTTAAATAATGATCACAATCATATCTCATGAGTGCTTGCGCATACAGGTAAAAGTCTTATGAATCAGATAGTTTAAACGTTTTGCATGACTGAAGTTCTGGCATTTATTACCCAACATTTTGTTGGTTTTCTGTAAGACCCTCAAATACCCCAACATTATTCTCATCTCGGTACAATTCCTAATTAGTGAATTTTTCCTTCAGTTGCCTTTATCCTTTTCTCCTTGTACAAAAAAAGTTATTCAGTTACTTTTTATTTCTCCCAATTATATTGGGTTTTCAAATCATTGCTTCATTGTCCTTGGCCTGGCGAAATGAATGCATCATGTAGAATTTTGAATTAACATTTGCAGATTTTGGTTACCGGTGCATGTTTATATATATTTAAATATCAAATTTATTGACATTTGTTTGTTTCATACATGGATTGTCTCTGTTTAATTTTTTGTAATGCTTATCTAAAGTTTCGATGTCCTTTTGAACAAGTATATATGGTGGTTGTGATGTTTTTGGGTTTTGTGTCTTTGGGTCTGTACAATGTAGCAAAGTGGTTGTTTGATCCTGAAGATTATCGAAAATGGCTCAGTCGAGGGTGACATATTCTTTGCCGTTAACAAAATGCCAATTATGGCAAATTAACTAGAAAATGGTTGGTGCACACTAGGGCTGGTGAACGCCTTGCTGTTGTTTCAAGAAAACGTAATTCTACAGGCTTTGAATGATGGAAGGTCTGAGAATTAAACCCTCACCACTACCTAATCAGTACTAACTACTAAGAAATGCAATACCATGATTGTAGACTAATTGCAAGAAAAGCTTCCATTCATTGACTGCACTGGTTCATTAAGGCAGAATGAATACATGTCAAAATAAGTAGAGGACAAAATGTGGATCAATTTTTTTTGTATGAAAGGAGAACATTCAGCGGTGTTCTAAGGTGAAGCTTATGGTTTCTCTTCCAATTTTTGAATTGGTACCGATTTAAGTCTGATAGATTGTTATGACTTATAATCGACCATTGTATTAAGAATAAAAAAGTGTAAATGTCAAAAACCAATCAAAAGTAGTTTCTATATCTCGTAATATTTATACATCTTTTGCACAAGTTTTAATTTAGAAGATCAATAGTACCTTCAGTGTAATATCACACTATTAATATTTTTAGCAAAGCTGGATGAAATTCAAGATGATGTTTGACTAATGTCCAAAATCGAATAGAAATTCATAAATCGCGCGACTAGAAAAAAAAAAAAACCAATGCAAGACATCTCTTGAGACGTGTAAAAAATGCCTCTTGCATGTGCTCATGCACGTGCGGAGAGGCTGGTATATTATAAAGTGAGAGCAACAAAATGGTGAAACATAAAAAAATGCCAAAAATATCCTCACTTTAGCCAAAAAAAAAAAAAAAAAAACACAAAACTATCCCAATATAAAGGGGTAGTAATCGTAAAATAAAAAAAAAAGAGGTTAAAATCGTAACAAACAAAATATGAAAGGCACCCATACTTTTAGATTAATTCTGACCCTTTGATTACTCATCACATTCTCTCTCTAAATAAACAATATATATATATATATATATATATATATATATATAAGTGTTATAAAATCGACGGTGTGTGCAGTTGAATAAATAAATAAGACAAAAATTTACGAGGTTCCTCTACAGTCAGTGTGACTGGAGTACGTCCTCGGGGCAGCAATGGTGCTTTCATTATAATCTGGAATAATAAGAGTACAAAGATAACTCTTTCTATTATCTCCTTTCCTCTTCCTCATCCTTTCTCTCTTTCTTTTCCTTCCTCTCTCTCCCGTGAGTATCTCACATTCATCTTTTTTCTCTTTGTTGTGTTCCATAAGACTTGCTTTTATAGAAGCAAATCACAAGCAGCATAGTGAAAGGCAAATGAGTGGGTTAGTGGCCAGCCATCCATTCACCTTTACAACACTCCCCCTTGGATGGCCACAAGTCTTCGATTGACTCGTTAAAATCTTGATCTGTTTTGAATGCTCCCCCTGATGAGTATCTCCCCCTGATTTCAAATCATTTAGGCTGATCGTTGATCATTCTGCTTCAGTCTCTTAGCAAAAAGAGTTGTCGAAAGAGGTGCTTTACTTGTTGTTAACTTTCCACAGACTTGTTCTTGAACTGAGCTGAAGGGCCTTCTGCTAGACTTACCCCAAAGGTCTGAAATTATTCCTTTCATTTGAAGCGGAATTTGATTCAAGGGTGGTGGACACTTGATCTTGAATCGGACTTATGATTTCTTCAAGGACCTTCGAGGCTTGATCTTGAATGAAATTGGACCATGAGGAGCTTCACGTGGCAAGTGATCTTCGGTTTTGTCAGGGATGAATCAGCACGTGTTTGTTGCGCTTGTCTCCACATGCTTCAATGTATCATTTTCACTTGCCTTACTTGCTCCCCTTGCTTAAGTAGTATTTTCCCTGGTTTTCCCCTATGCATGTGTGGCATATTCTTCTACAGTATTTGCCCTCTGATGCAGGTGTGGAATGCAACCCTTGCATTTGGATGGTTCATCACTTCTTGGTGGCTGGAGACCCAGCTCCAACAACAATTGAAGATGACTACTCGAGAGCTAGGTAAGCAATCAGGAAAGGTTCCAAGGAGTCGGATCCTTACTGGGAGTTTGAGTGGAGGTTCCGACATATTGTTTTCTTTATCCTTGTCTTTGCAGGTAAGAACAAGGACAAAGGAAAGGATAGAGAGATTGCATGATATGAGATACTCTTGCTCTCGTGCCTGAAGATATGAGATAATCTTGCTCTGGTGTGACTTGTTTGAAGAGGTATTCTCAGAGAGGAAGAAAACTGAGTATTTTGATATGCTTTGTTGAAGATGCATTCTCGGCAATGAGAGGGAGTTAGGCGTTTTGGATGTGTGCCTTGCCATGAATGATGAAGGTCGACATATAGAGAGATTTCCCAATAGCAAGTGGTGGTGTTGTGCCTTTACTTTTGTTAGCAACTGTGGTGTAATTAGAACAATAAAATTTACGGGTTTTCAACTTTGTTAGAGATCTTTGACAAAGTTGCACGCGATATTAGAAAAAGCTGAGATTGCGTCTGAAAAATGCCAATGAACTTTATTTGAGAAAATTTGGCTTTTGAAATTTGCAGAGTCGTGTCGCTTCGATCTTTGAACAAGTGGCTCTGTTGCCTCTTCTTTTATAGAGACATCAATTGTGTTCAAGAGTATGCTCAGAAAGTTGCTGCCTGAGAAATTTCCCCCTTCTTGCACTTCTGAAATTTTATTTGACCTCTTTTTTTTCTTCATCATTTTTGAAAATGACTTGCCCATCTAACATTTGCTTAGATTTGAGTCTTAGGAGTGATACAGACGAGCAGTGTCAGGATAACATATGGCGCCCGTCTTTCTTATCTTCTAATGGTCCTCTTATAGTTGGGGACTCTGTGATGAAGAATAACATAACTGCTACTGTGGTAGCTAGGAATTTTCTCACTCCAAAGGATAACAAAATCCTTTCAAAACGGTCTGATGAGTTGGTCGTTCAAGACTCCTTGGCTCTCAGTATTCAGTGTGCGGGCTCTGTATCCAATATGGGCCAACGCCTACTTGCTCAAACTCGCCAAGTTGAATCATTGATGGCTGAGGTGGCAAGCCTTAAACAAGAGATCAAAGGGCTCAAGCACGAAAATATAGTGTTACACGTGCTTGCAAATAATTACACGACAAGCATGAAAAGAAAGCTCGACCAGCTGCAGGAATCCGAAGGGCGGATTCAAAGTGATCACCAGAGGTTCGTTGCTAGATTTCGAAAGCAACTGATGCCTTCTCCTTCTGGTGTTTAGCTAAGTACTGGGGTGCCACATGATCAATCTCCAGTGCCTCCCCCTTTTGGGGTACTTCTGAGTATTGAGGCTTCACATGAACAACCTTTGTGAAGGCTCCATCATGTTTGTTTGTTTTAACTCATATGTATGTACATATCTGTAATTTCTCGGAGATATTAATAGATAAGCTTTATTTCATTCCATGTATTGTGCCAAATACAATAAAGCATATACTTCACTAAGATGTGGTACTTCTGGACCAAATATTAATTTATCTTTACCTTGACGAAGATAAATGATCTTTCTTAGTGTCAACATCATTTGAGTATTCAACTCATAATCTTCAATCCATATGGTTCTTTTAATATCATAAACATCATGGATAAGATTCGTGTTGGTAGATTGTTCGATCTGCAGTTCGAGACAATATTTCCTTCAACACTTTATAATTTTTCTAGACTCTTCAGGAGTCCCAATTTAATATCATCAACTCTCATGAGTTGTAATTTAATGTCATTGACTCTTGCAAGAGATTTTAGTATGTTGCAACAATATCATAATGATATTACTCACTAAGGCAATTTATACCATCCATTGATATTGAGTACACAATTGATGCTTTACCCTTCGGGGGCTTACTTCAAGCAATTTGAATCCTTCAGGGATTTTCTACACTTCATGACATATTTTCCTTTGGAATTTATACAGAGCAATTTGCTCCCATGTATACTTAAGGGATTTACTTATGGAGATATGATGTGGGCGACTCACAACCTTTCGTATATAATTCTCCATTCATATGAACTTGTTTACAAGAGTATAATTTCATGTTTGAATTAGTAACCTTGTGTCATATCATGTGAGTGTAATTCATTGTATTACAAATGCCCATATGTAACCTCATTGGTTCAACATATTTTGGCCATTTGTATTGTTCAAGTATATAGGTCCATTTTTCCACGTTCTTACAAAGTTGTAATGGAATTGCCTTTCTCCATTTTTTTTTGGCCAATAATTTTGTTGACGGAAAAAGAACGAGACTCAGTATCAACACAGCTCATTTGATGAATTTAGTAGCTACTTGTAAAAACCAAAATTACCATTGGTTATCATCAATCAGTGATCCCATATTCTCATGTGCATGTGCATGCATAAAAGTTTTTCATTTCTTTTGGATATCCATTGCCTCTTCAAGGGCACTACACTATCTCTTCCAGGATAGTCGTAATTTAGAGAATGCGGATAATAACCTCTTCTAGAGTGTTATAGAGCTTAGACTTTAATCTCCACTTCTGGGAGTTGAGTCATTTAGAACCTATATGTCTATCATGCTTCATGCATGAGGCAACAACATTCCCATATCCGCAGATTGTTGTATATCCATGCGGCGACTATCATGTAACAGTTATGCTTCGGGAATGCAATAGTTTAGGAGTGCCATATTCTTCCTTTTTCGAATGAATGAACCTTTTGAGTCTAACGGTCTGCCACGCTTCAGGCGTGTAACAGATAAATCATTTACTGCCATATTATTTTGTCCAACAGGGACATCAATTATTGTAGGCACATTTGCAGCAAGTATATATGATTTCATCAATTTCGTTGCATCATTCAATTATTTCTATTTCATTTTCTCATTGATTACTTCGTGAATCAAAATAAGACAAATTCTCTTCGTTTTTCTGGAACGGTCTTTTCTTATCATTCTTCTGCAATGATATTTTCTCATCGTTCTTCTCGAACAATGTTATTTTCTCCCCCTAATGGTGGGAAAATTGTCTTATCAAAATCATAGTCCGTAAATTATTCGGTAAATATATCCCCAGTCAAGGGTTTCAAATGTTGAATGATAGATGGTGGATCGAATTCAATATAAATTCCTAGTTTGTATTGATGCCTTATTTTAGTAGGTTATGGCAATCTTACAGGCACATAGATAACACAACCAAAAACTCGTAAATGTTAATGTTTGGCTGGTGCCCAAACACGAGTTGTACTGAGAAATATTGATGGTTGGCAACTGGTCTCAACCAAACTTAATAATGAATTATGTAAAATTACATGTCCCCATGTCAAAATTGGCAATTTCATTTTCATGAGCAGAGCGCGGGTAATCAATTTCATCTGCTTAATAAATGCTTCTGCTAAACCATTTTGAGTATGGACATAAGAAACTTCTGGTCCTTATTAAATAGTCTGTAGACTGAGACTCTTATGGCTTTTATTACAGTTAAGTTGAGGTACTGTGGCACTTCAAACTTACAGTACTCATCAAGGAATTTCATGTCTTGATCTTCAGGATCAATGGACTTCATGCCTGATCTTTTTGTATGATGGAACTTCAGGTCCAATCATTTTTATATGTTGAGGATCAAGAAACTGCAGGTTCTGATCTGATCAAGGAAGTACAGGTCCTGTATATATTCGTCGTAACAAAAGATAAGTACAATAAATAAATTAAAGTAATAGGCGGTAATTCCAACCATAATGAATAAATTGCATTTAAGTAAATAAAGCTTGTAACAAAGGCTTTAATTAAGCACCATTCACATAAATCAAAACTTAAAGCAGTAGGCGGTAAAACCGGCCATTGTAAATAAATTGCTTTTAAGTAAATAAAGCTTGTGACAAGGGCTTTGATTCAGCACCATTCAGCACCATTCTTATCTGTGAGATTCCAGCTGAAGGAGGTGAACAGGATTTGTGGCGCTATGCTTTTCACTGACATGAGAGCTTCTCGTGCTGATAACATGTTATAAAATAGACGGTGTGTGCAGTGGAATAAATAAACAAGACACAAAATTTATAAGGTTCCTCTACAGTCAGTGTGACTGGAGTACGTCCTCGGGGAAGCAGTGGTGCTTTCATTATAATCTGAAATAATAAGAGTACAAAGATAACTCTCTCTATTATCTCCTCTCCTCTTCCTCATCTTTTATCTCTTTCTTTTCCTTCCTCTCTCTCTCTCCCGTGAGTCTCTCACATTCATCTTTTTTCTCTTTGTTGTGTTCCATAAAACTTGCTTTTATAGAAGTAAATTACAAGCAACATAGTGAAAGGCAAATGATTGGGTTAGTGGCCAGCCATCCATTCACCTTTACAACAAGAAGCAGTTGTTGTTGTTGCAGAGTTTCAGATTGAAACCACACTAAACTCAGGGAACTCCCCATAAGCAGTTGTAACGGTTGCAGAGTTGCACGATTGAAACCGTTACCTACCACATGTTAAGAGGGACACAATCTCCACTTTTCGGGAGAAACCCACTCAACCTCACGTACCCCTCTCTCATTTTGTCTTTTTTTTTTTTGTTGGTGCTTCTTGATCCACCTTACAATTTGGTGTTTCTTCATCTGTGCTTCCTCTTTAGTATAATTTATAGGTACCAGTCCACCTTCTTTCATTTGGTGTTCTTCAACATTGAATTTTTTAATCCTAATTCACTTTGTTCAAGTTTTGTTGAACTACAATTTGGTTTTGAAGTTCGGAGTCGATTTGGGGATTTTGAAAATGGTGGACGCTGGGCCAGTTACACCACAAAAGGTACTTCAATTTCAATGCCAAAACTGTTCATTTCTTTTGCGTAATTTTGATTTTTTGATGATTTCCATTGAATTTCAATAAATTTTAAATTGCATAGTTTAATTGTAGTTCAATTGTTATGAAGATCCGTAAATGTGCACAAGTACTGAAATTTCATATTTCAGGCTCATTTTGCATATTAAAGGAAACAATAACGCAACACATTTTGGCGCAATTTGATTCAAACTCTTCGCATGCTCCCTCTAGCCGATTACAGGAAAGCAGAATTTTCAGGCCTTCGACAAAGGAGATAAGATTATCATAATTTTCCCCATAAGAGAAGCAACAAGATTTTCCCTAGAAGATAACCAAGAAGGTAGTTGAACCACTCACTGTTTGTTTGATCTCTTACTCCCTATTTGCTCAACTTTTTTTGTTGTCTTTTTGTTTTTAAATTTTAAACTTCATATACATAATGTTGTGAGTATCTCGTGGACAGGTACAAACAAAAAGATGGCCTTGACCTCTTTTAAGAGAATGTAATCCCCACACAGAAGAGAACCAAGTCTTCTCATATATATGTTCTACTATACGTTAGGTTTCTTCGGTTGTGTTAATTAGTACTTTTCATCTATTTGTATTGTTCTTTTATATTTCTCTCTATTTTTTGTGGGCATAATCCGCATATTATTTCGATAATTTTTTTTTCTTCATATTATATGGGGTTTTATGCAGATGATATGAAGTTTGATTGGTTTCTTCGTAACCAAAAAATTGTTTCCCCCCAGCCCTTAGTGATGGAACGCGGTGTCTTCTTTTCCAACGCAAACTTCGAATAAGGTCTGAGATGACCGTGGCGTGCAAATTACTAACTCCGAGACGGCGATGATTGGGATGAAGATCAGAGATGCTTAATTATATATGCGGACAACTTGGTATTGCAAGTCTTTATAAATTCCAATTTGTATTACTGATAAACTATATATACCAAAGTGATTAGAAATTAAATTAAAAACAAAGTACATGGGATGGAGAAAGTGATTTAGAGGGAGAGCCAAAATATACTTGGAGACAACCAAATACTGCACAAATTTCTGACAAGTTGACGAGTTAATGAATCATTGTTTTGCATTTTTCCCTTTGGTAAGCTACGTGTAAAACTTTATTCATTTTATTGTTGGATTGAAGAACAAAGATCACTATCTTCCGTCAAGCACCTTTTTCACTTTTAATTTTTCATATTCAAGGATAGGGCGCATGTGAGTGAGCGAGTGCAAGACTAGATAAATATTACGTTTGCCTTTCCAGTGTTCGTTTCAGAAGACGAAGCTATGAAGTCATGCACTCATATCCCTCAAGGTACTGTGCTTTGAATTATTTCCGTCTTTGTTTGGTTAATTATTTTCTCACTTTTGGCTGTAAAAACTGAATGTTGTATATTGTAATGTATTGGTACAAGAGATTATATACAACACGGGGATCGATTTAGATCCTACAAATCAGCCTATACAAGATATTATTTCACCTACACTCCTAAGATCAAGGAAGGGATTAAATATACAAAGTCAAAGGATCATTCCAAATCATTCATTTTTCTCAACACACCCCCTCAAGTTGGAATGTATATTGATGATTCCCAACTTGCCAAGTAAGGTTGTAAACTGTGAAAGACCTAGCGGCTTCGTAAACATGTTTGTTGGTTGTTGGGATGTTGATATGTGAGTTGTCTTGATCATTTTGCTTTGGACCTTTTCCCTTACAAGATGACAATCAATTTCTATGTGCTTAGTTCTTTCATGAAACACGGGATTGGAAGCAATGTGGAGAGTAGCCTGGCTGTCATAATATAATTTGACAGGAAATGGATGTGAAATGCCTAGGTCATTTAAGATGGACTTCAACCAAACAATCTCACAACATGTCGCTGCCATGGAGTGATACTCCGCTTCCGCACTTGATCGCGATATAGTGGCTTGTTTCTTGGTTTTCCAAGAGACCAATGATTTCCCAAGGAATACATAATACCTAGTAACTGAACGCCGAGTGTCACGACGTCAAGCTCAATCTGCATCGCATAAGGCATTCAATTGGATTAGACTTTTTGCGGAGAAGAACAAACCTTGCCCAGGAGTATTTTTTTATGTAGTGTAGTACTCGATATGCTGCCTCCAAATGTGGCGTTTGTGGCTTGTCCATGAAGCAACTTAGAATGTGAATCGGATATACTAAATCGGGTCATGTGATAGTCAAGTAAATGAGCCGACCAACAAGCCTCTGATAAGATGAAGGGTCCGAAATATACTCTCCGTCATCTTTGCTGAGAGATAAATTTTCTTCCATGGGACTTGCCGTTGGTTTAGTGCCAAGTAATCCTGTATCTTCAAGAATCTCCAACGCATATTTTCTCAATCCCCTTGTTTAATCTTGCCACCTTAATGCCCAAGAAATATTTCAGTTGTCCGAGGTCCTTTAATTTGAACATTTCCTTGAGGAATGTTTTCGTGGCTTCAATGTCCTCCAAATTGTTGCCTGTCAAGATGATGTCATCGACGTAAACAAGAATGACAGTGAATCTTTCACCTTGGGTGCTAACGAAGAGTGAGTAGTTAACCTTGGACTGTTGAAAATTTGCATGTTGGAAGGATGTCAAAAGTTTTATGAACCACTTTAAGGCCATATAGGGATTTTTGCAACGTGCAAACGCGTGTCTCCTCATTTCCTCCGAACCCGAGTGGGAGAGTCATATACACATCTTCATCAAGGTCCTCATTCAAAAAGGCATTGTTTACATTAAGTTGATGGAGGTTCCATTTTTGGGTAGCGGCTACAGCAAGCAAGACGCGAACAGTGGTGAGTTTGGCAACCTGAGCAAAGGTTTCTTTGTAATCAAGACCTTCAATTTGGTTATAGCCTTTTGCCACCAAACGAGCTTTATAGTGTTCTACGGTACCATCTGGGTTGTGCTTGATCTTGTACACCCATTTGCAACCAACTGGCTTCTTTCCAAGAGGCAAAAGTTGGAGTGTCCAGGTACCATTGGCCTCCAAAGCATCAATTTCCTGGCGCATGGCAAGACGCCATTGTGGCTACTACTTAACCTGCAAAAATGAGCTCAGTTTGATCTTCGTGGATATAGAGGTAGTGAAAGCCTGATGTTGCGGAGATAACATATCTTAAGAAAGCATATTTGCTAAAGGGTAAGGACTATCTGGTGTGTGGATCGTTGCCAAGGTAGACGACTAGTGGGAGCGTGAAGGAAGGGGGACTCCAACTTGGTAACCTTGTAAATGGCGAGGTGGCTGTGTGTGTCGCGTAAGGCGAGGTGGAGCAGTTTCGAGTATTGTATTAGGTGCACCAGATGCTGCAGCCGGCGTAGAAGGTGTGGCTAGAGAAAACAGTGCTGGTGTGGAATTGTCGTCGGGCACTGTTGGTACATTGGTAGTTGTAGGCAGAATAGGACATACAACATCATCAAAATAGGTAGGGAAATCAAATAGTGGAATGGCATTAGATGGTGGTTTATATGAAGAGTATGGAAATATGTGCTCATGGAACAAAACATCTCTAGAAACAAACACTTTTCCAATATGAAGGTTGTAGAGACGGTATCCTTTTTGTCCATGAGGATAACCAAGAAAAATGCATTGTGTGGCTTGTGCATCAAATTTGGTGGGTCTTTTGTCGTGGGTAGAGGAAAAACTTAGGCAGCCAAAGACCTTTAAGTGGTGATATGTGGGCTGTTTGTGGTGGAGAACTTCGTAAGGTGTTTTGCCATGAAGGAAGTGGCTGTTAAAATGGTGTCCCCGCAAAATTGTTTAGGGAGTTTATTAAGGGTAAAAATGTAATACAGTTAGTAATATAGTTAGGTAGTTAGTATTTGATTAAAGTAGTTAGGATTTCTATATAAACAGTATGTGTAATCTTCATTTTGATAAGTGAATACAAAACCTATTTCTCTCTCTAAACTCTCTCTCTCATATCTCTCTGTTCATCTTTCTGTTCATCATTTCTCCTTGTTTTTCCCTTCAATCCACAACCATTGCAATGTAGTTAATATGGTATCAAAGCCACCAGGCTCACGCCATTGATACTGGTGGTTCCATTTTTTTTCATTATTTTTCATCTGTTTCTAGTTTAGTTTCTTTCCAACTTTCCATTAGTTTCTATTTTGAAGGAATACTGCGGAGATTTCACCACCGAGAGAGATTTCACCCTGACTCTGTGAGAGCTTCTCCTATTCAATGTTTCTCGTGGGATTCTTGGGATTATATCAGCTTCCGCTGCCTTCCATCTTCTGGGTACCCATTCGATGCGATGAAGAGGAGGTAGATCAGAAAACTTTCATCATGATTTTGTATTGTTTGTTGGAAATCAGGAAATGCATATTCTTGGCTCTTTCCCTTTGTTACGAATGAGAAGGTTCTTATTATGGAGGCGAAGAAGTATTTGGGTATCATGGGGGAAATGGATCATTTCCCATATGCGGTAACATACACTTCATTGATGAATGGAATGTGTCGTAGGATTGGAGGAGGGCGTTGTGGAGCCTGATCTTGTTACGTATAATACTTTGATTTTTGGGTTATAAAAAATGTGAACGGATTATGGAGACGAAGAAGTATTTGGGTATCTTCTTCCACTACGGCTTGCTGCCTTCGATACAACTGAGTCCCTAATCTCCAGCTCCCCACGGATCGTGATCAGCTCCCTCAGAATTGGAGTTTTCCTCAGAATGTGGTGTTGTTTTCCCAAAATCTTATGCTTCTTGTTCGCTCCAGTCCAGGTGTTTGATGAATTGTCCAGCTCAGAATTTTCATGTGAAGGTTACGTTTTTCAGCCACTTCTTCTGAATTTCAAGATTCTTCATTTCAAGATCAATGTTTGTGATATTTGGGATATTTGGATTCAAGAATATTGGTTATTGCTGGATTGTGCAATTTGTATGGTGGTGTCCAGTTCTTTCTCTGCTTCACTGAAATTTTGCTCTATTTCTTTTGTTGGGTTTGATGTTTCTGCAAATCTTGATATGTTTGGAGAAATGGGTTTGGATTCTTGGGTTTGATTGCTACTGATATCTTTAGGGTGGTCGAATTACTCATGAAGTTTTGCAGTATCCAATTCTTGTCTCTCTGCTTCACTAATTTTCTGCAATTCTGTTGAGGAGTTTGTGCAGTAATTTTCCCTTATCTTAGCCTATAATGTCGAGTCTAACCAACTTAATTGTTAGCATGAATCTACAGTAAGTCCGGTTATACGATAAAGTTTGAAGAAGTTGTTAACGGTAAATCCCACGAAGGGTAATTCCGTGATGTGAGTAGGTAAATCCCACGAAGGGTAATCCTACATAGATGTTGATTTTCTGTTGTTGAAATTGTGAATGCTGATGCTATTGTTAAGAGTAGTTGTTTTTTGGTAAAATCCACAAAGGGCGATCCCGTCATGCTATAGTTAAGGCCGATGCCACACTATAGTTTGTTATTTTTCTGTTTTTAAAGGCCGAAGCCAATGTTAAATGAAGATGTTGACGGTAAATCCCATGAAGGGTAATCCCGCAAGAAATTGTTATAACTGGCTTGAAGGTGTGTTACAATTTTATAAGAGGCTGTTCTTTGATTAAAGGTCATGTGAGAGGCAGTAGAATATTGGATGTTTTGGATGGGAATATTGGATTTTTATAAGCAAGTAGCATCTGTGCAGTTTATCAACAAGTATTATTAGTGAGCAGAACTTTGTGGGTTTGGTTTGTCATGATGAGAATTCAGATGTTGTGCCTGCTGAAAAGAAAAGACAATGAAAGACTAATCAGAGAAATGAAAAACAAGTGCAGTTAAAAGAATCAGAGTAGAGATGTTCTTTGTGATGTGACTATTGGACATCAATTTCTTTCCTCGAGCCATCTTCCCTGCAATCTTGTGTTTTGGGAACTCTGTAGCCCTCGTTACGTAAGCTGTGGTCTTCTTGTATTTCAGGTTCTAGCCGATTGGTCATCTTATCAAATGAAGTTGCACAATGATCAATACCAGAACTCTTGAACCTTATCTCCAATTGTTTTGAAGTTTCTCTGCAGTGCGTCCATTTGTCCATATTTCAGTGTTTGCTATTTGAGACTTTGCTGTGGGATTGCAAGATTGCAAATAGTTCAACTCAGTCTTTTGTTTTCTGGTTTCATAACAGTGATTGCAGTTGTTCTTCCAATCTCAAACTGGGTTACCCCAGTTGAGATTGAGGGGGAGTATTAAGGGTAAAAATGTAATACAGTTAGTAATATAGTTAGGTAGTTAGTATGATTAAAGTAGTTAGGATTTCTATATAAACAGTATGTAAATGTAATACAGTTAGTAATATAGTTAGGTAGTTAGTATTTGATTAAAGTAGTTAGGATTTCTATATAAACAGTATGTGTAATCTTCATTTTGATAAGTGAATACAAAACCTATTTCTCTCTCTAAACTTTCTCCCTCATATCTCTTTGTTCATCTTTCTGTTCATCCTTTCTCTTTGTATTTCCCTTCAATCCACAACCACTGCAATGTAGTTAATAGAGTTTTGCTTGGAAAATGAGTACACGAGCGGTGTTGAGAAGGTGACGGTGCTTTCTTTCGACCACCCCATTTTGTTGAGGGGTATTTGATAGGTATTTTTACCGCCTGCAAAACTAGGGATACAAACACTTAAATACTTGCAAGAGTATAAGGTAATTATAGTATAGATGGCTCTAGCTAGGTCGTTCTCCATAGGGATTGAATGAATAATCTATGTTAAATCAAATCTTAATTAATTATTTAAAACAAAGTTTGAGAAAAAAAGTTGACTTTATGCTTTAAAATAATAAAAACAAATTTAATAGAAAATAATTAAATAAAGTGATAAAATAAAATAAACTAAAAAAAAATATTTTTTGAAAATTAAATTGTAAAAGCCTAAGGTTCTGCCGTCAACTTAACAATCTTATGTAGTTCTTCCAATTACTTATAAATTACACATGCATATTTTGAAGGTTAGGTTTTCCTAAAATATACCTACTTGGACCTCCAACATAGAGCATATATCAAACATGCAACCCGTCTGTGGTATTCATATCAAATCTAAACATGTGTGACTCATTAAGTTTTGTGAAACCTTTTGAAAAACCATATAACCCTTAAGACGTGGTATTCATCCTAAGTGAACTTGCACATATTAACCACAAGAAACCTTCGTCAATTTCAGGGACCGACCTCCGACCAAAATTGCATCAAATTACTTTTCTAAAGATCCTAATGGTAGCTAAGCATTAAGACAATTAGACAGTATAAACAATGACTAATAATTCAACCTGCATGCATAATATCATAAGCAAATTGCAAAGAAACTATATATTCTTGCTAAGGCTCGTGGCCATGCCCTAGCAAATGGAATTTAGTTACTAGCAATCATACAACGAAATATTATTAAAAACAAGGATAGAAAATACCTTGAAAATAAACTTGAATCCAAAAGCTCTCTAAAGTGTGTGTGCGTTTTCTCCCCTCTGTCTCTAATGGCTAAATATCTTATTTATACTAATACAAAACAAAACCCTAAAATGTCTTAAAGTAAAACTAGGAAACATAATTAAATAATAAAACAGAAAATAAAAAGGTTTCCTATTTGAACTAAAATTCAGACTTCTCAGAAAATCAGACTTTTGACTGACCAAATCAACTCCGATTTGGTTCCAAAAGGTTTCCTATTTGAGACAATCATCTTGAAAGGCACACGAACATCCTCCAATTGGAATCACTTCAAAATTCATCTGTTTGATCACTTTTTGCTCCAGAGGAAGTCGAATGTCCTATATTAAGAATATAAATCAAAGTATCAAAATTATACCAAAATAACAAATAAATTAATACTAAGAATAGGGTAAAATATATAGTAAAATATTGACTCATCAGTATTGACACCACTGGTTTAGTGTATGATTCTTTTGTCAGAGTAATATTTGGCCATGGTGAATTCGGGACCATTGTTAGTACGGATAATTTTTATTTTGGTAGAGAGTTGGGTTTCCACAAGATTGATAAAGCTTGTTAAAAAATGAGATGTGTTAGATTTATGGTGCATTAAGTAAACCCAAGTGATGCGTGTGAAGTCATCAACGATGGTTAAGAAATAACGATTGCCATTGTATGTAGCTACGTGATAGCCACCCCAAATATCGACATGAATAAGTTCAAAAGGTGTTTTGGAGTTGACAGAGCTTGTGGGAAGAGGAGAATGAGTATGTTTAGCTAAAGGACAAATGGAACAATCATTAATCTCACAAAAATCGACGTCTTTAACAGAATGAGATAGTAAACGAAAAACTTTATTTGAAATGTGCCAAAGGCGTTGATGTCAAAGGCGAGAAAATGGTGTAATCGATGCCCCAACAAACGTGCATGCTACCTTGTCATCTTGGATGGTGAGATAGTAAAGTCCCCCTGTTCAGTTCCTGTCCCAATCATCATCCCTAAGCATAGGTCCTGCAACACAAACAGGTCTTCAGCAAAGATTGCAATATAATCTGAATGCTTAACAAGCTTGCTGACGGAGATCAGGTTTAATTGGAACGAGGGAACACATAGCACATTATGTAATATCAAATTAGGAGAGAAGCGAATGCTCCCTATGTGTGTCACAGCAACAGCCATGCCGTTGGGAAGGTTCACGGTCCAGTTTTGCACCGGTAGGCAAATGGTGAACATATTCGAGGAGCATACTATGTGGTCCGTTTCCCCTGAATCCAAAATCCAAGCCCTGTTTTTCCAAAGAGTAATACCTCGAAGTGATTTACCTGGTAAGTTGTTGATGCTGAAAACGTCACCTATAAGGTTGGCCATGGTTGGTGATTTGTTGTTGCCTAGCAACGCCAAGAGATTTTGGTATTGCTTGGCGATCAGGTTGATGGAACTAGATTGTGAAGATGGTGTTTCCTTGGCCTGGACATGATATGTCTTAGATGTACGCCGATCTTGTGCATCGTCCTTCTCCTTTCCCTTTTTGAGTTTCTGACAAGCATCAATTGTGTCCTTTCTAACAACAAAAGTCACACTTAAGATGTGATCGAAAAGTGTCTGAAGTGTGCTCGACCATATCGCATCAGTTATATTTTATATGAGGGTTCCGTGGTATGGAGCCTCTCCCGGAGTTATGACCATTGTCTCGAATTGCCAAGGCTACAGTATCAGGTGTGGTTGTTATGGTAGCGGAAAGGCTACGTTACTTCTCGTCCTGTAGAATGAGCGAGTGCGTCTTGTTAACTAAAGGTAGATGGTCCATAAGTAGAATTTGACCACAAGCAGCCGCATATGATGTGTCAAATCCCATGAGGAATTTCATAGTTTTTTGGTTCTCACGGTATTGCATGACTTCCTTCATAGTTCCACACTCATAGATAAGAATGGTGCACAGTGCATCACATTCATCCCAAAGGCCTTTAAGTTTGGGGTAGTAAGCACTTATGGTCATGCTTGATTGAGTACAATCATGAATCGCCTGCTCTATGTGAAAGAGGAAAACACTATTGGAACGAGAATAACGATCTTTCAAGTCCTTCCAGATTTCTATGGCCACTTCATTCTAGATAACACTTGCTTGAATGTCCTGTGAGATTAAATTTATTAACCATGATTTTACAAGGTTATTGTAGCGGTTCCATTTCTACAATTCAAAGGTGGAAGATTTGTTTGGTCTGCTGATAGAACCATCGATAAAGCCTTCCTTGTTCTTAGCACTTAAAGCCATGGTCATGGCACGACTCCAAGTTTCATAATTTTCTTCATTCAGTGGCTGCGGGACGAGGATGGCACCGGGCTGATCTGAATGGTGCAGGTACATCGGATGATTTGGATCATCATATGGGTTTGCCTTAAGCTTGGCTGAGGGTTTTTCGATTTTGGTAGGTTCAGCCATGGGAAGAGGCCAGTGTTTTGAGCAAAAGATTGATGTAAGTCACCAGGAGTGTTGCTAATCAGATGCCATGTAAAAATTAAATGTCGTATATTGTAATGTATTGGTACAAGAGATTATACACAACACGTTTAGATCCTACAAATCAGCCTATACAAGATATTATTTCACCTACACTCCTAAGATCAAGGAAGGGGATTAAATATACAAAGTTAGAGGATCATTCCAAATCATTCATTTTTCTCAACATTGGCCTGTAGAGCCGTAGACTTTGCTATCACTCTAGTTTGATCCCCAGAAACTCAAAGACTCAGGTATGAAACTGAAACCTTAAAGAGACTTTTCGATTTTGTTGCTTGGGTTGTTCAGTTTTTCATGAAATTTTAAGTGTATATGATTGTGTTGTAACTGATTAACTCACTGTTTATTTGATCTAATTCTCATCCTATGTTACTCTATTTGTTTAGGTATTATTAAATGTTGGCATATGAGTCAAGAAATTTTTATTTAATTACATTCTCATTCGTTAAGTTGCCTTCTTTACATTCTTTTTCTTTAGTTTACAAACAGGAGAACTAGCTTTAACTCCCACTCATACTCCCTCCTATGACCATGGAGACACTTCCTTGTGCAAGGGTAACTCCTGTTGAGGCTGCGCCCATTGTGTAGTCCCATGGTTTAAGAGGCTAGGCAAGGACCCCTCATAACAACTCAAGGCATCTAAACTTTGATCTTGGTCATCCCAGTCAGGTGCCTCCGGAGGGTGGAACATAGTCACATTACCATGGCAATCCTTTTTCCGATGCTCTGGCATGGGAAGTCCCTTCAGATAAGTTCATACAGCTAAGAGTAAAGTACTTCAAGGGACACTCTGATCTTTCCAATCACATTATGCTGTTGGAAATATGCCCTGAAAGTCAATCTTTGGAAGAAACCTTTCAGGACAAATGAAACGATGTATGGATGACTCTTATATATCAAATGGCAAAGATACTAATTAGGACTATTTCAATAAACGATATATGTCCTTATTAATGAATCCATGGACAATGGATCGATTGAAGAAGTAATCTAATGATGTTAGACTACAGAGACCTTCTTCACAAGTACGCATGAATGAAGAATAAGTCATGAACAAAATTTTGGGGTTTTGTTCTTTGTGGTTGGCACGGTTTTGGGGATTTTTGGGCATGTGTTTGTGTTTTATTGTAAGTCACTCACACATCATTTTAAAGCTAGAAAGTAGAAACCTTGTCACTTTAGTTTTTGGGTTTGAAAAATCACCAAGAATACACAAATCTTGAAAAAGTGTTCATGGTTTTGTTCTTGGTGTTCATAGTTTGGTTTTGGGTGAAAATGGTTTTATTTGGTTTTCATGCATAGTTTTATGGTTTTGGATGATGTTCTTACCATCCATAACCATATTAAAACTTTTAAAACCCTAGACTTGTCTAGGAGATTTCCATCACCTTTTTTCATTAAAGCCTTTTAAGCCAAAACCAAGTGACATGCAAATTTGGATTTTTCGACCTTGCATTGAATTAAAGCAAGATGGGTGAGACTTCCCATCTCCCCTTAATGTGGCCGGCCACCCTAGTGGATTTATCCACTTGGGGGGGGGGGTTTTGTAATTTGGAAAAAGATATTTTATACTTTTGAGTATTTACGGTTTGACCCCTAACTTTTTCTTATTTGCATTTAGGCCCCTACTAACTAGAAAGTTAAAATATTTGATTTTAATTTTGTTAGTTGTTTAAACTCATAATTCTTTTATGCCCATATGCACTAAATCTAAATGTTCATGTTGCATTCCATTTTGATTATTTAATGTGATTAAGTAGTTAGAAAAAGGGTGACTATGGACTTATGCCTTAAACGATAATTGAGCTATGAGATAAGGCGCTAAAATCAAATTGTTTGAACCTTGGGAATGTGTTTTAATTACTGTTTTTGTTGGACCTTGTCACATTTGACATTAATCTATCTCTCCCTCTTAGTATGTGTAATTTGTAGGAATTTGTACAAATCGGTTTGTAATTCTTATTATTTCTTAATCTCTTTTAGTTAGTTGATTCCATCTAGTGCTAGACTAGAGTTTTTTTAACTATTGGTAAGGAGACATAACTAAAAGAGGGTTTTGACACGAGATTAAAGATTAAATGGGTCCAATGCCCTAATTAGCAATGAATGATTGTCTTTCATTTCTAATGGCTCAATGAAAATGTTTTAATTGGATTGAAAAACACGTAATTAAATTGACACAACCTCCCCGAGTTTATATTCAACAATGTTGGCTCGTTGTTGCAATAACCTAATAAGTCCATGGTCATCCAAGAGCCTAAGATAACTATAAAGTCCAATTTCAAAGGAATGCAAAAACCTTAGTAGTAGTAGTAGTTACTTCCAATATTTGAAAAATTAGTTTTTGATATTGATTTGTTTTTCTTAAAACAAATAGTGGGAGTATCATACGCTACTAAACTATAATGAAAACAATTAGTAGGTATATATATCTCCAATATTTTGAAAAATGTTTTGATATTGATTTGTTTTATGAAAACGAATAGTGGGGATATCATATGCTACTAATTTCATTAACTTTGGACTAGTAGTTGTAATAGGACATTATTTATTTGAATATGAATAAATAAATAAAATTGATGAGACCTTAAAATCCCTCAACCAACATACAATATTAAGTTGAAAGCGTAAGAGTGCTTTGAACACTTTTTCATGGCCTTCCACCGTGGTAGGCTCCAATCGTTTATGACTTGTACATCGCCTTCACCCTATCATGGGGGAGTGCAAAGTGTATGCTTATACTCAGGAGGAGTTTATTTAAAACATTTGATGAGGTTAAGGTAGGCAACGAGTGTGGCCGACATTGTATCATCGTGAGGTCATGCTTGAACCCCTATCTAAACCGGCATGGTGGGAAAGAACTTAACTAAGAGAAATGATGCCAACATCGTATCATCGTGAGGCATTGCTCTCTAGAGGCCAAAAAGATGGGTAATCACAAAAGGTTGTTGTGAATGGGTAATTGTACCCTCTCATTATTATTTTTGCTAGCCAACATCGTATCATTGTGAGGTGGGCTTGGTAATAGTGAGCCTCCCATAACCCGCTAGGAGCTTTCTTTGAAAACTCCCGGATTCCATCTTGAGGGATATGGAATTTGCCAAAAATGGTGGGTGGTGTCATTCGGTTTAAAGACCCGAATCATTTGACTTAATCAACAATCAAACTAATTATTTTATTGTTTATGTATTTAGATATGGTTGGAAGCACACTCGCGAAAATACTCGACAAACATTGCCTAGAGGGGCACAATTTCCCATCATGGTATCGTAATGTCAAGATTCTCCTAACATTGGAGAAGATTGTTTACGTACTAGACAAGGCTCCACCTCACATACCTCTCGGCCCTGGGGCTACTGAGGATGAACGTGCTAAGTTTGACAAGCACGTTGAGGATGACACACAAGCCAAGTGCTATCTGTTGGCTTCCATGAATGAGGAGCTACAGAGACAGCACGAGGGCATGGACAATGCATCTTCCATAATACTCCATCTTACGGAGTTATATGGTGAAGGGACGCGCAACCGTCGCTTTAGCACTGTTTGTGAACTTGTGAAGACCAAGATGGTCAAGGGGGCTCCAGTGTATCAACATGTACTGAAGATGATAGGATTCATTGAACAATTGGAGAACCTTGGTACTCCACGTGACGGGGAATTGGCCCAGGACTTCATATTGGCTTCTCTTTCTGATTCATTCGCGCAGTTCGTAATGAACTACAATATGAATAAGATGGATAGTACTCTCTCTGAGTTACTAAATATGTTAGTAACTGCCGAGAAGACTATGAAGAAAGAGAACGTTGTAGGGACTTCTGCAGTAGTCTACAACAAGCCATCCTCTTCCAAGGCCAAGTCGCAAGGCAAAGGCAAAGGGAAGGAGAAGAAGCCACCCACTCCTAAGCCGAAAGGAGGAGTGAGGAAAAAGAAGGCAAAGGAGCCCAAAGGGACTTGCCACCACTGTGGAAAGGAATGGCATTGGAGGAGGAATTGCAGGTTATACCTTGCAAGTCTTAAGGACAAGCCACAAGGTATGGTTTATGTTCTTATCTTCAATTCTAAATGTTAGATCTTCTAAATATTTATATTTGATATAAAGAGCTAATCACTTGTATAATTGTATATAGGTGGAGAAGCCTAGTAGAAGATGAACAAGCAAGGAAAATGTGGTGAAGGGTTCGGCCACTATGTTTTTTGCTTACTACTTAGGAAGTTTGTTAGGCATTAAAGATTGTCTTTAAACTTTCTTATTTTGTTAAGAACTTATTATGTGGCTTCATATGATGGAAGATCACTATTAGTGCCTAAATGTATAAAGGTATTTATATTAGTCTCTAAATGTATAGAGCTAATACTTTTTGTATTAAACATTATGAATGTTTGAAATATCATATTAATGTAATGTGAAGAATGCCTTTTTTAATATACTATTTCCTTAAAGTAGTGTTATGAATTGAAAATTGTCTTGTTGTATCCTAGATGAGATAAAAGAGTTATATCACTTATTGTAATGTGATAACCAAACTTTAGATTTATCAATTATGGATAGATCTCACATGTAGGACATAAAAGGATACAATGAATCTTTAGATTTGGTTCCATTTGTCTACTTATGAGTTCTATATGAATTGACAAAAGTCTAGAGTATCCTTTCTTGAAGAAAAGGAAGATCACATTATAATGATATAAGTAATAAGAAAAACGTTTCTTATATGGTTATCACTTGAAACACAATGATCAAAATCACTCTTGATTCAATTAGTAGTTTTGAACAATTAATTGGGCATTCTTTAAAAGGTTTTAAAATGTCAATTGTGTTAGTAATTAAACCAAGAAAGAAGTGTCTAAATCTATAAAATGTTTAAAGACTTTAGTCACTTAATAACAAGACATTAACTTAGTGAAGATTGAAACAAATAAGCTTGAAATGTTTTAAAGCTACTACACAATGTCTTCTTCCAATATACTCCACTTTCATACATTTTGAATATATGAAATGATTTCTCATTAAAGTCATGAGAAATAGTGGGAGGTGTGAAAATGGATATAAACTTGAATGTGATTGGTTTATAGTTGTCTAAAGAATAATAGTACTTGACTATTATTAAAAGTTTGTAATTTTAATTGTTAAAAGGACTCAAGCTCTTCAAACGTTAAAATTCTATGTTGTGTGACATTCTAAAGAATAGTCTTTGAATGTTGGTTTCGTCAACCTAGCATAAAATGGTTATATGTTGGGAGTTGTCCATCATTCTCTTTTATGAGAACAAGCTAAATAACTAAGCATATGGACAAGTTGATGAAACAAAAGGGAAATAGTTTCAAAATGAGTCACAACATATGGTTTAACAACAAGACAATCCAAATTCAACATCTCATGTAACTATAACGCTCTATGTAGTTTTGATAAAGAATTATATCAACCACCTAGAAGGAATGGTTGAGTTTCTTTATCCTTAGTAGGAGCCATGCTTCCACTAAAGACTTGGATAATTCTTATATGACTACATTAAAGGTCTTAGTATGACTAAAACTTGAAGTATGGTGTATGACAACATATAATTTAAATGAATAGACTTAATGAAACAAGTCACACATTTCAAATGGAATTACTTGAGAAGGAATTCTTTTGTGTGTGATTCATTTAAGTTAGTGGGAGCAATATGCATTCAAATCAAGAAAATATAATTGTTATTTTTGAAAGAATGCTAAGTTACAACAAGGCCAGTGGGAGTGATGTCATAATTTGAGCAACAAGATGTGAATAAAGTCTATTCGATAGACTTGATAAAACATAGATGTTACTCGAAAAATGACAAAACATGACACGGTCAATTTTGAAGTATAGACTTGAAATTTGACTTATTGATATAGCAAGGCTATCTCAATAATGTTATATGGGAATTA
Source organism: Malus sylvestris (assembly GCF_916048215.2). Lineage (NCBI taxonomy): Eukaryota > Viridiplantae > Streptophyta > Magnoliopsida > Rosales > Rosaceae > Malus > Malus sylvestris. Next base: position 17,240,396 of record NC_062269.1, read on the forward strand.
AATCTCAAATGTTGTAGATTTAAGAAAGCATTTTCCTATGTGATAGGAAATCACTTTCATAACCCTTATAATGAATGTGTCATAAAATCACAAAAGGGACACATGTATTGACTTGTGAAGTAGATATCCAAAGGTGAAGAACCACAGGGGTTGTCACTTTAAGATATTACTATATCCCAGGATCAGAACCAAAGCAACTGAAAGAGTATTATTGCCTTTAAGAAAGAAACATCAGAGTGGGACTCTGGAAGCGTGCATTCACTTAGGTTGTTAACCAAAGTGAAAATAAGCCATTTTAACAAATGGAACTTCATAATGGATGAAGTACTAATCATATGAATGAATTGTTAGTATTGTACTACAATGGTCTCAAGGTTGGAGCAAAGTTTGTATAAAGTATACAAACGAAATATATGTCGATATATAGTTTTAGAAACTGCTTCAAAAGGTGTTTTGAATGGAAGGGGTTCTTTTAGAACCAATGATTGAATCCAAACCATAAGGTCGTTAGTAGGATACTACGACGTAATGGGGCGATAGCTCAAGCCATGGAATCAAGGTCTCATCAAAGTATTCGAACACAAGAAAGAGACATCATCAAATGTTTTGGAAACATTTGATAAGTAAATCCCTTTTAAATGATAAAAGGGATTAATGCATAACCAAGTTAACCTACGAGCATAAGCTCTCTCAACTAGCATGTATAAGATACACTAGTGATTGACTTTAGTGCAAGTGGGAGATTGTTGGAAATATGCCCTGAAAGTCAATCTTTGGAAGAAACCTTTCAGGACAAATGAAATGATGTATGGATGACTCTTATACATCAAATGGCAAAGATACTAATTAGGACTATCTCAATAAACGATATATGTCCTTATTAATGAATCCATGGACAATGGATCGATTGAAGAAGTAATCTAATGATGTTAGACTACAGAGACCTTCTTCACATAACCATTATGTCCAAAAGGTTCCTGGTCATTGGATTGTCGGAGGGACACTGACAATGCTTAGACCGGTACATACTGTGTCCACTTCAAATGGAAGAATGGAAAGTCTCATCCCATTTGTGTAGTGACACTAAGACAAGTATGTAGGTGCTCATTAAGGGAATGAGTTCACTGAACACAATCGAACGAGAGTACTTGCATGGAGGTCTACTCACATGTCAAGCAAGTAACTCTATTGGTTGGAATAATGTAAGTAGTCCTTTGACCTGAGGCATCGTCGTTGTCTTGTGGCTAAGTACTTAATCTTTGATTATGTCAAAGTCACCCCATTCGCGGATGTCCACGGCATAATTGGGGTTAAGCCACTTAGTCATGAAGGCAAGTGAATGCGCAACAAGGAATCTCTAATCCTCGGTAAGAGAGGAAGAATACTCTAAGATATGATTCGGGAATCTTCGGCCGAAGTATCGAGCGTAATAAAGGAAAGCGTTCCTATACGACTCAATAGAATCATATAAGAAGGAATAATCACATTAGGGGTTTGACATAATATATCCATACCCTAGTAATGTGATTGAGAGTATTGTTTTAGAGAAGGATCGAATTACATTGTAATTCCAACTGAATAGGTTCTCCGAACAACTTCTACATTAGCTTGGGTAGCTATGACATATGGTTAGATGTCACTCATAGCTTGTGAGTTCTTCTAGATGATTAAATGTAGTCATCAAAGAAGAAAGGTGAATTAAAATGAAGTTTTAATTCACTAAGTGATTGGATTAAATATAATCAATTGGATTGATGTCAATCACCTCATTGCCTTGCTAATTAGAACCTAAAATGATTGTACACCGATACACTCTTGTAGTGAGTAATTAATGGATGATGGAAATAATTAATTGGATTAATTAAGTGTTGTGATTAATTTAGAAAGTCTAAAGAAATCATAAAAGCGATAAAAGATCGTTTTGGGCTTAAAGAAACGTTCGGGTTTAATTGGGCCCATTGGGCTTTTATTCAAGCATTGGATGACTAGAAATAAATAAAAGCCCAAAGCCCAAACCAACACAAAGGGGCCGGCCCTTGCAAGTGTAGAGGGAGAGATATTTAGTCAAGTTGTTGACTAGGTTTCTTTTTGTCTATATAAGGAACTTTATAGAAATTTAATCCTTAGGGTTTTTGTGTGTTTTTAAACAACAAAGAGGCAAAAGAAAACATCTCTCTAAAACCACAAAGGCCGGCCACCTAGAGGGTGATTTAGCTAACAATCTTTCACCCTTTTGGTTATTCCTCCATCCATCTCACTACACTAGTGGGTGTGGATATTTATGAAGGAAAATTTTTGTCCTAGCTAAGAACAAGTATGAACATTTGAATACTCATGCAAGCTATTAACACTTTAAAGTAGGCATGCATTCAAAAACAATTCATAAAACCCATGACTTTCAAAGCCTAGTATATGGTGAACCAAAATAAACTCTTTAACAACATTAAAGATAAGTAAAGATTTAGAGTTTCTTTACCCTTGGAGCTCATCCTTGTTTACACAAGGGATTCACCCAAGTGGAGGGCCTTCAAGTCACCTCCAAGCTCCTTGGATCCTCCTTGTGTTTTCCTCCCTTTAGTGCTCCTTTGAAGATTTGAGGAAATGAGGATATGTTCTCCAAAACACCAAAAGTTTGATGTCTCTAAGTCTCTTCACCAAGGATGTATCTTGTGAAGATGATATGGATGACTTAGGGAAGAAGAGATTGCTAGATATCCCTCCCCTTAGTGGCCGGCCTCTTTGAAGAAAAAGAGAGAAAATGTTTCACCCAATTTCAACAAGAAAACCCTAAATGAAAATAAAGCTATAAAGTTGAATTTATACTTCATTACAAGTGAGTGGCAAACTTGTAATTAATCCAAGTTTGCCATATTCACCCTAATGGCCGGCCTTCCTTTGTTATTGGGCTAATTTTCCCATTTTGTTTTAGTTGTCATACAACTTAAACATAATGGGCCTTGTGGACCAAAACGCTTTTGGGTCCCGAAACCCAAAACCAACATATAAGCCCAATACGAACATTTCGTATAATTAATTAACTATTTAATTAATCTTGACCATTCTTCAATTAAACCATTTAATTGCTTATCCATTTCATTTGATTTCTTCACATACATCCTTACTCGGTGTACGATCCATTAGGTTCCAATTAACGAGGCAGTGGGCGATTGTTACTCTTAACGATCGATTGTGAATTGAAACCACATTTCAATTCTCCCTTTATTGATTAGTGTTTGCTAACCATTAGGGCTTCCACAAACCATGAGTGACGCCTAGCAGCATATCATGGTTACCCAAGCTAAGTAGAATTGGTTGGAGAACCTATCCAGTTACAACTATAATGCAATACGGTCATTCTCTAATACAATACTCTTAATCACATTTTTTAAGTGATAGTTTGTTTCATGTCTACTATCCAATGTGATACTTTCCTATATGATTCCCTTGAATATGATTTGGAACAAACTTCCTAAGTCATATTCATTTGCTTTGGCTAAAGACTTTAGAATCATATCTTAGAGTATTCTCCTTCCACCATGGAAGGTTAGAGATCCCTTGTTGTGCATTCATATGCCTACATGACTAGATAGCTTGACCCCAACAATGCCGTGGACACTCCGAGGGAATGCCGTTGACATGATTAAAGATCAAGGACCTAACCATTAGACATCTATGATGCCTCAGGTCAAAGGACTACTTTGCATATTGCAACTTTAGAGTTCATACATGACATGTATGTTCGAACTCTCTTTTGATCGTAGTTCAGTGTACTCGATTACTCTTTCGAGCACCTATGTGTTTGTCTTAGTGTCCAACACCAAATGACTTGAGACTAGTCATACTCACGCTTGAGTCAACATAACACATACTAACCTTAGCGGATTGTCAATGCCCAATTGGCAATCCTATGGCTAGGAACGTTTTAGGAATGAACATAAGAGAATGGTCTTGATAATCTAACTCACTTAGATCACTTGTCTCTTAGATCAAATACATCCCTTGGATTCCCTTATTGCTTAAACACATGATACAATAAATAGTGATTAACAATAAGTTTTGCCCTCCATTAAACATATAAAAGTTTAATACATTAAGTATTCCAAAAAGCTATTACATCAAATGAGTGGCTTTGTGGGCATACTTCCAACAATCTCCCACTTGCACTCAAAGCCATCCTCCCATGTATCTAATACCCATCTTATCCATATGACAGTCAAGCTGGATTTGAGACATTGGCTTCGTCAGTGGATCTGCTACGTTATCGGCTGAAGCAACTTTGAGAATGTTGACTTTCCCCTCGGCAGCATATCTTCTAATGATATTAAAGCGTCTGTCGAAATGCTTGTTCTTTTGATGTGCCCTGGGTTCCTTGGCTTGAGCTATCGCCCCACTATTATCACAGTACAAAGTTACTGGTGATGTAATGGTTGGAACCACCCCAAGTTCAGTGATGAACTTTTTCATCCAGAACGCTTCTTAGCTGGCTTCAGCTGCAGCGACATATTCAGCCTCTGTTGTGGAATCAGCAATTACACTTTGTTTCTTGCTCTTCCAACTTACAGCCCCACCATTCAGAGTGAATACATATCTGGAGTTGGAACTTCTATCATCGACGTCAGATTGGAAATCTGCGTCTGTATAGGCTTCCACTCGCAACTCTGCTGCTCCTCCATATACGAGGAACATGTCCTTAGTTCTTCTTAAGTAATTAAGGACCGTCTTGACAGCTGCCCAGTGTTCTGGTCCTGGGTTAGATTGGTATCGACTAGTAATGCTCACAGCATATGCGATATCAGGCCTTGTGCATATCATGGCATACATGAGACTTCCTATGGCGGAGGCATAAGGAACAACACTCATTTGCCATATCTCTTCAGGAGTCTTAGGTTCCATGGACTTAGAAAGGTGAATTCCATGTCTTACAGGAAGAAAACCTTTCTTAGATTGTTCCATCTGGAACCTACTTAGCACCTTATCAATGTACATAGATTGGGATAATCCAATTAATTTTCTGGATCTATCACGATAGAGCTTTATCCCAAGTACATAAGATGCATCTCCCAAATCTTTCATGTGGAAGGTTTTGGACAACCACACTTTTACAGAAGAAAGTACTGCAGTGTCATTCCCGAATAGTAATATGTCATCTACATATAACACTAGGAATACAACTGCATCCCCAACAACCTTTTGATAAACACAATTGTCGCCTTCGTTTTGAGTAAAACCAAACGTTTTGATTTCAGTGTCGAAACGAATGTTCCAGCTCCTGAAGGCTTGCTTAAGTCCATAAATGGACCTTTGAAGCTTGCATACCTTAGTCTTTTCAGACTTGGACACGAAACCTTCGGGTTGAGTCATATAAAGCTCTTCCTCTAGGTAGCCGTTCAGAAAGGCCGTCTTCACGTCCATTTGCCAGATCTCATAATCATGGTATGCAGCTATAGCAAGCAAAATCCGAATGGACTTAATCATGGCTACAGGAGAGAAGGTTTCTTCATAGTCAATCCCTTCTATTTGCCTGTAACCCTTGGCTACTAATCTAGCCTTATAAGTCTCCACGTTCCCATCAATGCATATCTTCCTCTTGTTTCCAACAGGTACAATACCTTCTGGAGGGTCTACAAGAGTCTAGACCTTATTTTGATACATGGAATCCATCTCGGATTTCATGGCCTCTTGCCATCTCTTTGAATCAATGTCGGACATTGCTTCATTGTAGTCTCTAGGGTGCTCATTTGTGTCATTGTCACCTAGAAGGTACAATTCCGCAAAGTCATTGTCTAAGCCATACCTCTTAGGTGGCTTACTAACCCGTTCAGATCTACGTGGAGCTAGGGGTTCAGGAACAGGGTTGTCTACTTGTCGAGTGCTAGTTTGTGGTTCATCATTAATCTCATTAATTTCTTTCAATTCTATCTTGCTAGTTCTATTAAGAACGAATTCATCCTCCATGAATATAGCATTTCTGGCGACAAAGACTTTCTGGTCGTCAGGGTAATAGAATTCGTATCCATAAGTCTGTTTAGGATACCCCACAAAATAGCATTTAACGGATCTCGCTTCAAGCTTTCCAGCATCTTGTTTCTTAACATATGCTGGACAACCCCAAATCTTAAGATGTTTAAGACTTGGCTTCTTCCCATACCATATCTCATATGGTGTTTGTGGAACAGATTTAGAGGGCACTACATTTAGCAAATAAGCTGCTGTGTGTAGTGCATATCCCTAGAATGATATTGGTAGATCATCGGAACTCATCATAGAACGAACCATGTTCATCAAGGTTCGGTTTCTCTTCTCAGAAACTCCGTTATGTTGAAGAGTTCCGGTGGAGTCCACTGTGATACAATTCCACACTCTTTGAGATAATCTAGGAACTCGTTACTCAGATATTCACCCCCTCGATCCGATCTTAGGGTCTTTATCTATTTCCCAGTTTGCTTCTCAACTTCATTCTTGAATTCTTTGAACCTTTCAAAGGATTCTGACTTGTACTTCATAAGATACACATAGCCAAACCGAGAGTGATCATCAGTGAATGTGATATAGTAGGAGAAGCCTCATCTCGACGTAGTAGACATAGGTCCACATACATCAGTGTGGATTAACCCTAGAATTTCAGTGGCACGCTCTCCTTTTCCAGTAAATGGAGATTTGGTCATCTTCCCTTTCAAGCAACATTCACAAGTACCCATCCGGTCATTACCTAATGGGCGGATATATCCGTCTTTCGACATCTTGCGAATCTTATCAAGGTTCACATGTCCAAGTTTAAGATGCCACATCTTTTCTTGGTTAACTTCTTCTCTAGCCCTTTTGGGTTTTGAGGTATTCCCGCTTTCAATACAGTGCGTCCCACTATTCGTCTCTAGGTGAAAAAGTCCCTCTATCATATTACCATGAGAGATAATACGACCGTTCAAGTATAAAGTGCAACTCATTTTGTCAAACAATACTGAGTGCCCATCTCGTAAAAGCTTAGAGATAGAAATCAAATTCTTTATACATGAAGGAAAATATAAACAATTTTTAAGTTCCAGGACTTCCCCAGAGGGTAGGTTAAGCAAGTAGGTGCCTATTGCTTTTGCAGAGATTTTAGTGCCGTTCCCAACTCGCACAACCATCTCCCCATTGCGCAGTGACCTGCTCCATGCTAGTCCCTGCAACGTATTGCAAATATGTTGACTAGCGCCTGAATCAAATATCCAGGAATTGGAGCTCACTGTAAAAGCACTCTCTATGACAGAAATAGTCTCTTCAAAAGTTCGTGTCATAAGGCTCGCAATGTGCACCCTGTATTTCTTCTTCCAACGTTCATCCTTTCAACAATGAAAGCATGTTCCTTTGGATTTCTTTGCCTTCTTCTTATGCAACCTTTTCCTTGTGTTTGCATTCTCACTCCCACTGTCCCTTTTGAAACCTTTTTCAAATTTACAGCACATGTCAATCATCTATTTCAAAGAATGATCGAATCTATTCACTTTATAGTTTACAATAAACTTAGTGAAATCATCCGAGAGAGATGCAAGGAAAAAGTCTTGGGCCATTTTCCCATCGATGGAAGTTCCTAAACTTTTAAGATCTTTAAATATCTTTTCCATCTTTTGTCCATGTTTATGGACCGATGCCCCCTTTGCCATCTTGGCATTCATTAGACTACAAACATTTGAGAATCGTACATTACTAGTCTCAATGTCATGCATCTTATGCAAACTTTCAACCATGGCACAAGAAGTGTTCATGTGCTTATGTAGCTTCATAAGCTCCTCACTAAGTGAAGTGAGGATTAAGCATTTGGCTTGTAAGTCATCCTCATAGTGTCTAACATAATTTTGACACTCCTCCTTTGAAGCTAGTTTCGTAGGAGGTACACGAGGAGGGGATTGCTTAAGCACATACAATATGTCTTTCACCTTTGAGACATTCTCAATATGGCTATACCAAGCAAGGAAACGTTGGCCCTTAAGGCCCCTTTTGTCAAGTATAGTGGTGGGTATAATTTTAGGCATGTCGTTCACTACATAACATAACAGAAATCGTATTAGATTGTTTGTTTAAAACTATTTGATTGGGTCTTCGAATCAAATAGTACCACCCACTATTTTTGGCAAATTCCACATCCCTCAATAGAATTCGAGAGTTATATTGAACTCTTAGCGGGGTATGGGAGACTCATCATTACCAAGCCCACCTCAGAATTATATCATGTTGGTTAGCAAAAATAATGATGAGAGAATAACGCATTATTCATTTACAACTCTTGTAATTACCCATCTTGTTTGGCCTCTAGAGAATGATTACCTCAGAATTATATCATGTTGGCACCATTGCACTTAGTTAAGTCATTCCCACCATGCTTAGTTTATGTAGAGGTTCAAGCACAACCTCAGAATTATATCATGTTGGTCATACTCGTTGTCTACACTCACCTCATCATATGTTTATGGGTTCCTCCTGGATGTAAGCACATACTTTGAACTTCCCCATTATAGGGTGAAACCGGTGCATGAGTCACAAACGATTGGATCCCACCATGGTGGAAGGCCTACGAAGAGATATTCAAAACATCTCTCGCTTATCAACTTAATATCCATTTTGAGGGAGTAGTGTTGGGCTACATCAAAACATTTTAATCTCATTAAAAGAACTTGGGCCTATCACAACCATTGGTCCAAGTTTAATATGAATTTAGTAGTTTATAATACTCCCACTATTTCGAAGAAATAAGTGAGACTATATGGAACTACTAACGAATGCATTGCATCCTCATATGGACTATATAGTCATATTAGGTTTTAGGATGATTATGAACCGATTAATTTGATCCAACACGTGCCTTGTGTTGGACCTTGGGTTTAAGGTAGATAGTGGTTGATTTTAGTTACACGTTTAATCCAATTAAACCGTTATTTCCTATTGGGCGTTGGACCCAACTATTCCATTTTGCATACATATAAACAAAAGGAATACATGAAATAATAAGAAGGGCTTATGCCCTTTTACAACACAAATGATGGACTTATGTCCATTTACAACAAATTGAATTAATCAAATTACATTCAAATCTACACTACCAAACCCAAACATTCATAATGTAAAGCGGCCAATCACATAGCTCAATTATCGAGGCCTTTGGTTCATAATCACCCTTTTCTCAATTAATCACATTAACTAAGAAAGCAACTTAAACAATTGGTTTTTGGATCCATAGAATTGATTTAAATGGAACTAAATGAAATGAAAATCCAATTCTCATTAAAGAGACAAAACAATTTTGTTCTCATCCTTTTGGGCCAAAAGGAAACTATGACCACAACAATTGGGCCATAATGCAAATACAAAAACTTTTGGGGTCACTTTGTAAAAACACAATAGTCCACAACTTCATGTAATTACAACTAGATCCCAAAATTTTATTAATGTAAAAACATCATTAAAGGATCAAAACAATACGTCCTTTAGTGTTTTAGGGCCTTAACGTAAAAACGTAAACTTTTGGGCCAAAGTGCAAATACACAAAAGTATCAAAACTTTATGTAATTGCATAAAAGACCCCAAAAGTACCCCCACTAGGGGGTGGCCGGTTTTGGAGTGATAAAGGAGTGTGAAAGGGTTTTATGCAAGTTGATTTTGGTGGGTGAGGTAAAGGTGAAATTGATGGTTTGTAAGAAAATGTTTTGTAAAACATTTATGAGTTTAGACAAACATTAAAGCCAAAATTAATGTTTCACCAATAACTTTCACCCATCAAAATTAAACCAAAACTTTATGAAAAACATAAAACTTTTGAATCAAAACTTCAAACCTTTTTGTTCTTGGCAAGAACTTCAAGAACATTTGAAGAACACCATGAAAACTCATAATAGCTCCATGTATGTTTTCATTCACCAAAACTCAATTTTTCACCACTCAAAAGAGGGCTAATATCCTAGGGTACTTAGGGGTTCCAAAAGTCACCTTAAAACCATTTTAACAAGACAAACATGAACCCAAAAAGTCACCCTAAGGATTTGGCCGAATTTCCCAAAATACATGGCACCAAATTTTAGTTCGAATATTCATGCTTAAATGAAATACATCTACAACATTTGAGATGCTAAATTTTCTAGCAAAATTTATATATTCAAAAGCAGGAATAAAGCTTGTAACATTTACAACATTTAAATCACAAATCATGAAAATCACAAAACCCAAAAGGATTCACCATAAACTAGGCCTAGGCTCTGATAGCACTTGAAGGAAAAATTTTGTCCTAGCTAAGAACAAGTATGAACATTTGAATACTCATGCAAGCTATTAACACTTTAAAGTAGGCATGCATTAAAAAACAATTCATAAAACCCATGACTTTCAAAGCCTAGTATATGGTGAACCAAAATAAACTCTTTAACAACATTAAAGATAAGTAAAGATTTAGAGTTTCTTTACCCTTGGAGCTCATCCTTGTTTACACAAGGGATTCACCCAAGTGGAGGGCCTTCAAGTCACCTCCAAGCTCCTTGGATCCTCCTTGTGTTTTCCTCCCTTTAGTGCTCCTTTGAAGATTTGAGGAAATGAGGATATGTTCTCCAAAACACCAAAAGTTTGATGTCAACAAGAAAAAGAGAGAAAATGTTTCACCCAATTTCAACAAGAAAACCCTAAATGAAAATAAAGCTATAAAGTTGAATTTATAGTTCATTACAAGTGAGTGGCAAACTTGTAATTAATCCAAGTTTGCCATATTCACCCTAATGACCGGCCTTCCTTTGTTATTGGGCTAATTTGCCCATTTTGTTTTAGTTGTCATACAACTTAAACATAATGGGCCTTGTGGACCAAAACGCTTTTGGGCCCCGAAACCTAAAACCAACATATAAGCTCAATACGAACATTTCGTATAATTAATTAACTATTTAATTAATCTTGACCATTCTTCAATTAAACCATTTAATTGCTTATCCATTTCATTTGATTTCTTCACATACATCCTTACTCGGTGTACGATCCATTAGGTTCCAATTAACGAGGCAGTGGGCGATTGTTACTCTTAACGATCAATTGTGAATTGAAACCACATTTCAATTCTCCCTTTATTGATTAGTGTTTGCTAACCATTAGGGCTTCCACAAACCATGAGTGACGCCTAGCATCATATCATGGTTACCCAAGCTAAGTAGAATTGGTTGGAGAACCTATCCAGTTACAACTACAATGCAATACGGTCTTTCTCTAATACAATACTCTTAATCACATTGTTTAAGTGATAGTTTGTTTCATGTCTACTATCCAATGTGATACTTTCCTATATGATTCCCTTGAATATGATTTGGAACAAACTTCCTAAGTCATATTCATTTGCTTTGGCCAAAGACTTTAGAATCATATCTTAGAGTATTCTCCTTCCACCATGGAAGGTTAGAGATCCCTTGTTGTGCATTCATATGCCTACATGACTAGATAGCTTGACCCCAACAATGCCGTGGACACTCCGAGGGAATGCCGTTGACATGATTAAAGATCAAGGACCTAACCATTAGACATCTATGATGCCTCAGGTCAAAGGACTACTTTGCATATTGCAACTTTAGAGTTCATACATGACATGTATGTTCGAACTCTCTTTTGATCGTAGTTCAGTGTACTCGATTACTCTTTCGAGCACCTATGCGTTTGTCTTAGTGTCCAAAACTTGAGACTAGTCATACTCACGCTTGAGTCAACATAACATATACTAACCTTAGCGGATTGTCAATGCCCAATTGGCAATCCTATGGCTAGGAACGTTTTAGGAATGAACATAAGAGAATGGTGTCGATAATCTAACTCACTTAGATCACTTGTCTCTTAGATCAAATACATCCCTTGGATTCCCTTATTGCTTAAACACATGATACAATAAATAGTGATTAACAAGAAGCTTTGCCTTCCATTAAACATATAAAAGTTTAATACATTAAGTATTCCAAAAAGCTATTACATCAAATGAGTGGCTTTGTGGGCATACTTCCAACAATTTAGAGGTCTTCTCCTTTGGAGACTAAAGGAGAACCTTGGAGCACTCTTACTAACAAAGTGGAGGAGGCAAGGAGGGAGGCTAGGCTCAAGGACTTCAAGGAACAAAGGGCTTGGAGGTGGTCCATCCTTGGTCTCAAGTCTAGATCAAGAGGTATAAGACTAAACCTACACTTTGTTCTTTACGAAAATGTTTTGATGCATTATATATAAACCTATGAACCTTGAAGGGGATTTGCATGACTATAGCTTTGATTTTATTTGATAAATTGCTTCCGTTGCTCATGTATATAAATTTTGAATTGTATATGCATGCTAGTCATTTAGAAATCCCATGTGTTAAACTCATAATTTTCCCTTCATATGCCGCACAGGAAAGCCATGGCTCTATACAGCCACAGTGACTCCTTGATGTGCAAGATGTACCATATCTTGAGGAATATGCCATGAAGTGGTACAGAAGTCCCTCGTTAGGATCTATCACAGATTTCAAGACCTTGAGTGTTGCATTCATAAAGGCTTTCTTTGCGTAACAAGGAGGTGAAGTAAGGGACATATACCTTGTTTCTATTTTGCCAAAGAGACAACGAGAGTCTTAAGGACTACTTTAAGCGGTTTTATACTGAATTCGCAAAGGTGGATAAGTGAGACGACCATATGGCCACCACGACGTTCAAGAAGGAACCCCCAGTGAGTTCGAGCTTAGCATAAATGGTAAAGTCTAGCTTTAAGTGCTTGGCTTTCCTTGTCAAATATTGTGATTGAACCATCACACATGCTCAATCTAGCTTTAGAATATACTTAGTTTATGGGTTGTTGCTATTGGAGTAAATGTTTAAGAAGTGGAACATTTCAACTTAAAGATTTATTCATGCATGTGCATTTCATATCCCTATTTGTGTTGCATTCTGTCTAGTTTGATTGTCTAGTCAGTTTTGCACGCTAACTTCCAACTGTCTAGGCACACAGATTAAGACAACCCATATGGGCTGACTAACACCTTGTTGATGGTAGTCAGTTTCTGGACTTTGATCTGCCTAAATCTCTTTTGCAGCCGACAAGTATCCTTGGGACAAGTTGGCTAATGGAAAATCTGATTTCCTTGGGTATATTTGCTTCTAGGGTTTCAGATTTGTTCTTAGGGGTTCAAAATTTATTTGTTAGAGAGAGAGAGAGAAAGAGAGAGAGAGAGAGTTGCTTAAACACTTGAAGCTTGCATCTTTTCCATTTATGAACCCTAACTGCCAAACCTTCCTCATGCATTAAACACTCAATCATTGTCAATAAGGTTGCATTGTTTTAAGGTTTTGCATTTAAGTCTTGGTCTGGTTTTAAGCTTTAAATTCAGTTTTAGACCAAGCTTTTGGATTCAAATTAGATTATTCCTTCAATTGTTTGACTGGAGAATCTGACTGGTCAATTGAATCCAGATTTCATGTGCATATCATATAATCATATCATATCATTGATAGTGTTGATCTTGGTGCCACAAGGTGATGAGTTCAGGTGGAGCTACCACCTTGTGAAGACTGAAGGAGTTCATCTCGTGTAAGACAAGGTTGCACAAAAGTAAAACTGCTTCTTAGATAGGGATCTAGGAATTGAGCTTAAGTGGTCTTTGTATGAACCTTTGTTTACACCAATGGATTTAACTTAGTGGATTGTCCCCGATTTTTTAACCCAGAGGTGGGTTTTTCTGGCAAAAAATATCTTGTGTTCAAGTTATGTTTATTGTGTCACACATCCCAGCCGTTTATGTTTGTAGATTTTGTTTAGGTTATGTATATTGTGCCAAAAATATCTTCTGTTCTAGCAAATCATAATTTTTATATGGGAAATTTTATTTAAACCCATGCAACCTCTTTTTACACCCAACTTAAAATTTTGAATCTTAATTATCTATTTTACCCTATTGCATAATTACTATTAAGTACAAAATGAAATTAATAATAAAACTCAAATTTTGTCAATAAACCCAAACACTATACGATCATTCTTTGTTTATCCTACGTTCAATCATCTTCCTCCGGCCTAGCTAAAATAAGAAAGCTCTGATCGTCATCAACTATGATTTTAATTTTAATTATTTCATTTGTGAGGCTGACAAGGAACCAGGCATGGCAATGAAGGCATGCCATGTATAGAAATTTTTCTCAAGAGTTTGGTTTCGAACTTTTAACTGAGATGCATATACTTTTGTATTGTCTGATCTAATGAGAGCTTAATTGCAACCATAGTCATCAAAACACGAAAATAAAGCAACATCATTTGTATTTGCAAGTCTATTTACAAATAAAGTTCGACGCTGATGAACTAGCCATCACAAAGGTGACTGACTGACCTCAAGCTCCTCATCAAACATGTGTAACTGAAACAACATGAGGGACTTTTTCGTTGTTGAAGGGCAAGCTCACATACTCCCTAGCAAACTCCTCTGCAATTTCCATGGCAAGCTCACCATTCACAGCCCGGCGATACATATACAACACCGTATTCGCAGTGGCATTGTAGAGCATCAACAGTACGAAAGAAGTCGCAGTCACCACAATTTGCACCACAAACGCCCAGCTCTTCCACCCATCAGTATCCCTTTTCAAATCCAATGTCGAAACCCAACTGTAGAACCCCAAAACCCCCACCAAGAACCCGAAAAACATCAGCAAGCACAATGCCACCCCTCTCATATTGAATTGGGTTTATGGGGGTATATTAGGTATTAAATTTGGGTTTAAAGAGATATTAATAGTTTAGTTAAAAATCAAATGGGTACAAAGAGTAAGTTCGGTGTATAAATAGGTTAAATGGGTTTAAATAAAATTTCCCTTTTTATTTACATGATATTCCACTTGGTACCAATTTCAATTGGTATCAGAGACTTACTCTAGATATACATACAGTGATCTCTAGGATTTGCTAGTATTGGGTGGAATCTTACAATGGATTGTGATCATGTCGATAGCTCATGCAATACACCTCAATTCTTTGATGGTACAAATTATGCTGCTTGGACGAGAAGTTCCAGATATTCTTTGAGGCATAAGATCTTATAGCTGTTGATTATCCCACCCTTGATTGGAAGGCTTCATTGAGGCTAGTCAATATAGAGTTTGTGATTAAGCCAAAAGGTGATTAGACTCAAGGAGAAATTGATTTGGCCATGGCTAATAGGAAAGCAAAGAATGCTATTGTTTCTACCATTTTGTCTAATCAATTTGCTCATGTTCGATATTGCACAACTTCCAAGCAAGCTTGGGACAAACTCTAAATTTTTCATAAGGGTGATAAACAAGTGAGAGATTTAAAGCTTTAAATAACCCTTTCGAAATTTGAAGATTTGAGAATGCTCGAGTCTGAGACTTTCTCGATCTTTTTTTAGGAAGTTGAATTGTTAACAAATGAAGCCTTGAGGTTAGGAAAGCCTATTGATTAAATAGTTGTTGTTCAAAAGATTTTAAGATGCTTGCCCAAGAGATTTCAAGCAAAGAAGGTTGCCATTTAAGAGTTTCAAGACCTAAATGAGATCAAGCTTGGAAAATTGGTTAGGAAGCTCATTACCTATGAGATGGAGCTTGACATGGATGAAAGTGACTCCAAGAAGAGAAAAGAAGTGGCTCTTCAAAGTGTTGAGAACTATGAGGTTGTTGGTGATGTGTGTAGACATGCCTTAGAAGATGATCTTGCCCTATTCATCAAACAATTCAGAAGAATTCTAAAAAACAAAGGAAATAATTCTAAATAGTTCGGTAAGTCATCAAACAATTAGGAAAAGCAATCTATTGGAGTGAAGCACAAAGGGTTCACTAGAAAAGGAGACAAAGGTTTGTTAAAGGTACCTGGTCCCTACTTTGCATGTGAAGGAATTGGGCATCGGGTTGCTGATTGTGCTAACACCAAATTCCTTGGCCAAAAACACAAAAAGGCGATGATGGTTACATGGAGTGATAACAATGATTAAGGTTCTGTGCATTCTGATGAGTCGTTAGATAATGAAGAAAAAGTTGTTGCTTTTGTTGCTCCAATTGTGGAAGTGTCTTTGAGTGATAATGGTTATATTCTAAATGGAAATGAGGAGATGTCTTATAATGAATTATGCATCAAGTACTACAAAAGTTGAGAAGATCGAGCTAACTATGAAAGCTGCTGAGTTACAAAAGGAAAACAAGTTTCTTCGTCTAGTCAGAACTGAACTGGATGAAAAAATTGGTTATCTTGAGGCCCATGTTAAGGAGCTGAATGAGAAGGCTTCTAATTGCAATGACAAAGTTGAAAAATGATGATGTTATTACTACTCGTGAAGCTTAGGTTCAAAACTTGCTAGAATCTCAAGGGAACTTGATGAATCAAATTCATGCATTGAAGGCAAATAATGTGATGTATCATGAGGCCAGTAGGAAACAGATACTTGAACTGAATGAGGCAAATGATAAAGTTATTCATCTCACAATTAGGGGTGAAAAAGTGGTCTTTGTTATGTAGAAAATGGCTCAAGTTCTATCCCCACTAAAACAAAACTTGTGAGAGAATCTAGGGCTATATCTCAGAAAATCAAACCATGTCCAATGACAAGATCTGTTCTTACGTGTTATCACTGCGGTAAAGTTGGACACATTCGTCCAAAATGTAGAAAATTGTACTCTGGAAAGATCAATTCGCCAAAGGATCAGGTAGATCGTCTGGTCATCGAAGTCAACAGAATTGCCCAACTTGTTCAGTCTTCTTTATCTAGAAATATTAAACAAAGTCCAAAGTGGGTTCATAAAGCCTCGAATAGGTGTCTTGTTGTTCTAAACGTTTTATCTGTTACTAAGCCAAATGTATGGTATCTTGATAGTGGATGCTCTCGTCACATGACTGGAGACAAGGAGCTTTCTCATCTCTTACTTCTTTTATTGGTGGTGGTGTTGTGTTTGGTGGTGGAGACAAGTCTCAGATCACAGGTAAATATGATGTCACGATCCCTGGATTACCTAATCTTGAAAAAGTTAGCTATGTTGATGGGTTAAAATCAAATCTTATTAGCATTAGCTAGTTGTGTGATGATATGGCTGATGAAGTGTGCTTCTCAAAAAAATGGTGTTAGATTGTAGATGAACACGGAAGGAACTTGCTTGTACTCCCGAGATCTAGAGACAATTGCTACATTCTTGATGTCTCTAAAGTTGTTGAATACTCCAAGTGCCACAAAGCTATTGATAAAGCTAGTGTTCTATGGCATAAGAGACTTAGGCATGTGAACTTCAAAGACCTCAAGAAGTTGTCCAAACATGAGGTTGGGAAAGGGTTGCCACCTCTTTCTGTTTCTAACTCATATGTTTATGGACCATGTCAATTAGGAAAACAATCTAGGGTGGCACACAAGAAAGTGACTACCATCGGAACAACTAAGTCTCTTCAATTGATTTAGATCGATCTTGTTGGACCAATTTAGACCTTATCTCTTGGTGGCAAGAAGTACATCTTGGTAATTGTGGATAACTACTCTATATTCACTTGGGTATGTTTTTAAGGGAAAAATTTGATACCTTTCAACAATTCCTCACTGTGTATAAAGTAATGTTGAATAAATCTTTGTCTAGCCATGCTTTAGTCAGAACCAGAACTGATCATAGAACCGAATTTGAGAGCGCTTACTTTGATGATTTTTGTTCAACCAACAGCATCAAGCATGAGTTTTTTGCTCCAATCACCTCTAAAAAAATGGTGTAGTGGAAAGAAAAAAAATCATGTTTTGATTGAGATGACTAGGGTGCTACTTAACAACAAAAACTTGGCAAAACAATTTTGGGCCGAGGCAATGAACACTGCTTGCTATATCTTAAATTGTGTGTTCCTCAGACCTGGCACTAATGTGACTCCGTATGAATTGTGGAGGGGTAAGAAGCCAATGGTAAAGTATTTCAAAGTCTTTAGGAGTGTGTGCTACATTCTACTTGATCGAGAACATCTTGCAAAGTTTGATACTAAGAGTGATAAATGAATCTTCTTGGGGTACTCCAACACAAGTTGGGCCTATAGAGTTTGTTTGTACCATACTTAAGGCCTCCGTATTTAGATCTCGTACAAATACTCGGGGGACTTAAATGTAATTATGTAATAAAGGAATGGGCAAATATGTAATAAGTGAGGAGCCTTTATTCTATAAAAGGACTCATCACCCTCATAATAGGGAGATGCCATTTTCTTAGGCCATGGGAAGAGCTCTCTCACCCTCAGAAGCTCTCTCCCTCACTCCCCTCACATCTCAAAGAAATACAATATCAGTGTGGACGTAGCCCAAACCTTGGGGTGAACCATGATACATCTTGTATTATTTACATTACTTATAGATTCACGGTCGGATTTACGTTGTTCCAAGACTTTTGGTTTTGTGCATCAACATTTGGCGCCATCTATGGTTCTCTCAATTTTTCACCTCCGCCGTGAATCTACAGAAACCCATAACCTCCCTCATTGGGCTGTTTAAAAAAAAAAACCTTCGTAGATCTCTCTCTTATTCAGACTTTCCAGTTTAGCTTCTTCCCAACCCATCCTCTGCAGAAGTACACGCAAAACCCACAACCTGGTTTCTTCTTATAATATCATATTAGTAGAAGAATAAGATTGTTAGATAAAGACCTCCGAGTCAACACAGCCCACCCAAATCCCCAGGACCGTGAAGCTGCAGATTTCATTCTCTCCGAAGCTGAGTCATTCTCCTTTGAATCCCAGACTTTCAAGTTCATCCCCGGCAAACGTCTCGTTCTCTTCAAAACCCAACTCCGACACCGATTCGGCTCTTGACCCGTTCGCCACTCGGATCTCTCTGACTCCATTTTCCAAACATACTTGGAACTCACAGGAAAATCACCAGAGCCTATTCGACGACCTCTCCAAGATCTAATCTTTCTTGACATCATCCTCCTCCGGTGATCTGTCATGCCCGATATGCCTGGAGCGGATTCAGCCCGCCGACTCGACATGGTCCTGCACCTTCGTCAGTTTCTCCGTCTTCTACACTCTTCTGCAGATCCAGAACCCTTCAAACCACAAAGGTCATCGTCGGTGGAGACCAGCGAACTTAGCGACCTGGCCAGGGAAGCTGCAGAGCATGATGATCGATTTGCTCGACATCCTTTTAAAAACAGCAGCTGAGAGACTAAAGCACATCAGCTGTTGTTATCAGGATTAACCCAATTAGCTGTGGCTATTGATGCATCTATCAAGGTGTTGGCTACTGAGGTATTCTTTTTGCGACGAGAGAAGCAACATCTGCAACAACCAGGAGAGCCTGTATCCACTGTATTGACGGCAGATCCTGTTACTGGATTGAGTCATCAAGAAGTGTCAGGTTGTTTCTTCATGATTCTGTGGTGCACCTCTGGTATGCCTCATGTGAATTTTCTAAACAATTTTTGTTGGCTGTCCATCTTCTCGAAGTGTTCTAGTTTATGGGAAAGACCGAATACCATCTCGAAGTGTTCTATTTTCTGGGAAAAACTCAAGAAGCAAAGCCCTTGCCTCTGCCAGTATGTGAAGAACCCCAACCTCCAGAAGCTTGTCAACTTCCCAAACGCCAAGAAGGTCGCCGACAATTGTGGTTCCCCATTCTCCACATGCAAAACTTGATTAGCCTTCAATCTCAGCTACCACTTTCTTATTTATCGTCTTAATTATTAGCCTCTAATAATTAATAGTAGTGGCGTATTTTATGCTTATGGGAGATGGATTTATCATGAATTTTCAATGCCGATGAACAACAACAGCAAGAGGAT
Source organism: Malus sylvestris (assembly GCF_916048215.2). NCBI lineage: Eukaryota > Viridiplantae > Streptophyta > Magnoliopsida > Rosales > Rosaceae > Malus > Malus sylvestris. Next base: position 17,260,144 of record NC_062269.1, read on the forward strand.
GAGGTAGACGAACAAGAAGTAGACGAAGAAGCCTTAAAACCCTTGCGAGCTTCTGGCCACTCTGAGTCCCCGTGGGACTTTTCTTTCTACTCCAAAACAGTCGCCCAAGAAAATTCTCACCAGAGCACCACCTCCGTCGATTCCAAGATCTCCAAAGCCCTGCAGCAGCGCCTGCGACGATGCTAGATCCAAATCCGACAAACAGGCATCCAATGAAAGTGAAAAGCGCCCCGGTGCCTAACAAAGCTATCCATCAACAGCTGAAATGAATAGAAAAAGCAATGGATGTCTGGAGAAAGAAAAAGCAAAATAAGATGCGGTGGAAAAGAGAAAAAGAGAAAGCAAAAGAAGAAAGAGCCAAGCAGAAAAGAGAATAAAATCTGAGAGATTGTGATTTGAATGAGCAGGACCGCAAGTGGTAAGGGATAAACAGTAAAGAAGAGATTAATGATTAATTGGGTGCACATGCATGACAGAGACAAAAAGAGAGGTCTAGTACGCAGTAGGTGCAGTACGCACCAACGATCTGCAACTGTCGAAACCTTTGTTTTGAATGATGTAATTTATTTTTCTTATCTTTCGGAGACATCTGTATAAACCCCATCAGAGGGTAATAATAATAAAAAAAATTAAAAAAAAATAAAGGGCAAGCCCAAAATAATGGGCTGCAATGTCATGTGGAGGGCGAAGGCCCGTATGCCTAAAAGAGCCAGGCCTCTATTATCACAAAGGAGGTGATAAAAAATATGCCCAGTACTCCACAGTTATTTAGCAACCTGCCGTTATTACCACCAACCAGGTGATCAAAAGTACGCTCAATACTCCAAAATTATTCAGCAACCTGCTACTATTACCACCAACTAGGTGATCAAAAGTACGTCCAATACTCCCAAATTATACATGAGCATTACTCATGTCAATCATACATAAACATTCATGAGCATCACTCATGTCAACATCCATGAGCATCACTCATGTCAATCAACTTCAAAAGCTTCATTTACAAAAGCTCTAGCTTCAAAAGCTTCATTTACAAGAGCTCTAGCTTCAAAAGCTTCATTTACAAGAGCTCCAGCTTCAAAAGCTTCATTTACAGAGCTCCAGCTTCAAAAGCTTCATTTACAAAAGCTTTAGCTTCAAAAGCTTCATTTACAGAGCTTTAGCTTCAAAAGCTTCATTTACAGAGCTTTAGCTTCAAAAGCATCATTTACAAAAGCTCTAGCTTCAAAAGCTTCATTTACAGAGCTCCAACTTCAAAGCTTCACTTGTAAAAGTTTCACCTACAAAGCTTTAGTGCAAGGTATACAAATACCGCCTCCGAACAACCGCCACTTCGGCCCATACGTGGATTGAATTTGAAGTCTCCAGCCAACAGACTCTATTGACTGAAGACTTGGGGGACCACATTATGTACGATATATTGGGTCTCAACTGGGCCTTATGAAAAATACTTGGGGGACTTAACCCATTATCTATGTACTGTGGAGCGAGCCCTTCTTCTATAAAAGGGACTCCTTCACTTTCATTAGAGAGCACCCATTATTCGTGCATTGAGGAGCGAGCCCTTATTCTATAAAAGGGACTCCCTCACCGTCATTAAAGAGCATCGCCGCCAGCTGAGCAACCGCCTTGCCGCGAGCACCACTCCTAACCCATCACTTATATATTGAGGAGCAAGCCCTTATTCTATAAAAGGGACTCCCTCACCATCATTAGAGAACATCAACTCTAGCCCATCATTTATGTATTGAGGAGCGAGCCCTTATTCTATAAAAGAGACTCCCTCACCTTCGACGCCACAAGCTGAGCCAACCAAGGCAACATAATCCACAAGCCGAGTAGTCTCGCAACATGTGCTACTTCTAGTTAAGCACCATTTCAGATCGAGCACCACCTTATATCGAGCATCAGTTTAAGACAAACATCTAGTTACTTCGGCCCACACATGGACTGAGTTTCAAGTCTCCAGCCAAAAAACTCTCTTGATTGAAGACTTAGGGGACTACTGTTTGTACCATACTTAAGGCCTCCGTATTTAGATCTCGTACAAATACTCAGGGGACTTAAATGTAATATGTAATAAAGGATGGGGCAAATATGTAATAAGTGAGGAGCCCTTATTCTATAAAATGATTCATCACCCTCACAATAAGGAGAGGCCATTTTTCTTAGGCCATGGGAAGAGCTCTCTGATAGGAACATATTTATGCGACTGAGTTAGCTTGTTCTCATGCATTTATGTTGTTATTCCTTAGTTGTTTTAGTGTTTAAAGTCATTTTTGTGCAATTTCAGGTTCTAAGGACAAAGTATGCAAAAATGTGCATTTTGAAGCCTTTTGGAGCAATTTTGGGCTTGGAATAAATATCACATGCTTGGAACTAAAGGAATGGATGAAATTGAAGACCTAAAGATGAGGATTCCTACTTGAAGTAGGAAAGTTAAGCCAAGGTTCCCTATTTTGGTTTGATCTTTCCTAAATCCTAAATGTTCCAAAGTTTCAGCAACATTGAAGGTTTCCTATGCATTTTAGGACACAAATTAAGGGTTCCTTGTACCATAACAAACCTTTGCTATGCACTCCATCCATGTTTAATTCTTGTATCAATCATCACTTCACTTTCACCTTTGAATCATTTCAACACCACTCCATTTTACCCATGCTTTGCATCATTACTTCACTTTCACCTTTGAATCATTTCAACACCACTCCATTTTACCCATGCTTTGCATCATTACTTCACTTTCACTTTTGAATCATTTCAACACCACTCCATTTTACCCATGCTTTTCCTTGCACTTCCTCTATAAAAGGAAGTGTGTGTAACATAAATTGAGTTCATACTTTGTTAGATCATTCACTCCCATTTCAACACAACCTTCATCCAAACATATCCATTCATCTTCACATCCATTCCTCCATACAAACAAACCTTCAAACACTCACCAACACCTTGTGCCGTAGCAAAGGAAGGGAAGGAAAGTGCTTGGACGTGCTTGATGTCCAACTTGGATCGTTGGAGCGTTTAGGTGTTTTCTTTCTTTTGTTTCTAATGTTTAAATTCATTTCCTTTCATTTTGTTGTAAATATGAGTGGCTAAACCCCTCTTGGCTAGGGGTGATTTCAAAGCCATGATTATGTGTGCAATATAATTTGATAAATTCTAGTTATGAACTCCTAAATCGTGAATGCAATTGGCTTAACTATTTGATTGATAACTTATTTGTATTTGTTAATTAAGGGTCGACACTTAATTGGCATGCATAAATCCGTTGCTAGAATATAATGTTGGAAATGTGCCCTAAAACCAATCATGTGATGATACTTTACGGACATTTCACATGTTAAACTAATCTAGTTTAATATCAAGGGCAAAGATTATTGTTTTAAGCCGTCTCATATAAATGTTATATGCTTAAACGATAAGTCCAAGGAATATGTAATTAGGAGAATGTAATTTAAACAAGTTAGATTTATGAGACCATTCTCTTTCGTATACATATCCTAAACGTTCCTGATCATAGGATTGCCAATTGGGCATTGACAGTCCGTTAAGATCAGTATGTGCTGTGTCTTCTCTCATGGAGAGTGACTGGTCTCGAGTCATTGGTGTGATTGACACCAAGACAAGCATGTAGGTGCTCAATAGCGAATGAGTCCACTGAACACGATCAACGAAGAGTTCTCATAATCATGTCACATGAGAACTCATGGTTGGGATAATGCAAAGTAGTCATTTGACCTGAGGCATCATAGTTGTCTTGTGGTTAGGTCCTTGATCTTTGATTATGTCAAAGTCACTCCATTCGCGGGTGTCCACGGCATAGTTGGGGTTAAGCCAGTAAGCCATGGAGGCAAGTGAATGCGCAACAAGGGATCTCTAACCTTCAAACCGTTTGAGGGAGAATACTCTATGACATGATTACGAATCTCTGGCCAGGGTATGAATGAGATTTAGGAAGTCGTTCCAAATCACATTCAAAGTAATCATATAAGTAAATGAATCACATTGGATAGTAGACATGAATCAACTATCAAACCAAACAATGTGGTCAAGTGTATTGTATTAGAGAAAGACCGTATTGCATTGTAATCCTAAACTGAATAGGTTCTCCACCTCTTCTAATTAGCTTGGGTAACCATGACATACTGCTAGGTGTTACTCATGGTTTGTGGAAGCCCTAAACGTGTATAATCACTAAAGGGAGAATTGAAAGTAAGTTTCAATTCACAATCGATTTGAAAGAGTTCTAATCGCCCACTGCCTCGCTAAAAGGAACCTAATGGATCGTACACTGTGTAAGGTAGAGATTGAAGAAACAACGGAGATGAGTAAGGATAACTAAATGGTTTAATTATTTATTTATGGCTAGGATTAATTAATATGTTAATTAATCAAACGAATAAGTTCGTTATAGACCTAGGGTTAGTTTTGGGCGGCAAGGCCCAATGGGATTTGAATGTCAAGCCCATTACCTCAAGTTGTATGACAACTTGAATAAACAAAGGGCTTGAAAGCCCAATAAACCCTTAAGGCCGGCCATTTAGAGGAGGGTAGTGAACTTGCTTTAATTACAAGTTTGCCACTATAATGAAGGAAGGTATAAATATGACTTTATAGCCAAAATTCATTTAGGGTTTTCTTTTGGGGAAAGGATGAGAACACAAGCTCTCTTTTCTCTCTAAAGAGGCCGGCCACCCTAGAGGAAAATAGCTAGCAATCTTACTTCCTCTAGGTCACTCATTTCTTCATCAATCTTTCCTTGGTGTGGAGACTTAGAGGTTCTCAATTTTGAGAACTTGGAGAAACCTATTCTTCCATCCAAATCCATGGATCTAAGAAGCAAGGAATGAAGGCCCTATCTCTTGGGTGATTATCCTTTGCTTTTGCAAAGAGGAATCTACAAAGGCATAAATTTCTCAACTCACTTTCTTTTGAGTTGAGTCTTGGTTCACCTAACTACTAGGCTTTGAATTTAATGGGTAATGTTTTGTTTTGAGCGCATGCAAGCATGATTCCGCCTTTAATTTGTTAATTGCATGCTATAGATGTTGCTCAAATGAACATGTTTTTCACAAAATTTCCTTCAAGTGGTATCAGAGCCTAGGTCTAGTAGTTGGTGAATCCTTTTGGGTTTTGTAGTTCATAGTCTTTGATTTGAATGTTGTAATTGTTACAAGCTTTATTCTTGCTTCTTTGAATATAAATTTTGTTAGAAAATTTGCCATCTCAAATATTGTAGATGTAGTTCATATGAGCATGAATTTCGGAGCTAAAATTTAGTGCCATGTTTTTGGGGTTTATCGGCCAAATCCAAAGGGTGGATTTTTGGGTTCTTGTTTGTCTTATTAAAAGTGTTTTAAGGTGACTTTTGGAACCCCTAAGTACCCTAGGATGTTAACCCCATTTTGAGTAGTGAAAATTTGAGTTTTATTGATTGAAAACATTCATGGAGCTCTTATGGGTTTTCATGGATGTTCTTCAATGTTCTTGGTATGTTCTTGCCAAGAACAAAAAGGTTTGATGTTATGATTCAAAGTTTTAGTTAATTTCATAAAGTCTTTGTTTTGTGTTGGTTGGTGTGAAATTTCTATCAACAAGACATTTATTTAAAAGGTGATGGAAATGTTGATAGAGTGTTTGAATTAATGTACATAATTGATATTTTTCCTTACACACCTATATCACACCAACCCTATTCCACTTGCATGGCTTTATGACTTTGTTGAAAAATTTTCAAAATTTTGTGCTTCACTCTCTATAACCGGCCACCCTATTAAAATAGGGTTCTTTTGGGGCTTTTATGTAATTACATAAAGTTTTGATACTTTTGTGTATTTGCAATTTGACCCAAAAGTTTACGTATTTACGTAAAGGCCCAAAATCATTAAAGGACAAATTGTTTTGTTCCTTTAATGAAGTTTTTGAATTTGTTGAAATTTTTGGGTTCTAGTTGTAATTACATGAAGTAATGGACTTTTGTGAATGAGCTCAAAAGTTTAAGTTTTGCAACATAGGCCAAAAAGTTGAGGTTATTGCATTTTGGCCCAAATTAGGTTGAGAACAAAATGGTTTTGTCTCTTTAAATGAGAATTGGATTTTCATTTCATTTAGCTCCATTTAAATCAATTCTATGGATACAAAAACCAAATGACAAAGTTGCATTCAAAGTTTAATTAGTTAAAGCGTTAATTAATTAAAGGGTGATTATGAACCTAAGCCTACGATAATTGAGCTATGTGAAAGGCCGTCTCAAATTTGTTTGAACCATGGGAATGTGTAGATTAGATTTTGGTTGTAATTTGATATGATCAAATGTTGTAAAAGAGCATAAGCTCTTCTTTACTTTAAAGTAATTTGTTTTGATCAAATGTTGTAAAAGAGCATAAGCACTTCTTTACTTTGAAGTACTCATTTTCTTGTTTTATTTGATATGCATGAAATTGGAGTAGTTGGGTCCAACGCCCAATAGGAAAAACACGCCTTAATATGATTAAACGCGTAACTAAAATCAAACAACCATCCCTAGACCGAGATTCAACACTAGGCTCGTGTTGGATCTAATCAAAGGTTCATAGTCACCCTAAGGCCCTAAGGCAACTATATAGTCCATCAATGAATGCAAACCTTATGTTAGTAGTACCATATACTCTTGCTTTAAAAACCATTTTACAAGCATAGTGGGAGTATCATGTACAACTAAATCAATCACATGGACCAATAGTTGTAATAGGACCAAATTGTTTTAATAAGATTAAAATGAATGTTTATATATGATGAGACCTAAAATCCTCAACCAAACCATTATTAAGTTGATAAACGTGAGAGTGCTTTGAACACTCTTTCGTGGCCTTCCACCATGGTAGGCTCCGATCATTTGTGACTCGTACACCGACTTCACTCTATCATGGGGGAGTACAAAGTGCATGCTTACACTCAGGATGAATCCTATACGCATACATGATGTTGTGAAGGTTGGCAACGAGAATGATCAACATCATATCATTGTGAGGTTGTTCTTGAACCCCTACCCGAACTTGCATGGTGGGAATGACTTAACTAAGTGCAATGGAGCCAACATCATATCATTGTGAGGCTTCATTCTCTAGAGGCCAAATAAGATGGGTACTTGCAAGAGATGCAAATGAGTAAGTGTACTCTCTCATTATTATTGATGCTAGCCAACATCATATCATTGTGAGGTGGGCTTGGTAATGATGAGTCTCCCATACCCTACTAAGAGTTTCCTCCAAAACTCTCGAATTCCGATGAGGGATATGGAATTTGCCAAAAATAGTGGGTGGTGCTATTTGATTTAAAGACCCGTATCAAATGGCTTAAAATCAATCAATTTATATTCGTTATGTATTTGTTTACCAATATATTTGCAAACGCTATCCAAAACTTGACAAAGAAAAGCCGAATGCTTTAGTTTCCGGACTTGGTACCACAATCCCAAAGATTGTCTTACATGGATTGTATATGTACCTAAGTAGTCTAATCCTCACAATCTTCTTATTGATAATGTATCATTGGAAGAACATGTTAGATAAGTCTATCATAAAGAGGACAACACTTTTAATGTCATAGTTCTTCACTTACAAATCGTTGTATGAAGAAATAAGAGTTGCTTTGAACAACCCTTAGCTAATGCAAACACTAGTGCTTATTTCTTTGTTAAATGAACAAAGAACTTGAGAAGAAAGCACAAGGGCATGGACACTTTATGTGCCATGATTCTTCACTTACAAATTGTTGTATGAAGAAATGAGAGTTGCCTTGAACAACTCTTGAAAGTTTGTAATTATGTTTAGAACATAATGGTTGGTTGACAAAAATAGTCCATCAACATGGACTTATGATGATTTTGAATCATTGAGTGTTGAAGTGTTAAACCACTTCTAGAAACGGAAACTAGGCAAGGACTTCACCTTTATGTCCCTATCCAAATGGTTCACTAAGTTTATTGTAAACTATATAGTGAACAATAACCACACACTCTCCAAATCGTTTGATGTGTATAACACAATTGAAATAAGTTTCAAGAGAGATAATGGGAGTTTAGGGACCATGACTATTGTAGTCAAAAGGAGAAGTCAAATGAAGAAAGCGAAATAAACTCCAAGGGAGCAAACTTTCTTTATGAAAGGATGGACATTGGAAGGGGTATTTGCGAGAAATGTCTTGCAAGTGTCAAGAACACACCTTTCGAAGGTGTTGTAAATTGTTCTTGAAAAGTTCAAAACAGTTGGTTCTTCTACTTGAATGCTTGATTCCGTATTAGTAACTATGTTTTACAATCGTTGTAAAAGTGTGGCTAATAAAAAGAAGAAGATTAATGAGAGAAGAGAAAGTACTTCACATTCGGAATGTGAATCAAATGTAGATCTCTGCAAAAGCAGATGGTACTTACTTCCTCATATGAACTACCAAAGAAATTGGAAAAACCAAAGATTGTCTTTACATTCCAATTTAAGGAACTTAATTCCATCACTATAAGGGATGGATGAATGTTTTGTTTGACAAAACATTGTTCTTTATTAATGAATGATTAGATTATTGTAATCTAATTGATTGTCTCTATAGTATAGATGATATGGTAGTGTTAACTATTTAGAATATAACGATGCTTAAAACCCAAAAGGTTGCAAGGTGGTGACTAATCCCAACTGAGTTGTGATACCTCTAAAACATAAATTATGAGTTGGTCATAGATGGATGCTTTGGATCGTTAGATCCGGATCCAATGCCTTCTTGTTAAAATTGTACAGAGGCAAAATGTTTGAATCTTTATTCTTTTGGAAAGGAAGAAAGAATCACAAAGTTGTTGAGGTTAATTCACTTAGATGTTAGTGGCACTTGTCCACAACATAATACTACTCATGTTGTATGACATTCACCGAAGATCGCTCTCGGTTGGACTATCATTTATTTTGAATAAACACAAGTCCGAATACTTTGCAAAAGGTTTCAAAGAATTCAAGAAATGTAAGTTGATGAGTAAGATGTCTAAAGTATTTACCTCTTTAGATTTGATCCAAGGGAAGGTAACACTTTAGAACAGTTTCCTTGAAAGATATCAAGGAAAGAAGCATCATATGATAATGGATTTCTCCATTAAGAGAAGAACGAACTCGAATAAGATTTAGTTCGTTGGATGTTATCAATTACCCATATATAGGATATATACTTCTAAAACAATATGATTGTCAATTAGAAGATCTACAAAAATTTTCATGACTCCATAGGATGTAGTTGGAAAGAAAGACAAATCTTAATCATGTTAAGATTTGGGGTTGTGTGCTAATAAGAAATATTTGTTTAAAATTATCTTGTTGGTATCCTTATATTAACATTTGGATATCACTTCTATAAACCAACTAACAAATGTTGTTTGTTGGGTAGTTCATTGTAATCCTACACTAGTATTTGCCTAAGATAGAGCAAACGAGGGATAGAACTCAAAGAATGGGTTCTTTGAGAAACAAGATAGTGATCAACAAATATAATAACCTAGTTCCTATACCACAAGCTCCAAGGTAGTCAAGAAGGATTTATAAACTGTCTCAGTTGAATAGTTTGAACTTTATAACTATGTCATAGAGTTACACCTCTTAATTCGAAAGAAATAAGAATGAAAATCCTTATGACTACATTAAGTGTATATACGATATATACTCAAGGAAATGGTAAAGTACCATTTGACCCGAAATAATGAAACCTCCATAGCTAATTAGTAGCTTAAGGTGACTACAATTAAAGAGATTGGTTGACTTGGAAGAAACCATCTTTGACGTAGTCTTGGTTTCAATTAATTCGAAGATTGCTAGCTACAACTAAATGGTGATTCAATGTTTGGACATAATATGGGTTTCCGAAACCATTATTAAGATAGTCTTGATAATATATGTCTAAAACTATGAATCACAAGACATTTAAGTTGTAGAGATCCAACCATCATGGATCTTAGCAAGCTAGTGGGAGTTATAAACGTCTTATGAGAGAAAGATCAAATCGTTTGATTTCTCATAAAGATGTAAATGAATCTTTTGTTTACTAGGTTTACAAAAGATTAGTGAGAGTTAATCATGTTCCTAAATTTGAATATATATATATATATATATACAAATATATGATATATTAATTTTGGAAATGAAAAAGAATACTTCTTCGTTAAAGTTATGACTTTAAACATTCTATAACGATAGAATGTATATGGGAGACATAGTCTATAAACATGGGATGTAAATCTATAATAATAGATTTCAGGATATAATTGGATTATATCAAGCCCTAATAATAGACAAAAGATGCTAGGAAGTTTCTCATATGATGATAAACTTCAATCAGAAGAAGAACTCTAGTAAGACTAGGAGGTAGCTCTTCTCAAAGGGAACGTACCCTTTGACTCCCAAAGAAATAATGCGTAAATAGAATCCTTTATGCATACGTAGAAAAGGTGATTTATGTATTTCATATTGTATGAAAACATTGATATGAGTTGTACCTAGAAAGGTACAAGACGATATCAGTGCAAGCCCAGGATCAGAACCATGGCAACTGTCAAGTGAGTCCTTGAGTATTTAAGAAATACTAAAGGATAGATTTCTCAAAGAATGAGGAAGAATTAGAGTAACAAAATGGAAGCGTAAATGTATTAGATTATGAATCTAATCCATCATTGGATGTTTCTTCATTATGAATGAAGAGATAATCAGATATCTCTTTATTATGACTAAAAGAGATATTTGGATGGAAACATTAAAAGTAATGACTTTAGTGTGTTCCATTGTGCATGCAAAATATATTGCCATATAGAAGCTTACAACAATGTTGTTTGGATGGGAAAGTTCATTTATGAACTCTCTATTCGGTTCCATCCAGAAAGTGTCTCTAGTGTACCGACACTACGACACTAATGGGGCGATAGCTTAAGCCAGGGAATCAAGGTCTCATCACGATTCGAACTCAAATGAGAGACTGAACCACATGATTGAGAATCATGTATAATGGTGACATCGTTATTCTCAAGGTTGCTTCTATATATAACATATAGATATCCACTGTCTAGGCCTACTACTCAGCCATTTTTGAAATGACTACAGAAGAGGTTTCATCACTGATGACCAAGCTGATTGGCTCTAGTGCAAGTGGGAGATTGTTGGAAATGTGCCCTAAAACCAATCATGTGATGATACTTTACGGACATTTCACATGTTAAACTAATCTAGTTTAATATCAAGGGCAAAGATTATTGTTTTAAGCCGTCTCATATAAATGTTATATGCTTAAATGATAAGTCCAAGGAATATGTAATTAGGAGAATGTAATTTAAAAAAGTTAGATTTATGAGACCATTCTCTTTCGTATACATATCCTAAACGTTCCTGATCATAGGATTGCCAATTGGGCATTGACAGTCCGTTAAGATCAGTACGTGCTGTGTCTTCTCTCATACAGAGTGACTGGTCTCGAGTCATTGGTATGATTGACACCAAGACAAGCATGTAGGTGCTTAATAACGAATGAGTCCACTGAACACGATCAACGAAGAGTTCTCATAATCATGTCACATGAGAACTCATGGTTGGGATAATGCAAAGTAGTCCTTTGACCTGAGGCATCATAGTTGTCTTGTGGTTAGGTCCTTGATCTTTGATTATGTCAAAGTCACTCCATTCGCGGGTGTCCACGGCATAGTTGGGGTTAAGCAAGTTAGCCATGGAGGCAAGTGAATGCGCAACAAGGGATCTCTAACCTTCAAACCGTTTGAGGGAGAATACTCTATGATATGATTAAGAATCTCTAGCCAGAGTATGAATGAGATTTAGGAAGTCGTTCCAAATCACATTCAAAGTAATCATATAAGTAAATGAATCACATTGGATAGTAGACATGAATAAACTATCAAACCAAACAATGTGGTCAAGAGTATTGTATTAGAGAAAGACCGTATTGCATTGTAATCCTAAACTGAATAGGTTCTCCACCTCTTCTAATTAGCTTGGGTAACCATGACATACTGCTAGGTGTCACTCATTGTTTGTGGAAGCCCTAAACGTGTATAATCACTAAAGGGAGAATTGAAAGTAAGTTTCAATTCACAATCGATTTGAAAGAGTTCTAATTGCCCACTGCCTCGCTAAAAGGAACCTAATGGATCGTACACTGTGTAAGGTAGAGATTGAAGAAACAACGGAGATGAGTAAGGATAACTAAATGGTTTAATTATTTATTTATGGCTAGGATTAATTAATATGTTAATTAATCAAACGAATAAGTTCGTTATAGACCTAGGGTTAGTTTTGGGCCGCAAGGCCCAATGGGATTTGAATGTCAAACCCATTAACTCAAGTTGTATGACAACTTGAATAAACAAAGGGCTTGAAAGCCTAATAAACCCTTAAGGCCGGCCATTTAGAGGAGGGTAGTGAACTTGCTTTAATTACAAGTTTGCCACTCTAATGAAGGAAGGTATAAATATGACTTTATAGCCAAAATTCATTTAGGGTTTTCTTTTGGGGAAAGGATGAGAACACAAGCTCTCTTTTCTGTCTAAAGAGGTCGGCCACCCTAGAGGAAAATAGCTAGCAATCTTACTTCCTCTAGGTCACTCATTTCTTCATCAATCTTTCCTTGGTGTGGAGACTTAGAGGTTCTCAATTTTGAGAACTTGGAGAAACCTATTCTTCCATCTAAATCCATGGATCTAAGAAGCAAGGAATGAAGGCCCTATCTCTTGGGTGATTATCCTTTGCTTTTGCAAAGAGGAATCTACGAAGGTATAAATTTCTCAACTCACTTTCTTTTGAGTTGAGTCTTGGTTCACCTAACTACTAGGCTTTGAATTTAATGGGTAATGTTTTGTTTTGAGTGCATGCAAGCATGATTCCTCCTTTAATTTGTTAATTGCATGCTATAGATGTTGCTCAAATGAACATGTTTTTCACAAAATTTCCTTCATATAAGGAAGTTTCACATAATCGTTACAAACTTATATTCACATGTAGTGAAGGTCGCTTATAAACGATCGCGTTAAGTTCAATTCCTAGCATGAGTGACATGATGTCATAGTTGCAAGCGCTTTGTCAATGCTTATGATTTTCATTAAACGTAATGATCTTTGATTGTATCTCTATTATGATGTCATGTAGGGAACTTTAGAAGAATGTTTTGGGTTGTCAAATGATGTCATCTAATCCAATAAAACAAGGAAAATCTGAGAGTTAATTAGTGATGTCATGGTTAATTTGGAGCATTGTCGTTCATAATTCAATGAAGTAGTAACTGGAAATCGAGTTGTTTGCATACATATCATGTGTGGAGAAAAAGCCTCTAGCTATCCCATCCATCATCTTATTTCTCAAATTTGTTTTACAATCTGTCTAGTTTTTCATACTTGTTTGTTTGTTTCAACTTCGTCCAAAACTCAATCCCCCTTTACTTGAGTGTGTCTAATTAGTTAGAATCTGTTTTAATTTGTGTTTTTAAATGTTTTGATTCAAGTATAAGTCAATTTTCGTCCAAAGTCATTCCTAGTGTCTAGTTTAAGTTTATTTAGTTGTTTTAAGCTGTTTTGAGTAATTTAAGTTTACTTTGAGTCTTGTGAGTCTTGTTAAAGTGTTTTTAAATTTAGTTTTATGTTTTTTAGTCAATTTAGAGGTTATTAGCAAGCCCTCCTAATCCCCAGTCCAGAACGATCCCTAGTTATACTTGTACTACAATTGTCAAAAGAGGGTTAAATTTGTGTGTTAAGATAATTTTAGCATCAAGTTTTTGGCACCGTTGCCAGGGATTAGCAACTTTGCTAATCCCTTATTATTTCTTTTTGTTTATTTTCATGTATTTTTGTTCCTAGTTGCTGATTTTACTTATTTTCTTGTTTTAGGTGGTTTATGACTCGAAGTTCTCAACCTATTCATAAGCACATCTTTGAATTTGACGACGATTTTGAACGAACTTTGAGACGAGCAAAGAATCAAAAAGATCCCCAACCATCTGAACCTGCACCAGATCTTGAAGAAGACAAAGTAAAGAGCAAGAGGAGGCCACGGCAAGGACTTTTGAAGAAGTCTAAGATATGGCAGTAGACAATCGAACAATCAATGAGCTTTCCGCTTCGGGATTGGACAATGCTCTACCTTTATGCATTCAATATCCAAGGGCGGCCCAAAACAAGACCAACGAGTTCAAATTAAAGTCCAGTTTATTGTATCATATTCCTAAGTTCCATGGGTTGTCCATGGAAGATCCTAATAAACATTTGAAGGAGTTCGAGGTTGTTTGTTAGAGCATGACCCCTGTGAATGTTGACGGGATCAATCTGAAAATGAAGCCTTTTCCCTTTTCTCTCTTGGAAAAGGCTAAAGATTGGTTGTATTAGCTAGCCCCTGGAACTGTCACATCATGGAGAGTATGAAACGGGCATTTTTGGAGAAGTTTTTCCCAACTTCTCGAGTCATTCTACTACGCAAAAGGATTAGTGGCATTCAGCAAAACCAAGGTGAATCCTTTCCCACTTACTATGAGCGTTTTAAAACCCTTGTTGCTTCATGTCCACAGCACCAGATGAAGGAGGAGCTTCTTCTTCAATATTTCTACGAAGGGCTTCTACCCATTGAACGCCAAATGTTAGACGCCTCAGCGGGAGGAGCTTTGGTGGACAAAACACCCATGGCTGCCAAGACCTTAATTGCTAATCGAGCATTGAATGCTCAACAATATGAAGGCGTTGGCCAAAGAGACAACCCACGGCAGCAACAAGTTAATGAGGTAAGTGCTATTTTCGAACTTCAAAATCAAATGGCTAATCTTACTACTCTTTTTTCACAAGTGGTTGAAAAACCAAAAGAACAAAGTGTAGCTGCTTGTGGCGTGTGCTCTATGAATGGACATCTCACGGATAAGTGCCCTTAATTGATCGAGAACGGAGGGTGGGAATCTGCCAACGCCGTGGGTTTTGGGAGTCAAAACCAACCAAAGAATGATCCGTTCTCGAATACATACAATCCAAGTTGGAGAGATCATCCAAATTTCAAATGGAGGGAGCCCCAACAAACCCAACAACAAAGTGCATTCAGACAACAACCTCCATGATTCTATCAAAGGCCGTATGCACCCTCACAACCCCAAACATAACCTGCCCAAAATAACTCAGGTTCGTCTTTTGATAATGCTCAAGTTATTCAGCTACTAACTACGTTGGTGAAGGGTCAGGAAAATCAAACCAAAGATATGCACAATTACTCCAAGGAAGTGCAAAATCAAGCTCGAGAGGTGACTGAATTGAAGAGACAGATGGGAGAAATGGCTGAGTTCATGGGGCAATTTAGTAGAGAGCTAGGTCTTCGAATCTGCCAAAGCCATCACCTTGCGAAGTGGACAAGAAGTTAGATCTGATCCTAACCCATCTAAATCCAATCAAAAAGAGGACGAAAAGATGCAATCTGAGGTGAAAGAACAAGGCCTGCCCTCGTCAAGGATTGAGCAATCGTTGCCGCAGCCACCTACATACCCTAATTCGACCACCAAAGGTAAGTTGGTTCAAATTTCATGACTTCTAATTCCATTCCAACCAATGCACCATTTCCTCGCAGATTTATGCAATCAAAGAAGGATGAGAGTGACAAAGACATCCTTGACACATTTAGAAAGGTGCAAGTCAACATTCCACTTCTAGATGCAATTAAACAAGTCCCCAAGTATGCTCAGTTCTTGAAGGAGCTGTGCACTACAAGGAAGAGGGCTTCAAACAAAGAGGTGGTAAGGGTAAATGAGAATGTCTCAGCTGTGTTGCAACGAAAACTACCTCCTAAGTGCAAAGATCGAGGCAGTTTTACAATTCCTTGTGTTATAGGAAATACTCGCTTTGAATCTGCCATGTTAGATCTAGGTGCATCAATAAATGTCATGCCTTATTCAATATATGCATCTATGAACTTGGAAGAATTAAAAAATGATGGAGTGATCATTCAACTGGCCGATAGATCTAATGCGTATCCAAAAGGTGTTTTGGAGGATGTTTTAGTGCAGGTGGATCACCTAGTCTTTCCGGCGGACTTCTACGTGCTTGAAATGGAAGACTCGAACCATTCCTCTCAATTACCAATATTACTTAGTCGACCATTCATGAAGACTGCCCGTACAAAGATAGATGTATTCAAGGGAACATTGACCATGGAATTTGATGGGGAAGTTATTGATTTCAATATTTCTGATGCTATGAGATATCCTCATGATGGTCATGCTATGAGATATCCTTATGATGGTCACTCTTGTTTCTCTATTGATGTGATTGACTCTTGGGCGCAGGAATTCCTTGATGATTTGAATGAGGATGCACTTGAAAAGACTCTCACGCAAAGCATTGGACTAAAAAACGAAGGGTTGGCACTTAGGCATGCACACGGCAACAACAAGGAACATCTTGCCATGCCTATTTAAGAAGAATTAGTGGAGATGGTTGCTGCCCTAGAGTCAAATCCAAGGCATATTGGTAAGTCTCCTAACCTAATTTCAATTCCCATTTTGACTAACAAGTTGCTTCCTTCTGTAATCCAGCCCTCTTCCCTAAAGCTTAAACCATTGCCTAGCCATTTGAAATATGTGTTTTTGGGAGAGCAAGAGACGCTGCCCGTCATCATCTCTTCTTCACTCATTGCACAAGAGGAGGACAAGTTGGTGAGGTGTTTTGGGAATACAGAACTTCCATTGGGTGGACATTGGCCGATATCAAGGGAATTAGCCCTACCACTTGTATGCATCGAATACTCTTGGAAGAAGGAGCCAAACCATCTTGAGAAGCACAACGTTGGCTCAATCCACCCATGATGGACGTTGTGAAGAAGGAAATCATAAAGCTACTAGATTGTGGAGTGATTTACCCAATTTTTGATAGCCATTGGGTCTCGCTGGTCCAAGTTGTTACTAAGAAGTCCGGAGTCACTGTGGTAAAAAATGAAGATAATGAGCTTATGCCCACCCGAATCCAAACTAGATGGAAAGTTTGTATTGACTATCGGAAGCTCATCGCTACGACAAGAAAATATCATTTCCCGCTGCCCTTTATTGATAAAATGCTGGAAAGGTTAGCCGGTCATTCATTTTATTGTTTTCTTGATGGCTATTCGGGTTATAATCAGATTGTGATAGCTCCTGATCACTAAGAAAAGACTACCTTCACATGTCCCTTTGGTACCTTTGCTTATCGACGCATGCCCTTTGGGCTATGCAACGCACCAGCCACATTCCAAAGGTGTATGGTAAGTATTTTCTCAGAATTTGTAGAAAAGATCATTGAAGTGTTTATGGATGACTTTAGTGTCTTTGGTGACTCATTTGATGCATGCTTGAATAATCTTACTCTGATCTTACAACGATGCATCGAAACTAATCTTGTCTTGAATTGGGAAAAGTGCCATTTTATGGTAAAACAAGGTATAGTTTTGGGGCATATCATATCAGAAAAAGGGATTGAGGTTGATAAATCTAAAATAGATCTTGTACGTCACTTACCCTCTCCCACTTCGGTGAGGGCAGTTTGTTCTTTTCTTGGCCATGCAGGATTTTATAGGAGATTCATCAAGGATTTCTCAAAAATCACCCAACCCCTTTGCCATTTACTCCAAAAAGAAGTAGCCTTCGAGTTCAACAAGGAGTGTGAGACCGCTTTCAAAACCCTCAAGGACATGTTGACGTCGGCCCCCATCATCATGCCACCAGGTTGGAGCCTTCCATTTGAGCTAAAGTGTGATGCATCTGATTATGCCATTGGTGCTGTTTTAGGCCAAAGGAGGAACAAACAGCCCCACGTCATCCACTACGCTTCCCGGCCACTAAATGATGCTCAATTGAATTATTCTACCACTGAGAAAGTACTTCTTGCAGTTGTATTTGCTTTAGATAAATTTCGTTCATACTTACTTGGCACTAAAGTGATTGTATATTCTGACCATGCAGCGTTGAAGTACCTCCTCACCAAGAAGGAGGCCAAACGAAGGTTGATTCGTTGGATGCTCCTACTTCAAGAGTTCAACATTGAAATAAGAGATAAAAAGGGGAGTGAAAACGTGGTGGCTGACCACCTTAGCCGTTTGGTGCATAAGGAGGACTCCTTACCCATTCTAAAGACCTTCCCTGATGAGCAATTGTTGTCCCTAAAGGTAAGTGAGCCCTGGTAGGCTGATTTGGTCAATTATTTGGTCACAAAACAAGTTCCTAGCACTCTAGATAAATACAAGCGTGATAAACTCAAAAATGATGCACGATTTTATGTGTGGGATGATCCATATTTGTGGAAGTATTGTCCTGACCAGATTTTTCGTAGATGTGTGCACAGTTCCGAGTTTAATTCAATTCTTGCATTTTGCCGTAGTTATGCATGTGGGGGTCATTTTGGCACCTAAAGGACAGCCTTTAAGGCTTTAGAGAGTGGTTTCTATTAGCCTACATTGTTTAAGGATGCTAGAACATTTTGTATAACTTGTGATAGATGCCAAAGAACAGGTACAATCGATGCCAAAAACCAAATGCCGCAAACCCCCATCTTTAATGTGGAGATCTTTGATGTATGGCGTATAAATTTCATGGGACCTTTTCTGCCCTCATATGGTTTTACTTATATTTTGCTAGCCGTTGATTATGTGTCGAAATGGGTGGAAGCTAAAGCCGCCTATACTAACGATTCTAGAGTGGTGGCATATTTTATCAAGGCTAACATCTTTTCCAGATTTGGCATGCAAAGGGTGTTCATAAGTGATGGAGGCTCCCACTTTTGCAATCGCACCATTGAGGCGCTGTTTAAAAAGTACAATTGAAGCATCGGGTTTCCACGCCATACCACCCTCAAACAAGTGGCCAAGCCGAAGTCTCGAATAGAGAAATCAAGCAAATCTTGAAGAAGACTGTTGGGCCAAACCGGAAGGATTGGAGCTTGCATTTAGATGATGCACCGTGGGCATATCGCACTGCTTACAAAACACCTCTAGGGATGTCTCCATTTCGACTAATCTACGGCAAGCCGTGTCACCTACCTGTGGAACTGGAGCACAAAGCGCACTGGGCTGTGAAAATATTCCATTTGGACTTAGATGCTGCTAGAATGAATAGGAAGCTCCAACTGAATGAACTTAAGGAGATACAGAACGAAGCCTATGAGAATGCATGAATTTACAAGGAGAAAACAAAGGCGTTTCATGACAAAATGATTCGGGGAAAAACATTCTCAATTGGACAGAAAGTGCTACTATTCAATTACTGTCTACGATTGTTCCCTGGTAAGTTACGGTCTAAGTGGATTGGGCCATTTGTTGTCACTAATGTTTTTCCCCATGGTGCAGTCCAAGTTAAAAGCTTAAGGAACGACGACGAATTCAAAGTGAATGGGCATCGCCTGAAGCTATACTATGAGAGTGATGTGGGGCAGATTGTGGAAGAAATCCCACTCAGTGTCGTGGGCCCTATCCAAGCTTAGAAGGAAGTTTCGTCCGGCTTCAAGACATTAAAGCAAGAGCTTTTTGGGAGGCAACCCATGTTTTGCGTTCCTAAAAACCTTCCCTTTTCTGCAAATTTATTTTGCCGTGATTGTCATTTTTGTTTGTTGCTTGTTTAATTGTTTTTGTTGTGGGTTTATTTTTGAAACATTGACAGATATGCAAGGTATTTTACATTAAAATTCATTGAAAATGAACAGGAGGCAGAAAAATACAAGAGGGAGCATTCACAAAGGCTGCTTGGGAGAAGTCTCAGTAGTCGGCAAAGCATTAGCAGTCGGCAGAGCCACAGAAGGAAGAGGTATCGGAGGTTGATCATTTGGAGCTTCACTACGCGGTACAGCCCCAGGAGACGAAGGCAAATGCTGTTAGAACAAACCCACAAACCTCTTATGATCAAGTAAAATCTGACCATCAGATTCCTGCATCTGGCCAATCTTCCTCTTCATGTTTGTAGCATAGTTATGTGCAAGCTTGTGTAACTGTTTATTCTCATGCTTGAGCCCTCTAATCTCCTATTTGAGACTCATGACTTCAGCCGCCAATGATTCAACTCGACGGGTTCGAGCAAATAGACGTTGGGCCATATTAGACACATAACCCACACACTGCACATTGAGAGCCAGAGAATCCTTAACAGCCAACTCATCAGACCGTTTGGAAAGTAGTATGTTATCTTTGGGAGTGACAAGGTTCTGGGCCACCACTGCAGCGGTCATATCATTCTTCATCATCGAATCCCCAATGGTAAGAGGACCAGTAGGGATATGAAGGATGGGCGCCATATGTTGTCTGGAGAAGGCATGGATGCCTCTTCACCAAGGTTCAAGTGAAAACGACGATCGGAGGGGCATACATTTTCAAAGGTGTTGAAGAAAAAAGAGGTCGGACAAATCGAGATCTTAGAAGTGCAATGAAGGGAGTTTCTATAGGTAGAAATTCAAGTGTGCTTAGAAACGAACTGCTTATCCTCTATAAAAATCAGCAATTGATGGGATTTCAGAGATCAAAGAGGCGAGCTCAGAAATCGAAGAGGCTAATTCAAAAATTGAAGAGGCGCTAGCTTTCTCAAAAGCTGGGCTTGCTTAGAAACCACGGGCCATCCTCTATTCCAGATTTGTCCGCACTTGTCACATGCAACCTCTGCACTCGACGGAGCTCAGAAATCGAAGAGGCAAGCTTAAAAATTGGAGAGGCATTTGCTTTTCCAGACGTGTCAGCATCTGCCACATGCACACTCAGCTGGCGGAAATCACGGGCAATTTTTCGAAGCGCCGATTTCAGATATCGAAGAGGCATTTGCTTTTCTAAACGTGTTAGCATATGTCACATGCATACTCAGCCTTGCGGAAATTACAGGTAATCTGTCGAAGATTTCTAGTGACGTAGAAAGCACATGAAGATTACTATTCAATCATCTAACGGTTGCCGACAAAAGTGAAAGAATAGTACCGGTTATTAATTCATATAAATGTCAACCTTCACCCCCCATTGCAAGGTAGACATACATAACCCTTATTCATCTCTGAAAATGACTTCCCAACAAAGCCTCTCGAGTCACTCAGTGTTCCTTATTCCCTGGGATACCTCTGCAAACAACCCATCAAAAGAAAAAGTATTTCATATCATGAATGTTCAAAGCAAGAGTATCTCATATCATGCTTTCTCCCTGTCCTTATCCTTGTCGTTGTTTTCATCTGCGGGACAAAGAGAAAGAGAGCAATCAGCCAGCACTTGGTATCAATCTTTTGATCTGGAACCGACTGCCTAGAACCCCTTCCTGATTGCTTACCTAGCCTTGCTCTCGAGTACTCACTTAAAAACACAAATCAAAATAGATTTTGACTAATAAAACACTTTAAAGTAAATAGGGATTGGATTTTGACGAATTTGAAAACAAAACAAACAGATTGTAAGCTAAAACAGATTTTGGACAAATTTGGGTAAACTATGGAACTATGGATGATGGGCTAGCTAGAGGGTTCTTCTCCACACTTGCACATAAACCAATTTTCAGTTGTTCTTTCGATGAATCATGAAACTCAACACCCTAGGTTAATTAAGTTCGCTTAAGTTAACCTTCAAGTTCTCCTTAAGTTATTGAATTGGATGGGAAAACGCATACAACAATTTAAGCATTCTTCAAAATTCATTTACGTGAACAGCACAATAAAGAAACAATCAAAGATCATTAAGCATTATGAAAACTATAAGTATTGACGAGCAATCGTTACTATGATGAGCATGAAACTCCTGCTAAGAATTCAATTAACGCGATCGTTTATAAGCGACCTCCACTACTTGTGAATATAAGTTTGTAACTATTAGGTGAAACTCCCTTATATTCTAGCATTATATTCATGTATGAAACTAAGTGTGCACTCTTAATAAACATACACGAATAAGTTAACAATCAAGCAGCTAAACAAATTGAATTCACAACTTATGAAATCACAACTGAAGGTAATCAATTCATATTGCAAGTATGTTCATGGCTTTGAATTTCCCCCTAGCTAAGGGGGGTTTAGTTACTCATAATTGCAACAAAATCAGAAAATAACAAAGTAGATATTGAAAGCAAGAACGAAATACACCTAAAACGCTCCAAAGTTTCAAGCTTTCAATGCCAAGGACCTTTGTTTTCACGACCTTGTTGCAGCACAAGTATCTAAGGATGTGTATAGATTTATGGAAAGGTTATGAATGTATTTAGGTTGGATGGATGCCACGGCAAGGGAATGGATTGTATGGATTTGTGTTGGATTTTTGGTTGGATGAGTGCCACGGTAAGGGAATGGATTTGTATGTGTTTGTGGGATGTGGGAATATATGGATGAATGTAAGGTGATCACGGCTAGGGAAAATTGGAAATTCTAGTTATGGTGATGGGTGGATGTATTTATAGGCTAGGGAGAGGAGTGTATGGAGTTGTAATGAGTGGATGTAATGGGTGTAGTGGGTGGATGAATAGGTGTAAGTCACGGCAAGGGGAAGGAATAATGGATGAATGTGTTTGTGAATGTGGCTGTCCATCTTTCTTTCCTCTTTGCATGTGTGTTTGCTGTCATCTAATCATCATTTCCACTTGTACAAGTTGTTACACTCACACACACATATGCTCTTCATCATTTCAGCCACAAATTAACCCAATTTCTGCCCATGCCGTGCTTTTCTTTCCCATGTGTGTGCTGTCCATGTACTCATCATTTCCACTCCTTCATTCTTTATTTTCTGTTGCCCATGCCTTGCCTTTCTTGCTGTTTTCTCTTTTTATTTCCACATGTACCAGCTGTTACACTTGCACACACATGTTCTTCATCATTTCAGCCACTAATCCACCCATTTTCTACCCATGCCAAGCTGTCCATGCCGTGTGTCTTTCCTTTGCCCATGTGTATGTGTTTCCTCTTACATTTGCACACACATGTTCTTCATCATTTCAGCCACTAATCCACCCATTTTCTGCCCATGCCAAGCTGTCCATGGTGTGCCTTTCTCTTTGTTCATGTGCCGTGCAGTTTGCATGTGTGTGTATGCATGTTGTCTTTGCATGTGCCCACACATGCTCTTCACCATTTCAGCCTAAAATCAACACATTTGCACACACATATGCTGATTTCCAGCCTTCTAATCTTCAAAAACGTCCATCCTCATGTCCCCATGCTTGCATTATCCAATCTTGGCTCAAAAATGCTCCAACATGCACCAAAATGCACTTTCTTGCCAACTTTGTTATTAGAACCTACAAACACACGAAAATAGCTTAAAAATACATAATTGACTAAGAAACAACAACATAAATGCACAAGAACAAGCTAACTAAGCCGCATAAATATGCTCCTATCAAATTCCCCCACATTTAGCTTTTGCTAGTCCTCGAGCAAAACAACACAAACGAAACAAACAAAACATAACCTAGACCTTCCAACATTTGCCTCAGGGATTTTTAATGAAACATAACATGCCAAAGATCATCACTTACATAGATTTAAGCAATCCTTACCCTCGAGCATACTTAATCATAATCACCATTCACTGGTTCACATTTAATCAATTAAAACAACATTTTGAATGTAGTAACATGCCTTAGAGAATTCCCTCAATTCTTTACTAGATACTCTCTATTTTCACACACATTTTCTGACTACACACCCTACACTAGCTATATGTGAGAAGATTGATGTAACATGAAAGACTAGTACTCACATATGTTACAACAAAGAAAGCAATTTCTGGAGTTAATAAGCATGTTTAAATATGATCTCATGAATGGAATGCTACTACTTAGATGCGAGAACTAGTGACACCATATGTTCATACCAAATTCAAACTCCACAAATTGAAACACATAACACTCAAGATAGAAGTCAAGGGTTGTAACGGGCCTTGGGAGTAATGGCTAACAAAGGAAGGATAGGGGTAACAAACGTTCTTAAAGCGATAGCAAGCAAAGCAATGAAATCAACACTTGGAATTCACTTTAGAATGCAGAATCAACTTTTAAATACAAAGGGAAGATTCATGCAACACTTAGGGCCAAATTCAATGTTTTTGGACCATTTCTTCAACAAAGAACACTTTAAAGCTCTTTTTCACAACTTTTCTTCTTTTCATTCTATTTTCCACGAATTTTTCTTTTTCTTTTTCTTTCCTACCCATGCCTTATTAAGGACTTTGGCACACACACACAACAAGAATCACTTCCCCCACACTTGTCTTCTGCAATACATTAATCAAAAGGAATTCATTTTGAGTCATGCTTTACTATGCTTCAAGAACAAGGGTATGGATGGTTCTAATCTAGGCTAGGTGAGGACAGTGTGGGTTAACAAAGAACATAGGCTACACAAGGCTCAACGGGGTTAAACTGAAACATATAATGAAGTAGGATACACGGCAATTTGGCTTTGGTGGTGGTCACTACACAACTTCATCTTGAATATGTGTTATGCAAATCAATAACATGCTTTGAATGAAATGGGCATGGGTTCTAGCATTTGGAACTAAATGATGAAACGCCTTCTAAGTAATAACCAAGCGAAGAATAATGAGATCATGCAACGACTTTAGAAAACAAGAATGCACAGATTATTACTCTCCAAATAAACGTTTTAGGCTCAAGTCTCACAAGGTTGTAGCGTTAATTTGAGTTTCTTCCTTCAAGCATGTGATAGGAGCATATTTATGCGACTTAGTTAGCTTGTTTCTTGGCATTTATGTTGTTAGTTCGTAGTTATTTTAGTATTTTAAGCTATTTGAAGCATTTTGAAGCATTTTGAAGCTACACAAGGTCCAAGGGGTTAATGTGGCAAAGAAGTGCATTTTGAAGCATTTTGGAGCATTGTTGGGCATGGAATGGATAACATATGCTTGGAGCAAAAGGAATGGACGAAATTTGAAGTTTGTGCATCATCCTCTCCCTATAAATAACCATTTTAGCACACTCATTTCACCCAACACATCCACTCATTACAACCACCCCCAACACATTCATCTACCACTACATCCACTCATTTCACCCAACACATCCACTCATTACAACCACCCAATACATTCACCTACCATTACATCCACTCATTACAACCACCCAGCATATTCACCTACCACTACATCCACTCATTTCACCCAACACATCCATTCACCTACCACTACATCCACTCATTTCACCCAACACATCCACTCATTTCAACCACCCAACACTTTCACCTACCACTAAATCCACTCATTACCACCACCCACTACATCATCTCCCTAGCCTATAAATATATCCATCCAAAGATACATTCGTGGGGATAGTTTAGGGAGAAGGGAGGAAGACACATTCTGCTCCAAGGCAGAGTCTTTTCTTCTTAACCATTCTACACATTCCCATAACAAAAACACAATTCCATGCACCTTCATTTCCCTTTCCTTGCCGTGACCTCCATCCAACCTAAACATATTCAGCCATTCCCTTCCATATATCCATATGCATCCATCAAACCACACCTTGTGCCGCAACAAAGAGAAGAAGGAGGACCCTTGGACGTGCTTGCCATTCAAGTTGGATTGTTGGAGCGTTTTTAGGTGTTTTCATTCTTTTGTTTTCAATGTCTAAATTTGTTTATCTTTGCTTTGTGAGTATGAGGAACTAAACCCCCTTAGCTAGGGGGGAATTCAAAGCCATGAACATACTTGCAATATGAATTGATTACCTTCAGTTGTGATTTCATAAGTTGTGAATTCAATTTGTTTAACTGCTTGATTGATAACTTATTCGTGTATGTTTATTAAGAGTGCACACTTAGTTTGCATACATGAATATGATGCTAGAGTATAAGGGAGTTTCACCTAATAATTACAAACTTATATTCACAAGTAGTGGAGGTCGCTTACAAACGATCACGTTAAATGAATTCTTGGCAGGAGTTTCATGCTCATCATAATAATGAATGCCTCGTCAATACTTATAGTTTTCATAATGCTTAATGATCTTTGATTGTATCTTTATTGTGTTGTTCATGAAAAGGACTTTTGAAGAATGCTTGAATTGTTGTATGCACTTTCCCATCCAATTCAATAACTTAAGAAGAACTTGAAGGTTAATTTAAGCGGACTTAATTAACCTAGGGTGTTGAGTTTCATGATTTATTGAAAGAACAACTGAAAATTGGTTTATGTGCAAGTGTGTCATGTGTGGAGAAGAACCCTCTAGCTAGCCCATCATCCATAGTTTACCCAAATTCGTTCAAAATCTGTTTTAGTTTACAATCTGTTTGTTTTGTTTTCAAATTCGTCAAAATCAAATGCCCCTTTACTTTAAAGTGTTTTATTAGTCAAAATCTGTTTTGATTTGTGTTTTTAAGTGTCTTGAGTCAAGTTAGAACCTAATTTCATCCAAAACCATCCCTAGAGTCAGTTTAGAGTCTAATTCATTGTTTTAAGCTGTTATGAGTCTTTTAAACTAGTTTTGAGTCTTTTTAGTTTGTATGGCATCTTTTGAGTCTAGTTTGGTGTTTTAAACTTAATTTTGTGTTTTTAACTCAGTTTAGAGGTTATTAGCAAGCCCTCCTAATCCCCGGTCCAGAACGATCCCTACTTACATTCTTTACTACAATTGATACAAGAGGGTTTAATTTGTGTGTTAAGTAAATTTTCGCATCAAATTTTTGGCGCCATTGCCGGGGATTAGCAACTTTGCTAATCCCTTGTTATTTCCTTTTGTATATTTTCGTGTCTTTTGTTTTTAGTTACTGACTTTGTTTCTGTTTGTGTTTTTTTTTTTTTTTTTTTTTTTTTTTTTTTTTTTTTTTTTACTTTTGATATTTGATTTAGTTTTGTTTCCTTGATTTCAGGTACTAGTGAAGTAAGACATGGATTTTGCTACAATTCAAGCTCAATTGGCGAAACTTACTTCTCAATTGTCACAATATCCCAAAAGAACCACAATGCAAAGTGTCCCTACATATGGTGTGTCCTATGGGCAAGGATATCCAACTCATCAATGTTCTCAATTCGCTGTGAATGAAGATGCTTGGGGTTATCAAGGCCATAGCCAATCATGGGACAACATGTTTTCCAACGCTTACAATTCGGATTGGAGAGATTATTCAGATTACATGTGGGGAGAACCTCAACAATTCCAACAAGATGGATATTGGCAGCAAGAAGAGGAGTTCTATTCAAGACCTATACAGCCACCGCAACCTCCTCCACAACAATTACAATCAAATTCAAGTATGCCTATGAGTTATGATGAAATTCTTGATGTACTAACCTCGTTGACGCAGGGCTTACAACAAGAAGAATATTTGCCGCCGTCGGATGAGTTCTGTCACTGGCCATATGAACCATCACAGCCACCACAACAATCTGCCCAATTCAATTCAGGTACATCTTTGGATAATGATATGTTTAATAAGTTACTCACCTCTTTGAACCAGGAAGTAGAAAATCGAAACAAAGAGATGCAAAATCAAGCCAAAAAGACGGGTGAATTGGAGAAGCAAATTGGGCAGATTATGAAGTTCATGGCACAAATTCAAGAGCAAAGTGAACTCTCCAACTCAACTATTGAAAATTTGAAGGAAGATTTTGAAATCCATGATGCTATCACTTTGGGAAGTGCTATGGAGGTTGGAGGTGAACCCAAGACATCCAAACCAAGCCAAAACATGGATGAACAACTACTGCTCGAAGAAGAGGAGAATAACAAGGTCACGGTAAGGGAAGAACCACCCTTGCCGCAGCCCCATATGCCCTCTATGCCATCCACTACAACCAAGGTAAGCCTAAATTCAATTTGTCCTGACCCCGTTTCACCAAATGTCCTTATTCCTTGCAGGATCATGCAATCCAAGGAAGAAGAGGGTGAGAAAGGCATCTTCGAAACCTTTGCAAAGAATCAAGAGTAAGAAGTGGATGGGGGAATGTCTAGAATTCATCAAAGAAGATACACTTGAGACGAAAATTCCCAAAGAAGTTGGATTTTATGACACGGGAAAAGTCATAACTCCCAAAACACCAAATCTGGCCAAGTCCCATATCCCTGATGTGGTGTTCGTAATTGAGTTTGTGTTGGAGCAAGCAAGTAAGCCAAATTCTCCAACTTCAATTTTATTATATACTAACTTGCTGATTTTGATGATTCAGGCACCTACACTAGAATTTAAACCATTGCCAGATCACGTCAAGTATCACCTTCCATTCAAGGATCAATTCCATGCTATGGGCCCTATCCAAGTTTAGAAGGAAGTTTCGTCCGGCTGGAAGACGTTAAAGCAAGCGCTTCTTGAGAGGCAACTCATGTATTCAAATAAAGAAGATTTTTGAATTGCTCCACGATTGGTTTTGCGTTCTTAAAAACCTTCCTTTTTCTGCAGTTTTATTTTGCCATGATTGTCATTTTTATTCATTGCATGTTTAATTGTTTTTTATGTGGGTTTATTTTTGAAACATTTGAAGGAAATTTTGTGAAAAACATGTTCATTTAAGCAACATCTATATCATGCAATTAACAATTAAAAGGCGGAATCATGCTTGTATGCACTTAAAAACAAAACATTAACCATGAAATTCAAAGCCTAGTAGATTGGTGAACCTTGACTCAACTTAAAACAACATTTGTTAGTTGAGAAATTATACCTTTGTAGATTCCTCTTTGCATAAGCAAAGGCTAATCACCCAAAGAGAGGGTCTTCATTCCTTGCATCTTAGATCTATGGATTTGGATGGATGAAATGGTTCTCCAAGTTCCCAAAATTGAGAACCTCTAAGTCTCTTCACCAAGGTTAGATTGGAGAAGAAATGAGTGACCTTGGAGTAGTAGGATTGCTAGCTAAACTCTCCAAGGAGGGCGGCCACTTTAGAGAGAAAGGAGAGCTTATGTTCTCATCCTTTCCCCAAAAGAAAACCCTAAATGAATTTTGGCTATAAAGTCATATTTATACCTTAATTCATTGGAGTGGCAAACTTGTAAATAAGTCCAAAACTCACTCCATCTCTAAATGGCCGGCCTTAGGGTATTATTTGGCTAATTGGGCCTTTGTGAATCATTATTCATTAAGTTGTCATACAACTTAATTCAATGGGCTTGACGTTCATTTGATGGACTATATAGTTGCCTTAGGGCCTTAGGATGACTATGAACCTTTGTTTAGATTTAACACGAGCCTAGTGTTGAATCTCGGTCTAGGGATGGTGATTGATTTTAGTTACGCGTTTAATCACATTAAGGCGTGTTGTCTTAGGGGCGTTGGACCCCAACTATTCCAATTTCATGCATATCAAATAAAACAAGAAAAGGAGTACTTTAAAGTAAAGAAGAGCTTATGCTCTTTTACAACAATTGATCATAACAAATTACTTTAAAGTAAAGAAGAGCTTATGCTCTTTTACAACATTTGATCAAATCAAATTACAACCAAAATCTAATCTACACATTCCCATGGTTCAAACAAATTTGAGACGGCCTTTCACATAGCTCAATTATAGTAGGCTTAGGTTCATAATCACCCTTTAATTAATTAACGCTTTAACTAATTAAACTTGAATGCAACATTTTCATTTGGTTTTTGTATCCATAGAATTGATTTAAATGGAGCTAAATGAAATGAAAATCCAATTCTCATTTAAAGAGACAAAACCATTTTGTTCTCAACCTAATTTGGGCCAAAATGCAATAACCTCAACTTTTTGGGCTATGTTGCAAAACTTAAACTTTTGAGCTCATTTTGTAAAAACACAAAAGTCCACTACTTCATGTAATTACAACTAGAACCCAAAAATTCAACAAATTGAAAAAACATCATTAAAGGAACAAAACAATTTGTCCTTTAATGATTTTAGGCCTTTACGTAAATACGTAAACTTTTGGGTCAAACTACAAATTACACAAAAGTACCAAAACTTTATGTAATTGCAGAAAAGCCCAAAAGCACCCCACTTGTAGGGTGGCCGGTTTTAGAGAGAGTGAGGAATGCAAAATTTTGAAATTTTTCAACAAAGCCATAAAGCCATGCAAGTGGTGTGTGTGACATAAATTCATGCAAGTGGTGTGTGTAAGAGAAGTACTTCTTACACACCCATCACCATTTCTATCACCTTTCAAAATTTCAATCACATTAAAACATTTGATAAAGCACAAAACAAAGACTTTATGAAATAAATCAAAACTTTGAATCGAAACACCAAACTTTTTGTTCTTGGCTAAAATGTCAAGAACAATGAAGAACATTCATGAAAAACCCATAAAAGCTTCATCAACATTTTTCATCCAAATGTTGGAAATGTGCCCTAAAACCAATCATATGATGATACTTTACGGACATTTCACATGTTAAACTAATCTAGTTTAATATCAAGGGCAAATATTATTGTTTGAGCCGTCTCATATAAATGTTATATGCTTAAACGATAAGTCCAAGGAATATGTGATTGGGAGAATGCGATCTAAAGAAGTTAGATTCATGAGACCATTCTTTCGTAGACACATCCTAAACGTTCCTGATCATAGGATTGCCAATTGGGCATTGACAGTCCGTTAAGATCAGTACGTGCTGTGTATTCTCTCAGGGAGAGTGACTAGTCTCGAGTCATTGGTGTGTGTGACATCAAGACAAGTACGTAGGTGCTCAATAGAGAATGAGTTCACTGAACATGATCAACGAAGAGTTCTCATATTCATGTCACATGAGAACTCATGGTTGGGATAATGCAAAGTAGTCCTTTGACCTGAGGCATCACAGTTGTCTTGTGGTTAAGTCCTTGATCTTTGATTATGTCAAAGTCACCCCATCGGGGTGTCCACGGCATCGTTGGGGTTAAGCCACTTAGTCATGGAGACAAGTGAATGCGCAACAAGGGATCTCTAACTTTCAAACCGTTTGAGGGAGAATACTCTATGATATGATTTAGAACCTCTGGCCAGAGTATGAATGAGATTTAGGAAAGCGTTCCAAATCACATTCAAGGTAATCATATAAGCACACGAATCACATTGGATAGTAGACATGAATAAATAAACTATCAAACCAAACAATGTGGTCAAGAGTATTGTATTAGAGAAAGACCGTATTGCATTTGTAATCCTAAACTAAATAGGTTCTCCACCTCTTCTGATTAGCTTGGGTAACCATGATATGCTGCTAGGTGTCACTCTTGGTTTGTGGAAGCCCTAAACGTGTATAATCACTAAAGGGAGAATTGAAAGTAAGTTTCCATTCACAATCGATTTGAAAGAGTTTGAATCGCCCACTGCCTCGCTAAAAGGAACCTAATGGATCGTACACCGTGTAAGGTGGAGATTGAAGAAACAATGAAGATGAGTAAGAATAATTAAATGGTTTAATTATTTATGGCAAGGATTAATTAATATGTTAATTAATCAAACGAATAAGTTCGTTAAAGAGCTCGGGATAGTTTTGGACGTTTAGGCCCAATGGGCTTTGAACGTCAAGCCTATTGACTTAAGTTGTATGACAACTTAATGAATAAAGATTCACAAGGGCCCAATAGCCCAATAATATCCCAATGGCCGGCCTTATAGTGTTGGAGTGGGTTTTGGACTTATTTACAAGTTTGCCACTCCAATGAATTAAGGTATAAATATGACTTTATAGCCAAAATTCATTTAGGGTTTGTTTTGGAGAAAATTGGAGAGAACATGTCTCTCCATTTCTCTCTAAAGAGGCCGGCCCCTTGGAGGGTGTATCTAGCCATACTACTACTCCAAGGTCACTCATTTTCTTCTCCAATCTCTCCTTGGTGTGGAGACTTAGAGGTTCTCAATTTTGGGAACTTGGAGAAACCTTTTCATCCATCCAAATCCATAGATTTTAGATGCAAGGAATGAAGGCCCTCTCTTTGGGTGATTAGCATTTGCTTATGCAAAGAGGAATCTACAAAGGTATATATTTCTCAACTCGCTTTGATTTGAGTTGAGTCTTGGTTCACCAATCTACTAGGCTTTGAATTTCATGGTTAATGTTTTGTTTTTAAGTGCATGCAAGCATGATTCCACCTTTAATTGTTAGTTGCATGCTTATAGATGTAGCTTAAATGAACATGTTTTCACAAAATAATCCTTCACCAAAGTCATCCCAAAACCATTCAAACTTAAGGGAAATAACATATAACCAAACTAGGGTACATAGGGGTTCCAAAAGTTACTTGAAAACACTTTTAACAAGTCAAACAAGAACCCAAAAATCCACCCTTTGGATTTGGCCGAAAATTCCCAAAAACATGGCACCAAATTTTAGCTCCAATATTCATGCTCATATGAACTACATCTACAACATTTGAGATGGCAAATTTTCAAACAAAATTTACATTCAAAGAAGCAAGAATAAAGCTTGTAACATATTACAACATTTGAATCAAAGACTATGAACTACAAAACCCAAAAGGATTCATCAACTACTAGACCTAGGCTCTGATACCAATTGAAGGAAATTTTGTGAAAAACATGTTCATTTAAGCAACATCTATAGCATGCAATTAACAATTAAAAGGCGGAATCATGCTTGTATGCACTTAAAAACAAAACATTAACCATGAAATTCAAAGCCTAGTAGATTGGTAAACCTTGACTCAACTTAAAACAACATTTGCTAGTTGAGAAATTACACCTTTGTAGATTCCTCTTTGCATAAGCAAAGGCTAATCACCCAAAGAGAGGGCCTTCATTCCTTGCATCTTAGATCTATGGATTTGGATGGATGAAATGGTTCTCCAAGTTCCCAGAATTGAGAACCTCTAAGTCTCTTCACAAGGGTTAGATTGGAGAAGAAATGAGTGACCTTGGAGTAGTAGGATTGCTAGCTAAACTCTCCAAGGAGGCCGGCCACTTTAGAGAGAAAGGAGAGCTTATGTTCTCATCCTTTCCCCAAAAGAAAACCCTAAATGAATTTTGGCTATAAAGTCATATTTATACCTTAATTCATTGGAGTGGCAAACTTGTAAATTTGTCCAAAACTCACTCCATCTCTAAATGGCCGGCCTTAGGGTATTATTGGGCTAATTGGGCTAATTGGGCCTTTGTGAATAATTATTCATTAAGTTGTCATACAACTTAATTCAATGGGCTTGACGTTCGAAGCCCATTGGGCCTTAAGGTCCAAAACTATCCCGAGGTCTTTAACGAACTTATTCGTTTGATTAATTAACATATTAATTAATCCTTGCCATAAATAATTAAACCATTTAATTATTCTTACTCATCTCCATTGTTTCTTCAATCTCCACCTTACACGGTGTACGATCTATTAGGTTCCTTTTAGCGAGGCAATGGACGATTAAAACCATTTCAAATCGATTGTGAATTGAAACTTACTTTCAATTCTCCCTTTAGTGATTACACACGTTTAGGGCTTCCACAAACCATGAGTGACGCCTAGCAGCATATCATGGTTACCCAAGCTAATCAAAAGAGGTGGAGAACCTATTCAGTTTAGGATTACAAATGCAATACATTCTTTCTCTAATACAATACTCTTGACCACATTGTTTGGTTTGATAGTTTATTCATATCTACTATCCAATGTGATTCGTGTGCTTATATGATTACCTTGAATGTGATTTGGAACGACTTCCTAAATCTCATTCATACTCTGGCCAGAGATTCTTAATCATATCATAGAGTATTCTCCTCCAAACGATTTGAAGGTTAGAGATCCCTTGATGCGCATTCACTTGTTTCCATGGCTAAGTGGCTTAACCCCGACGATGCCGTGGACACCTGCGGATGGGGTGACTTTGACATAATCAAAGATCAAGTACCTAAACACAAGACAACTATGATGCCTCAGGTCAAAGGACTACTTTGCATTATCCCAACCCTGAGTTCTCATGTGACATGAGTATGAGAACTCCTCGTTAATCATGTTCAGTGGACTCATTCGTTATTGAGCACCTACATGCTTGTCTTGGTGTCAATCACACCAATGACTCGAGACTAGTCACTCTCCCTAAGAGAAGACATAACATGTACTAATCTTAACAGACTGTCAATGCCCAATTGGCAATCCTATGATCAGGAACATTTAGGATATGTATACGAAAGAATGGTCTCATGAATCTAACTTCTTTAGATCGCATTCTCCCAATCACATATTCCTTGGACTTATCGTTTAAGCGTGTAACATTTATATGAGACGGCTCAAACAATAATCTTTGCCCTTGATATTAAACTAGATTAGTTTAACATGTGAAATGTCTGTAAAGTATCATCATATGATTGGTTTTAGGGCACATTTCCAACAATCTCCCACTTGCACTAGAGCCAATCAGCTTGGTCATCATTGATGATACCTCTTCTGTAGTCATTTCATAAATGGCTGAGTAGTAGGCCTAGACAATGGATATCTATATGTTATCCATAGAAGCAACCTTGAGAATAACAACGTCACCATCATACATGATTCTTAATCATGTGGTTCAGTCTTTCATTTGAGTTCGAATCTTGATGAGACCTTGATTCCCTGGCTTGAGCTATCGCCCCATTAGTGTTGTAGTGTCGGTACACTAGAGACACTTTCTGGTTGGAACCGAATAGAGAGTTCATGAATGAACTTTCCCATCCAAACAACATTGTTTGTAAGCTTCTATATGGCAATATATTTGCATTCATAATGGAACACACTAAAGTCATTACTTTTAATGTTTCCATCCAAATATCTCTTTAGTCATAATAAAGAGATATCTAATTATCTCTTCATTCATAATGAAGAAACATCCAATGATGGATTAGATTCATAATCTAATACATTTACGCTTCCTTTACGTTCCTCTAATTCTTCCTCATTCTTTGAGGAATTTATCCTTTAGTATTTTTTAAATACTTAAGGATTCACTTGACAATTGCCGTGGTTCTGATCCTAGGCTTGCACTGATATCGTCTTGTACCTATCTAGGTACAACTCATATCAATGTTTTCATACAATATGAAATTCATAAATCACCTTTCTGCGTATGCATAAAAGATTCTATTTACGCATTGTTTCTTTGGGAGTCAAAGAGTACGTTCTCTTTGAGAAGAGCAACTTCTTAGTCTCACTAGAGTTGTCCTTTTTGATTGAAGTTCATCATCATATGAGAAACTTCCTATCATCTTTTGTCTATATTTAGGGCTTGACATAATCCAATTATATCCTAAAATCTATCAATATAGATTTCCATCCCATGTATATAGATTATGTCTCCCATATACATTCTATCTTCATATAATGTTTTAAAGTCATAACTTTAACGAAGAAGTATTCCTTTCATTTCCAAAATTAATATATCTTATATTTGTGTGTGTATATATATATATATATATATATATATATATATATATATTCAAATTTAGGAACATGATTAACTCCCACTAATCTTTTGTAAACCTAGTAAACAAAAGATTCATTTACATCTTTATGAGAAATCAAACGTTTTGCTCTTTCTCTCATAAGACGTTTATAGCTCCCACTAGCTTGCTAAGATCCATGATGGTTGGATCTCTACAACTTACATGTCTTGTGATTCATAGTTTTAGACATATATTATCAAGACTATCTTAATAATGGTTTCGGAAACCTATATTATGTCCAAACATTGAATCACCATTTAGTTGTAGCTAGCAATCTTCGAATTAATTGAAAACAAGACTACGTCAAAGATGGTTTCTTCAAAGTCAACCATTCTCTTTGATTGTAGTCACCTTAAGCTACCAATTAGCTATTTAAAGTTTCATTATTTCGGGTCAAATGGTACTTTACCATTTCCTTGAGTATATATCGTATATACACTCAATGTAGTCATAAGGATTTTCATTCTTATTTCTTTCGAATTAAGAGGTGTAACTCTATGACATAGTCATAAAGTTCAAACCATTCAACTGAGACGGTTTATAAATCCTTCTCGACTACCTTGGAGCTTGTGGTATAGGAACTAGGTTGTTATATTTGTTGATCACTATCTTGTTTCTTAAAGAACCATTCTTTGAGTTCTATCCCTCGTTCATTTGCTCTATCTTGGGCAAATCCTAGTGTAGGATTACAATGAACTACCCAACAAACAACATTTGTTAGTTGGTTTATAGAAGTGATATCCAAATGTTAATTTAAGGACACCCATAAGATAATTTTTAAACAAATATTGCTTATTTAGCACACAACCCCAAATCTTAACATGATTAAGATTTGTCTTTCTTTCCAACTACATCCTATGGAGTCATGAAAATTTTGGAAGATCTTCTAATTGACAATCATATTGTCTTAGAAGTATATATCCTATATATGGGTAATTGATAATATCCAACGAACTAAATCTTATTCAAGTTCGTTCTTCTCTTAATGGAGAAATCCATTATCTTATGATGCTTCTTTCCTTGATATCTTTCAAGAAAACTATTCTAAAGTGTTACCACTCCTTGGAGCAAATCTAAGGAGGTAAATACTTTAGACGTCTTACTCATCAACTTACATTTCTTGAATTCTTTGAAACATTTTGCAAAGTATTCTGACTTGTGTTTATTCAAAATAAACTATAGTCCAACCGAGAGTGATCTTCGGTGAATGTCATACAACATGAGTAGTATTATGTTTATGGACAAGTGCCACTAACATCTAAGTGAATTAACCTCAACAACTTTGTGATTCTTTCTTCCTTTCCAAAAGAATAAAGATTCGAACATTTCGCCTCTATACAATTTTAATAAGAAGGTATTGGATCCGGATCTAATGATCCAAAGCATCCATCTATGACCAACTCGTAATTTATGTTTTAGAGGTATCACAACTCAGTTGGGATTAGTCACTACCTTGCAACCTTTTGGGTTTTAAGCATCGTTATATTCTAAACAGTTAACACTACCATATCATCTCTACTATAGAGACAATCAATTAGATTACAATAATCTAATCATTCATTAATAAAGAACAATGCTTTGTCAAACAAAACATTTATCCATTTAACATATGGAATTAAGTTCCTTTATTCAATTGGAATGTAAAGACAATCTTTGTTTTTCCATTTTCTTTGGTAGTTCATATGAGGAAGTAAGTACTAACTGCTTTCGCAGAGATCTATATTTTATTCACGTTTCGAATGTGAAGTACTTTCTCTTCTCTCATTAATCTTCTACTTCTTATTAGCCACACTTTTACAACGATTGTAAAACATAGTTACTAATAAGGAATCCAGCATTCAAGTAGAAGAACCAACTGTTGAACTATTCAAGAACAATTTACAACACCTTCGAAAGGTGTGTTCTTGACACTTGCAAGACATTTCTTGCAAATACCCCTTCCAATGTCCATCCTTTCATAAAGAAAGTTTGTTCCCTTGGAGTTAATTTCGCTTTCTTCATTTGACTTCTCCTTTGACTACAATAGTCATGGTCCCTAAACTCCCACTATCTCTCTTGAAACTTATTTCAATTGTGTTATACACATCAAACGATTTGGAGAGTGTGTGGTTATTGTTCACTATATAGTTTACAATAAACTTAGTGAACCATTTGGATAGTGACACAAAGGTGAAGTCCTTGCCTAGTTTCCGTTTCTAGAAGTGGTTTAACACTTCAACACTCAATGATTCAAAATCATCATAAGTCCATGTTGATGGACTATTTTTGTCAACCAACCATTATGTTCTAAATATAATTACAAACTTTCAAGAGTTGTTCAAGGCAACTCTCATTTCTTCATACAACAATTTGTAAGTGAAGAATTATGGCACATAAAGTGTCCATGCTTTTGTGCTTTCTTCTTAAGTTCCTTGTTTATGTAACAAAGAAACAAGAACTAATGTTTGTGTTAGTTAAGGGTTGTTCAAAGCAACTCTTATTTCTTCATACAACAATTTGTAATTGAAGAATTATGAAATTAAAAGTGTTGTCCTCTTTATGATAGACTTATCTAACATGTTCTTCTAATGATACATTATCAATAGGAAGATTGTGAGGATTAGACTACTTAGGTACATATACAATCCATTTAAGACAATCTTTGGGATTGTGGTACCAAGTCCGGAAACTAAAGCATTCGGCTTTTCTTAGTCAAGTTTTGGATAGCGTTTGCAAATATATTGGTAAACAAATACATAACGAATATAAATTGATTGATTTTAAGCCATTTGATTCGGGTCTTTAAATCAAATAGCACCACCCACTATTTTTGGCAAATTCCATATCCCTCATTGGAATTCGAGAGTTTTGGATGAAACTCTTAGTAGGGTATGGGAGACTCACCATTACCAAGCCCACCTCACAATGATATGATGTTGGCTAGCATTCATAATAATGAGAGAGTACGCTTACTCATTTGCATCTCTTGCAAGTACCCATCTTATTTGGCCTCTAGAGAATGTAGCCTCACAATGATATGATGTTGGCTCCATTGCACTTAGTTAAGTCATTCCCACCATGCAAGTTCGGGTAGGGGTTCAAGAACAACCTCACAATGATATGATGTTGCCTATTCTCGTTGCCTACCTTTCACAACATCAAGTATGCATATAGACTCCTCCTGAGTGTAAGCACGCACTTTGTATTCCCCCATGATAGGGTGAAGCCGGTGTACGAGTCACAAACGATCGGAGTCTACCACGGTGGAAGGCCACGAAAGAGTGTTCAAAGCACTCTCACGCTTCTCAACTTAATAATGGTTTGGTTGAGGGTTTTTAGGTCTCCTCACATATAAACATTCATTTTAAACTTATTAAAACAATTTTGGTCCTATTACAACTATTGGTCCATATGATTGAATTTAGTTGTATATAATACTCCCACTATGCTTATAAAACGGTTTTTAAAGCAAGAGTATATGATACTACTAACATAAACTTTGCATTCATTTGATGGACTATATAGTTGCCTTAGGGCCTTAGGATGACTATGAACCTTTGTTTAGATTCAACACTAGCCTAGTATTGAATCTCGGTCTAGGGATGGTGATTGATTTTAGTTACGCGTTTAATCACATTAAGGCGTGTTGTCTTAGGGGCGTTGGACCCCAACTATTCCAATTTCATGCATATCAAATAAAACAAGAAAATGAGTACTTTAAAGTAAAAAAGAGCTTATGCTCTTTTACAACAATTGATCATAACAAATTACTTTAAAGTAAAGAAGAGCTTATGCTCTTTTACAACATTTGATCAAATCAAATTACAACCAAAATCTAATCTACACATTCCCATGGTTCAAACAAATTTGAGACGGCCTTTCACATAGCTCAATTATCGTAGGCTTAGGTTCATAATCACCCTTTAATTAATTAACGCTTTAACTAATTAAACTTGAATGCAACATTTTCATTTGGTTTTTGTATCCATAGAATTGTTTTAAATGGAGCTAAATGAAATGAAAATCCAATTCTCATTTAAAGAGACAAAACCATTTTGTTCTCAACCTAATTTGGGCCAAAATGCAATAACCTCAACTTTTTGGGCTATGTTGCAAAACTTAAACTTTTGAGCTCATTTTGTAAAAACACAAAAGTCCACTACTTCATGTAATTACAACTAGAACCCAAAAATTCAACAAATTGAAAAAACATCATTAAAGGAACAAAACAATTTGTCCTTTAATGATTTTAGGCTTTTACGTAAATACGTAAACTTTTGGGTCAAACTACAAATTCCACAAAAGTACCAAAACTTTATGTAATTTCATAAAAGCCCCAAAAGCACCCCACTTGTAGGGTGGCCGGTTTTAGAGAGAGTGAGGAATGCAAAATTTTGAAATTTTTCAACAAAGTCATAAAGCCATGCAAGCGGTGTGTGTGACATAAATTCATGCAAGTGGTGTATGTGTAAGAGAAGTACTTCTTACACACCCATTACCATTTCTATCACCTTTCAAAATTTCAATCACATTAAAACATTTGATAAAGCACAAAACAAAGACTTTATGAAATAAATCAAAACTTTGAATCGAAACACCAAACTTATTGTTCTTGGCTAAAATGTCAAGAACAATGAAGAACATTCATGAAAAACCCATAAAAGCTTCATCAACATTTTTCATCCAAAGACATCCCAAAACCATTCAAACTTAAGGGAAATAACATATAACCAAACTAGGTGATGCTTAAAATAACTAAGCACACAAATTAAACCCTCTTTTTATCAATTGTAGTAAAGTATGTAAGTATGGATCGTTCTAGGCCGGGGATTAGGAGGGATTGCTAATCTATTCTAAATTAATTTAAAAATATTAAACAAGACTTAAGGACACAAAACTAGGCTAAAAACTCTAATAACTCGAAACACACTTAGAATGACTCAAAATAATGAAAACAATCAAATTAGACACTAGGAACTGAAATGGACGGAAATTGAATTAAAAGACTAACAACAATGAAAACTAACTAAATAATATAATTTAATAATGGGGGGGTTTGGTTTTGACGAGAAGTAAATTAAACTTAAATAAATTACAGAATTGACAAAAGCATGAAATTAAGGTGAAAGGATAGGTGACGGACTAGCTAGAGGGTTCTTCTCCACACATGACACATATGCAACCTAAATTGATTTTCAGTTGTTCTTTCAATAAATTGTAAATCTCAACGCCCCAAATTAACCGTGAATTGCACTAATTAACCCTCAGTTTTTCCACAAGTTATTGGGTTGGATGATTGCATACGACAACCCAAAACATTCCCTACAAGTTCCCTACATGAATTGCATAATAGAGATACAAGCAAGAATCATTAAGTTCTATGAAAAACATAAGCATTGACGAGGCACTCGTTACTATGATTTGCATGAAACTTATGCCAAGAATTTACTTAACGTGATTGTGACTAGCAACCTTCACTACTTGTGAATATAAGTTCATAACGATTAGGTGAAACTCCCTTATATTCTAGCGTCAAATTCATGCATGTAAATTAAGTATGCATTCTTAATCGACATACAAAAATAAGCTATCAATCAAGCAGTTAAGCAAATTAAATCACAACTCAGAAATCACAACTGAAGGTAATCAATTCATATTACAAATATATTCATGGCTTTGAATTAACCTCTAGCCAAAATAAATTTAGTTACACATAATTATCAAATTAAACCAAAAGTTAAACATGAGTTTGAGAAGATGAAACCAAGAAAATAGAGTGAAGCTTTGCTCCCTCCTTCTGCGCCAGTCTGCTCTCTGTCAGTCTCTCTGCATCCTGCTTCTCTCTCCGCACACTTCCCTGCTTTCACTTCCTCCTCTGCTTCTATCCTGCCGTGTCTTTCTTATTTCTGTTTTCCGCACAGTTTTCTGTGCTCTCTCTCTCTCTCCCTCCTGACTCCTGCTCGTCCGTCTGCACTGCCTTCCTCTGCCTTATTCTTTTTCCGCACTGCCTCAGTGCTCTGCTGCTTATTTCTTTTTTTTCGCACAGTCCCCCCGCTTCTTTGCTTCCTGCTTCTTTCTTATTTGCCTTTCATTTCTTTTTTTATTCCTTCTTTTTCTTCTTTATTTTCTGCCTTCTGCTTTCCACTCGTGCCCTTCACAACATGAATCATGATGATGTTTCAAACATCATCATGACTTATCATTATTATTTTATTTATTTTTATTTAATTTAAAAGCTAATCTACACAAACAGTTTTGACGAATTTATTACATAAAATTTCACTTGTTCTATTTTTATTTTCTTTGCATAACAAATCCTATAAACACAAAAATAACGTAAATAGCTCAAAAATATAAAGAACTAACTAAGAAAAGACGAGTGAATTCGAAGTAAAAATATATATAAATATGATCCGATCACTAGGGTACATAGGGGTTCCAAAAGTTACTTGAAAACACTTTTAACAAGTCAAACAAGAACCCAAAAATCCACCCTTTGGATTTGGCCGAAAATTCCCAAAAACATGGCACCAAATTTTTGAAGGGAAGTCTATGAGATTCATGTATGGGATTTCTAAATGACTATCATGCATATACAAATCAAATTTAATATACGAAAGCAGCGGAAGCATTTGAAACAAATTATCAAAGCTATAGTCATGCAAATCCCCTTCAAGGTTCATAGGTTTATATATAATGCATCAAATAAAAATTTAGAGAAAAGAACAAAGTGAAGGTT
Organism: Malus sylvestris; assembly: GCF_916048215.2. Taxonomy (NCBI): domain Eukaryota; kingdom Viridiplantae; phylum Streptophyta; class Magnoliopsida; order Rosales; family Rosaceae; genus Malus; species Malus sylvestris. The sequence continues at coordinate 17,302,178 of NC_062269.1, forward strand.
TAGTCTTATACCTCTTGATCTAGACTTGAGACCAAGGATGGACCACCTCCAAGCCCTTTGTTCCTTGAACTCCTTGAGCCTAGCTTCCCTCCTTGCCTCCTCCACTTTGATAGAATGAGTGCTCCTAGGTTCTCTTCAAGTTTCCAAAGTAGGAAACCTCTAAAGATCCCCACCCACTAGTGTAGTGAGAAGGATGAAGGAATAACCAAAGGGTGAAAGATATGTTAGTAAAATCACCCCAAGGTGGCCGGCCTTTGTGTAGTTCTTAGAGAGATATTCTTTTGCCTCTTTGTTGTTTTAACCACACAAAAACCCTAATGAACAATATCTTATAAAGTTCCTTATATAGACAAAAGAAACCTAGCCAACAACTTGACTAAATATCTCATCCTTTCCACACCTAAAATGGCCGGCCCTTTAGTGTTTGGTTTGGGCTTTGGGCTTTTATTATTTCAAGTCATCCAATGCTTGAATAAAAGCCCAATGGGTTTAGGCCCAATGGGCCCAATTAAACCTGAACGTTTCTTTAAGCCCAAAACGATCTTTATCGCTTTTATGATTTTTTTAGACTTTCTAAATTAATCACAACACTTAATTAATCCAATTAATTATTTCCATCATCCATTAGTTACTCACTACAATAGTGTATTGGTGAACAATCTTTTAGGTTCTAATTAGCAAGGCAGTGAGGTGATTGGTATCAATCCAATTGATTATATTTAATTCAATCACTTAGTAAATTAAAACTTCATTTTAATTCACCTTTCTTCTTTGACGACTACATTTAATCATCTAGAAGAACTCACAAGCTATGAGTGACATCTAACCATATGTCATAGCTACCCAAGCTAATGTAGAAGTTTATTCGGAGAACCTATTCAGTTGGAATTACAATGTAATTCGATCCTTCTCTAAAACAATACTCTCAATCACATCATTAGGGAATGGATATATTATGTCAAACCCCTAATGTGATTATTCCTTCTTATATGATTCAATTGAGTCGTATAGGAACGTTTTCCTTTATTACTCTCGATACTTCGGCCGAAGATTCCCGAATCATATCTTAGAGTATTCTTCCTCTCTTATCGAGGATTAGAGATTCCTTGTTGCGCATACACTTGCCTTCATGACTAAGTGGCTTAACCCCAACTATGCCGTTGACATTTTGATAGAGTGACTTTTGACATAATCAAAGATCAAGTACTTAACCACAAGACAACGATGATGCCTCAGGTCAATGGACTAGTTACATTATTCCAACCATTAGAGTTACTTGCTTGACATGTGAGTAGACCTCCATGCAAGTACTCTCGTTCGATTGTGTTCAGTGAACTCATTCCCTTAATGAGCACCTACATACTTGTCTTAGTGTCACAACACGAATGGGATGAGACTTTCCATCCTTCCAATTGAAGAGGACACAGTATGTACCGGTCTACGCATTGTCAGTATCCCTCCAACAATCCAATGACCAGGAACCTTTTTGGACATTTGGTTATGTGAAGAAGGTCTCTGTAGTCTAACATCATTAGATTACTTCTTCAATCGATCCATTGTCCATGGATACACTATTTAGGACATATATCGTTTATTGAGATAGTCCTAATTAGTATCTTTGTCATTTGATGTATAAGAGTCATCCATACATCGATTCAATTGTCCTGAAAGGTTTCTTCCAAAGATTGACTTTCAGGGCATATTTCCAACAATTTTAGCTCCCATATTCATGCTCATATGAACTACACCTACAACATTTGAGATGGCAAATTTTCTAACAAAATTTACATTTTAAGAAGCAAGAATAAAGCTTGTAACATATTACAACATTTGAATCAAAGACTATGAACTACAAAACCCAAAAGGATTCATCAACTACTAGACCTAGGCTCTGATACCAATTGAAGGAAATTTTTTGAAAAACATGTTTATTTAAGCAACATCTATAGCATGCAATTAACAATTAAAAGGCGGAATCATGCTTGTATGCACTTAAAAACAAAACATTAACCATGAAATTCAAAGCCTAGTAGATTGGTGAACCTTGACTCAACTTAAAACAACATTTGTTAGTTAAGAAATTACACATTTGTAGATTCCTCTTTGCATAAGCAAAGGCTAATCACCCAAAGAGAGGGCCTTCATTCCTTGCATCTTAGATCTATGGATTTGGATGGATGAAATGGTTCTCCAAGTTCCCAAAATTGAGAACCTCTAAGTCTCTTCACAAAGGTTAGATTGGAGAAGAAATGAGTGACCTTGGAGTAGTAGGATTGCTAGCTAAACTCTCCAAGGAGGCCGGCCACTTTAGAGAAAAAGGAGAGCTTATGTTCTCATCCTTTCCCCAAAAGAAAACCCTAAATGAATTTTGGCTATAAAGTCATATTTATACCTTAATTCATTGGAGTGGCAAACTTGTAAATAAGTCCAAAACTCACTCCATCTCTAAATGGCCGGCCTTAGGGTATTATTGGGCTAATTGGGCCTTTATGAATCATTATTCATTAAGTTGTCATACAACTTAATTCAATGGGCTTGACGTTCGAAGCCCATTGGGCCTAAACGTCCAAAACTATCCCGAGGTCTTTAACGAACTTATTCGTTTGATTAATTAACATATTAATTAATCATTGCCATAAATAATTAAACCATTTAATTATTCTTACTCATCTCCATTGTTTCTTCAATCTCCACCTTACACGGTGTACGATCCATTAGGTTCTTTTTAGCGAGGCAGTGGGCGATTAAAACCATTTCAAATCGATTGTGAATTGAAACTTACTTTCAATTCTCCCTTTAGTCATCATACACGTTTAGGGCTTCCACAAACCATGAGTGACGCCTAGCAGCATATCATGGTTACCCAAGCTAATCAGAAGAGGTGGAGAACCTATTCAGCTTAGGATTACAAATGCAATACGGTCTTTCTCTAATACAATACTCTTGACCACATTGTTTGGTTTGATAGTTTATTCATGTCTACTATCCAATGTGATTCGTGTACTTATATGATTACCTTGAATGTGATTTGAAACGACTTCCTAAATCTCATTCATACTCTGGCCAGAGATTCTTAATCATATCATAGAGTATTCTCCTCCAAACGGTTTGAAGGTTAGAGATCCCTTGATGCGCATTCACTTGCCACCATGGCTAAGTGGCTTAACCTCGACGATGCCATGGACACCCGCGGATGGGGTGACTTTGACATAATCAAAGATCAAGTACCTAACCACAAGACAACCATGATGCCTCAGGTCAAAGGACTACTTTGCATTATCCCAACCATGAGGTCTCATGTGACATGAGTATGAGAACTCCTCGTTGATCGTGTTCAGTGGACTCATTCGTTATTGAGCACCTATATGCTTGTCTTGGTGTCAATCACACCAATGACTCGAGACTAGTCACTTTCCCTAAGAGAAGACATAGCATGTACTGATCTTAACGGACTGTCAATGCCCAATTGGCAATCGTATGATCAGGAACGTTTAGGATATGTATACGAAAGAATGGTCTCATGAATCTAACTTCTTTAGATCGCATTCTCCCAATCACACATTCCTTGGACTTATCGTTTAAGCGTATAACATTTATATGAGACGGCTCAAACAATAATCTTTGCCCTTGATATTAAACTAGATTAGTTTAACATGTGAAATGTCCGTAAAGTATCATCATATGATTGGTTTTAGGGCACATTTCCAACAAGATTGACAGATATGCAAGGTATTTTACATTCATTTTCATAAAAAAAAGGGGAACATTAAGCAGAAAAATACAAGAGAGCCTTCACAAAGGCTGCTTAGGAAAAGTCTCAGTAGTCGGCGGAGCCCCAGAAGGAGAAGGCATCAGAAGTTGATCATTTGGAGCTTCATTACGCGGTACAACCCCAAAAGACGAAGGCAAATGGTGTTGGAACAAACCCACAAACCTTTGATGATCATGTAAGATCTGACCATCAGATTCCTGCATATGAGCAATCTTCCTTTTCATGTTTATAGCATAGTTATGTGCGAGCCTGTGCAACTGTTAATTCTCATGCTTGAGCCCTCTAATCTCCTGTTTGAGACTCATCACTTCAACCACCATTGATTCAACTTGACGGGTTCGAGCAAATAGGCGTGGGGCCATATTGGACACAGAACCTGCACACTGCACACTGAGAGCCAGAGAATCCTTAACAGCCAACTCAACAGATCGTTTGGAAAGTAGTCTGTTATCTTTAGGAGTGACAAGGTTCCGAGCCACCACCGCAGCGGTCATATCATTCTTCATTACCAAATCCCCAACGGTAAGAGGACCAATAGGGGATATGAAGGATAGGCGTCATATGTTGTATGGAGAAGGCATGGATGCCTCTTCACCAAGGTTCAAGTCAAAACGACGGTCGGAAGGGCCAGAAATTTTTAAAGGTGTTGAAGAAAGAAGAGGTCAGACAAGTGAAGATCGTAAAAGTGCAAGAAGGGAGTTTCTACAAGTAGAAATTCAAGTGTGCTTTGAAGCGTACTGCATACCTCTATAAAAATTAGCACTCAACGGGATTTCAGAGATCGAAGAGGCGAACTCAGAAATCGAAGAGGCCAATTTAAAAATCGAATAGGCGCTAGCTTTCTTAAAAGCTGGGCTTGCTCAGAACCCACGGGCCAATCTTCTTTTCCAGATTTGTTTGCACTTGTCACATACAACCTCTGCACTCGACGGAGCTCAGAACTCGAAGAGGCGAGCTCAGAACTCGAAGAGGCAAGCTCAGAAATCGGAGAGGCATCTGTTTTTCCAAACGTGTCAGCGTCTGTCACATTCTCCCTGTCCTTCTCCTTGTCGTTGTTTTCATCTACGGGACAAGGAGAAAGAGAGCAATCAGCCAGCACTTGGTATCAATCTTCCGATCTAGAACCGATTGCCTGGAACCCCTTCCTGATTGCTTACCTAGCCCTGCTCTCGAGTACTCATCTTCAACATCTTTTGCTTCCTCTTTGTCTACCACATCTGCCTAGGGAACAGATAAGGGAAGTGAAAATGATACCTCGAAACATGTGGAGACAATGTACTAATTCATCATCGGCTAGGGACAAGGAGAAAGAAAGCAAAAGGTGGGCACTTAGAAAGAATGAAGAAAGAAACAGACCATCACCTCTACCTCGTTCCTGTCTGCCGTGCAGAAGAAACAAGCAGAGAAGAATGCAGACTGCACAATCAAATCAACCCAACAGAAGAAGTCTGATTTGAAACCAAGGAACTCTCACTTAGAATTCTGAACCAGTTCGAGATCAAAGCTGTGGAAAGATAACAAGATCATCTATCTCCAAAACCAGATTTGCGTTCTTAAACTCTAGTCTGTCTGGTTTTTACTTTGTCATACCTGTCATGTTTATTCGTTGTTTGTTTGATTGTTTGCTTGTGTTTGTGTGAGTTTATGCTTGAAACATTAAGGACAATGTTCGATTGAAGTGTGGGGGGGTAACCAAGTTGTTTTGCATGAAATTCGTGGGAGTTTATCACCCATTACTTCTAGTGTTGTTCCTTGCTGTTTTAAGTGTTTTTATGCTATTTTGGAGTGTTTTAGTGTGTTTTGACATAAAAATCCAACAATCTCATAAAAAATTTAAAAATTCTTTTGAAAAACCCAAAAAGAGTTGTTTTTGTGTGTTTGTTTGTGTCTTAGGGTACCTTCCAACACAATGATGAGGATTTGGTTTTTAATTACATGACTGTTAAAGAGAGTTATAAACATGGATGAAAAATTGATTTACTCTTTGGTGTATGCTTGGTTATGGTTATAATTTATGAATTCACATGCAATCATAAAGGAAAAATCATTTTTCTGCAGCATGCTTGAAAGAAGGAACTCAAATGAACGCTACAACCTTGTGAGACTTGAGCCTAAACGTTTATTTGGAGAGTTAATAATCTGTGCATCATTGTTTTCTAAAGTCATTGCATGATCTCATTATTCTTTGCTTGGTTGCTACTTAGAAGGCGTTTCATGATTTAGTTCCAAATGCTAGAACTCATGCCTATTTCATTCAAAGCAGGCTATTGATTTGCATAACACATATTCAAGATGAAGTTGTGTAGTGACCACCAAAGCCAAATTGTCGTGCCCCTATTTCATTATGTGTTTAAGTTTAACCCCGTTGAGCCTTGTTAAGCCTATGTTCTTTGTTAACCCACACTATCCTTACCTAGCCTAGTGTTAGGACCATCCATACCCTTGTTCTTGAAGCATAGTAAAGCATGACTTAAAATGAACTCCTTTTTTATCAATGTATTGCAGAAAGCAAGTGTGGGGGAAGTGATTCTTCTCTGTGTGTGTGCCAAAGTCCTTAATAAGGCACGGGTAGAAAAGAAAAAAAAAGTATGAAAAAGAGCTATAAAGTGTTGTTTGTTAAAGAAAGGGTTCAAAACATTGAATTCAGCCCTAAGTGTTGCATAAATCTTCCCTTTGTAATTAAAAGTTGATTCTGCATTCTAAAGTGATTTTCAAGTGTCTATTTCATTGCTTTGCTTGCTATCGCTTTAAGAACGTTTGTTATCCCTATCCTTTCTTTGCTAGCCATTACCCCCAAGCCCTGTTACAACCCTTGACTTAAATCTTGAGTGTTGTGTGTTTCAATTTGTGGAGTTCGAAATTGGTATGAGCATATGGTGTCACTGGTTCTCACATCTAAGTAGTAGCATTCCATTCATGAGATCATATCTAAACATGCTTAATAACTCCAGAAAATTGCTTTCTTTGTTATAACATATGTGAGTCCTAATCTTTCGTGTTTACATCAATCTTCTCACATATACTAGTGTAGGGTGTGTAGTTAGAAAATGTGTGTGAAAATAGAGAGTATCTTGTAAGGAATTGAGAAAATTCTCTAAAGCATGTTACTACATTCAAAACATCGTTTTAATTGGTTAATTGTGAACTAGTAAGTGGTGACTGTGATTAAGTATGTGCTCAAGTGTAAGGATGACCAAAATCTGTGGGAATGATGATTTTTAACATGTCATGTTTCATTAAAAATCCCTGAGGCAATTGTTGGAAGGTCTAGGTTGTGTTTTGTTTTGTTTTGTTTTCTTTATTTTGTTTTGCTCGAGGACTAGCAAAAGCTAAGTGTGGGGGAATTTGATAGGAGCATATGTATGCGACTTAGTTAGCTTGTTTCTTGGCATTTATGTTGTTAGTTCGTAGTTATTTTGGTATTTTAAGCTATTTTCGTGTGTTTGTAGGTCCAAAGGGTTAATGTGGCAAAAAAGTGCATTTTGGAGCATTTTTGGGCATGGAATAGATAGCATATGCTTGGAGCAAAAGGAATGGATGAAATTTGAAGTTTGTGCATCATCCTCTCCCTATAAATAACCATTTTAGCACACTCATTTCACCCAACACATCCACTCATTACAACCACCCAACACATTCACCTACCACTACATCCACTCATTACAACCACCCAACACATTCACTCATTACAACCACCCAACATATTCACCTACCACTACATCCACTCATTACAACCACCCAACACATTCACCTACCACTACATCCACTCATTTCACCCAACACATCCATTCACCTACCACTACATCCACTCATTTCACCCAACACATCCACTCATTTCAACCACCCAACATATTCACATACCACTATATCCACTCGTTACCACCACCCACTACATCCTCTCCTTAGCCTATAAATATATCCATCCAAAGACACATTCGGGGGGATAGCTTAGGGAGAAGGGAGGAAGACACATTCTGCTGCAAGGCAGAATCTTTTCTTCTTAACCATTTTGTTGGAAATATGCCCTGAAAGTCAATCTTTGGAAGAAACCTTTCAGGACAAATGAATGGATGTATAGATGACTCTTATACATCAAATGGCAAAGATACTAATTAGGACTATCTCAATGAACGATATATGTCCAAAATAGTGAATCCATGGACAATGGATCGGTTGAAGAAGTAATCTAATGATGTTAGACTACAGAGACCTTCTTCACATAACCATCATGTCCAAAAGGTTCCTGGTCATAGGATTGTCGGAGGGAAACTGACAATGCATAGACCGGTACATACTATATCCGCTTCAATTGGAAGGATGGAAAGTCTCATCCCATTTGTGTAGTGACACTAAGACAAGTATGTAGGTGCTCATTAAGGGAATGAGTTCACTGAACACAATCGAACGAGAGTACTTGCATGGAGGTCTACTCACATGTCAAGCAAGTAACTCTTATGGTTGGAATAATGTAAGTAGTCCTTTGACCTGAGGCATCGTCGTTGTCTTATGGTTAAGTACTTGATCTTTGATTATGTCAAAGTCACCCCATTCGCGGGTGTCCACGGCATAGTTGGGGTTAAGCCACTTAGTCATGAAGGCAAGTGAATGCGCAACAAGGAATCTCTAATCTTCGTTAAGAGAGGAAGAATACTCTAAGATATGATTCGGGAATCTTCGGCCGAAGTATCGAGCGTAATAAAGGAAAGCGTTCCTATACGACTCAATTGAATCATATAAGAAGGAATAATCACATTAGGGGTTTGACATAATATATCCATACCCTAATGATGTGATTGAGAGTATTGTTTTAGAGAAGGATCGAATTACATTGTAATTCCAATTGAATAGGTTCTCCGAACAAATTCTACATTAGCTTGGGTAGCCATGATATATGGTTAGATGTCACTCATGGCTTGTGAGTTCTTCTAGATGATTAAATGTAGTAGTCAAAGAAGAAGGTGAATTAAAAGGAAGTTTTAATTCACTAAGTGATTGGATTAAATATAATCAATTGGATTGGTGCCAATCACCCCACTGCCTTGCTAATTAGAACCTAAAATGATTGTACACCGATACGCTCTTGTAGTGATACCACTAATGGATGATGGGAATAATTAATTGGATTAATTAGGTGTTGTGATTAATTAGAAAGTCTAATGAAATCATAAAAGCGATATAAGATCGTTTTGGGCTTAAAGAAACGTTCGGGTTTAATTGGGCCCATTGGGCCTAGACCCATTGGGCTTTTATTCAAGCATAGGATGACTTGAAATAATAAAAGCCCAAAGCCCAAACCAAACACTAAAGGCCGACCACTTAAAGGGAAAGGGAGAGAGTGGAAGTCAAGTTGTTGACTAGGTTTCTTTTTGTCTATATAAGGAACTTTATAGAGATAATTTTCCATAAGGGTTTTTGTGTGTTAAAACAACAAAAGAGAAAAAGAAAATATCTCTCTTAAACACCCAAAGGCCGGCCACCATTAGGGAGTGTGAGCTAATCATCTTATCTCCCTTTTGGTCATTCCTCCATCCATCTCACTACACTAGTGGGTGTGGATCTTTAGAGGTCTTCTACTTTGGAGACTAAAGGAGAACCAAAGGAGCACTCATACTAACAAAGTGGAGGAGGCAAGGAGGGAGGCTAGGCTCAAGGAGTTCAAGGAACAAAGGGCTAGGAGGTGGTCCATCCTTGGTCTAAAATCTAGATCAAGAGGTATAGATCTATTCCTACACTTTGTTCTTAACTTAAATGTTTTGATGCATCATATATAAACCTATGAACCTTGAAGGGGATTTGCATGACTATAGCTTTGATATTATTTGATAACATGCTTCCGTTGCTTTCGTATATAAATTTTGAATTGTATATGCATGCTAGTCATTAGAAATCCCACATGAATCTCATAGATTTCCCTTCGCATTCTACACATTCCCACAACAAAAACACAATTCCATGCATCTTCATTTCCCTTTCCTTGTCGTGACCTCCATCCAACCTAAACACATTCAGCCATTCCCTTCCATATATCCATATGCATCCATCAAACCACACCTTATGCCGCAACAAAGAGAAGAAGGAGGACCCTTGGACGTGCTTGCCATTCAAGTTGGATTGTTGGAGCGTTTTTAGGTGTTTTCATTCTTTTGTTTTCAATGTCTAAATTTGTTTATCTTTGCTTTGTGAGTATGAGGAACTAAACCCCCCTTACTTAGGGGGGATTCAAAGCCATGAACATACTTGCAATATGAATTGATTACCTTCAATTGTGATTTCATAAGTTGTGAATTCAATTTGTTTAACTGCTTGATTGATAACTTATTCGTGTATGTTTATTAAGAGTGCACACTTAGTTTTCATGCATGAATATGATGCTAGAGTATAAGGGAGTTTAACCTAATAGTTACAAACTTATATTCACAAGTAGTGGAGGTCGCTTATAAACGATCGCGTTAAATGAATTCTTGGCAGGAGTTTCATGCTCATCATAGTAACGAATGCCTCGTCAATACTTATAGTTTTCATAATGCTTAATGATCTTTGATTGTATCTTTATTATGCTGTTCACGAAAAGGACTTTTGAAGAATGCATGAATTGTTGTATGCGCTTTCCCATCCAATTCAATAACTTAAGGAGAACTTGAAGGTTAGTTTAAGCGGACTTAATTAACCTGGGGTGTTGAGTTTCATGATTTATCGAAAGAACAACTGAAAATTGGTTTATGTGCAAGTGTGTCATGTGTGGAGAAGAACCCTCTAGCTAGCCCATCATCCATAGTTTACCCAAATTCATCCAAAATTTGTTTTAGTTTACAATCTGTTTGTTTTGTTTTCAAATTCGTCAAAATCAAATCCCCCTTTACTTTAAAGTGTTTTATTAGTCAAAATCTATTTTGATTTGTGTTTTTAAGTGTCTTGAGTCAAGTTAGAACCTAATTTCGTCCAAAACCATCCCTAGAGTCAATTTAGAGTCTAATTTATTGTTTTAAGCTGTTTTGAATCTTTTAAACTAGTTTTGAGTCTTTTTAGTTTGTATTGCATCTTTTGAGTCTAGTTTGGTGTTTTAAACTTAATTTTATGTTTTTAAGTCAGTTTAGAGGTTATTAGCAAGCCCTCCTAATCCCCAGTCCAGAATGATCCCTACTTACATTCTTTACTACAATTGATACAAGAGGGTTTAATTTGTGTGTTAAGTAAATTTTCGCATCAGCATGTTACAAAACTGATTTTTCTTTTATGATTTGCATGTGAATTCATAAATTTAAACCACAACCAATCATACACCAAAAAGTAAATCAAATTTTCATCCATGTTTATAACTCTCTTTAACAGTCATGTAATTAAAAACCAAATCTTCATCATTGTGTTGGAAGGTACCCTAAGACACAAATAAACACATAAAAACAACTCTTTTTCGGTTTTTCAAAACAATTTTTCAAAATTTTATGAGATTTCCGGATTTTTAAGTCAAAACACACTAAAACACTCCAAAACAGCTTAAAACACTTAAAAATTGCAAGGAACAACACTTAGAAGTAATGGGTGATAAACTCCCACAAATTTCATGCAAAACAACTTGGTTACCCCCCCCACTTAAATCAAACATTGTCCTCAATGTTTCAAGCATAAACTTACACAAACACAAGCAAACAATCAAACAAACAATGAATAAACATGACAAGTATGGCAAAGTAAAAACCAGACAGAGTAGAGTTTAAGAACGTAAATCTAGTTTTGGAGATAGATGATCTTATTGTCTTTCCACAGCTTTGATCTGGAACTGGTTCAGAATTCTGAGCGAGAGTTCCTTGGTTTCAAATCAGACTCCTTCTGTTGGGTGAATTTGATTGTGCAGTTTGCATTCTTCTCTGCTTGTTTCTTCTGCACGGCAGGCAGGCACGAGGTAGAGGTGATGGTCTGTTTCTTTTTTCAATCTTTCTAAGTGCCCACCTCTTGCTTTCTTTCTCCTTGTCTCTAGCTGAGGATGAATTAGCACATTGTCTTCATATGCTTCGAGGTATCATTTTCACTTCCCTTATTTGTTCCCTAAGAAAATGTGGTAGACGAAGAAGAAGCATAAGATGTTGAAGATGAGTACTCGAGAGCAGGGCTAGGTAAGCAATCAGGAAGGGGTTCCAGGCAATCGGTTCCAGATCGGAAGATTGATACCAAGTGCTGGCTGATTACTCTCTTTCTCCTTGTCCAGCAGATGAAAACAACGACAAGGAGAAGGACAGGGAGAAAGCACGATATGAGATACTCATGCTTTCAACCTTCATGATATGAAATACTTTTACTTTGGATGAGTTGTTTGCAGAGGTACCCCAAGGAATAAGTAACACTGAGTGACTCGAGAGGCTTCATTGGGAAGGCATTCTCGGAGATAACGGAAGGTTATATATGTTTGCCTTGCTATGGAGGGTGAAGGTTGACATTTATAGGAAATAATAATCGGTACTATTCTTTCACTCTTGTCGGAAACCATTGGATGATTGAACAGTAAACTTCATGTGCTTTCTACTTCACCAGAAATCTTCGACAGATTGCCCGTAATTTTCACAAGGCTGAGTGTGTATATGAAAGATGCTGACACGTCGGGATAAAGCTGATGCCTCTTCGATATCTGGAATCGACGCTTCGACAAACTGCCCATGATTTCTGCAAAGCTGAGTGTGTATGTGACAGGCGCTGACATGTCTGGAAAAGCAGATGCCTCATCTGATTTCTGAGCTCGCCTCTACGAGTTCTGAGCTCCGTCGAGTGCAAAGGTTGCATGTGACAAGTGCAGACAAATCTAGAAAATAAGATTGGCCCGTGGTTTCTGAGCAAGCCCAGCTTTTGAGAAAGCTAGCGCCTCTTCGATTTTTGAATTAGCCTCTTCGATTTCTGAGCTCACCTCTTTGATCTCTGAAATCCCGTCCAGTGCTGATTTTTATAGAGGGATGCAGTACGTTTCAAAACACACTTGAATTTTTGCTTGTAGAAACTGAAGGAAATTTTGTGAAAAACATGTTCATTTAAGCAACATCTATAGCATGCAATTAACAAATTAAAGGCGGAATCATGCTTGTATGCACTTAAAAACAAAACATTAACCATGAAATTCAAAGCCTAGTAGTTGGGTGAACCAAGACTCAACTTAAATCAAAGTGAGTTGAGAAATTTATACCTTTGTAGATTCCTCTTTGCATAAGCAAAGGCTAATCACCCAAGGAGAGGGCCTTCATTCCTTGCTTCTTAGATCCATGGATTTGGATGGAAGAATATGTTTCTCCAAGTTCTCAAAATAGAGAACCTCTAAGTCTCCACACCAAGGTAAGATGTGAAGAAGAGATGAGTGACCTTGGAGGAGAAAGATTACTAGCTAATCCCTCCAAGGGGGCCGGCCTCTTAGAGAGAAAAGAGAGAGATATGTTCTCTCCAATTCTCTAAAAGAAACCCTAAATGAATTTTGGCTATAAAGTCATATTTATACCTTTATTCATTGAAGTGGCAAACTTGTAATTAAGTCCAAAACCCACTCCTTTAACAAAATGGCCGGCCATAGGATTTCATTGGGCTTTTAAGGCCTTTGTGAATTATTTGTCATTAAGTTGTCATACAACTTAAGTCAATGAGCTTGACGTTCGAAGCCCATTGGGCCTTAAGGTCCAAAACTATCCCGAGGTCTTTAACGAACTTATTCATTTGATTAATTAACATATTAATTAATCCTTGCCATAAATAATTAAACCATTTAATTATTCTTACTCATCTCCATTGTTTCTTCAATCTCCACCTTACACGGTGTACGATCCATTAGGTTCCTTTTAGCGAGGCAGTGGGCGATTAAAACCATTTCAAATCGATTGTGAATTGAAGCTTACTTTCAATTCTCCCTTTAGTGATTATACACTTTTAAGGCTTCCACAAACCATGAGTGACACCTAGCAGCATATCATGGTTACCCAAGCTAATCAGAAGAGGTGGAGAACCTATTCAGTTTAGGATTACAAATGCAATACGGTCTTTCTCTAATACAATACTCTTGACCACATTGTTTGGTTTGATAGTTTATTCATGTCTACTATCCAATGTGATTCGTGTGCTTATATGATTACCTTGAATGTGATTTGGAACGACTTCCTAAATCTCATTCATACTCTGGCCAGAGATTCTTAATCATATCATAGAGTATTCTCCCCCAAACGGTTTGAAGGTTAGAGATCCCTTGTTGCGTATTCACTTGCCTCCATGGCTAAGTGGCTTAACCCCGACGATGCCGTGGACACCCTCCTCATGGAGTGACTTTGACATAATCAAAGATCAAGGACTTAACCACAAGACAACTATGATGCCTCAGGTCAAAGGACTACCTTGCATTATCCCAACCATGAGTTCTCATGTGACATGAGTATGAGAACTCCTCGTTGATCGTGTTCAGTGGACTCATTCATTATTGAGCACCTACATGCTTGTCTTGATGTCACACACCAATGACTCGAGACTAGTCACTCTCACTAAGAGAAGACATAACATGTATTGATCTTAACGGACTGTCAATGCCCAATTGGCAATCCTATGATCTGGAACGTTTATGATGTGTCTACGATGGTCTCATGAATCTAACTTCTTTAGATCGCATTCTCCCAATCACATATTCCTTGGACTTATCGTTTAAGCGTATAACATTTATATGAGACGGTTCAAACAATAATCTTTGCCCATGATATTAAACTAGATTAGTTTAACATGTGAAATGTCCATAAAGTATCATCATATGATTGGTTTTAGGGCACATTTCCAACAATCTCCCACTTGCACTAGAGCCAATCAGCTTGGTCATCAGTGATGATACCTCTTCTGTAGTCATTTCATAAATGGTTGAGTAGTAGGCCTAGACAATGGATATCTATATGGTATCCATAGAAGCAACCATGAGAATAACGACGTCACCATTATACATGATTCTCAATCATGTGGTTCAGTCTCTCATTTGAGTTCGGATCTTGATGAGACCTTGATTCCCTGGCTTGAGCTATCGCCCCATTAGTGTCGTAGTGTCAATACACTGGAGACACTTTCTGGTTGGAACCGAATAGAGAATTCATAAATGAACTTTCCCATCCAAACAACATTGTTGTAAATTTCTATATGGCAATATATTTTGCATTCATAATGGAACACACTAAAGTCATTACTTTAATGTTTCCATCGAAATATCTCTTTAGTCATAATAAAGAGATATATGTTTATCTCTTCATTCATAATGAAGAAACATCCAATGATGGATTAAATTCATAATCTAATACATTTACGCTTCCATTACGTTACTCTAATTCTTCCTTGATCTTTGAGGAATTTATCCTCTAGTATTTCTTAAATACTTAAGAACTCACTTGACAGTTGCCATGGTTCTGATCTTGGACTTGCACTGATATCGTCTTGTACCGTTCTAGGTACAACTCATATCAATGTTTTTCATACAATATGAAATACATAAATCACCTTTCTGCGTATGCATAAAGGATTCTATTTACGCATTATTTCTTTGGGAGTCAAATAGTACGTTCTCTTTGAGAAGAGCAACTTCTTAGTCTCACTAGAGTTGTCCTTTTTTATTGAAGTTCATCATCATATGAGAAACTTCCTATCTTCTTTTGTCTATATTTAGGGCTTGATATAATCCAATTATATCCTAAAATCTATCATTATTGATTTCCATCCCATGTATATAGACTATGTCTCCCATATACATTCTATCTTCATATAATGTTTTAAAGTCATAACTTTAACGAAGAAGTATTCTTTTCATTTCCAAAATTAATATATCATATATTTGTATATATATATATATATTCAAATTTAGGAACATGATTAACTCCCACTAATCTTTTGTAAACCTAGTAAACAAAAGATTCATTTACATCTTTATGAGAAATCAAACGTTTTGATCTTTCTCTCATAAGACGTTTAAAGCTCCCACTAGCTTGCTAAGATCCATGATGGTTGGATCTCTACAACTTACATGTCTTGTGATTCATAGTTTTAGACATATATTATCAAGACTATCTTAATAATGGTTTCGGAAACCTATATTATGTCCAAACATTGAATCACCATTTAGTTGTAGCTAGCAATCTTCGAATTAATTGAAAACAAGACCACGTCAAAGATGGTTTCTTCAAAGTCAACCATTCTCTTTGATTGTAGTCACCTTAAGCTACCAATTAGCTATTTAAGGTTTCATTATTTCGGGTCTAATGGTACTTTACCATTTCCTTGAGTATATATCGTATATACACTCAATGTAGTCATAAGGATTTTCATTCTTATTTCTTTCGAATTAAGAGGTGTAACTCTATGATACAGTCATAAAGTTCAAACCATTCAACTGAGACGGTTTATAAATCCTTCTCGACTACCTTGGAGCTTGTGGTATAGGAACTAGGTTGTTATATTTGTTGATCACTATCTTGTTTCTTAAAGAACCATTCTTTGAGTTATATCCCTCGTTCATTTGCTCTATCTTGGGCAAATCCTAGTGTAGGATTACAATGAACTACCCAACAAACAACATTTGTTAGTTGGTTTATAGAAGTGATATCCAAATGTTAATTTAAGGATATCCACAAGATAATTCTCAAACAAATATTGCTTATTAGCACACAACCCCAAATCTTAACATGATTAAGATTTGTCTTTCTTTCCAACTACATCTTATGGAGTCATGAAAATTTTGGAAGATCTTCTAATTGACAATCATATTGCCTTAGAAGCATATATCCTATATATGGGTAATTGATAACATCCAACGAACTAAATCTTATTCAAGTTCGTTCTTCTCCTAATGGAGAAATCCATTATCTTTTGACGCTTCTTTCCTTGATATTTTTCAAGGAAACTGTTCTAAAATGTTATCTTTCCTTGGATCAAATCTAAGGAGGCAAATACTTTAGACGTCTTACTCATCAACTTACATTTCTTGAATTCTTTGAAACCTTTTGCAAAGTATTCGGACTTGTGTTTATTCAAAATAAACTATAGTCCAACCGAGAGTGATCTTCGGTGAATGTCATACAACATGAGTAGTATTATGTTTGTGGACAAGTGCCACTAACATCTAAGTGAATTAACCTCAACAACTTTGTGATTCTTTCTTCTTTCCAAAAGAATAAAGATTCGAACATTTCGCCTCTATACAATTTTAACAAGAAGGTATTGGATCCGGATCTAACGATCCAAAGCATCCATCTAGGACCAACTCGTAATTTATGTTTTAGAGGTATCACAACTCAGTTGGGATTAGTCACTACCTTGCAACCTTTTGGGTTTTAAGCATCGTTATATTCTAAACAGTTAACACTACCATATCATCTCTACTATAGAGATAATTAATTAGATTACAATAATCTAATCATTCATTAATAAAGAACAATGTTTTGTCAAACAAAACATTCATCCATCCCTTATAGTGATGGAATTAAGTTCCTTGAAATTGGAATGTAAAGACAATCTTTAGTTTTTCCAATTTCTTTGGTAGTTCATATGAGGAAGTAAGTACTATTTGCTTTCGCAGAGATCTTTATTTTATTCACGTTCCGAATGTGAAGCACCTTTTTCTTCTCTCATATATCTTCTACCTTTTATTAGCCACACTTTTACAACGATTGTAAAACATAGTTACTAATACGGAATCAAGCATTCAAGTAGAAGAACCAACTGTTTTGAACTTTTCAAGAACAATTTACAACACCTTCGAAAGCTGTGTTCTTGACACTTGCAAGACATTTCTTGCAAATACCCCTTCCAATGTCCATCCTTTCATAAAGAAAGTTTGTTCTCTTGGAGTTATTTCGCTTTTTTCATTTGACTTCTCCTTTGTTTACAATAGTCATGGTCCCTAATCTCCCACTGTCTCTCTTGAAACTTATTTCAATTGTGTTATACACATCAAACGATTTGGAGAGTGTGTGGTTATTGTTCACTATATAGTTTACAATAAACTTAGTGAACCACTTGGATAGGGACACAAAAGTGAAGTCCTTGCCTAGTTTCCGTTTCTAGAAGTGGTTTAACACTTCAACACTCAATGATTCAAAATCATCATAAGTCCATGTTGATGGACTATTTTTGTCAACCAACCATTATTTTCTAAACATAATTACAAACTTTCAAGAGTTGTACAAGGCAACTCTCATTTCTTCATACAACAATTTGTAAGTGAAGAATCATGGCACATAAAGTGTCCATGCCCTTGTGCTTTCTTCTCAAGTTCTTTGTTCATTATAACAAAGAAACAAGCACTAGTGTTTGCATAAGCTAAGGGTTGTTCAAAGCAACTCTTATTTCTTCATACAACGATTTGTAAGTGAAGAACTAACAACACTAAAAGTGTCCTTGTCTTTATGCTAATCTTCGTAAGTTCCTTTGTTCATATAACGAAGGAATAAGCATTGGTTGTTTGTGTTGTCCTCTTCATGATAGACTTATCTGACATGTTCTTACAATGATACATTATCAATAGAAAGATTGTGAGGATGAGACTACTTAGGTACATATACAATCCATTTAAGACAATCTTTGGGATTGTTGTACCAAGTCCGGAAACTAAAGCATTCGGCTTTTCTTTGTCAAGTTTTGGATAGCATTTGCAAATATATAGGTAAACAAATACATAACGAATATAAATTGATTGATTTTAAGCCATTTGATTCGGGTCTTTAAATCAAATAGCACCACCCACTATTTTTAGCAAATTCCATATCCCTCATTGGAATTCGAGAGTTTTGGATGAAACTCTTAGTAGGGTATGGGAGACTCACCATTACCAAGCCCACCTCAGAAGATTATCATATTTATCTAGCAACAATAATGATAAGAGGATAACTCTTTAGCCATTTACAAATTTTGTAATTACCCATCTTATTTGACCTCTAGAAAATGATGCCTCAGAAGAATGTCATATTGGCACCATTGCACTTAGTTAAGTCATTCCCACCATGCTAGTTCAAGTAGGGGTTCAAGAATGGCCTCAGAAGAATATCATATTGACCATACTCGTTGCCTACCTTCACTTCATCATATGTTTATAGGCATCTCCTGAATGTAAGCACATACTTTGCATACCCCAGAACTGGACGAATACGGTGTATGAGTCACAAACGATTGAAGCCCACCATGGTGGAAGGCCTACGAAGAGATGTTCAAAGCATCTCTCGCTTATCAACTTAATAATGGTTTGGTTGAGGGGTTTAGGTCTTATCACATATAAATATTCATTTTAATCTTTATTAAAACAATTTTGGTCCTATTACAACTATTGGTCCATTTGATTGAATTTAGTTGTTTATAATACTCCCACTATGCTTATAAAACGGTTTTTAAAGTAAGAGTATATGATACTACTAACATAAACTTTGCATTCATTTGATGGACTATATAGTTGCCTTAGGGCCTTAAATTGACTATGAAACTTTGTTTAGATTCAACATGAGCCTAGTGTTGAATCTCGGTCTAGGGATGGTGATTGATTTTAGTTACGCGTTTAATCACATTAAGGCGTGTTGTCTTAGGGGCGTTGGACCCTCTACTCCATTTTCATGCATATCAAATAATACAAGAAATGAGTACTTCAAAGTAAAGATGAGCTTATGCTCTTTACAACATTTGAATAAAACAAATTACTTTAAAGTAAAGAAGAGCTTATGCTCTTTTACAACATTTGATCAAATCAAATTACAACCAAAATCCAATCTAAACATTCTCATGGTTCAAACAAATTTGAAGCGGCCTTTCACATAGCTCAATTATCGTAGGCTTAGGTTCATAATCACCCTTTAATTAATTAACACTTTAACTAATTAAATAGAATGCAACATTTTCATTTGGTTTTTGTATCCATAGAATTGATTTAAATGGAGCTAAATGAAATGAAAATCCAATTCTCATTTAAAGAGACAAAACAATTTTGTTCTCAACTTAATTTGGGCCAAAATGCAATAACCTCAACTTTTGGGCTATATTGCAAAAACATAAACTTTTGGGGTCACTTTGTAAAAACACAAAAGTCTACTACTTCATGTAATTACAACTAGAACCCAAAAATTTCAACAAATGCAAAAACTTCATTAAAGGAGCAAAACAATTTGTCCTTTAGCGTTTTTGGACCTAAACATAAAAACGTAAACTTTTGGGCCAAAGTGCAAATACACAAAAGTATCAAAACTTTATGTAATTGCATAAAAGCCCCAAAAGTACCCTATTTTAATAGGGTGGCCGGTTTTAGAGAGAAGGGAGTGATGTGTGTGTTGATTTGTAGTTTTAGACATAAAACATGCAAGTGGTGCATGACATAAATGTCATGCAAGTGGTGTGTGTGAAAGGGAATTAATCCTTACACACCCACCAATATTTCTTACACCTTTCTAAATAAATATCTAACACATTTAAACATTTGAAAAATATAAAACATAAACTTTATGAAATAAATCAAAAATTTGAATCAAAACACCAAACTTTTTGTTCTTGGCAAAAATGTCAAGAACAATGAAGAACACTCATGAAAAACTCAAAAAATTTCCATGAACATTTTTCACCCAAAAACAACCCAAAACCATTCAAACTTAAGGGAAATAACATATAACCAAACTAGGGTACATAGGGGTTCCAAAAGTTACTTGAAAACACTTTTAACAAGTCAAACATGAACCCAAAAATCCACCCTTTGGATTTGGCCGAATTTTCCCAAAAACATGGCACCAAATTTTAGCTCCAATATTCATGCTCATATGAACTACATCTACAACATTTGAGATGGCAAATTTTCTAACAAAATTTACATTCAAAGAAGCAAGAATAAAGCTTGTAACAATTACAACATTTCAATCAAAGACTATGAACTACAAAACCCAAAAGGATTCACCAACTACTAGACCTAGGCTCTGATACCACTTGAAGGAAATTTTGTGAAAAACATGTTCATTTAAGCAACATCTATAGCATGCAATTAACAAATTAAAGGCGAAATCATGCTTGTATGCACTTAAAAACAAAACATTAACCATGAAATTCAAAGCCTAGTAGTTGGGTGAACCAAGACTCAACTTAAATCAAAGTGAGTTGAGAAATTTATACCTTTGTAGATTCCTCTTTGCATAAGCAAAGGCTAATCACCCAAGGAGAGGGCCTTCATTCCCTGCTTCTTAGATCCATGGATTTGGATGGAAGAATATGTTTCTCCAAGTTCTCAAAATAGAGAACCTCTAAGTCTCCACACCAAGGTAAGATGTGAAGAAGAGATGAGTGACCTTGGAGGAGAAAGATTACTAGCTAATCCCTCCAAGGGGGGCGGCCTCTTAGAGAGAAAAGAGAGAGATATGTTCTCTCCAATTCTCTAAAAAAAACCCTAAATGAATTTTGGCTATAAAGTCATATTTATACATTTATTCATTGGAGTGGCAAATTTGTAATTAAGTCCAAAACCCACTCCTTTAACAAAATGGCCGGCCATAGGGTTTCATTGGGCTTTTAAGGCCTTTGTGAATTATTTGTCATTAAGTTGTCATACAACTTAAGTCAATGAGCTTGACGTTCGAAGCCCATTGGGCCTTAAGGTCCAAAACTATCCCGAGGTCTTTAACGAACTTATTCGTTTGATTAATTAACATATTAATTAATCCTTGCCATAAATAATTAAACCATTTAATTATTCTTACTCATCTCCATTGTTTCTTCAATCTCCACCTTACACGGTGTACGATCCATTAGGTTCCTTTTAGCGAGGCAGTGGGCGATTAAAACCATTTCAAATCGATTGTGAATTGAAGCTTACTTTCAATTCTCCTTTTAGTGATTATACACGTTTAGGGCTTCCACAAACCATGAGTGACACCTAGCAGCATATCATGGTTACCCAAGCTAATCAGAAGAGGTGGAGAACCTATTCAGTTTAGGATTACAAATGCAATACGGTCTTTCTCTAATACAATACTCTTGACCACATTGTTTGGTTTGATAGTTTATTCATGTCTACTATCCAATGTGATTCGTGTGCTTATATGATTACCTTGAATGTGATTTGGAACGACTTCCTAAATCTCATTCATACTCTGGCCAGAGATTCTTAATCATATCATAGAGTATTCTCCCCCAAACGGTTTGAAGGTTAGAGATCCCTTGTTGCGCATTCACTTGCCTCCATGGCTAAGTGGCTTAACCCCGACGATGTCGTGGACACCCTCCTGATGGAGTGACTTTGACACAATCAAAGATCAAGGACTTAACCACAAGACAACTATGATACCACAAGACAACTATGTGACATGAGTATGAGAACTCCTCGTTGATCGTGTTCAGTGGACTCATTCATTATTGAGCACCTACATGTTTGTCTTGATGTCACACACCAATGACTTGAGACTAGTCACTCTCACTAAGAGAAGACATAGCATGTATTGATCTTAACGGACTATCAATGCCCAATTGGCAATCCTATGATCAGGAACGTTTAGGATGTGTCTACGAAAGAATGGTCTTATGAATCTAACTTCTTTAGATCGCATTCTCCCAATCACATATTCCTTGGACTTATCGTTTAAGCGTATAACATTTATATGAGACGGCTCAAACAATAATCTTTGCCCTTGATATTAAACTAGATTAGTTTAACATGTGAAATGTCCATAAAGTATCATCATATGATTGGTTTTAGGGCACATTTCCAATAGAAACTCCCTTCTTGCACTTCTACAATTTTGACTTGTTCGACCTCTTCTTTCTTCAACACCTTTGAAAATGTCTGGCCCTTCCGACCGTCATTTTGACTTGAACCTTGGTGAAAAGGCATCCATGCCTTCTCCAGACAACATATGGCGCCCATCCTTCATATCCCCTACTAGTCCTCTTACTGTTGGAGATTCGGTGATGAAGAATGATATGACCGCTGCGGTGGTGGCCCAAAACCTTGTCACTCTCAAAGATAACAGACTACTTCCCAAACGATCTGATGAGTTGGCTGTTAAGGATTCTCTGGCTCTTAGTGTACAGCGTGCAGGTTCTGTGTCCAATATGGCCCAACGCCTATTTGCTCGAACCCGTCAAGTTGAATCGTTGTCGACTGAAGTGATAAGTCTCAAACAGGAGATTAGAGGGCTCAAGCATGAGAATAAACAGTTGCACAAGCTCGCACATAACTATGTTACAAACATAAAGAGAAAGATTGACCAGATGCAGGAATTTGATGGTCAGATTTTACTTGATCATCAGAGGTTTGTGGGTTTGTTCCAATAACATTTGCCTTTGTCTTCTGGGGCTGTATCACGTAATGAAGCTACAAATGATCAACCTCCGATGCCTCCTCCTTCTGGGGCTCCGCCGACTGTTGAGGCTCCGCCGATTATTGAAACTTCTCCTAAGCAGCCTTTGTGAAGGCTTCCTCTTGTATTTTCTGCTTAATGTTCTTTTTGTCTTTTCATGAAAATGAATGTAAAAATACTTTGCATATCTGTCAATGTTTCAAAAATAAACTCACACCCAAAAATAATTAAACAACAAATATAAAAATGGCAATCATGGCAAAATAAAAATGCAGAAAAGGGAAGGCTTTTAGAAACACAAAACTGATTGTGGAGCGATTCAAAAATCTTCCTTATTTGAATACATGGGTTGCCTCCCAAGAAGCGCTTGCTTTAACGTCTTCCAGCCGGACGATACCTCCATTTAAGCTTGAACAGGGCCCACGACATGGAGGGGTACATTCTCCACGACATGCTCCTCAAAGGCTTCATAATAGGGCTTCAAACGATGCCCATTCACCTTGAATTCTTGTTACGTCTTCAAACTTTGTATTTAGACTGCACCATGAGGAAAAAACATTAGTAATAACAAAAGGACCAATCGATTTGGAATGCAACTTACCCGGAAACAAACGAAGACTGGAATTGAAGAGTAACACTTTCTGCCTTATAGAGAACATCTTGCTACGAATCATCTTGTCATGGAATGCCTTCGTCTTCTCCTTGTAAATACGATCATTCTCATAAGCTTCATTCCTAATTTCCTCAAGCTCATTCAATTGAAGCTTTCTATGAAGACCGACGGCATCAATGTCCATATTGAAAGTTTTGACGGCCCAATGTGCATGATGCTCTAACTCAACGAGAAGATGACATGGTTTCCCATAGATAAGCCAAAATGGTAACATCCCAATTGGTGTTTTGTAGGCAGTACGATATGCCCACAATGCATCATCTAAGCGTAAGCTTCAATCCTTCCTTGTTGGCCTAACAGTCTTGTATAGAATCTGTTTGATCTCTCGATTTGAAACCTCAACTTGGCCATTTGTTTGAGGATGGTAAGGTGTAGAGACCTTATGGTTGACATTGTACTTCCTCAACAACGCCTCAATGGTCCAATTGCAAAAGTGAGACCCTCCATCACTGATGATTACTCGTGGCATGCCAAACCTTGCAAATATGTTAATTCTAATGAAATGTGCAACCACTTTAGAATCATTAGTCCGAGTGGCTTTTGCTTCCACCCACTTTGACACTTAATCAACTGCAAGCAAAATATACATGAAACCATTCAAGGAAGGAAAGGGACCCATAAAATCTATACCCCAAACGTCAAAAATTTCAACATTGAGGATGGAAATCTACGGCATTTGATCCCATGCACTTATATTTCCTGTTCTTTGGCATTTATCACATGTTAAGCAAAAAGTTCTAGCATCCTTAAAGATACTAGGCCAATAGAACCCACATTGTAACACCTTAAGTGCTGTTCTTTGTGTGCCAAAGTGACCACCACATGCATATGTATGACAAAAGCTTAAAATGGAATAAAACTCAGAATCATGCACACATCAACGGACAATCTAATTAGGACAATATTTCCACAAATATGGATCATCCCATACATAAAACCGTGCGTCATTTCTAAGCTTATCACGTTGGTGTCTAGTGAGAGTGCTTGGAATTCGTTTAAACACCAAAAAGTTAACCAAATCAGCATACCAAGGTTCACTTACCTTAATGGACATCAATTGTTCATCAGGAAACGTTTTAGCAATGGGTAGGGACTCCTCATTATGCATCATACAACTTAGGTGGTCAGCCACCACGTTTTCACTTCCCTTTTTGTCTCGAATCTCGATGTCGAACTCTTGGAGAAGCAATATCCATCGAATTAGTCTTGCCTTGGTATCCTTCTTGCTCAGCAAATATTTTAAAGCTGCATGATCAGTGAAAACAATTACTTTAGTACCAATTAAATATGATCAAAATTTATCTAAAGCAAAGACAACGGCAAGAAGTTCTTTTTTCGTTGTGGAATAGTTTAATTGGGCATCATTCAACGACCGTGAAGCATAGTAGATGACATGCGGCCTCTTATCCTTCCTTTGTCCTAAAATAGCCCCTAAAGCATAATCGGATGCGTCACACATGAGCTCAAAAGGAAGGCTCCAATCCGGTGGAACAATAATGGGAGCCATGGTCAGCAACTCCTTGAGTTGTTTGAAGGATGTCGTGCACTCCTTATTGAAGTCAAACGCCACATCTTTTTTAAAGAGACGGCAAAGAGGTTGGGAAACCTTTGAGAAATCTTTGATAGAAACCTGCATGTCCAAGAAAAGAACGAACCTCTCTAACTGAAGTAGGAGAGGGTAAGTGACGTACAAGATCGATCTTTGATTTATTAACCTCCATTCCTTTTTCAGAGATGATATGTCATAAAACTATGCCTTGTTTAACCATGAAATGACATTTTTCCCAACTGAGAACAAGGTTAGTTTCAACACATCGTTTTAAGATCAAACTGAGATTATGCAAACAACCATCAAATGAATCACCAAAAACGCTGAAATCATCCATAAAAACTTCAATAATTTTCTCAACATAATCAGAAAATATGCTCATCATGCATCTTTGAAATGTGGCAGGTTCATTACATAAACCAAATGGCATGCGGCGATAAGCAAATGTAGCAAAGGGGCATGTGAAAGTGGTTTTTTCTTGGTCCTCGGGTGTTATGACAATTTGATTATAACCAGAATAACCATCAAGAAAACAATAGAAACCATAACCCGCTAACCTCTCAAGCATTTGATCAATGAATGGCAAAGGGAAGTGGTCCTTCCTAGTGGTGGCGTTTAGCTTCCTGATACACACCCTCCAACCTGTTTGGATTCGAGTAGGCACAAGCTCATTTTCGGCATTTGTCACCACAGTTACTCTGGATTTCTTTGGGACACATTGAACGAGCGAAACCCAACGACTATTGGAAATAGGATAGATCACTCCACAATCTAAAAGCTTGATTATTTCCTTCTTCACAACTTCCATCATCGGAGGGTTGAGTCGGCGCTGAGCTTCTCGAGATGTTTTAGACCCCTCATTCAAAAGTATGCGATGCATGCAAGTGGTGAGACTGATTCCTTTTATGTCGGTCAATGTCCACCCAATTGCTGTTTTGTACTCCCTTAGCACCCTTACCAACTTGTCCTCCTCTTGTGCCGTGAGTGTGCTTGAGTTGATGACGGGCAACGTCTCATTGATGCGAAAATTAACTTAACACACAAATTTAACCCTCTTTTGACAATTGTAGTATAAGTATAAGTAGGGATCGTTCTGGACCAGGGATTAGGAGGGCTTGCTAATAACCTCTAAACTTCAAAATACTTAACAAGACTCACAAGACTCAAAGCAAACTTAAAATACTCAAAATAGCTTAAAACAACTAAATAAACTTAAACTAGACACTAGGAATGACTTTGGACGAAAATTGACTTTTACTTAAATCAAAACATTTAAAAACACAAATTAAAATAGATTCTAGCTAATTAGACACTCTAAAGTAAAGGGGGATTGAGTTTTGGACGAAGTTGAAACAAACAAACAAGTATGAAAAACTAGACAGATTGTAAAACAAATTTGAGAAATAAGATGATGGATGGGATAGCTAGAGGTTTTTTCTCCACACATGACATGTATGAAAACAACTTAATTTCCAGTTACTACTTCATTGAATTATGAATGACAATACCCCAAATTAACCGTGACATCACTAGTTAACTCTCAGATTTT
Source organism: Malus sylvestris (assembly GCF_916048215.2). Classification (NCBI taxonomy): domain Eukaryota; kingdom Viridiplantae; phylum Streptophyta; class Magnoliopsida; order Rosales; family Rosaceae; genus Malus; species Malus sylvestris. The sequence goes on from NC_062269.1 coordinate 17,329,013, forward strand.
CCTTGTTTTATTGAATTGCATGACATCATTCGACAACCCAAAACATTCTTCAAAAGTTCCCTACATGACATCATAATAGAGATACAATCAAAGATCATTACGTCTAATGAAAATCATAAGCATTGACAAAACACTTGCAACTATGACATCATGTCACTCATGCTAGGATTTGAACTTAACGCGATCGTTTATAAGCGACCTTCACTACATGTGAATATAAGTTTGTAACGATTATGTGAAACCTCCTTATATTCTAGCAACGGATTTATGCATGCCAATTAAGTGTCGACCCTTAATTAACAAATACAAATAAGTTATCAATCAAATAGTTAAGCCAATTGCATTCACGATTCAAGAGTTCATAACTGGAATTTATCAAATTATATTGCACACATAATCGTGGCTTTGAAATCACCCCTAGCCAAGAGGGGTTTAGCCACTTATATTTACAACAAAACGAAAAGAAATGAATTTAAACATTAGAAACAAAAGAAAGAAAACACCTAAGCTCCAACGATCCAAGTTGGACAGCAAGCACGTCCAAGCACTTTCCTTCCCTTCCTTTGCTACGGCACAAGGTGTTGGTGAGTGTTTGAAGGTTTGTTTGTATGGAAGAATGGATGTGAAGATGAATGGATGTGTTTGGATGAAGGTTGTGTTGAAATGGGAGTGAATGATCTAACCAAGTATGAACTAAATTTATGTTACACACACTTCCTTTTATAGAGGAAGTGCATGGCAATGGAGGGGAACATGGAGTGGTGTAGCAATTGAGTGCAATGATTCAATGTAATGATGCATGAAATCTGAAATGATGGAAGGAACAAGGAATGGTGTAGCAATTGAGTGCAATGATTCAATGTAATGATGCATGAATTTGAAATGATGGAGGCAACAAGGAATGGTGTAGCAATTGAGTGCAATGAGTGGTGTTTGAAATGATTCAAAGGTGAAAGTGAAGTGATGATGCAAAGCATGGGGGTAAAATGGAGTGGTGTTGCAGCTAGGGAACATGAATGATTGTGCACATGGTAGAGAAAAGGAAATGGAGGTGGAATGATGCAACAAATGAGTCAGTGGAGGGAACATGGATGATGATGCACAGCATAGGAATCCAAAAGGAGTGCAATGGTGGTGCACGGTAATGATGGAAAGGTGAATGGTGGAGTGACACCCCTTTGTGGCTGAGCTCTTTGTCCTTTTTACATTAATTCTTCTTTCTCTTTAACACATTCCTAGCCTCTTTAGTCTTCAATTTCATCCATACACCTTGCTCTATGCATGTGCTTTTCATTCCAAGCCCAAAACTACTCCAAAATGCACCAAAATGCATCTTATTGCTTCATAAGGCCTATGGACCTACAAACACACGAAAATAGCTTAAAATACATAATTAACTAAGAAATAACAACATAAATGCATGAGAACAAGCTAACTCAGTCGCATAAATATGCTCCTATCACTCATCATCGCCCAAGAAAACGTACTTTAAATGGCTTGGCAATGGCTTAAGTTCAAGTGTAGGTGGCTGCACAACTGAATGAAGTAACTTATTAGCCAAAACTGAAATGGAAATTGGGTCCAAAAACTTACCAGATTGTAGTGGCAATGATTCAAGGGCAGCCACCATCTCAATCACGTCTTCATTAGGGGGCACGGCAAGGGAAAAATCATTCATGCCGTGGGGATGCATGGTTACTGCTTCATTGTTTTGAATGTCCATTCCTCGTGCAATGACCAATTCAAGTGCATCGTCATTCAATTGTTCAAAATGGTCCTGCGCCAAAGAAGCAAATACATCAATAGAAAAACATGAGTGATCCTCACTAGGATACTTGATAGAATCAGAAAGATTGAAATTGATAACTTCCCCATTAAATTCCATCGTCAAAGTTCCATTAAACACATCAATCTTAGTACGAGCAGTTTTCATGAATGGCCATCCAAGGAGGATGAGTAATGTAGAGGAGTGGTCCGACTCGTCCATTTCAAGCACGTAGAAATCTACCAGAAAGATTAAGTGATTGACATGCACTTAAACATCTTCCAAAACTCCTTTTGGATAGGCATTAGATCTATCGGCCAATGGTATAATCACACCATCCTTTTTCAATTCGCCTAAGTGCATAGATTCATAGATTGAATAAGGCATGACATTTATAGATGCACCTAAGTCTAACATGGCAGATTCAAAACGAGTATTCTCAATTACACAAGGAATGGTAAAACTACCCAGATCCTTGCATTTAGTGGCCAGTTTACGCTGTAAAACAACTGAGACATTTTCACTTACCTTGACAACCTCCTTGCTCGAAATTCTCTTCCTAATTGTGCAAAGTTCTTTAAAAAAACTTGGCATACCTTGGAACTTGCTTAATTGCATCCAAAAGTGGTATATTAACTTGAACTTTTCTAAACGTTTCCAAAATATCCTTTTCAGCCTCCTCCTTCTTTGATTGCATAAACCTATGAGGAAAGGGTACATTTGGAGGAACAACGTTAGAATTAATCAAAATTGGAACTTCCTTACCTTTGTTGGCCGAATTGGATGGTTTAGGAGCTTTTGGGGCCTGCGGCAAAGATGTTTCCACCCTTGCCGTGGGGGTGCTTGAAGGAAAAATTTTGTCCTAGCTAAGAATAAGTGAGAATATTTGAACACATATGCAAACTATTAACACATTAAAGTAGGCATGCATTCAAAACAATTCTAAAACCCATGACTTTCAAAGCCTAGTTAATGGTGAACCAAAAGACTCTTTAACAACATTAAAGAGAAGGAAGGATTTAGAGATTTATTACCCTTGAAGCTCATCCTTGTTTACACAAGGGATTCACCCAAGTGGAGGGCCTTCAAGTCACCTCCTTGCTCCTTGGATCTTGCTTGTGATTTCCTTCCCCTTTTGTGCTCCTTTGGTCCTTGAGGATGTGAGGAAAGGATCTCCAAAAACCCCAAAGGTTTGATGTCTCTAAGTCTCCACACCAAGGATGTGATGTGAAGATGAAATGGATGACATAGAGAAGAAAAGATTGCTAGCTAAATCTTCCCTATGTGGCCGGCCTCTTTGTAGAGAGAAAGAGAGAAAATGTTTTCACCTCTTTGCCTCAAAGAAAACCCTTAAATCAAAATAAAGCTATAAAGTTGAATTTATACTTCATCACATGTGAGTGGCAAACTTGTAATTAATCCAAGTTTGCATCCACTCACCCTATAGCCGGCCATGTTGATTTTATTGGGCTAATTGCCCATTTTGTTTTAGTTTTCATACAACTTAAACATAATGGGCCTTGTGGACCAAAATGTTTTTGGGCCCCGAAGCCCAAAACCAACTTAAAAGCCCAATACGAACATTTCGTATAATTAATTAACTAATTAATTAACTTTGACCATTCTTCAATTAAACCATTTAATTGCATATCCATTTCATTTAATTTCTTCACTTTCATCCTTACTCGGTGTATGATCCATTAGGTTCCATTTAGCGAGGTAGTGGGTGATTGTTACTCTTAACGATCGATTGTGAATTGAAACCACATTTCAATTCTCCCCTTAAAATTAGTGTTTGCCAATCATTAGGGCTTCCACAAACCATGAGTGACACCTAGCAGCATGTCATGGTTACCCGAGCTAAGTAGAATTGGTTGGAGAACCTATCCAGTTACAACTACAATGCAATACGGTCCTTCTCTAATACAACACTCTTAATCACATTGTTTAAGTGATAGTTTGTTTCATGTCTACTATCCAATGTGATACTTCTCCATATGATTTTATTGAATAAGATTTGGAACAAACTTCCTAAGTCATATTCATATGCTTTGGCCAAAGACTCTCGAAGCATATCTTAGAGTATTCTCCTTCCACCATGGAAGGTTAGAGATCCCTTGTTGTGCATTCATATGCCTACATGACTAGATAGCTTGACCCCAACAATGCCGTGGACACTCCAATGGAATGCCTTTGACATGATCAAAGGTCAAGGACCTAACCATTAGACATCTATAATGCCTCCGGTCAAAGGACTACTTTGCATATTGCAACTATCGAGTTCTTACATGACATGTATGTTCGAACTCTCTTTTGATCGTTGTTCAGTGTACTCGATTACTCTTTCGAGCACCTCTGTGTTTGTCTTAGTGTCCAATACCAAATGACTAGTCATACTCACGCTTGAGTCGACATAACACATACCAACCTTAGCGGATTGTCAATGCCCAATTGGCAATCCTATGGCTAGGAACGTTTTAGGAATGAACATAAGAGAAAGGTCTCGTTAATCTAACTTACTTAAATCACTTGTCTCTTAGATCAAATACATTCCTTGGATTCCCTTATTGCTTAAACACATGATACAATAAATAGTGATTAACAATAAGCTTTGTCCTTCATTAAACATATAAAAGTTTAATACAATAAGTATTCCAAAAGCTATTACATCAAATGATTGGCTTTGTGGGCATACTTCCAACAGTGTTGTGCTCATCCTCTTCAATTATCAACTATTCAACCTCATTGGAACGTGAATTGGATGGTTGGGGATCAGATCCAACTTGTTTTCCACTTCGCGAACTCATGGCTTTTGCATATTCGAATCCTCCTTTTGGGTTGACAACGGTCGAACTAGGCAACTTACCTTGCTCTCTGAATTGTCCTACAAACTCCACAATCTGCCCAATTTGCTTCTCCATTTGGTCCACCCTTTTGTCTTGGTTTTGCATTGCTTTGGCTTGATTTTCTTGCCCCTGAGACAAATTGGTGAGTAACTTAAGAAGTGTGTCATTATCTAAAGATGTACCTGAGGTGTTTTGGGCAGGTTGTTGTGGGGCTTGTGTTGGTGCGTACTGCTTAGTATAGAAGCCCGGAGGTTGCTGCTTAAAGCCTCCTTGTTGTTGGGGTTGTTGGGGCTCCCTCCACTTGAAATTTGGATGGTTTCTCCAACCTGGATTGTACGTATTAGAATATGGATCATTCTTTGGCTGGTTGTGGCCTTGAAATTCAATTGCATTGGCGCTTTCCCATCCACCATTTTCAATCAATTGAGGGCACTTTTCAGAGGCATGTCATTGGATAGAACACACACCACATACACTTGGTTATTTCATCCTCATTCCTTCGGCCATCTGAGACACAATGGAAGTAAGATTAGCTAACTGCGATTGAATGTCGGATGTTGAACTTACCTCATTCACTTGCTGCCGTGGGGTGTCCTTTTGACCAACGCCTTCATATTGTTGAGCATTCAATGCTCGATTAACAATTAAGGTATTGGCAACCATGGGTGTTTTGTCCACCAAAGCTCCTCCCGCTGAGGCGTCTAGCATTTGGCGTTCAATTGGTAAAAGCCCTTCGTAGAAATATTGAAGAAGAAGCTCCTCCTTCATGTACTGCTGTGGACATGAAGCAACAAGGGTTTTAAAATGCTCATAGTAAGTGGGAAAGGATTCACCTTGGTTTTGCTGAATGCCACTAATCCTTTTGCGTAGTAGAATGACTCAAGAAGTTAGGAAAAACTTCTCTAAAAATGCCCGTTTCATACTCTCCCATGATGTGATAGTTCCGGGGGCTAGCTCATACAACCAATCTTTAGCCTTTTCTAAGAGGGAAAAGGGAAAATCCTTCATTTTCAGAATGCTCCCATCAACATTCATAGGGGTCATGCTCGAACAAACAACCTCGAACTCCTTCAAGTGTTTATTAGGATCTTCCATGGATATCCCGTGGAACTTAGAAATGTGATGCAACAAACTTGATTTCAATTCAAACTCATCCGTCTTCCCTAGGGCAGCCAGGGGGTATTGGATGCATAGGGGAGCGGCATTGTCCAATCCCGAAGCGGAAAGCTCCTTGATTGTTCGATTGTCCACTGCCATGTTGGGATCTTCTTCCTCTTCTTCAAGTGGATGTTCTTCAAACTCAGGTTCAGGAGTAGGTGGGTTACGATCTTGCTGATTCATATTCCTTCTCAAAGTCCTCTCAAAATCGTCGTCAAAATCCAAGATATGCTCACGAATCGGATGAGAACTCCGAGTCATAAACTAGTACCTAAAACAAGAAAACAAACAAGGTCAGGAACATTGCTAATCCCAGGCAACGGCGCCAAAAATTTGATGCGAAAATTAACTTAACACACAAATTAAACCCTCTTGTTGTCAATTGTAGTAAAGAATGTAAGTAGGGATCGTTCTAGGCCGGGGATTAGGAGGGATTGCTAAAACACCTAAAACTGACTTAAAAATGTAGAATTAAGTTTAAAACACCAAACTAGACTCAAAAGATGCAATACAAACTAAAAAGACTCAAAACTAGTTTAAAAGACTCAAAACTAGTTTAAAAGACTCAAAACAGCTTAAAACAATGAATTAGACTCTAAACTGACTCTAGGGATGGGTTTGGACGAAATTAGGTTCTAACTTGACTCAAGACACTTAAAAACACAAATCAAAACAGATTTTGACTAATAAAACACTTTAAAGTAAAGGGGGATTGGATTTTGACGAATTTGAAAACAAAACAAACAGATTGTAAGCTAAAACAGATTTTGGACGAATTTGGGTAAACTATGGATGATGGGCTAGCTAGAGAGTTTTTCTCCACACATGACACACTTGCACATAAACCAATTTTCAGTTGTTCTTTCGATGAATCATGAAACTCAACACCCTAGGTTAATTAAGTTCGCTTAAATTAACTTTCAAGTTCTCCTTAAGTTATTGAATTGGATGGGAAAGTGCATACAACAATTCAAGCATTCTTCAAAAGTCTTTTACGTGAACAGCACAATAAATAAACAATCAAAGATCATTAAGCATTATGAAAACTATAAGTATTGACGAGGCATTCGTTACTATGATGAGCATGAAACTCCTGCCAAAAATTCATTTAACGCGATCGTTTATAAGCGACCTCCACTACTTGCGAATATAAGTTTGTAACTATTAGGTGAAACTCCCTTATACTCTAGTATCATATTCATGCATGCAACTAAGTGTGCACTCTTAATAAACATACACGAATAAGTTAACAATCAAGTAGCTAAACAAATTGAATTCACAACTTATGAAATCACAACTGAAGGTAATCAAATCCTATTGCAAGTATGTTCATGGTTTTGAATTTCCCCCTAGCTAAGGGGGGTTTAGTTACTCATAATTACAACAAAATCAGAAAATAACAAAGTAGATATTGAAAGCAAGAACGAAGTACACCTAAAATGCTCCAAAGTTTCAAGCTTGAAACGCAAATGACATTCGTTTTCACCACCTTGTTGTAGTACAAGTATCTAAGGATGTGTATGGATTTATGGAAAGGTTTTGAATGTATTTAGGTTGGATGGATGCCACGGCAAGGGAATGGATTGTATGGATTTGTGTTTGATGTGTTTGATTTTTGGTTGGATGAGTGCCACGGCAAGGGAATGGATTTGTATGTGTTTGTAGGATGTGGGAATATATGGATGAATGTAAGGTGCTCATGGCTAGGGAAAATTGGAAATTCTAGTTATGGTAAAGGGTAGATGTATTTATAGGCTAGGGAGAGGAGTGTATGGAGTTGTAATGAGTGGATGTAATGGGTGTAGTGGGTGGATGAATAGGTATAAATCACGGCAAGGGGACGGAATAATGGCTTGATCGGATCATATTTATATATATTTTTACTTCAAATTCACTCGTCTTTTCTTGGTTAGTTCCTTATATTTTTGAGCTATTTACGTTATTTTTGTGTTTATAGGATCTGTTATGCAAAGAAAATAAAAATAGCACAAATGAGTTTAAATAATAAACAGGAAAGTGGAACACGGGTGGACCACTAGAAAAATAATGGAGCAAATAAAAGAATTAAAGATGGAGCAAGTGGATCGCTAATTGTGAATTGAAATGGCTGCCTTTTTAAGTAGGCAGAGAGACACGGGCTGGAGAAAGCAGAAAAGAAAAGGAACAAAATGAGCACAAGGCAGCAGAAAGAGAAGAGTGGGAGAGCACGGACGAAAAATATAATTGAAAGGAAGGAAGTGGATGGTGCACTGGCGGGGAGAGACTGACAGCACAGTTTGAGTGGGGAAAGAAAGAAAAATAAGAAAGGAGGATAGAGGGAAGTTAGGTGGGATAGAAAAGAAATAAAATAGGGATAGAAAAGACGGAAAGGGGGGAAGAACGCTGCCCTTTGGCAGCGAGGTCAGATGGGAGAAGTGGAAGACACGGGGAGAGCAGTATGGTGGGGTGAGTACGGGACAACCAAGAAAAGGAGAGGAGACTGATACGAGCAGAAGACTGGCGCAGGAGGGAGGTGTCACGGACAGCAGAAAGAGGGAGAGGTCAGCACGTACTGACAGCAGAAAGAAAAGAACGCGGAAGTGGAAAGAATGAAGGAATAGGCTGCCTTTGGGCAGCGTGAGCGCCAGCGTGAGACCAGAGGGTGGATAGGGAGAAGCAGCAAAGCTGCAGTGCCAGCGACAGAAAAACAGAAACATCAGAGCTGCAAGCTGCACAGAAAACAGAAGGCTTCAATCTTCTCTCTTGGTTAAATCTTTCCAAACTTCTATTTTATTTCTATTTTAATAATGTGTAACTAAATTTATTTTGGCTAGAGGTTAATTCAAAACCATGAATATATTTGTAATATGAATTGATTACCTTCAGTTGTGATTTCTGAGTTGTGATTTAATTTGCTTAACTGCTTGATTGATAACTTATTTTTGTATGTCGATTAAGGATGCATACTTAATTTACATGCATGAATTTGATGCTAGAATATAAGTGAATTTCACCTAATCGTTATGAACTTATATTCACAAGTAGTGAAGGTTGCTAGTCACAATCACGTTAAGTAAATTCTTGGCATAAGTTTCATGCAAATCATAGTAACGAGTGCCTCGTCAATGCTTATGTTTTTCATAGAACTTAATGATTCTTGCTTGTATCTCTATTATGCAATTCATGTAGGGAACTTGTAGGGAATGTTTTGGGTTGTCGTATGCAATCATCCAACCCAATAACATTGTGGAAAAACTGAGGGTTAATTAGTGCGATTCACGGTTAATTTGGGGCGTTGAGATTTACAATTTATTGAAAGAACAACTGAAAATCAATTTAGGTTGCATATGTGTCATGTGTGGAGAAGAACCCTCTAGCTAATCCGTCACTTATCATTTCACCTTAATTTCATGCTTTTGTCAATTCTGTAATTTATTTAAGTTTAATTTACGTCTCGTCAAAACCAAACCCCCCTCATTATTAAATTATATTATTTAGTTAGTGTTCATTGTTGTTAGTCTTTTAATTCAATTTCCGTCCATTTTAGTTCCTAGTGTCTAATTTGATTGTTTTCATTATTTTGAGTCATTCTAAGTGTGTTTCGAGTTATTAGAGTTTTTAGCCTAGTTTTGTGTCCTTGAGTCTTGTTTAATATTTTTAAATTAATTTAGAATAGATTAGCAATCCCTCCTAATCCCCGGCCTAGAACGATACCCTACTTACATCTATACTACAATTGTCAAAAAGAGGGTTTAATTTGTGTGTCAAGTAATTCTCACATCAAAATTTTGGCGCCGTTGCCGGGGATTAGCAACTTTGCTAATCCCTTTATTTTTGTTTTTGTTTATGTTTATATTGGTGTTTGTGTATTTTACTTTTGATATTTGATTTATTTTTCTTTCTTTGATTTTAGGTACAAATGGAGCAAGACATGGCACTTGCGACCATTCAAGCTCAATTGGCACAGCTCACTGCTCAATTGACTCATAATGCCGAACGGACCACAATGCCAAGTGTCCCTACATTTGATGTGCCCTATGGGCAAGGATATCAACATCCTCAATTCATTGTGAACGAAGATGCTTGGGGTTATCAAGGCTATGATCAACCAAGCAATAACATGTTTTCCAACGCTTACAATTCGGCTTGGAGAGATCATTCAAATTATATGTGGGGGGAACCTCAACAATTCCAACAAGATGGATATTGGCAGCAATCTGAGGAGTTTTTAACGCCTATGCAGCCACCACCGCATACCCCACAACAATTCCAATCAAATTCAAGTATGTCCATGGATAGTGATCAAATTCTTCAAGTACTAACCTCTTTGACGCAGGACCAACAAAATCAAGACGAAGTTGGATAAATTGATGAGTCAAATGGGAGAGATTATGGAATTCATGGTACAAATTCAAGAGCAAAGTGAACTCTCCAGCTCAACTGTTGCAAATTCAAAGGCAGAAAGTGAAATCGATGAAGCCATCACTTTGGAAGGTGACATGAAGGATGAAGCTGTCCCAGAACCATCCAAACACAGCCCGAACATGGATGAATTGCGGCTGCAAGCAGAAGAGGAGGAGGACGACCTGGGCAGTTTAGAAGAATTCTTACTGCAAGCTCCTCAAATCCCTATGTCATCCAACTCAGGTAAGGGAGTTCTAAATTCACTTCATTCTAATGATATTCCTCCCAATGTCCTTTTTCCTAGCAGGTTTTTGATTCCCAAGCAAGAAGAGAGTGAAAAAGACATTGTGGAAGCTCTTCCAAAGGTACAAAAGGATATTCCAATTCTTGGTGCAACAAAACAAGTTCCCGATGGTATTGAAACGTTCAAAGAACCTTGCACACCAAGAAAAGGGATTCAAGAGAATGAAGTGGTTGAAGCATATCAAGAATACATCCAAGAGGTTGTGCATGAGACAATCAAGCCCAAAGCAGTTGAGTTTGATGACCCGGGACAAGCCACAACCATCATAGTAAACCTGGCCAAGTTCAAAATCCCAGAAATGTTCAAAGATGTGGTGTTTGTCATTGAGTTTGTGTCGGAAAAAGAAAGTAAGCCATCTTCTCCAATTTTAATTTTTATTTATACTAACATTTTTCTGATTTTGATGATTCAGGCACCCACTCTCGAATTTAAACCATTGCCGAATCATTTCAAGTATCACCTCCCATTAAAAGATAAATTCCATGCTTTGAAGCCGAGGGGAGTTTAAAGGAAAGATTCGTCCGGCTAAAGACGTTAAATCAAGCGCTTCTTGGGAGGCAACCCAAGCATTCAACGAAGGGAGACTTTGGAATCGCTAACCAAATCAGATTTGAATTCTTACACCCTTATCTTTACTGCTTTCATTTTGTTTTGTTTAGTTAGTTGTGTTATTTGGTTGATTTCTGTGAGTTTGTGTTATTTAGTTTAAGTGTGGGGGAAAGTTAACCAAAGTCTTTTTACATTGATTTACATATTTTACATTGAAAAAAAAAAAAAAAAAAAAAAAAAAACACACACACCTAAAAAAAATAAAATTAAATAAAATTAAATTAAAAAAAAAAAAAAACATAAAAGTAAAAATATTTTACAATGATGTGTAAACTAATAGCTTTCATTGGTCAGGTGGTGCTTCAGTAGTCGGCGGAGCTTCAGCAGTCGGCAGGGCCACGGAAGGAGGAGGTATCGGAGGTTGATCAGTTGGAGCTTCACTACGCGGTGCCGCCCCAGAAGACGAAGGAAGATGCGGTTGGAACAAACCCACAAACCTCCGATGATCAAGTAAAATTTGACCATCAGTGTCTTGCAGCTGGTCAATTTTCCTCTTCATGTTTGTGGCATAATTGTGTGCAAGCTTGTGCAATTGTTTATTTTCATGCTTGAGTCCTCTAATCTCCTCTTTGAGACTCTGTATTTCAGCCACCAACGATTCAACGTGATGGGTTCGAGCATATAGGCGTTGGGCCATGTTGGACACCGAACCAGCACACTGCACGCTAAGAGCCAGAGACTCCTTAACCGCCAATTCATCAGACCGTCTAGCGAGCAGTCTGTTATCTCTGGGAGTGACAAGGTTCCGGGCCACCACCGCAACGGTCATGTCATTTTTCATCACCGAATCCCCAACGGTAAGAGGACCGGTTGGGGATATGAAGGATGGGCGCCATATGTTGTCTGGTGAAGGCGGAGCTGCCTCTTGATCGGATCATATTTATATATATTTTTACTTCAAATTCACTCGTCTTTTCTTAGTTAGTTCCTTATATTTTTGAGCTATTTACGTTATTTTTGTGTTTATAGGATTTGTTATGCAAAGAAAATAAAAATAGAACAAGTGAAATTTTATGTAATAAATTTGTCAAAACTGTCTGTGTAGATCAGCTTTTAAATTAAATTAAAAAAAATATATAATAATGATAAGTCATGATGATGTTTGAAACATCATCATGATGGTTTTGTTTTGTAGAAGATGAGAGGAACGGCAAAGAAGAAATGAAAAAAAAAGAAGAAAGAAGGAATAAAGAAAAGAAAAGAATAAAAAAATAAGAAAAATGATGGGAATAAGAAGAGAAACGAAAGAAGCTGACAGAGGGAGAGAAGTGGGAGACAGCAGAGGGGTGGAGTGAAAAATAAAGGGGAAAGGCAGTGAAATAAAAAAGAGAGGAAGAGAAGACTCGGACTGACTGGGGGGAAAGAAACAGACGGCAAAGGCAAGGAGCTGCCTTTGCAGCACGGAGAGATAGACAGCGGGCAGAGCAGGAGAGAGAGGTCAGAGAGCAGTGCGCACGGATTGGAAGCAGATCACAGAGGCACGGACACAGCAGATCTTCTTTTCTTGGTTTTATCTTTTCAAACCTATGTTTTACTTTTGGTTTAATTTGATAATAATGTGTAACTAAATTTTATTTTGGCTAGAGGTTAATTCGAAACCATGAATATATTTGTAATATGAATTGATTACCTTCAGTTGTGATTTATGAGTTGTGATTTAATTTGCTTAACTGCTTAATTGATAACTTATTTTTGTATGTCGATTAAGGATGCATACTTAATTTACATGCATGAATTTGATGCTAGAATATAAGTGAATTTCACCTAATCGTTATGAACTTATATTCACAAGTAGTGAAGGTTGTTATCCACAATCGTGTTAAGTGAATTCTTGGCAAGAGTATCATGCTTTTCATAGTTACGAATGCCTCGTCAATGCTTATAGTTTTCACAAAGTTTAATGATCTTTGATTGTATCTCTATTGTGCTTTTCACGTAGGGGACTTTTGAAGAATGTTTTGAATTGTTGTATGCGTTTTCCCATCCAATTCAATAACTTAAGGAAAACTTGAAGATTAAAAAAGTGCTGTTCACGGTTAATCTGAAGTGTTGAGATTCACAACTTATTGAAAGAACAACTGAAAATCAATTTAGGTTGCATATGTGTCATGTGTGGAGAAGAACCCTCTAGCTAGTCCGTCATTTATCCTTTCACCTTAATTTCATGTTTTTGTCAATTCTGTAATTTATTTAAGTTTAATTTACTTCTCGTCAAAACCAAACCCCCCATTATTAAATTATATTATTTAGTTAGTTTTCATTGTTGTTAGTCTTTTAATTCAATTTCCGTCCATTTCAGTTCCTAGTGTCTAAATTGAGTATTTCCATTATTTTGAGTCATTCTAAGTGTGTTTCAAGTTATTAGAGTTTTTAGCCTAGTTTTGTGTCCTTGAGTCTTATTTAATATTTTTAAAATTAATTTAGAATAGATTAGCAATCCCTCCTAATCCCCGGCCTAGAACGATACCCTACTTACATCTATACTACAATTGTCAAAAAGAGGGTTTAATTTGTGTGTCAAGTAATTTACGCATCACCTCTTCACCACGGTTCAAGTCAAAACGACGATCGGAAGGGCCAGACATTTTCTGAAGGTGTTGAGAAAGAAGAGATCGGACAGATTAAGATTAAACAAGTGCAAGAAGGGAGTGTTTACAGGAGGGAGCTCAAGTGTGTTGTGGAACAAAATTAGCGCCTCTATAAAAAGAAGAAATCAAAGAGGCGCTCCTCAGAAATTGAAGAGGCGTCCTCTTGCAAATCGAAGAGTCGGGGCTTTGTTCTCAAACGCCTGATTCTTTTCTCAAAAGAGGAGTTTCCTTTCTCAAAAGCCGGATTCTTTTCTCAAAAGAGGCGTTTCATTTCTTAAAGGCTGGGCTTGCTCAGAAACCACGAGCCGAACCCCGGATTTCAAAAGATCAATTTGTCCAGACGTGTCGTCACTTGTCACACGCAAATTGCTTTGCGAAAATCTCGGGCAGTTTGTCGAAGCACCAATTCAGAAATCGAAGAGGGAAATTCAACAGTCAAAGACACCCTAGCTTTCTCAAAAGCTGGGCTTCAACCCACGGGCAAATCTTCTTTTCCAGATTTATCCGCACGTGTCACATGCTACCTCTACAATCGACGATGCTCAGAGCTCGAAGCGCCGATTCCAGATATCAATGAGGAATCTGCTTTGCGGAAATTACGGGCAGCTTTGTCAGAAAGCGCGTAATTTGTACTATTCATCCATCCACCGGCTGCCGACAATGAGTGAGGGAATAGTTCCGGTTGTGAAGAAAAGTCCCATAAGTATCTACCTTCGCCTTCCACAGCAAAGGCACACCCTCTCAGCACTTCTTCCTCTCTGAAATGGCTTTCCAACAAACCCTCTCAAGTCACTCTGTATTTTTCATCCCCTGGGATACCCCTGCAAACAACCCATTCAAAGCAAAAGTATTTCATATCATAAAGGTTGAAAGCAAGAGTATCTCATATCATGCTTTCTCCCTGTCCTTTTCCTTGTCTTTGTTTTACGACAAGGAGAAAGAGAGCAATCAGCCAGCATTTGGTATCAATCTTCCAATCTGGAGCCAACTGCCTGGAACCCCTTCCTGATTGCTTACCTAGCCTTGCTCTCGAGTACTCATCTTCATCATTTTGTGCTTTCTCTTCGTCTACCACATCTGCCTGGGGGACAGTAAGGGAAGTGAAAATGATACCTCGAAGCATGTGGAGACAATTCAGCTAGGGACAAGGAGAAAGAAAGCAAGAGGTGGGCACTTGGAAAGATTGAAGAAAGAATCAGACCAACACAGTTACCTCGTGCCCGCCCGTCGTGCAGAAGAAACAAGCAGAGAATAATGCAGCTTGCACAATCAACCCAGCATAAGGAGTCTGAGTTGAAGAACTAGAGAAGCTGCCACATCTGCTTGGAGAACAAATAAGGAACTGCAACATCACCAAAGAGCAAAGCTTCGCCATACAATATCATCAAATCATCACTTGCAAGTAAAAAGCTAAGTGTCACCCCGTTCAAGAGGAAAGCTGTGGAAAGTCAACAAGCACGACCAATGATCACTTATTAGTTCTATTCATTGTCTTTTATCGTGATTTTCAATTTTTCGTTTGTAATTTTTTTTACATTTTCTTGCGTTACTTAACTGAATTATTTCTTTTCTTTGCAGGAACTTTTGGTTCTTTCCACCCTTGAAGTTGATTGCAGAATTTTAGCTTGGGGGGTCATCGCTTGGTTTTACTGCAAACTAGGGAAGTTTTCAGTCCAATTGCTTTATTTTGTTTCTTATTATTTATTTATTTTATTTTTAATTGCATTATATTGTTTTCTGACATTGGGGACAATGTCCAAGTTTAAGTTTGGGGGTAAAGAGTATAAAAAATGACCAAATTGAAATTTTGTTTTGTACCTTCAACTACGAACGAGTTTCATTTGTTTCCATGTTGTTGCTTTTTGTTTTCTTAATTAGTTTTGTTTTGTTTTCTTTAAAAAAAAAAGAAAAAAAAAATTAAAAAAATCAGAAAATTTAAAAATCCAAAAATATTGTCTTGTTTCCCTTATTGTTGTGAATTAGATTTTTGTTAGTTTCCCGACCCAATGATATAATTGGATCAAATTTGAACCATGATCATCAAGAACTTAGTTAACATGTGTTTTGTGAAATTCCTAATTCTCTTGTTAGTTTTGTACATGTTTGACCATCTTTGAAAAACCAAATGCACATAGCCTTGTTAATGTGAAACTAAAGTATGACTTAAAGCTTCATATGTGAATTTAGTGACCATATATATCCTATGTGAGTTTTTGAGCCGATTGAAAGTGTGTGCATTTTTCATACACTCCTATTCTTTCATGTGTGATGAACTTATGTGAGATACATCTCTAGAACTTGCGTAACGATCTTTCAAAATGTTTGTCATTGATTGCATGAACTTGGAAATGATAGAGGCATTAGGTTTACCACTATGGCCCAAATAACCATGTTTCCCAAATAAAAATGATATCATTAGATTGCCAATTTGAGCCGTGTATGTTGAGCCTTTTATTTCTTATCACCAGATATGTCTACCCTTATACCTGAAACATTTTTTCCTTACCCTTTCCAAGCGAGCAATGCGAGATTGTCTTATGAGATACGTTTGTGAAGTACTTTGAAGGTGTTTGGCAAAAGAATAAGTGTGGGGGTATTTCATGTTTGTATTTAAAAAAAAAAAAAAAAAAAAAAAAAAAAGAGAGAAAAGAAAAAGTAAGATTGTATACAAAGAAAATAAAAAGTTTTTAAAGTTTCAGTTTAAGGGTGTGATTGGAGGTATCAGAAGAATCGTTGGAGAGCTTGAGTTCTTATAAATCTAAACAAAAGAATTGCTTGCAATGTAGCTTGGAACTTGTGTTTTCCTATTCTTTTGTTTCAATAACCCTCTCCCTAAACCTCATTACATCCAATAAAAGTCCTCTTGATTTAAGTTTTGCAATTATGATTGTGGAGATGAGATCTTTATGCAAGCTTATGGTAGAAATTTCACATTTGATTCTTTGAGCGAAACACATTAAAACTAAACACATGTGTGATTGAGTGTATATCCCGTGAGAAGGTTGCTAGTTTGCATATGATGATTTTAAAAATATAAAAATTTTGAAATTGCATTAGCATGGCTATCTCACACACTACACTTCAATGATGATTCAAAGATTACTGCTAATATTTGAATTAGGAAGATGAACTTGGATTAGTTCCTTGATGCTAGCTATGGTTCTTGATGATTTGTTTTCTTGAATGAAATTCTATGAGGGTCACATAGGGGGAAACTAATGTTTTTCATGTTATTACTTTTTCATGTTTTCTTTGTTTTGCTCGAGGACTAGCAAAAGCTAAGTATGGGGGTATTTGATCGGATCATATTTATATATATTTTTACTTCAAATTCACTCGTCTTTTCTTGGTTAGTTCCTTATATTTTTGAGCTATTTACGTTATTTTTGTGTTTATAGGATCTGTTATGCAAAGAAAATAAAAATAGCACAAATGAGTTTAAATAATAAACAGGAAAGTGGAACACGGGTGGACCACTAGAAAAATAATGGAGCAAATAAAAGAATTAAAGATGGAGCAAGTGGATCGCTAATTGTGAATTGAAATGGCTGCCTTTTTAAGTAGGCAGAGAGACACGGGCTGGAGAAAGCAGAAAAGAAAAGGAACAAAATGAGCACAAGGCAGCAGAAAGAGAAGAGTGGGAGAGCACGGACGAAAAATATAATTGAAAGGAAGGAAGTGGATGGTGCACTGGCGGGGAGAGACTGACAGCACAGTTTGAGTGGGGAAAGAAAGAAAAATAAGAAAGGAGGATAGAGGGAAGTTAGGTGGGATAGAAAAGAAATAAAATAGGGATAGAAAAGACGGAAAGGGGGGAAGAACGCTGCCCTTTGGCAGCGAGGTCAGATGGGAGAAGTGGAAGACACGGGGAGAGCAGTATGGTGGGGTGAGTACGGGACAACCAAGAAAAGGAGAGGAGACTGATACGAGCAGAAGACTGGCGCAGGAGGGAGGTGTCACGGACAGCAGAAAGAGGGAGAGGTCAGCACGTACTGACAGCAGAAAGAAAAGAACGCGGAAGTGGAAAGAATGAAGGAATAGGCTGCCTTTGGGCAGCGTGAGCGCCAGCGTGAGACCAGAGGGTGGATAGGGAGAAGCAGCAAAGCTGCAGTGCCAGCGACAGAAAAACAGAAACATCAGAGCTGCAAGCTGCACAGAAAACAGAAGGCTTCAATCTTCTCTCTTGGTTAAATCTTTCCAAACTTCTATTTTATTTCTATTTTAATAATGTGTAACTAAATTTATTTTGGCTAGAGGTTAATTCAAAACCATGAATATATTTGTAATATGAATTGATTACCTTCAGTTGTGATTTCTGAGTTGTGATTTAATTTGCTTAACTGCTTGATTGATAACTTATTTTTGTATGTCGATTAAGGATGCATACTTAATTTACATGCATGAATTTGATGCTAGAATATAAGTGAATTTCACCTAATCGTTATGAACTTATATTCACAAGTAGTGAAGGTTGCTAGTCACAATCACGTTAAGTAAATTCTTGGCATAAGTTTCATGCAAATCATAGTAACGAGTGCCTCGTCAATGCTTATGTTTTTCATAGAACTTAATGATTCTTGCTTGTATCTCTATTATGCAATTCATGTAGGGAACTTGTAGGGAATGTTTTGGGTTGTCGTATGCAATCATCCAACCCAATAACATTGTGGAAAAACTGAGGGTTAATTAGTGCGATTCACGGTTAATTTGGGGCGTTGAGATTTACAATTTATTGAAAGAACAACTGAAAATCAATTTAGGTTGCATATGTGTCATGTGTGGAGAAGAACCCTCTAGCTAATCCGTCACTTATCATTTCACCTTAATTTCATGCTTTTGTCAATTCTGTAATTTATTTAAGTTTAATTTACGTCTCGTCAAAACCAAACCCCCCTCATTATTAAATTATATTATTTAGTTAGTGTTCATTGTTGTTAGTCTTTTAATTCAATTTCCGTCCATTTTAGTTCCTAGTGTCTAATTTGATTGTTTTCATTATTTTGAGTCATTCTAAGTGTGTTTCGAGTTATTAGAGTTTTTAGCCTAGTTTTGTGTCCTTGAGTCTTGTTTAATATTTTTAAATTAATTTAGAATAGATTAGCAATCCCTCCTAATCCCCGGCCTAGAACGATACCCTACTTACATCTATACTACAATTGTCAAAAAGAGGGTTTAATTTGTGTGTCAAGTAATTCTCACATCATGGCTGAATGTGTTTGTGAATGTGGCTGTCCATCTTTCTTTCGTCTTTGCATGTGTGTTTGCTGTCATCTAATCATCATTTCCACTTGTTACAAGTTGTTACACTCACACACACATATGCTCTTCATCATTTCAGCCACAAATCAACCCAATTTCTGCCCATGCCGTGCTTTTCTTTCCTATGTGTGTGTTGTCCATGTACTCATCATTTCCACTCCTTCATTCTTTATTTTCTGATGCCCATGCCTTGCCTTTCTTGTTGTTTTCTCTATTTATTTCCACGTGTACCAACTGTTACACTTGCACACACATGTTCTTCATCATTTCAGCCACTAATCCACCCATTTTCTGCCCATGCCAAGTTGTTCATGCCGTGTGTCTTTCCTTTGCCCATGTGTGTGTGTTTCCTCTTACATTTGCACACACATGTTCTTCATCATTTCAGCCACTAATCCACCCATTTTCTGCCCATGCCAAGCTGTCCATGGTGTGCCTTTCTCTTTGCCCATGTGCCGTGCAGTTTGCATGTGTGTGTATGCATGTTGTCTTTGCATGTGCACACACATGCTCTTCACCATTTCAACCCAAAATCAACACATTTGCACACACATATGCTGATTTCCAACCTTCTAATCTTCAAAAACATCCATCCTCATGTCTCCATGCTTGCACTATCCAATCTTGGCTTAAAAATGCTCCAACATGCACCAAAATGCACTTTCTTGCCAACTTTGTTATTAGGACCTACAAACACACGAAATTAGCCTAAAAATACATAATTGACTAAGAAACAACAACATAAATGTACAAGAACAACCTAACTAAGCCGCATAAATATGCTCCTATCACAATCAAAATGAAATACTTACTATATTTTGTACTCGTTGAGATCTGAGAACATAAGTCCTTAAGATGAAGGAATCTTTGATGACCAATTGACTATAATGTAAGGAAATTTTTTGAGACTGGATTTATTCTATTTACGTGGTTGCTTCCTATTTATTTAAAATAACATACAAAGAACACGAGGAACGATGTCAAAGAGCTCGAACTCATTGAGTATTACGTGGTAAAACGGAAATCTTCTGAGCTTATTATCAGTTAAATAAGAGGCTATTTATTTCAAGTACAACATTCCAAGGGATGAAACACATGGAGTACTTGGGAACCATTTCAAGTGATCAACCAATACACAGACAACAATTCCCATCGTCGACTTGAGAGCCTCCCAGCACCAAAGTCCCTAGAGGGAGCTGAAGTTTCAAAACTTTAGTGCATTAGACAGTCATTGACAACAGACATCTGCATAAGCAATGGCATATCCAAACCAGTAGAGTTGGAAATAAATAAATCATCAGGATAGGAGATTGCAGAAGCCAGTGACAAGGAAGCAAACAGCTCACTATGTCAACAAGCACAATTGAAACGAATGGTCATCGTAACCCTGAGGCTTGGGTATGTAGGAAATGTAAGAGTGTGAACATGAGATTGGATGTTTTGACAGTGAGTGATTAAGTCCAATTGGTATAAGAAAGCCTTATGAGAAGATGTATGCTAATTCTTGTTTATAAAGGATTCTGTTTTGGCATTAAGCTGATATGTATTAGAAAACATAAGTTGTTTTCTATGAGGATTCTAATAGGAATCCTTATCATGTTATGAGAAGATGATACATATTTGTATATATATACTGTGATCTCTGCTCTCACAGGTTAATGCTCTCTTTGGAACTAAGCCCTATTCTTGGTTAGAGCTTGAGATAATCTGACAGAGGAGAAGAGTTGCTGTGCACTGAGATAAGTTTGCAGCATTCATGGCATCTTCAGGTGAAGGTTCTTCAGGTTAGTGTATCGCAATACTTTTATATGGAAAAGATCTTTCTGCTTTGTTTGATTGTGATTGCTGCAACTTAATCAAGTTCTTGGGTCTAATAGTTTAACAGGAAACCCCCCCCCCCCCACTCAAATTGACAACTTTTTAACTGAGTTCTCTATTCCCTCAAGTATTAGCAATTTTATTCTAACAATGATCTATAGACGCTACTTCTAGTTGGGGGTTCGGGTTCAGTAAGTTTCCTACACTATTAAAACGACACCTAAAGCAACATCAAAGATAATTTTTACAAGACGATGCAAGAATGAAAACTTTTACCCATTTCAATATCTTTGATGTACTTCTGAAATCATCATTGGTGAAAGCTACTGGTTCAGTCGATAGAAACCAATACTAATTCCCATAAGCACCGATGCAACTGAAAGTAAATAGACGATCTTGGATTGGATCTAAAAATTCATAGCACATGTCATACCTCGAGAAGTCCCTTTCCGGTTGATACCTCAACGCCTATAGCCACAGCAAAGCAAATCATGGCAAGCCAGCCAAGCTAGACATCCAAACCTCCCTCCTTGGTGCTTTGCTCACACCTTATGGAAATTGGCATCGATTTACATGCAGCATTCCTTTGTTGGTACGCTCTTCTTATAACTGAATAGAGCAAAGCCGAAATCCTCAACAGTAAATGTTCCTCAAAATGTGCATAAAACCTAATTGACCCACATCATCCATTTACACTTGATCCAAAAAATAAAAATATTTTCTTGCCAGCAATGATAAAAATTAGGGTCCTTTGATGACTATTCCAGTTCTTAGTTTTTAGCTTTCAGTTCACTTTAAAAAAATTAAAAAAAAAAACTGAAAACTTTTTTATTAAATTAGCACCCCACAAAATATTGAATGCACCCCACATTAAAATTTAATATTAAATAACTTATTTATCCCACTATGCAATGACAATTTTGACCTTATTAGGTTTTAAAAAAATAAAATAAAAATCTCTAAATACACCCCAAATCATTTTAGCATATTATTTATCTTCTCAACTATCAAAATCCTCCCACCCTCCATTGTTGAACAAAACTCTAACCATTGAAATTAAAAACATCATCTGGATGCTCAATAGATGGTTCTTTGCCTAAAACTGATTGCTTTCCAATGTTATCTCTTTCATCCCCAGTAACTTTGTCTTCCCCTCCCTCATCATCAGAGTTCAATTCTTCTACTGATATTTTGTTGGCTCTACCACTCTCCGGTGTATCACTAGAACCGGAACTTGGACCGAACATACTAGACTCGAAGATGCTACCAATCGGGCGACTGAAGAAGGGATCACCAAATGGATCCCTTCCACCAAAAAGGCTAGGGAACATGCTTCTTCTGGACCCAAATCCCTGGAAACTATATAACAATCCGCGTGACCAAGAAACACCATCTCTAGTGTCTCTTTCACTTTGCATTTTGTTGGTGTTTATCCTCTGGAATCAGAAAATCCCAGTATAGATTATTCTTTATAATAACACATTAAAAACCACGAATAAAAATGTTCAAAAAACCATGATTTTAAGTTCAATTAGGTATGCTATTATGCTAATCTACAAAACAACAAAATATATGACTCAAAATTTAACTTTTGAAGCATTTCATATAATTGATTAAAAATAAAATCGATTAGTTACTTACCAAAGGCAAGTGATTCAAAAAAAATTATCAACACATCAATTTCTTATAATTATAGAAAATCATAAAACTTAATCACACAAAACTAATTAGTCATCGAAATGTGTATTTACCACTACATTAACATGTAAGCGAACGATCATTCAAGTCATATGGCAATGAATCGAACATGAAAGATCATAGATTAGTAATTAATCGCATTAATCTTGCAGTTGTGGATGTGTTGTTGTGGAGGAATATAAGGAGTATATTGAGAAATGTGGGATGTATAGAAGATGTGAGGTGTATGTACAAAATATAAGGTGTATATTGAGAATGTGGGGTGTGGGGTATTATAGAAAAGTATGTGGGGTGTATTAAAATAATTTTTAAGTGAAAAAGCAAATGTGAGGAGTATTAAGTAAGTGTAGCTTATTCAACAATTTATGGAGTGTTGATATAATAACCTTTGAATAATTGTATTCGTTTTTTATTTAAAAAAACTAGAACTAAAACTAAAACTAAAAACGAAAACTCATTTTTTTAAGGAATGATATTATTTACATTAAGAGAAAGATTGGGTTTAGGATAGACCAGCAATAATATGATTTAAATTTGTTTTTAGCGAGAGTCACACTTAAGAACCCTTACTTAAAAAGAAATTTCACGTAATGGAAAGAAAATAGTTATCCCCTTTAAGTAACTAATCAGAGATAAAAGAGTGAAGGGCTTACTAAGGGGACAACCAGTAGCAAAGGCCGTCCCAAGTCTAGCGGAATTGAAAAGGGGAAGCCGAGCAGGACCTGCTGCTGCTGGTGAGCTAATTCCACTTGCATCTGCTGAATTTTTCAAACAAATTACATATGGAAATTTCAATATGTTTACAAGAATATAAATTTACTATTCAATGAGAGAGAGAGAGAGAGAGAGAGAGAGAGAGAGAGAGAGTGCCTCAGATGGAAAGGGAGAGAGACGCGGAGATTTGAGCTACAGCCATTTTTGCAGGGGAGAAAGAGAGCTAAATTTGTGGAGAGAGCAAAAGTTGGGTAGTGCAACTTGAAGGTCTCCATCCTTACTTTTAGGAGGGTAAGATGACACGTGCCGCTCAGGGAGACAACTTTTATAAAAGCTTTGGATAGAGTTTTTGTGCCAATCAAATTTTTATTTCTTCACTTTTTCTTTCTTCTAATTTCTTACATTTTCAAAATTCATTATCATTGAAATTAAGAAAAATACAAACATTACTTTGGGATCTTACTAAATTCTGTGACAGTCCGTCCCTAATTTTAAGAATTTTTAAAGTTTTAATAAAGGATTTTATAAAAATGCCCGTTGAGGTACGCGCATTATTCGAAGTTAATCGTTGTGTCGTGCCATCTAAGATTTGTTTTCTTGACATATCCTCGTAGTACTCGTCACTACGGAAGCGTGGGCGCAGACGGTTCGTGATTTGGAGTTATAACGAATAAGATTTTAAATTTTGAAGTTTGGGCATTTTATAAATTTTATTATTAAAATTTGGATGGCCCAGATTAAAGGAATTTGAAATGGATGGTTGGGATGAGAGAAAGAAAGTTTTGTATGTGTGTGTGCGTGAGAGGAAAAAAGAAAACAGAGAGAAAGAGAGATTGGGCAAAGCTGCCCAATCGGAGAAGAAGAAGGAGAGGCCGAATGGGGAGAGGAGAGAGGAAGCTGACTGGCCAACCAGAGGAAGGAAAGGAGGAAAGGAGAGAGGGCGAGAAGCGGAGGAGAGAAGGAAGAAACGGGTTTTCCCCAACCCGCGTACCCGCGCGACCCGCCGGTGTTCTTCACCCATTTCCGTCGAAATTTCGTCATTTTTCCGGTGAGTTACATCAATCCATCACTTGGAAAACCTTCTATGATCTTCCCTCTTCCTATTACACCCCAAAAATCAAAGAGATTGGCCTTGAAATTTGATTAAAACCGTGAGGGGTGTGCGGTAGCTTAGTGTGAAATTTCTTCAAAACTTGAAACGTTTTCTTTCAATTTCTAACACCCATAGCATCCCCTTAGGACCTGGAACAAAGCCCAAGCATTGAATTGGACGGTGGAGTTGATTTGAAGGTCGAATTGAAAACACCCAATTCTAGGGTTCTTCACGGTTTTGGTGAAATTGAAGTGCTTCCAAGCCAAATTGGCCTTGACTTCAGGTATAAAGTTTACTCTACTCATTGAGATCTTCAATTCTGTATTTTTTGAGAATTTTTGGAAATAGTTGGATTTTTCCGGCGAGCCGGGGCGGCCAACCGCCACCCGCGGCGGCCCGTGCGGCGGCGCGTGGCCAATGGCCCTCCAATGTCATTCTTAGCATGTTTTTAAGGTTATAGGTTCAGTTTTGATAATTGATGGACGTAAATTGAGTAATTGAACCTAAGTTCGTCTCGATTCGTGGTTAGGTGAAAATGTGAATTGACGATCTGACCGTTGGATCGTCACCAAACTTTGATACATTGTAATACGTAATATTTGAGGATTATAGGAACTTACGGATCGGGAATCCGATTTACGGATTTTCCGAAATTGGAGTTGTAAGTTCACAAAATAGAATGTTAACCGTCACTTGGTTTTGGAAATTGACGGAGATCCGACCGTTGGATGGTAATGAAATTTTAGGATGATGTCCTAGAGGTATATTGTGGACCTCTGGAAGTTATGGATTTGAAATCTGAGTTGCAAATCTTCCCGATCGAACTACGTAGTGACGTGTTTTATATAAGTTATATATTCTATCGATATGATTTCTGAGGTTGGATTTGATTATTGTTCTAGGCGGCGATCGTCATGACGCCTTGATGTGTGGTGCTAGGGAGTTGTAGGGCGAACTCCAGGTGAGTGGGCAGTATTTTCTGTTTATACCTATATGCTATTGAAATTCCCAGAAATTGAGTTTTAATGAAAGTATGTTTCTAAAATGCCATGCATGCATGATATGAATGATATGAGTTATATGAATTGATAATTGATGCATATATATGTGAATTGGTGCTGTGGACGCATAGGTGAGTATCAGGTGAGTTTTATGTTATTCATGTGAATCATTGATGATGTGTATTATGTTGATAGCTCATAACCTGCAATCATGGTGTTAGTGCTTATATTATTCACCCGCACCGCACGCTCACCTTGGATCCAAGTAGGTGCATGTCGTACAGACCATGAGAGGGTTCCGACATACTAGTCGTACAGACCATTACAGGTGGTTCCGACTAGTAGGTGACTTTAGATTATGTGCACAGATGATTGATGAGAGAAGCACTAGAGCGTATTATTACACCATTCATGTCGTACAGACTACTTCAGGTAATTCCGACTTACATGCAGTGTAATGCCGTACAGGTCACCGAGGTGACTCCGGTTGGATTGGATGTTGAGCTATAGAATTAACCGTACAGGACCAACTGCAGGGTCTCCGGTTAATTCATTATTTCACCTGTTACATTGATGCATCATTCATTCTGTTTTTGAAATTATAACATGGCATACTTTCTGGTTTTTGAGAAAAATTGATGATTTGAGATTTATGAAAAGTATTATGCTATATGCTATTTTCTGGGAAAGTATACATGTTTTACAGTGAGGGGTTAGAAATGTTTTAAATGAAAAGAATCCAGTGGTGTTCTGACATAATTCACAAAAGTAGGACTCACTCTCGGGTGTTTCATCTTGGTAATTGTATTTTTTTAAAAGCTTCCAAACTGTGTAAATGGTTACGTCACACTCAGGTGACGGCCAACATGCCCTCCTTTGGGACGGGGTTTGTCAAATTCCCTCTACTCAAAACAATAAAATATTGCAAGTAATGGATTGTTGTGTGATGATTAATAGGTCTGGCAATTCCTGACACAATCTGATAACTCGACATAACACGACATATAATTAACAGGTGTTCGTGTCGACACGATAACGAATCGGGTCATTATCGGGTAACCCGATAAACACCTGTTAAGATAATGAGTTAGTTCGGGTATACACGTGGATAACACGATATACAATAAGCAAATTATTAATTTTATAATTTTATAACCCTAAAAAAATACTATAATAATTATATATATATATATATATATATATATATATTAATTTAACAATTTTATACCCCTAAAAACTATAATAATTATATATGTATATATATTAAATTAAATTTAAAAAAATTGGTGAACATTGGATTGGTTAAGATTTAATCTCAACCATCCATTGTAAATTAGGTCTATATTTCCTTCAAACCTTTCTCTGTCTCTCTCATTCTCGAATCGTCTGCGAACTCTAACTGAAACCCACCCTTTCTGACGCCGCTCCTCCATCCACCCTCTCCGACATGAATCTGGCCAGCCACAAGCAAGCCACACATAGAGAGAAGTAAGCACATCTTCTCCAACACGAAGCCGAAGTGAATCAAGTCCCAAAATCAAGGTAAGGGTTTCTGATTTTCGATGGGTTTTTATTATTTAGGGTTTAGGGTCAAATTGCATGTTGATTTCTGAGTACTTTGTCGAAATCTCCTAATAAAATTGGATGTTGGTTCTAATTTGATAAGGTTTCGGATTTGTGAGGGTTTGAGGTTATGTGGGTTTCGAATTAGGGTGGGTGCAGCCGTGTTGGTTTCTGTTTGTTTTCTACAAGTCGTATGCCTTGTTTTTTTTTTTTTTTTTTTTACTTTTTTCTTTGGTAAATTTATTGTGGATTTCAGGGCAATATGAGTTCTCCACAATGTTGGCTCCATGCTTCCATGTGCTAGCCCATAAGATTGTGAATGTGTGTGCAAGCTATCAATGCATGTTCTAGCCAAAAGTTCTTCAATTTCTGTTGTGTATAAGTAAGCCTTCTTATAAGGCTTTAGATATTGAATTTATCTCCCATTTTCCAATGTCATCTATTCTTTGTAAACTGTGTTAGATATATAAAAATGTCCATTTGCACCAAAGCTTGTATATGTGAATTTGTGGATATGTGAATTGGATTTTGAAATGGAATTGGATTGTGATTTGTAGATATGTGAATTGGATTTTGAAATTGAATTGGATATGTGAATTTGAAATGGATATAGATAGGTGAAATTGAATAGGATTGTGATTTGTGGATATATAAAAGTAAATTTGAATTGGTTGTGATTTGTGGATATGTGAATTGGATTTTGAAATTGAATTGGATATGTGAATTTGAAATGGATATAGATAGGTGAAATTGAATTGGATATGTGAAAATGAAATGGATATGTGAAATTGAAATGGATATGTAAATTTGAATGGATATGGATATGTGAAATTGAAATTGAAATGGATATATGAATTTGAAATGGATATGGTATGAAATTGGTATGAGCAAGATTTTACAGTTTTGTTTTTCTTTCTTGAAGCAATGGATGTTGTAGAGCAAGATTTTACGAACCTTAGTGATGGAGGGTCAGTGGAAGTTACAATGGGAATACAACCTGATCATGGAAGTGAAAATACAGAAGATACAAATACAAGTCCTTCAAAGAAAAAGGCTAGAGTGATCAAATTAGGTAAGCGAACACTCAGGTCTTCTATTTGGAAAACTTTCAACAAATTGACTATTATTTTTTAAGATGGTAAAAGTCGTGCTCAATGTAAAGGTTGTAAGAAACTGGTAATAGATGATAGTCATCATGGGACGGGTAATATGAATAGACATTAGGAAACATGCCCTAGACAGACTGGTGGATTATTGTCGGTGTCTGAATTATGTTCCCAAAACTTTGATCATGTGGTATTCCGTGGCTTATTGGTAGAGGTCATCATCAAGCATAATCTTCCTTTTAGTTTTTCTGAATACGAGGGAATTAGGGCTTTGTTTGCATATATTTCTCCTAATATTAAGTTACCGTGTAGAAATACAATTAAAGCCTGTGTGTTGAGGATGTTCAAAAATGAAAAACAAAGGCTTCATAATTTGTTGCTCAATTGAAGATAGAATTTGTTTGACATCAGACTTATGGACCTCGCAATGCACTGATGGGTATCTTGCTCTTACTGCTCATTTTGTAGACAAAGATGGAAAATTGCATAAAAGAATTTTAAGTTTTTGTCACATGCCTTCTCCGCATACTGGTGTTGCATTATTTGAGAAAATTAATGCATTGGTGACTGAGTGGGGGATTGAGAAAAAGTTATTTTCTATTACTTTGAATAATGCTTCTTCAAATATTTATTATGTTAGCATTTTGAAGAATCAATTGAATCTTAAAAGTCTTCTCGTGATGAATGGTGATTTCTTTCATGTGCGTTGTTGTGCTCATGTTTTGAATTTGATAGTCCAAGATGGACTTAAAGAAATTGATTCTTCAGTGATAAAGATTTGTGAATGCATCAAGTATATAAAGGGCTCTGAGGCTAGGAAACTAAAGTTTTATGAACGTGTTAGACAAGTAGGGATATTGGATAGTAGGAGAGATTTGAGATAAGATGTCCCTACTAGATGGAACTCAACCTGTATTATGCTAGATGGTGCAATTTTCTATCTATATGGTTTGATTCATTTAGGGTTGGGTGATTCCAATTTTAGTAGTTGTCCTTCTTTTGAAGAGTGGGATAAAATAATGAAGATTTCCAAGTTTTTTGGGTACTTTTATGAGGTTACGTGCTTATTCTATGGGACAAAGTACCCCACATCAAATTTGCTCTTCCCTATGGTGTTTGTAATCAAACTTCAAATTAAGGCAGCCATGGATGACTCTGAAAGTTTCATGAATAAGATGGCGATTTACATGTGCACACAGTTTGAGAAGTATTGGTCAGAGTAGAGTTTGATTTTGGCAATTGAAATCATCTTAGACCCTCGTTATAAATTGTATTTTGTGGATTGGGCTTACACAAAGCTTCATGGTGTGAAGTCGGTCGAATTTAAAGGTTAATGACAAATTGAATGTTCTTTTTTGTGTGTACTTGGAAAAACTTTCGCATCTTGATATTTCAAATATTCCAGTGAATTCAGTGCCTAATCATCAAATAGAATATGGAGATGTTCTCTTTGAGGTAACCTAAGTTTGTTTTTATTTACTTTATATATTTGTAGTAGTAGTACTATAAAAAGTGTTGATATTATATTTGAAATCGACATGATGCATGATTCTTATTATGCTTTCGTTTTTAATTTTTATGATGTAGGATTTTGATAATAATTATGATTGTTCAAGTTCGATTGAAAAAAAAAAATGAATTGCAGAAGTATTTGGAGGATAAAAGAATAGATAGAAAAGTAGACATAGATGTTCTTTCTTGGTGGCAAATGGAGTGTTTTCATTATCCGATATTTTTTCAGTTGGCACGAGATGTGTTAACAATTCTTATTTCAATTGTTGCATCAGAATCTGCATTTAGTATTGGGGGTAGAGTACTAGATCAGTATCGTAGTTCATTGTTACAAGAAACAATTCAAGCTTTGTTGTGCACACGAGATTGACTATTTGGAAAATGAGGTAATATATTTTTATATGGTATAGTACTATTGTTTTATTTCTTTTCATAATTATTTTGGTAAACTTCTCATAATTTGAATGGTTTTTAATAATGTTTGGTTTTTTTATACTTAGTTTATGCGGAAGAGAGTTCTGATGTGGAAAACCTTACTAAAAACATCATCAACATAACTCTTGAAGGCGATAGATCAAGCCAAAGTTCCAATACAATTTCTTCATGATGATCGATGAAAATTGAGGATTTTGTAAAAGAAATAACATGCAAGCTTTGAGTTCCATTGGCAAGGTTTAAAATTTTGAGAAAGGCTTCACAACCTTGAAAACAAAAACTCTTTCATTTTGCATATCATTGCACATTTAATATTTTGTAATAGACTAGTAGTGTATGGATGTTTTTTTATTAGGCTCTTATTTTCGAGTGTAGATGTAATACTTAAACGACAAATGTATTTTAATGTTTTGAAGTAATATTTATGTGGCAATGTGTGGTATGTGCAAATTTAAGAAAAAAAATATTTTTCTTAAGGGGTCATAACCGGTCGGGTCACTTTACCCAACGGTAAAGTGACCCGACCTGTTAAGGACCCATTAAGATAATAGGTGTTACACGAAAATGACATGAACACGACATACCTGACCTGTTTGCCAGGCCTAATGATTAAGGTCTTCTTTTTCAGACAAACTATTTGATTCAAATATAATATTATGTAATTTAAAAAAACAAACAATTACAAGTTTTACAAAAAAAATATAGATAATAGAGTTATATGGGAAAAAAATATGTTAGCTACCTACTTGCCATATCTAACTTATTTTTTGATAATCTCGATTGATCCTCTTCTCTGCAAAGCTAGTAGATTAATCGTACTAACATCATAATCAAAGTTATTTATTCTTTTTAAGGAGACTTAGGATTTGGTCCTTAGCCACTAACATTCTTTAACTGAAATTTTAATGATATTCAATTTTTTATCAATGTCCTTTGACTTTATACACCTCATTATTGCCATTAATATGTATTTTCATATGTTTGTTATTAATTACTTGACATGTTTATTGACACACCCCGACCCAAAAAGGTCGAAGCATGCTGGCCGACACCATAAGGTGACGAAGCCATAAAGTGTAGTGATGTGGAAGGTATGGGTAAATTTAAATCTAAAGTGCCTAATCAAGAGAGTGTGCAGGTGAGCGGGTTTGAACCCTATTCACACATGATGTCAGAGCAGAAGATAGTATAGTAATAGGTTGAGGGTTACACCACTGAAGGTAACCATCGCCTGAGATTTGCCAGAATCCTCGTATACGCGTAAACACCGCTACTAAACCTGGAGGGACGAAAAACAATTTGAATGGGTCAGTAAAACAATGCTTATACGAAAACCTTTATTTTTGAATATACGAAAACCTTTATTTTTGAATATACTAACCCCTCACCGTAAAACAAGTATAGTTTCCTCAAAACATACTACGTAAGTATGTAATCAAATATAACAGCAATATAACCAGAAATATGCCAAGTCATGATATATCAAATGCCAAAGTAATATAATCATGTGATAATCAATTATAAGCAGTTGGCTCATCATCTAAGCTAACACATAAGTTCGAACAGATGGTTTCTGACACGAACAGGACTGGGTGTAATCAATATGCTCTAGTACTACGATCACGTGAAGACTGGTGCAAAAGCACATCACATACAAGTCGGATCGCCTAATGCAATCTACCTGACAAGATTGGCACCTAAACTTGGATCCAAGTTGAGCAAATGGTGCGGATGTGAACATACACGTGAAGGACTGGCCCTACCCTTAGGGCGAGTACTAACACCGGGTGTAGCAAGATGAGCATGTACACAAGTATGAATGTCATGACAATAATATCTCAACCATATAGCAGTATTTATCACATTTCATATCACAATATCGAATACTTGGCAATATAAGCGTAGAAGTGAAGCAAATACGCATTTATAGAAACTATAATATGTATAGGTATAAAGACAAATTGCCCACTCACCGATACTTCGCCGCTGACGAGCCATGCAACCTAGCGAAGATGAAAACGCCACTAATAATTGCCCCTAAGCACATAAAGGTACAATTAATAAAACTATACTATAACAATTGAATTTGGAAAAAACGGACGTCAAAAACGGATTCAGAATGTTGAATTACCCTAAGAAGCGTCTTGCTTAAATTTTCAAAAAGTCAACAAAAGTCAACAAGATGAATATTCCTTGAAAGACGAAATATTCTCTGACGGATAAAAAAATTCCCTTATGGAATATTTCATCTGGGTTAAGGATTATTAGGTTGGGTTAGATTAATAGGTTGGACTTAAGGATTCTAGGCCTAAAGGCCTAAACTAAAAGGGTTTAGGATTTAAAATGCATGAGCTTAAAGCCCCAAAAGGAAATGGCCAAAGGCCTTTAATTAACCAAATAATAATAAAAATAATAATAAAGGGTTAGGTTGCGCTGCCCAGGGTTTTGGGCTTGGCAGGAACGGCCCGAAGGGGCTGGGTTTGGGTTGCTGCTCGCTGAAGTTAAACAGAAAGGAAGGCCGGATTCGTCCAGAAAACTGAACAACCTTTAAACGTTAATAACTTCCTCGTTACGCAACGCAATCGAGTGAAACAAAAACAAAAGTTGTAGTTATCGAAGAGAGGAAGAGAATGGTACCTTGCACAACATCTAAAGCACCGTGGTTTGGCTAGAAAATTCCTCGAAAGCCGTCGGACTCGTCGGAAACTGGGTAAGATTCAAATGAGTATAACTTCTTCAATACTTAACGAAATTGGGTGAAACAAAAAGGAAAGTTATAGTACTCAGCGAGAAAAAGAGATTGATACCTTTCATACTAGCCAAATCGTCGTGGTTTGGCTGGAAATTGGCTCGAAAGGCACGGGTCAGACTTGAACTTCTCGAAACCAAGTTGTTTCACGTCAAAGCTTCCTCAAACCTTGACTAGGGACCCTAGGGAGTTGCGTAGAGGCTTTCCCGAGTCCTAAAACATCGTGACTCGGTTGAAAACACGTCGAACTCAACTCGTCCGATTTCGGACCTTTCGAGTTGGCGAATCAAAACTCGTCCATTCTTGGTTTGGTTGGTATGGTTGTGTTCATGAGGATGAGAGGAGTAAAATGGGGTTGGTTTCAAGCTCGATCTATGAGCTTTGATGTTCGTTCATGGCATTGCAGAGGAAGAGAGAATACGAGAGAGAAAGAGAGAGAAGAGAGAGAGAACCTTTTCTGATAGAGGGGGACAGAAAATAAAGAAGAGATGGGATAGATGAGAGTGAAATAATGAAAAGAGGTGCATAGGATGGGATAAAAAGGAATCCAATGGATAGGTTTTTAGATTTCCTACAGTAAAAGGAAATCGAAATTTATCCGAAGTAAATATTTTTGCACTTTAAAATCTACATCTACTCGTACTAGCGTGTACAATTTAAATGCGATAGCGAGAAATAAAAAGGAAAGCGATAAGAATAAGTCCACGTCTCTTGCCAATAAGGGTATAATCGTCAATGCATATACTCGAGGAGAAATTACATAGGAAAATTAGGGACGGGTCGTCACAATCTACCCCGAAATTTAAAATCATTTTTTATACAAAACTCAAAGATAGGGAAGAATAAAATATATGTACGTGACGAAGAAATCAAGTTAGAGTGGTTGTATAAAAAGGGAAAATGCTGCTACGTCGCTATTCAGAGTGCATTAATTCCTTTTCATGCCTCCAACTCATGCTTTCCTCCCTTTTTCAGTACAATACTATAATACAATAGTTTTCACAAAACAAAATGTCAAAAATATTTATGTGTATTAACGTCCCATCGAAAATACATATATAACAACATAAGGTTTAGGGTAGTTGTATTGATAGTAAAACTGAACATATGATTTTTTCTACTACGTTCCCGTGTCGCGTACTCCAAAAGTAAGTACATCATATTCTTGGGTCAAGCCCAAGAAATAAATAGGTAAAATACAACAAACACATAAGTAAGTACTAAGTAAGCACTAACATATAAGAATCTACATACTTACTTGCTTAACGAATCCAACAAATAAGTCATTGATATTACGGTCTGCAGCCCGCGGTATCGACAACTCACTATGTTGATGCACAAAACCGGAGGTCTTGGAACAACGTAAATCCGACCGTGAATCTGCATAAATGTAAATAACACAAGATGTATCGTGGTTCACCCCAAGGTTTGGGTTACGTCCACACTGGTTATGTATTTATCTGAGGGAGAGAGAGCTCTGAGAGTGAGAGCTTTGAGAGAGAGTGAGGAGCCTTAGGCATTGGCATCCTCTAATTGTGAGGGTGAGGAGTCCTTTTATAGAATAAGGGCTCCTCACTTATTACATATTTTCCCCTTCCTTTATTACATAATTACATTTAAGTCCCCTGAGTATTTGTACGAGATCTAAATACGGAGGCCCTAAATATGGTATAAACAGTAGTCCCCCAAGTCTTCAGTCAAGAGAGTCTTTTGGCTGGAGACTTGAAATTCAGTCCATGTGTGGGCCGAAGTAACTAGATGTCGTCTTGAACTGATGCTTGATATGAGGCGGTGCTTAATCTGAAATGATGCTCAACTAGAAGTAGCACATGCTGCGAGGCTGCTTGGCTCGTAGCGTATGTTGCCTTGGTTGGCTCGGCTTGTGGCGTTGAAGGTGAGGGAGTCCCTTTTATAGAAGAAGGGCTAGCTCCTCAATACATGAATGATGGACTAGAGTTGATGCTCGTAGCGAAGCGGTTGCTTAGTAGGCGGCGATGCTCTCTAATGAAGGTGAGGAAGTCCTTTTTATAGAATAAGGGCTCGCTCCTCAGTACATAAGTGATGGGCTAGGAGTGATGCTCGCGGTAAGGCGGCTGCTCAGCTGGCGGCGTTGCTCTCTAATGAAGGTGAGGGAGTCCCTTTTATAGAATAAGGGCTCGTTCTTCAGTACATAAGTGATGCTCGCAGCAAGGCGGTTGCTCAGCTGGCGACGTTGCTCTGTAATGAAAGTGAGGGAGTCCCTTTTATAGAATGAGGGCTCGCTCTTTAATACATAAATAATGGGCTAAGTCCCCCAAGTATTTTTCATGAAGCCCAATATATGGTACATAATGTAGTCCTCCAAGTCTTCGGTCAATAGAGTCTGTTGGCTGGAGACTTCAAATTGAATCCATGTATGGGCCGAAGTGGCGGTTGTTCGGAGGCGGTATTTGTATACCCTGCACTGAAGCTTTGTAGGTGAAGCTTTGAAGCTAGAGCTCTGTAAATGAAGCTTTTGAAGCTAGAGTTTTTGTAATTGAAGCTTTTGAAGCTATTTGACATGAGTGATGGTCATGAATGTTTATGTTGATTGACATAAGTGATGCTCATGGATGTTGTCATGAGTGATGCTCATGAATGTTAACATGAGTGATGCTCATGAATGTTGACATGAATGATGGTCATGAATGTTTATGTATGATTGTCATGAGTGATGCTCATGAATGTTTATGTATGAATGACATGAGTAATGCTCATGTATAATTTGGAGTACTGGGCGTACTTTTGATCACCTGGTTAGTGGCATGACGGAGAGTACGAGTTGTACATTTCATCACCTGGTTGGTGGCATGAATGGCTAGTTGCCAAATGATATTAGAGTACGGGTTGTACATTTCATCACTTGGTTGGTGGTAATAGCGGTAGGTTGCCGAATAATTTTGGAGTACTGGGCGTACTTTTGATCACCTGGTTGGTGGTAATAGCGGCAGGTTACCGAATAATTTTGGAGTACTGTGTGTACCTTTGGTCACCTGGTTGGTGATAATAGAGGGCCTGACTCTTTTGGGCATATGGGTCTTCGCCCTCCACATGACATTGCAGCCCATTATTTTGGGCTTGCCTTTTTTTTTGTTTTTTTAATTACCCTCTGATGGGGTTTATACATATTACCCTCTGATGGGGTTTATACATATGTCTCCGAAAGATAAAAATAAATTACAACATTCTGGTGGGGTGTTTATTCTTCGCTTTTGCAGTCTCCCCATATGCCTTCCTTTTGCTTTCTCTTTATTTTTCTTTCATTTGGCAGATGACAAACAAAGAAATAATGCCATTCTTGAAGCTGGACCTTTCTCTTTTTCTCTTTTCCACCGCACATCTCTGTCTGGTAGACAAAATGAATCATAATAATAGGCTTATCTTTTGCTTTCTTCTTTTCTCTTTTCTACTGCACTTTTGCTTTCTCATAACATGAAGCTGCAGGGATGGGTCATTGATCTCATCCAGCAGGTCGTCTGCAACATACAAAGCATATTTGATCTGCACTAGCTTCCCTGCAATTTGTTGAGGTACTAGGGTTGGCCATAACCCCTCTTGATCGCTTCCCAAAGACCGTGAGATTGAGAACCGGACGGCAGAGCCTTACTGGAGATCCACCATCTCCTTCGTCAACAAGTATCCCTGTCAATCGCTTCTTGAGCCTGGTCTTCCTCCTTACCGCCGATCCAGCACCGTTGCTCTCCACACCGTTCGAGGATGACGAGTCCTCCATTTCCCCACCGCTCCATTGATCAGAAATGCCCCGGAGACTCCGGAGACGGTTAAGATTGAACCGGAAAAGGAAAATTGTTTTGCCGATTGCGTGGGTAAGGAGAGAGAGGGAGGAGATAAGGCGGTTTTTTTAGAGAGAGAAGAAGTAATAATTGGTCTTGTTACCAAAACGGAAGGACCCAGAAGGTTGAGGAGTTGTTGAGAGTGCTACTGCCATTCTGTTTCTGATTATGAAAGTCTTAAACTTTAAGACTTAATTGAAGAGTTTGCAGTCTCTGTAAAAAAAAAAAGAGAGAACGAGAGAGAGGTTTCTGCGGGTGTCTAGATTTATGGGAAAGCTTTAGGTTGTTGGGGTTTTTTTTGCAGATTTTGCAGATTCACGGTGGAGGTGAAAAAATGAAAGAAAATCGACATAGTTTTTTGTGTCGATTCCCACAGACGGCGCCAAATATTGATGCACAAAACCGGAGGTCTTAGAACAGCGTAAATCCGACCGTGAATCTGTAGAAATGTAAATAACACAAGATGTATCGTGGTTCACCCCAAGGTTTGGGCTACGTCCACACTGGTTATGTATTTATCTGAGGGAGAGAGAGCTCTGAGAGTGAGAGCTTTAAGAGAGAGTGAATAGCCTTAGGCATTGGCCTCCTCTAATTGTGAGGGTGAGGAGTCCTTTTATAGAATAAGGGCTCCTCACTTATTACATATTTGCCCCTTCCTTTATTACATAATTACATTTAAGTCCCATAAGTATTTGTACGAGATCTAAATACGGAGGCCCTAAATATGGTATAAACACACTGTTGTCATGATAAGCAAGTAACAATTTCCTGAGGGTACAATATTATCATTATGCCCCCCATTGGGAATTACACAAACAACGTCTAGTTAAGTCTCTACCGTGCTCACGCACTACCCCCCTTAGGTAACAACAGCAATAAAATAATTCTATATTGTGAACTCGCACAATTGAACACTTGTTCGTAAAACTCCTCTGACAACAAGTGCTAAGCAAGGAAATTCTAAACTATGCCTCAACAATGTCACAACCAAGACTAAAAATTGTAACCATAGTTACAAGCAGTTCTAACATAAATAAATGTCTAATACGAACATGCTATCACAAAAGAGCAGTGTTGGAAGTATGCCCACAAAGCCACTCATTTGATGTAATAGCTTTTTGGAATACTTAATGTATTAAACTTTTATATGTTTAATGAAGGGCAAAGCTTATTGTTAATCACTATTTATTATATCATGTGTTTAAGCAATAAGGGAATCCAAGGGATGTATTTGATCTAAGAGACAAGTGATCTAAGTGAGTTAGATTATCGAGACCATTCTCTTATGTTCATTCCTAAAACGTTCCTAGCCATAGGATTGCCAATTGGGCATTGACAATCCGCTAAGGTTAGTATGTGTTATGTTGACTCAAGCGTGAGTATGACTAGTCTCAAGTCATTTGGTGTTGGACACTAAGACAAACACATAGGTGCTCGAAAGAGTAATCGAGTACACTGAACTACGATCAAAAGAGAGTTCGAACATACATGTCATGTATGAACTCTAAAGTTGCAATATGCAAAGTAGTCCTTTGACCTGAGGCATCATAGATGTCTAATGGTTAGGTCCTTGATCTTTGATCATGTCAAACGGCATTCCATCGGAGTGTCCACAGCATTGTTGGGGTCAAGCTATCTAGTCATGTAGACATATGAATGCACAACAAGGGATCTCTAACCTTCCATGGTGGAAGGAGAATACTCTAAGATATGATTCTAAGGTCTTTGGCCAAAGCAAATGAATATGACTTAGGAAGTTTGTTCCAAATCATATTCAAGGGAATCATATAGGAAAGTATCACATTGGATAGTAGACATGAAACAAACTATCACTTAAACAATGTGATTAAGAGTATTGCGTTAGAGAAGGACCGTATTGCATTGTAGTTGTAACTGGATAGGTTCTCCAACTAATTCTACTTAGCTTGGGTAACCATGATATTCTGCTAGGCGTCACTCATGGTTTGTGGAAGCCCTAATGGTTAGCAAACACTAATCAATAAAGGGAGAATTGAAATGTGGTTTCAATTCACAATCGATCGTTAAGAGTAACAATCGCCCACTGCCTCGTTAATTGGAACCTAATGGATCGTACACCGAGTAAGGATGTATGTAAAGAAATCAAATGAAATGGATAAGCAATTAAATGGTTTAATTGTAGAATGGTCAAGATTAATTAATTAGTTAATTAATTTTACGAAAGGTTCGTGTTGGGCTTATATGTTGGTTTTGGGTTTCGGGGCCCAAAAGCGTTTTGGTCCAAAAGACCCATTATGTTTAAGTTGTATGACAACTAAAACAAAATGGGCAAATAGCCCAATAACATCAAAGAGGCCGGCCATTAGGGTGGATGGGCAAACTTGGATTAATTACAAGTTTGCCACTCACTTGTAATGAAGTATAAATTCAACTTTATAGCTTTATTTTCATTAAGGGTTTTCTTGTTGAAATTGGGTGAAACATTTTCTCTCCATTTTCTTCCAAGAGGCCGGCCACTAAGGGAAGGGACATCTAGCAATCTCTTCTTCCCTAAGTCATCCATATCATCTTCACAAGATACATCCTTGGTGAAGAGACTTAGAGACATCAAACTTTTGGTGTTTTGGAGAACATATCCTCATTTCCTCAAATCTTCAAAGGAGCACTAAAGGGAGGATAACACAAGGAGGATCCAAGGAGCTTGGAGGTGACTTGAAGGCCCTCCACTTGGGTGAATCCCTTGTGTAAACAAGGATGAGCTTCAAGGGTAAAGAAACTCTAAATCTTTACTAATCTTTAATGTTGTTAAAGAGTTTATTTTGGTTCACTATATACTAGGCTTTGAAAGTCATGGGTTTTATGAATTGTTTTTGAATGCATGCCTACTTTAAAGTGTTAATAGCTTGCATGAGTATTCAAATGTTCATACTTGTTCTTAGCTAGGACAAAATTTTTCCTTCAAGCAGATAAACACAACATGCCGTGACAATGCAAGTAGATCATTCAAACTAACCGTTAATCTGAGGGTGAAAAGTAGTCGATGACAAAACTTACTACCAAGGTCTTCAAGAAGGCTTCCCAAAAATTCGAAAGTAAAACACGCATCTCGATGAGGTACCATAGTGACGTACCTACCACGTAATCAGACCAACGTAGTCCGCAACGCCTTAGTAAGCAATTTCATAAAGAAGTTCTCTCGAATTTATCAAAAA
The DNA here is from genome assembly GCF_916048215.2 of Malus sylvestris. Taxonomy (NCBI): domain Eukaryota; kingdom Viridiplantae; phylum Streptophyta; class Magnoliopsida; order Rosales; family Rosaceae; genus Malus; species Malus sylvestris. The sequence continues at coordinate 17,368,617 of NC_062269.1, forward strand.
GTAACTACATCAAGAAGGCTAGAAGAATACTCGAGAATTTGAAGATCAAAACAAGTCTATCAAGTTTAGGGTATGAGAAAACTGGATTGGAAAACATAACCTCACTACAATAGTAGTTTTCGAGATATTCAATCACCACGGTAAAGATTCGTTCAACTGAGCATTTGCTAGGTGATTGAGTAATTAATGGTCACAACTCCACTTCCAACGTCAACGGTTCTTCTAGACAGTGCATCCACTTCAAGGCAATACGAAGTGTAGTAGGGTAGACACATACCCAAGGCTAACTAGAATACCTTCCAGCACCAAGAGGCGAAAATGTTGTCCTTTTGAACCAACGAAAAGCAAATTGACTTGTCACATCAATCGATAATCACCATACATTACCAAAATCTCCACCTGTACAGGAACTCGTACTAGGAGTATATGACGATATTTTCCTATCTCTACCCAGACATAGGAAATGATTACAATCACTCGAATGTTTCTTGATCACTTGTAAGTATCGTCAAATAAATACTCATGAGTCCCGATTATAATGGGATAGGATAAGTTAAAGACTTTCAAGGGTAGATATTGAAGGGAAATTATGAGATTTCATGTGGGATTTCTAGTGACTAGCATGCATATACAATTCAAGATTTATATACGAAAGCAACGGAAGCATTTCAACATATATTATCAAAGCTCTAGTCATGTAAATCCCCTTCAAGATGCATAGGTTTATGTAAGATGCATCAAAAACAAATTTATATTAGAGCAAAGTTTAGGAGTAGTTTTATACCTCTTGATCTAGATCTTAGACCAAGGATGGACCACCTCCAAGCCCTTTGCTCCTTGAAGTCCTTGAGCCTAGCCTCCTTCCTTGCCTTCTCCACTTTGTTTAGTATGAGTGCTCCTAGGTTCTCTTCAAGTTTCCAAAATTGAAAACCTCTAAAGATCCTCACTCACTAGTGTAGTGAGAAGGATGAAGGAATAACCAAAGGGGTGAAAAGATGATTAGCTAAATCCCCCTATGGTGGCCGGCCCTTTGAGTGTTAGAGAGATATTTTTCTTTTCTCTTTTGTTCTTTTAACACTTCAAAAAACCCTAATGAAACATTTGCTATAAAGTTCCTTTTATAGCCAAAAAGAAACAAGTCAACATTTGACCTTTCTCTCCCTCCTTTGGCCGGCCCCCTTTGTGTTGTTTGGGCTTTGGGCTTTTATTTATTTCAAGTCATCCAATGCTTGAATAAAAGCCCAATGGGCCCAATTAAACCCGAACGTTTCTTTAAGCCCAAAACGATCTTATATCGCTTTTATGATTTCTTTAGACTTTCTAATTAATCCCAACACTTGATTAATCCAATTAATTATTTCCATCATCCATTAGTTACTCACTACAAGAGTGTATTGGTGAACAATGGTTTTAGGTTCTAATTAGCAAGGCAGTGAGGTGATTGGCACCAATCCAATTGATTATATTTAATCCAATCACTTAGTGAATTAAAACTTACTTTTAATTCACCTTCTTCTTTGACTACTACATTTAATCATCTAGAAGAACTCACAAGCCATGAGTGACATCTAACCATATATCATGGCTACCCAAGCTAATGTAGAAGTTGTTCGGAGAACCTATTCAGTTGGAATTACAATGTAATTCGATCTTTCTCTAAAACAAAACTCTCAATCACATCACTAGGGTATGGATATATTATGTCAACCCCCTAATGTGATTATTCCTTCTTATATGATTCAATTGAGTCGTATAGGAACGCTTTCCTTTATTAGGCTCGATACTTCGGCCGAAGATTCCAGAATCATATCTTAGAGTATTCATCCTCTCTTAACGAGGATTAGAGATTCCTTGTTACGCATTCACTTGCCTTCATGACTAAGTGGCTTAACCCCGACTATGCCATGGACACCCGCGGATGGAGTGACTTTGACATAATCAAAGATCAAGTACTTAACCACAAGACAACGATGATGCCTCAGGTCAAAGGACTACTTACATTATTCCAACTATTAGAGTTACTTGCTTGACATGTGAGTAGACCTTCATGCAAGTACTCTCGTTCGATTGTGTTCAGTGAACTCATTCCCTTAATGAGCACCTACATACTTGTCTTAGTGTCATTACACGAATGGGATGAGACTTTCCATCCTTCTAATTGAACCGGACATAGTATGTACCGGTCTATGCATTGTTAGTATCCCTCCGACAATCCTATGACCAGGAACCTTTTGGACATGATGGTTATGTGAAGAAGGTCTCTATAGTCTAACATCATTAGATTACTTCTTCAATCGATCCATTGTCCATGGATTCATCATTTAGGACATATATCGTTTATAGAGATAGTCCTAAATAGTATCTTTGCCATTTGATGTATAAGAGTCATCTATACATCCATTTATTGTCCTGAAAGGTTTCTTCCAAAGATTGACTTTCAAGGCTTATTTCCAACAATCTCCCACTTGCACTAAAGTCAATCACTAGTGTATCTTATACATGCTAGTTGAGAGAGCTTATGCTCGTAGGTTAACTTGGTTATGTATTAACCCTTTTATTTAAAAGGGATTCACTTATCAAATGTTTCCAAAACATTTGATGATGTCTCTTTCTTGTGTTCGAATACTTTGATGAGACCTTGATTCCATGGCTTGAGTTATCGCCCCATTACGTCGTAGTGTCCTACTAACGTCCTTATGGGTTGGATTCAATCATTGGTTCTAAAAGAACCCCTTCCATTCAAAACACCTTTTGAAGCAGTTTCTAAAACAATATATCGTCATATATTTCGTTTGTTTACTTTATACAAACTTTGCTCCAACCTTGAGACCATTGTAGTACAATACTTACAATACATTCATATGATTAGTACTTCATCCATTATGAAGTTCCATTTGTTAAAATGGGTTATTTTCACTTTGGTTAATAACCTAAGTGAATGCACGCTTCCAGAGTCCTACTCTGATGTTCCTTTCTTAAAGGCAATAATACTTTATCAGTTGTTTTGGTTCTGATCCTGGGATATAGTAATATCTTAAAGTGACAACCCCTGTGGTTCTTCACTTTTTGATATCTACTCACAAGTCCATACATGTGTCCCTTTTGTGATTTTGTGACACATTCATCATAAGGGTTACGAAAGTGATCTTCTATCATATAGAAAAATGCTTTCTTAAATCTTCAACATTTGAGATTTAATTTCCCCAAATAACATCCTTGAGATAGCCTCGCTATATCAATAAGTCAAGTTTCAAGTCTATACTTCAAAATTGACCGTGTCATGTTTTGTCAATTTTCGAGTAACATCTATGTTCTATCAAGTCTATCAAATAGACTTTATTCATATCTTGTTGCTCAAATTATGACATCACTCCCACTGGCCTTGTTGTAACTTAGCATTCATTCAAAAACTTAACAATTATATTTTCTTGATTTGAATGCATATTGCTCCCACTAACTTGTCTTGGATCTATTGACAATCATTAAGATCCATTAGCTTATTGATGATGTCTCAACTATTTTGAGACTATCAACAACTCTAGCTAACATAAGTTATTTAAACGAATCATACACAAAAGAATTCCTTCTCAAGTAATTCCTTTTGAAATGTGTGACTTGCTTTGTCAAGTCTATTCATTTAATTATATGGTGTCATACACCATACTCCAAGTTTTAGTCATACTAAGACCTTTAATGTAGTCATATAAGAATTATCCAAGTCTTTAGTGGAAGCATGGCTCCTACTAAGGATATGGAAACTCAACCATTCCTTCTAGGTGGTTGATATAATTCTTTATCAAAACTACATAGAGCGTTATAGTTACAAAAGATGTTGAATTTGGATTGTCTTGTTGTTAAACTATATGTTGTGACTCATTTTGAAACTATTCCCTTTTGTTTCATCAAATTTGTCCATGGGCTTTGTTATTAGCTTGTTCTCATAAAAGAGAATGATGGACAACTCCCAACATATAACCATTTTATGTTAGGTTGACGAAACCAGCATTCAAAGACTATTCTTTAGAATATTACACAACATAGAATTTTAACGTTTGAAGAGCTTGAGTCCTTTAACAATTAAAATTACAAACTCTTAATAATAGTCAAGTACTATTATTCTTTAGACAACTATAAACCAATCATATTTAAGTTTATATCCATTTTCTCACCTCCCACTATTTCTCATGACTTTAATGAGAAACTACATTATACATTCAAAATGTATAAACGTGGAGTATACGGGTAGAGGACAATGTGGAGTAGCTTTAAAACCTTTCAAGCTCGTTTGTTTCAATCTTCACTAAGTTAATGTCTTGTTATTAAGTAACTAAAGTCTTTAAACATTTTATAGATTTAGACACTTCTTTCTTGGTTTAATCACTAACACAATTGACATTTTAAAACAATTTAAAGAATGCCCAATTAGTTGTTCAAAACTACTAATTGAATCAAGAGTTATCTTGATTGTTGTGGTTTAAGTGATAACCATATAAGAAACGTTTTTCTTATTACTTATATCATTATAATGTGATCTTCCTTTTCTTCAAGAAAGGAATCTCTAGATCTTTGTCAATTCTTATAGAACTCATAGGTAGACAATTGGAACCAAATCTAAAGATTCATTGTATCCTTTTATGTCCTACATGTGAGATCTATCCATAATTGATAAGTCTAAAGTTTGGTCATCACATTACAATAAGTGATATAAATCTTGTATCTCAACTAGGATACAACAAAACAATATTCAATTCATAACACTACTTTAAGGAAATAATATATTAGAAGGCATTCATCACATTACATTGATATGATAATTCAAACATTCATAATGTTTAATACAAAAAGAATTAGCTCTATACATTTAGAGACTAATTATATACCTTCATGTAGGCACTAATAGTGGTCTTCCATCATATGAAGCCACATTATAAGTATTTAACAAAATAAGAAAGTTTAAAGACTATCTTTAAATGCCTAACAAACTTCCTAAGTAGTAAGCAAAAAACATAGTGGCCAAACCCTTCTCCACATTTTTCCTTGCTTGTTCCTCTTCTACTTGGCTCCTCCACCTATATACAATTATACAAGTGATTAGCCCTTTATATCAAATATAAATTTTAGAAGATCTAACAATTAGAATTGACAATAAGAACATAAACCATACCTTGTGGCTTGTCCTTAAGAGTTGCAAGGTATAACCTGCAATTCCTCTTCCAATGCCCCTCCTTTCCACAGTGGTGGCAAGTCCCCTTGGGCTCCTTTGCCTTCTTTTTCCTCACTCCTCCTTGCGGCTTAGGAGTAGGAGACTTCTTCTCCTTCCCTTTGCCTTTGCCTTGTGGCTTAGCCTTGGAAGAGGATGGCTTGTTGTAGGCTACTGCAGCAGTCCCTACAACGTTCTCTTTCTTCATAGTCTTCTCGGCAGTTACTAACATGTTTAGTAACTCAGAGAGAGTATTATCCATCTTATTCATATTGTAGTTCATTACGAACTGCGAGAATGAATCAGAAAGAGAAGTCAATATGAAGTCCTGGGCCAATTCCCCGTCAAGTGGAGTACCTAGGTTCTCCAATTGTTCAATGAGTCCTATCATCATCAGTACATGTTGATGCACTGGAGCCCCCTTGACCATCTTGGTCTTCACAAGTTCACTGACAGTGCTAAAGCGACGGTTGCGCGTCCCTTCACCATATAACTCCGTGAGATGGAGTATGATGGAAGATGCACTGTCCATACCCTCGTGCTGTCTCTGTAGCTCCTCATTCATGGAAGCCAACAGATAGCACTTGGCTTGTGTATCATCCTCAACGTGCTTGTCATACTTAGCACGTTCATCCTCAGTGGCCTCGGGGCCGAGAGGTATGTGAGGTGGGGCCTTGTCTAGCACGTAAACAATCTTCTCCAATGTTAGGAGAATCTTGACATTACGATACCATGATGGGAAATTGTGCCCCTCTAGGCAATGTTTGTCGAGTATTTTCGCGAGTGTGCTTCCAACCATATCTAAATACATAAACAATAAAATAATTAGTTTGATTGTTGATTAAGTCAAACGATTTGGGTCTTTAAACCGAATGACACCACCCACCAATTTTTGGCAAATTCCATATCCCTCAAGATGGAATCCGGGAGATTTCAATGAAAGCTCCTAGCGGGTTATAGGAGGCTCACTATTACCAAGCCCACCTCACGATGATACGATGTCGGCTAGCAAAAATAATAATGAGAGGGTATTACTACCCATTCACAACAACCTCTTGTGATTACCCATCTTTTTGGTCTCTAGAGAACAATGCCTCACAATGATATGATTTTGGCACCATTTCTCTTAGTTAAGTTTTGTCCCACCATGCCGGTTTAGATAGGGGTTCAAGTATGACCTCACGATGATACGATGTTGGCCACACTCGTTGCCTACCTTAACCTCATCAAATGTTTTAAATAAACTCCTCCTAAGTATAAGCATGCACTTTGCACTCCCCCATGATAGGGTGAAGGCGGTGTACAAGTCATAAACGATTGGAGCCTACCACGGTGGAAGGCCACGAAAAAGTGTTCAAAGCACTCTTACGCTTTCAACTTAATATTGTATGTTGGTTGAGGGATTTTAAGGTCTCATCAATTTTATTTATTTAATCACATGCAAATAAATTGTGTCCTATTATAACTACTAGTCCAAAGTTAATGAAATTAGTAGCATATGATATCCCCACTATTCGTTTTCATAAAACAAATCAATATCAAAACATTTTTCAAAATATTGGAGATATATATAACTACTAATTGTATTCATTATAGTTTAGTAGCGTATGATACTCCCACTATTTGTTTTAAGAAAAACAAATCAATATCAAAAACGAATTTTTTTTTTTTTAATATTGGAAGTAACTACTTCTACGATGGTTTTTGCATTCCTTTGAATTTGGACTTTATAGTTATCTTAGGCTCTTGGATGACCATGGACTTATTAGGTTATTGCAACAACGAGCCAACATTGTTGAATAAGTACTCGGGGAGGTTGTGTCAATTTAATTACGTGTTTTTCAATCCAATTAAAACATTTTCATTGAGCCATTAGAAATGAAAGACGATCATTCATTGCTAATTAGGGCGTTGGACCCATTTAATCTTTAATCTCATGTCAAAAACCCTCTTTTAGTTATGTCTCCTTACCAATAGTTAAAGAAACTCTAGTCTAGCACTAGAGGGAATCAACTAACTAAAAGAGATTAAGAAGTAATAAGAATTACAAACCGATTTGTTCAAATTCCTACAAATTACATATACTAAGAGGGAGAGATAGATTAATGTCCAACGTGACAAGGTCCAAATGAAACAGTAATTAAAACACATTCCCAAGGTTCAAACAATTTGAGTTTAGCGCCTTATCTCATAGCTCAATTATCGTTTAAGGCATAAGTCCATAGTCACCCATTTTTCTAACTACTTAATCACATTAAATAATCATATGGAATGCAACATAAACATTTAGATTTAGTGCATATGGGCATAATATTAATATGAGTTTAAACAACTAACAAAATTAAAATCAAATATTTTAACTTTCTAGTTAGTAGGGGCCTAAATGCAAATACAAAAAGTTAGGGGTCAAACCGTAAATACTTGAAAGTAAATATCAACTTTTCAAAAATTACAAAATAGCCCCACAAGTGGATAAATCCACTAGGGAGGCCGGCCACATAGTGGGGATGGGAGGTTTCTTACACAAAGCATTAAATCAACATAATGTAGAAAAAATCCAAATTTTACTTGTCACTTGACTTAGGCTTTAAGGACTTTAAGAAAAGGTGATGGAAATTCACCTAGCCAAGTCTAGGATTTATTAAATTTTTGGGAAGGCTATGGATGGTAAGTATATCATCTAAAACCAAATAATGAAGAAAGAACACAAAACAAAACCATTTTCACCAAAACCAAAACCATGAACACCAAGAACAAAACCATGAACACTATTTCAAGATTTGTACATTCTTGGTGATTTTTCAAACCCAAAACCAAAAGTGACAAGATCTCTACTTTCTAGCTTTAAAAGGATGTGTGAGTGGTTTACAATAAAACACAAACACAAGCCAAAACCACCCCCAAAACCGTGCCCTCCCCTATGCAACAAAACCCCAAATTTTGTTCAAAACTCAATATTCATTCATGCATCCAAAACACCTTTTTGCATGCATATCTTTTTCAACTCTTGATTCACATTTTTCAACATTTGAAAAACAAAAGATAAACATACTTTGAATGAAGAAATAATATGTCATACATCATATTAAAACCCATATGCATAAAATCCAAAAGGACACATCATACATAAACCTTTGGCTCCGATACCACTTGAAGGGAAATTATGAGATTTCATGTGGGATTTCTAGTGACTAGCATGCATATACAATTCAAGATTTATATACGAAAGCAACGGAAGCATTTCAACATATATTATCAAAGCTCTAGTCATGTAAATCCCCTTCAAGATGCATAGGATTATGTAAGATGCATCAAAAACAAATTTATATTAGAGCAAAGTTTAGGAGTAGTTTTATACCTCTTGATCTAGATCTTAGACCAAGGATGGACCACCTCCAAGCCCTTTGCTCCTTGAAGTCCTTGAGCCTAGCCTCCTTCCTTGCCTTCTCCACTTTGTTTAGTATGAGTGCTCCTAGGTTCTCTTCAAGTTTCCAAAATTGAAAACCTCTAAAGATCCTCACTCACTAGTGTAGTGAGAAGGATGAAGGAATAACCAAAGGGGTGAAAAGATGATTAGCTAAATCCCCCTATGGTGGCCGGCCCTTTGAGTGTTAGAAGATATTTTTCTTTTCTCTTTTGTTCTTTTAACACTTCAAAAAACCCTAATGAAACATTTGCTATAAAGTTCCTTTTATAGCCAAAAAGAAACAAGTCAACATTTGACCTTTCTCTCCCTCCTTTGGCCGGCCCCCTTTGTGTTGTTTGGGCTTTGGGCTTTTATTTATTTCAAGTCATCCAATGCTTGAATAAAAGCCCAATGGGCCCAATTAAACCCGAACGTTTCTTTAAGCCCAAAACGATCTTATATCGCTTTTATGATTTCTTTAGACTTTCTAATTAATCCCAACACTTGATTAATCCAATTAATTATTTCCATCATCCATTAGTTACTCACTACAAGAGTGTATTGGTGAACAATGGTTTTAGGTTCTAATTAGCAAGGCAGTGAGGTGATTGGCACCAATCCAATTGATTATATTTAATCCAATCACTTAGTGAATTAAAACTTACTTTTAATTCACCTTCTTCTTTGACTACTACATTTAATCATCTAGAAGAACTCACAAGCCATGAGTGACATCTAACCATATATCATGGCTACCCAAGCTAATGTAGAAGTTGTTCGGAGAACCTATTCAGTTGGAATTACAATGTAATTCGATCTTTCTCTAAAACAAAACTCTCAATCACATCACTAGGGTATGGATATATTATGTCAACCCCCTAATGTGATTATTCCTTCTTATATGATTCAATTGAGTCGTATAGGAACGCTTTCCTTTATTAGGCTCGATACTTCGGCCGAAGATTCCAGAATCATATCTTAGAGTATTCATCCTCTCTTAACGAGGATTAGAGATTCCTTGTTGCGCATTCACTTGCCTTCATGACTAAGTGGCTTAACCCCGACTATGCCATGGACACCCGCGGATGGAGTGACTTTGACATAATCAAAGATCAAGTATTTAACCACAAGATAACGATGATGCCTCAGGTCAAAGGACTACTTACATTATTCCAACTATTAGAGTTACTTACTTGACATGTGAGTAGACCTCCATGCAAGTACTCTCGTTCGATTGTGTTCAGTGAACTCATTCCCTTAATGAGCACCTACATACTTGTCTTAGTGTCACTACACGAATGGGATGAGACTTTCCATCCTTCTAATTGAAGCGGACATAGTATGTACCGGTCTATGCATTGTCAGTATCCCCCTAACATCATTAGATTACTTCTTCAATCGATCCATTGTCCATGGATTCATCATTTAGGACATATATCGTTTATAGAGAGTCCTAAATAGTATCTTTGCCATTTGATGTATAAGAGTCATCTATACATCCATTTATTGTCCTGATAGGTTTCTTCCAAAGATTGACTTTCAGGGCATATTTCCAACAGATATATCTTTTGTTGTTAGAGTTACAAATATGTTGCATAATCGGGATAATACAAGATAATGCAATCATAGACGTTGATCTAGTTCTTCCATCGTCGTTGTCAGAAATTTAGCCCTTACTCAGTGAAAGTGTACTCGAGAAATTGTGAGGTTGATGAAGATTTGGTACATGTTTCTCCACATAGAAGTGTCATCCAGCTTTTAATTAAAGACGATGATTATTGACTCTGGGTCATGAATAAGATGGTTCATTTCGAACGATTCTAACCGTTGAAAATAGAAGCAATACTTCATCGTGCTGTTTTTGCACAGCTTAAACATTCGAAGGACACGTCACACTGGATTTCGAAAAGATCAAAGTCAACAAAAGGTGTAAATCAAAGGTAAGATGAGACAACATTTCAGTTGTCAGAAACTTTAATCATTTGCAATAACCCCACCTAAATTAACTTTCCTCGGTCATAAGTGAAGAGAGACATGGTAGCCGAAAAGATCGCCAACAATTTGTCGATAAATTGACAAGATCAAGATATCATGGTTTTGCAATACCTTGCAAGAATTTCAACCTTCTTCCACTAAACCCTTTTTGGAAAAAAGGAAAGATTGTCGTTTACCAAGATCACGTCTTCCAAGAAAATACCAACTAACAAGGGTTACTTGAGGAAATGGTATAAACTGAATGTTGGTGTTCCTAAACACTAAAATCGAGGAGAGAGTCGTTGGTAAGACTACTCCGAATTTCGTTAGGCTATGAAAGAATTCTCAGTTTCCAAAAGTCAATTGGAGAGTACAATAATTCGAAGTAGGACTAACGGTTTTAGTCGTCAACCGACTGAATTGTTAAAGTCTAGGTATGATTCTAGGGTTTGACCTTTTGCTTTGAGTATAGGTTTGAGGTTCCTAAGATAAAGTGTTTGGTTGGTTATGCGACAAGGGTCCTCCATAAAAGTTACGTGTCATCTTCTCTTAAGGGTTCGAAAAGATGCAAGGAAAAACTGGTGTTGTATAGAGAATGGATCGACGTGTGCCTTACCTCGTTAATTGGTGACGGCTCTGAAGCAAATTGAGAAATGACGCCAAACGTATACGTCATCGAATTGAACAATACTATTTCTTTTCTCTACGCCACGCACTATAAGGTCTTCATAAGCTCCTCAAAACTCGTTCCACTCCTAAATTTCCATGATTTAGTTCTTCGGCTCAAGTAGTCACTTTAAATCAGTTTATCAGTCGCGCCACAATTTAACACGCTTAGGATAATTTAATATTGTTCATTACTCTGAAACAGTGAACTGGCATTCTAGCTTAAAGGTATCACTCCTAGATACTAGTACTTGCATCCAGTATCAGAAATCATACCACCAAATACTGGTTAACGGTCTCTGGATATCAAACATCATCGTCAATTTGTAGCGTCACTATAGGCTAATTACGAGTTAGAGCCCGTTCTGGTGATTGAGAATGAATTGGTTAAGTGAAGTAGTTCATTGAATTAAGGAGCATTTGATGACTGCTTTTGGGAGTTCTGCTACTTCTAGGATATGACAACTCATACCCGTCAGCTTATACTCACCCAAATGATGAGTATAACATCGAAAGGAAAATCTGGGAACTAACGTTGATAGGGAAGTCCCAAGGGTGGAAAAAGAACTTGCTAATAATCTACTTTCAAAAATCACTTTATCGAGAGTTGATCTTCCTCCTGAAGATTCAGCATGAACACTAGTACTATTGAAGATATTAGTGTTAACAAAGGCCAAAAGTAATTGTCCCTCGGATGATCTTCCGTCAATTGGTACCACCTTAACACCAGGTTGTCGCTTCAACCATTTCTAGAATCTGCTACTTCGTCAAAATTCTAAGAGAGGGTAAACTAATAAGTGCTACCAAAGAAACAAAACCATTTCTGGTTTCCTAATTTGAAGGGTTGGTAAAAACAATTAGTAAATCCCTGGTGATATTCAACTCTTAATGCATTAGCCCGACTGCGGGGCTAGCAACTCATTTCTCCCAAAACAAAACTTCCTTGGTAGGAAGATTCGTCGTTTAAAGTCTAGGGGCAATTTCCAAAACAATTCTCTAAAATGACGATAAGTCATCTAAAGTGCCCAAAACTTAAGTAAAAGTTAACAAATTTTTCATGCTCAACGAGGTGGCAAGATTCGAAGATTAGGTTCAAGAACCAAGAATGCTTACATCACGTGTGCGATGAAAACATTACTGCCCAGATTAAGCTCTGATACCAAACTGACACACCCCGACCCAGAAAGGTCGAAGCATGCTGGCTGACACCATGAGGTGACGAAGCCATAAAGTGTAGTGATGTGGAAGGTATGGGTAAATTTAAACCTAAAATGCCTAATCAAGAGAGTGCAGGTGAGCGGGTTTGAACCCTATTCACATGTGATGTCAGACCAGAAGACAGTATAGTAATAGGTTGAGGGTTACACCACTGAAGGTAACCATCTCTTAAGATTTACCAGAATCCTCATATACGCGTAAACACCGCTACTAAACCTGGAGGGGCGAAAAACAATTTGAGTGGGTTAGTAAAACAATACTTATACGAAAACCTTTATTTTTGAATATACTAACCCCTCACCGTAAAACAAGTATAGTTTCCTCAAAACATACTACGTAAGTATGTAATCAAATATAACAACAATATAACCAGAAATATGCCAAGTCATGATATATCAAATGCCAAAGTAATATAATCATGTGATAATCAATTATAAGCAGTTTGCTCATCATCTAAGCTAACACACAAGTTCGAACAGATGGTTTCTGACACGAACAAGACTGGGTGTAATCAATATGCTCTAGTACTACGATCACGTGAAGACTGGTGCAAAAGCATATCACATACAAGTCGGATCGCCTAATGCAATCTACCCGACAAGACTGGCACCTAAACTTAGATCCAAGGTGAGCGAACAGTACGGATATGAACATACACGTGAAGGACTGGCCCTAGCCTTGGGGCAAGTACTAACACCGAGTGTAGCAAGATGAGCATGTACACAAGTATGAATGTCTTGATAATAATATCTCAACCATATAGCAGCATTTATCACATTTCATATCACAATATCGAATACTTGGCAATATAAGCGTAAAAGTGAAGTAAATACGCATTTATGGAAACTATAATATGTATAGGTATAAAAAAAAACTGCCCACTCACCGATACTTCACCACTGACGAGCCACGCAACCTAGCAAAGATGGAAACGCCATTAATAATTGCCCCTAAGCACATAAAGGTACAATTAATAAAACTATACTATAACAATTGAATTTGGAAAAAACGGACATCAAAAACGGATTCAGAACGTCGAATTACCCTAAGAAGGGTCCTGCTTAGATTTCCGAAAAGTCAACAAAAGTCAACAGGATGAATATTCCCTGAAAGACGAAATATTCTCTGACGGATGGAAAATTCCCTAACAGAATATTTCATTTGGGTCAAGGGTTATTAGGTTGGGTTAGATTAATAGGTTGGACTTAAGGATTCTAGGCCTAAAGGCCTAAAGTAAAAGGGTTTAGGATTTAAAATGCATTAGCTTAAAGCCCCAAAAGGAAATGGCCAAAGGCCTTTAATTAACCAAATAATAATAAAAATAATAATAAAGGGTTAGGTTGGGCTGCCCAGGGTTTTGGGCTTGGCAGGAACGGCCCGAAGGGCCTGGGTTTGGGTTGCTGCTCGCCGGAGTTAAACGGAAGGGAAGGCTGGATTCAGGAAGGCTGGATTCGGCCAGAAAACTGAACAACCTTTAAACGTTAATAACCTCCTCGTTACACAACGAAATCGAGTTAAACAAAAAAAAAGTTGTGGTTCTCGAAGAAACGAAGAGAATGGTACCTTGCACGATAAATAAATCACCGTGGTTTGGCCGGAAAACGCCTCAAAAGCCGTCGGACTCGCCAGAAACTGGGTAAGATTCAAATGAGTATAACTTCTTCAATACTCAACGAAATTGGGTGAAATAAAAAGGAAAGTTATAGTACTCGGTGAGACAAAGAGATTGATACCTTGCATGTTGGCCAAATAACCGTGGTTTGGCCGGAAATTGACTCGAAAGGCACGGGTCAGACTTGAACTTCTCGAAACCAAGTTGTTTCACGTCAAAGCTTCCTCAAACCTTGACTAGGGACCCTAGGGAGTTACGTAGAGGTTTTCCATAGTCCTAAAACATCGTGACTCGGTTGAAAACATGTCAAACTCAACTCGTCCAAGTTCGGACCTTCCGAGTTGGCGAGTCAAAACTCGTCCATTCTTGGTTTGGTTGGTATGGTTGTGTTCGTGAGGATGAGAGGAGTAAAATGGGGTTGGTTTCAAGCTCAATCTATGAGCTTTGATGTTTGTTCATGGCATTGCAAAGGAAGAGAGAATACGGGAGAGAAAGAGAGAGAAGAGAGAGAGAACCTTTTCTGATAGAGGGGGACAGAAAATAAAGAAGAGATGGGATAGGTGAGAGTGAAATAATGAAGAGAGGTGCACAGGATGGGATAAAAAGGAATCCAATGGATAGGTTTTTAGATTTCCTACAGTAAAAGGAATCGAAACCTATCCGAAGTAAATATTTTTACACTTTAAAATCTACATCTACTCGTACTAGCGTGTACAATTTAAATGCGATAGCGAGAAATAAAAAGGAAAGCGATAAGAATAAGTCCACGTCTCTTGCCAATAAGGGTATAATCGTCAATACATATACTCGGGGAGAAATTACATAGGAAAATTAGGGACGGGTCGTCACATTTATGGGATTTAAAATTCCATATTATATGATAATAAATTAAAAACGATTACAATAAAAAAGAAAATACTCAAAAAAATTTATTGAATAAATGGATAAGAACATGTAACAATATAACTTTCAAATAATAAATGTCAAACAAATGTACCCACTGTGATGATCTGTCCTTAATTTTCCATGTAATTTCATTCCCAAGTGTGTTAATTGACGATTGTGCCCATGTTGGCAAAGTGACGTGGATCTAGTTATTCAGCTTTTAATTTATTTTTCCTTTTATTGTAATTAAATAGTACTCTCGTTGTTATGAATGCGTAAGGTGAGTTAGACCTGAATCGGATTTGTAACGAAAAAGTTACGCTTAGTTGAAGTACGTTAACAACGGGTAGAATTGTACACGTGTGTCCTAATAATTTAGTGTTGAAAATTACTAAAGTTTTGATATTTGGTTATGTTATTTTAAGCATAACTAAAAGCATACAGTTGATGTTTGATTGTGCATCTGTGGAGTGTGTATCATCCCACATCGACCAACGGAGAAGGGGTGATGTGCCTTATATGTACATGCTCCCCTCCCTATAGCATGAGGTATTTTAGGAACTCACTGGCTTCATATTCCATTGGAACTCCGAAGTTAAGCGAGTTTGGGCGAGAGCACTCCTAGGATGGGTGACCCACTGGGAAGTTCTCATCTGAGTTCCCAGAAACAAAACTGGCATTTTGGGAACTCACTGGCTTCATATTCCATTGGAACTCTGAAGTTAAGCAAGTTTGGGCGAGAGCACTCCTAGGATGGGTGACCCATTGGGAAGTTCCCATCTGAATTCCCAGAAACAAAACTGTGAGGGCAAGCGGACAATATCGTGCTATAGCGAAGTCGAGACTGGGATGTGACAGAGTGAGTATTGTTAAAGGTGTGCTTTTAATAGATGAAATAGTGCATGAGTGGGAAAAATGGCAGCACTTCCACCTAGGGACTCTCTTAAACACTTAGCGCCAAAATGACTCCATAAGTCTTAGTGATAAGACAAGGTAGATATAGGGTTAGTGATAAGACAAGGTAGATATAGGCTCTTGATAAGTTGATGTGATTTGATTTCCACACTTGCATGGTAATGATGCCGCCTTGGGTGCCCTCCATTACTATCATAAATTGATGGTTTTTTTCCAATTATGACTACTATTTTAGGTTCTTTGATGGTTTTTATAAAAATGAAAAATAGAAAGGCCATATAATTAAGAAGAAAAAAGTACATGAGAAAAGTAAAGGAAATGAAAAGGCTGTGTTGGAATTTAAACGCAACTATTACAAGAAAATTAAATGAAAATAAACTAATTCAGTCTAGCTATCTTTACCACACAATTTTTCACAAAATCTATTTACTTGTTGATATCATTTGCAAGAATTACAATTACTGAATTTTTCATGGTCAAAGAAATCCCAATGCAATCAAACTGCAAAAGGACCTTGTGGACTTCTGATAGTAGCATATTTATGCGACTTAGTTAACATGTTTTCTTACACTTACTTAGTTAGTTATTGCTTATAAGAGTGTTTTAAACCATTTTCGTATGTTTGTAGGTCCTAATAACAAAGATGGCAAGAAAAGTGCATTTTGGTGCATTTTAGAGCAATTTTGGGCTGAAATGGATTGCATGCACTTGGAGACATGAGGATGGACGTTTTGGGAAGATTAGAATTCAACATATGTGTGTGCAAGTGTGTGACCTACAACTAACAAACATCATAGCTGCCATGTGATGGAGAAAATGTGTTGTTTGTGGCTGAAATAGTGAAGAGCATGTGTGTGTGCAAGTGTGACAGCTTGTGGATGTGGAAATAATGATAACATGACAACAAAGACACATGCAAAGAGGCCTTGAGCACCATCCTTCACACTTGTGCAGCAGCAACCCTTCATCATTACTTAACATTTCTACCACAAGAACATGGAGACAACATTATACAAGGCATGTGCAAAAGAGAAACATGGACAGCCAACAAATTCGTCAAAACTACCTGTGCAGAGTAGCTGATTTTGGAAGCATGTTACGAACAGCTCCAAATGAATGAGAGAATGAGCCTTATATGCTTGGAAAGCTACGGATGTCTATTTTCTGGAGCAATTTACGGATTGTTAATATCATTTTTCTGGAAGAAGTTATGGGCATTGTAACACTGAAAGGTTCAGAAAAGGGCTAAGCAGATTTGGCTAATAAAATGAGAAAGTAAAGGCACTTTTTTTGTGTTTTGCTTTGTCATCAACACTCAGCAGCAAATGGGGTTATGATTGCACTCATTTGGCTTTGGAGCAAGTGGAAATGCACAGCTAGAAAGAGAAGACACACCCACATGCAAAGGAAAGGAGAAACATGGGTAGAAAATGGGTGGATTGGTGGCTGAAATGATGAAGCATGTGTGTGCAAAAGGAAAGGAGAAACATGGACAGCACACACCCTGCAATCTACACATGCAAAGGAAATGGAGTGGTCCTCTCCCTAGCCTATAAATACATCCACCACCCCCCTTCCAAAAGAGTACAATCTTGATCCATCAAAAGAGCTTCATTCACAAACACAATTTCCTTGTAGTGACCTCCATCCATTCATCTAGCCATACTACATCTCACCAATCCATACACTTTCATCTCTTAGCCGTGCAAATCCATTCCATCCATATATCCATACACATCCTAGACACTTGTGCTACAACAAGGTGGTGAAAACAAAGGTCCTTGGCGTTTCAAGCTTGGAACTTTGGAGCGTTTTAGGTGTACTTCGTTCTTGCTTTCAATGTCTACTTTATTATTTTCTAATTTTGTTGCAATTATGAGTGGATAAACCCCTATTTAGTTAGGGGGAAGTTTGAAGCCATGAACATGCTTGAGATTTGAATTGATTTCCTCCAATTGTGATTTGATAAGTTGTGATTGCAATTCAATTATCTATTTTATTCATAACTAATTCTTGTATGTTTATTAAGGATGCATACTTAGTTTTCATGCATGAATTAGATGCTAGAATATAAATGAGTTTCACCTAATCGTTACAAGTTTATATTCATGAGTAGTGAAGGTTGTTTATCACAATCGCGTTAATTGAATTCTTGGCAAATGTATCATGCATTCATAGTTATAATTGCCTCGTCAACACTTATGATTTTCATTGAACGTAATGATCTCTGATTGTATCTCTATTATGCATTCATATAGGGGACTTTTAGAGAATGATTTGGGTTGTTGCATGCATTCATCCAACTCAATGAGTAAAGGAAAATCTGAGGGTTAATTTGTGCATCACGGTTAATTTGGGGTGTTGAGCATCATAGTTAATTGAAAAGCAATTGGAAATCAATTCATATACAAGTGTGTCATGTGTGAAGAACGGACCTCTAACTAATCCATCCATCATCTCATTTCTTAAATTCGTTTTACAATCTGTCTAATTTTATAAGTTGTTTGTTTGTTTCAAATTCATCAAAACTAAAATCCCCCTTTTACTTTCTTGTTTCAAAGTGTTAAAATCTGTTTTGTTTGTGTTTTAGAGTGTTTTGAGTTAAGTCAAAAACCAAATTTCGTCCAAAGTTGTGTTAGAGTCAGAAACTGCCTAGTTTTTGTTTTTAGGCAGTTTTGAGTCTTTAGAATCTGTTTTGAATCCCTTGAGTCTATTCAAACGTTTTTAATTTATTTTTATGTTTTTGAGTAAGTTTAGAGGTTTTAGCAAGCCCTCCTAATCCCCGGTTTAAGAACAATCCCTACTTAGACATATACTACAATTGTCAAAAAAGGGTTTCATTTGAGTGCTTAACTTTCATCGCATCAACTTCCACAATCGTTGCATGCTTTCATGGCAGCATTGTTACCATGAAATTTTAGAATTTCACCTATTACTTCCGTATCCACCCAAAGACGCTACAAAGACCCGTGAACCATCTCTTACATTCCATGACAGTTGAGAGAATACAAAGGCTTGAGGCCTTCATGTTTCGAATCCTTCCTAGCACACCAAAATGACACCATAGAAGTACGTTGCTACTTCATGGCCCCTTGAGATCACAATCTTTAGAGCCTCAATTCCAACTTCTTTCTTACTATCTTGGAAGAAGTATCTCATCTCTAGCACGTGCAGGGTGTCAGAATTGCCCCAGTCCATGCAGTGTTTTTTAGAACTTGGAGACATCTTCATTATTGCTCCATGGACTAAGGGGGTTGAAGCTTCAAATTCCCTAATGTTGATCTGTTCAAATATGCAGTCATCTTGGTCAATTTGGTTGAACTTTTTGTACACCATCTTTGCTAAAAACAAGTCTTTAAAAGACCAAGAAGCAACCTTCATCAGTTTTTGGACAAGAAGTTCGTCTGGATGAGATTGTATGGACGATGAGGTGGTTTTGGCTTTTTCATCTTTTTGAACTTATGGTTTTCAAATAAACACAAACCTTTAAATAGATGGTTTGTATCTTGGACAAGAAGGGGAAGAGATATGATAGAGAGTGAACAATTTTACGTTGGAATTGAATAGTTCTGATAAGAAAGGGATTTGGTGAATATGTGGAGATGAAATACCCTTTGTATACAACTGTTCAGTTACAACTTTTCCCGTTGAATACAATTGTTCAGTAATATCCTACAGTCATATCCTTTAGAATTAATTAATTAATTAAACAGTTATATTATTTCTTTATTAATTAATTAATATATTTCACTATAATCATATGTTTATTAGTACACCAATGGTACGGTGTACCTCCACACATGATTATACATATTGTGAAAACCATGTTATCATAATCATATTCCAACACGAACACATGAATTATAAGGTCACTAATTCTAGAATAATGGCTAATTCTCAGTTATATATACAAATCCATGTTAGTTATATATACAAAATTATGTTATCATAATCATATTCCAACACAAATACATGGATTATATGTACATTATTTGCACATGGTATGCACACTATATACACATGATATGTAAAAAACTCCTTGGCCAAGAAGCTATTGATGGGATTTCTAAGACACATTACCATGGTAAATTTTAGTCAAACAATAGAGACGGAGTTTTAAATTATATATGAAAAAATAGTATTGACACATTACTATGACATTTTCTTTCAACATAATTGTATCTTCCTCTAAATTATATAGATACAAAAAGGTTTTCAATTTTATATGGTAAAACATAAAGCTGGGTTTAGAAAACAAAACAAAAAACAAAAAAAGATGTAAAAACCATCAAGTTTCGAATCCATGTCTTGTTGAAACTATCAAACTATACTCACCAACTGACTTGATGTTGAATATTGTTTAAACTTGCACACAATTGATATATAGTACAAAAATTCTAGGATGGGTCTGGACCAACCCTGGCATCCATGTGGCTCCGCCACTGATCAATTTCCCTTACCTGTATTATATTATATATTGGAAATGAAGTACCAAGAGTTGATAGCTATATGTTAGAAATGAAGTAAGGGATGTGAGATTTGATAACACACTAACCTATATGTTGGAAATGAAGTAGCAGGAGGGACAAAGAAAGAGTGATGGGGATTCCTACAACTTTTGTAGGTCAAATGCATCAAATCCTCACCATACAAACACCTTCATCACAATCCTTCTTTTACCAACGAGTTTTCTTCCACATCAATGCTACACTTGCATAAATAGGCTTCTCACACTTATTTCCCATAACCATTAACCCCATAGAAAAAAAAGCCATTCCAATTCTCAAATAGCCAAAAAATTCACAACACCAACATGTCTTAGTACAAACATGAAACTGAGGGTTTTAACTGTGTAAGCAAGCATAAAACAAAGGTTGATTGGACTCGAGAAAGGATCCCAATCCTAAATTTTCAATCGTTGTAGAAGCGTTGCGGCCATATTGAGTCATACGAGCATTCCCTATAGGGAAAAGTAAAATGGAGGAGGAATGCAACAAGGGGTTTGAGGATTTTCATCAGGTAGCAAACGAAAAGGAACCACATCAACCACAATGGGATTCTTTGAAAGTGAAGAAGGTCGAATCGTTTATAAAATTTGGTATCGGTGATCGTTAGGTGAAGGTTATGCTTAATAGCTATGGTAGAATAAATTTGAAGGCTTACATCTTAAGCAATGTAATGTAGTTGTACAATGTATTTGCTAACTATTATATGATAATAAACATCAGGACTATGTATCCTTGTTATCTTTAGCGCCTACCATGTCCTAAATTACCTTAATGCGAAGAGTATCAAAAACATAAATACGCACCATATACACTATATGCACACGACATGCACATGATATGTACAATACATGCACATGATATGCACAAAATTGAAGATCATGCAACAAGCTGCTTTTTGCAGTAATAAGACACTTTAACGGCAACTTATTGGTATAGTGGATACAATTAAAACATAATCCACAACAATGACATATATAAGGTTTCATTGACATATAGTGGATACAATTGGCTTGGAATCCACAATGATCACATATATAAGGTTATAGTGACACTTTGCAAGTCTTGTTACGTATATCAACCACCGCTTAACCGTGCACGTGAAAAGCATGATACACGATGTCTCTTATTTTATGGACACGCATGACCCTTAACGTCCTTTAAGCTTTTTCTTAATTTTGTTTTTCACTGAGGTCAACTAGGTTATGGTCATACTCGCTAAATTTTGGGGCATAACATACGTGCATCATAACTAGCCAACATTTGCTTCTCGTATTAAGTTGTAACCATGCACACTTTGCACACCATATGCACACCACATGCACATAACGAAAAACATTTCACAAATTTATGCAATTGGACACTTGATGCCAAAATTGGAACATACCCAGTATTCTAACACATCAAAAAGTAAAGTTTATTCCACAACCTATGGGCCCCAACATGAAATACAAACCCTAATTTAGCTTCTAAGTATAAATTTATCTTACAAACAACTCATTTATTCCATAACTCATTGATATAGAAACTTGGAACTAAACACCCTACCTTACTATGCCTGTTGAAGCTTCAGTTGCTAAAAAAAATGGAACTTTCCGACCAAAAAAGAAAATATGGTACAAACGTCCTATCTTTTAGGATGGAAAAATTTGAGTTTGGTTATGGAAGCATAACACACATAGCTCACTGATCTGAGCTGAAACCCAAAAACCCTAACCTCACTCTTCTCACATCTCTCTCGACATTTCTGTGTTCGAAATCAAAACTATGAGGTCAACCCAAAACTCAGCTCGCTCTTCTCACCTCTATCTGGACTTCCTTCTCTTCAAAATCAAAGATTAACCCAAAAGCCCACAACTCACAGCTTTTTCTCGACATCCCCAACTTCAAAATTATAAAAATGACACAATGAACTGTGAGTTTTTATAATTTATATGTAGGTATCTTTGTCCCTTTGCTTTTATGCATGGTGTGCATGGAGTGAGCATGACCAATTTGTCTTATCTTGATCACAAGATTAACAAATGGGTCATTTATGTCAATTTCCCTTTCATCTTCATCCCTAAAAGATTTATTTGATTCAAAGATTGCTTAATTAACAAAATGGATCATTTCTGTCAATTTCCCATTGCCTCCCTAAACTAAAATTTAATCTAATAGATCTATTGTTTGACAAAAAAAAAGGAGAAATTAAAATAAATAAAAAATAGAATTTAGTGTTGTGAAATTGAGAAATGTGTGCAGCGGAGCGTAAAATAAATAAGACACAATATTTACGAGGTTCAATGATAACTCTCACAATTTTCTCTTCACTCTCTAGCCCACCTCACTGGTAATTTCTTTCTTTCCTCTTCTATTCTCTCTTTCCTCAATATTGAATCGTGTGTGCTATAATGAATGAATGAACCTCCCTTTATAGAGGTTTTCATCCAATAGAGTAATGCAGGAACACTATTCACTTTACAAAATTTCTTCAAATGAATAGTGTATAAATAGTAATCCATCTTATTTTTCTTCAGATGAATAGTAAAGAACTATTTATGTGGGCCATCCACATATTACATTACAACTCTCCATCTTGGATGACCATATGTCAATTTTGGTTCCCTCGTTCAAACCTTGATCTTTTTTGGATGCTCTCATGATGAGTATCTCCCTTTGATTTTGGATTCTTCAATCTAACTGATTACAAAGTTGATGCAATCTGATACCATGCATGATAGCTAGACTGTTTGCTTCTGAAGGTGGATCACATGCCCTCCAAATTTTAATGGACCACAAGTATTAACCAAATGCATTCATAACTTGCTTTATGGAGATATGTATTTATGAGATATATGAACTTGCAACAATGAATCCTTGCTTCCTTGATCGTTGCAAAATCAATCTATTTCCATATGTAAAAACAAGTATTAACTCATACCATATAAACTCATGTCTAAGCAAAAATGTTAGAACTCTCTTAACATTATTTATATTTTGAATTCCAAGTCAAAACATTATACATATGTACTCGAAATTATTCTCGATATCGACATCATTAGAACATTTAGGTTCATATTTTTGGAATTCATGCCCTTATTTAATATGTACATAGATTAAGGAACTTATGGTCCTTATTTACATAAATCAAGGAACTTCTGGCCCTTATTTATCAGTATATGGACTAAGGCGCTTAATGGTAGTCATATTAATTTAGTTGAGGAAACGATGATCTCTCAGTTGATTAAAAAACTTCAGGTTTTAATTTTAAACAATGAACTTCAGGTCAAATCTTTTTATATGATGATGATCAAGGAACTTCAGGTCCAATCTTTTTATATGATGGAACTTCAGGCCAAATCATTTTATATGATGGGGATCAAGAAACTTCACGTCCTAGTTTGATCAAGGAACTTCGGGTCCTGTATATACTCATCATAACAAAATATAGTGCAATAAGTAAATTAAAGTAGAGGGAGGTAATTCCAACCACTATAAATAAATTGCTTTAAATAAGTAATGATTGTGACAAGGCTTTAATTCAGCTCCATTCACATAAATATCAAAACTTAAAGATAATAATTGTTATTATAAGAAGGACAACAATGTTGTGCCATTCACATATATATTAATGTGTATGATGGACGATTATTCTTCCTATTTTGTCAACACTTTAGTACGTCCAATTTTTCTTTTCTTTTTCATCAGATTCATGGCACCATAATTTCCACCTTCTGAATTTTGAATAAAGGAGATTTGGTAAGATTTTTGTACAAGTCTTAAGCCATTGAATTTTTTGTAGACCCATGCCACCTACCTTTGAATCAATTATTTTCTTTTCACATACCATCATTCATTGCTAATAATAATAGTTATATAATCAAATGTATATTTGCTTTAAGAAAATTAGTTGTACAAAAGTATGAAGATATCCAGCTCATCGAGGTGAGAGGTAGGTAGTGCTTCACCAAATTTATGGCATTATGTTTTCCATAGACACGAGAGCTTCTCGTGCTGATAACGTGTTATGCAATCGAGGATATGTGTGCAGTAGAACATAAAGTAAATAAAATACAATATTTACGAAGTTTGGCAAGTGTGTTTACGTCCTCGAGGCAGCAGTAGTACTTTCTTTCATTATCTAAAATAATAGGAGTATAATGATAACTCTCACTATTTTCTTTCTCTCCAACCCAACTCACTGGTAATTTCTTCTACATCTCTCTTCGTTCCTTTTCTCTTCTCTCTCTCTCTTTGACATTGAATTGTGTGTTTACAATGAACGAATGAACCTCCTTTTACAGAGGTTTTCATTCGACAAAGTAATGCAGCAACACTATTCACTTTACAAAATTTCTTCAAATAAATAGTAATCCATCGTATTTTTCTTCATATAAATCGTAAAGAACTATTCATGTGGGCGATCCGCATATTACATTACAACATTTAGTAACTATTTTTAAATGAAGAATTATTAAAAAAAAATTG
Organism: Malus sylvestris; assembly: GCF_916048215.2. Taxonomy (NCBI): domain Eukaryota; kingdom Viridiplantae; phylum Streptophyta; class Magnoliopsida; order Rosales; family Rosaceae; genus Malus; species Malus sylvestris. Next base: position 17,393,468 of record NC_062269.1, read on the forward strand.
AAGTGCCAATTTAGTCTCTAAACTATTACCTAGTAAAAATTAGGTTCCTGAATTATTCTTTTCAGTAAAATAAGCCCCTAATTTTATTAAAAATTGCTAATTTCATCCCTACTATTATATTTATAGATATTTTATTCAATTTTTCTTTAGAGTGTAATACAGTCATTTTCTCGCATATAAGCATTTAACCTTTCATAAAGGTTGCAAATTTAACATCTAATTTACCCTCCAAAGTTAACTCCATACATTGTTTCTTTATGAAAATTACCAATCTACTTTCTAATGTGTATCACAAGCAAGTAACATGACTTAAATTGACGAAAAATTGAATATAGTAACTTCGAATCTAATATTAGCGATGTAATTGACAGATTTTTAGAATTTAATGACTGATTTTTCCAAAAAAAAAAAAAAAAAACTTGTTTAGAGACCCAATTTTCACTTAGATGATAATTCAATGACTAAATTCACAGTTCATCCTTAAAAAAATTAATAAAAAAAAACTGTTTTTTGTCCAAAAAAATTAAAAAATGATTGCAAACTAAATGATGTGTCATCAATAGAAATGAACATGTTTATCAACAGTCAAGTAATAATCTAATCATCAACTTTCATATCATTTAGTTTATAATATTTTATCTACAAATTTACTCTCTCTAGCATTATCCATTAAAAAATAATTACAGAGTGCAGAGATTTAGGGCTGGTTTGGTATTACAGTGCTTTGAAGAAAAAAATGCTTCTACTGTGCTATGAGAATAAGCAGCTGTGAAAAAAAGCAGTTGAGTGTTTGGTAAACTTTTTTGTAAAAGTGTTTTTGTAAAAAAAAAAAAAAAAAAACAGTATTATAGTGTTTGGTAAACTTTTATGTAAAACAGCTGTGACTATGTGAAATGACAAAAAATGGTATAATAGTAAATGTGTCATAAATTTAATTTTCTTAACAAATAAAGGTGAATTACTAAATATACTTTATTTTTAAAAGAAAAATATTTATAAACTTTATCTTAAACATATAATCCAACGATTAACAAGAAATCATAATCCAACGTTCAACATATAATCCAACATTTATGCTACTTCACGTTTTCAGCTTTTTTCACCCAAAACTATGAAAATAAGTTGTTTTTAAGTGTTTATCAAACACCTTTTTTAGCTCAGCTTTTTTTTATACCCACTTTTTATAAAAGCACATTAGTACCAAGCCAGTACTTAGAGAAATGAAAGAGGTGAAAATCAAGACGATCGAGAGTTGGTTTGGTATTGATGTGCTTTGGAAAAAAACTGCTTCTGCTGTGCTGTGAGAATAAACAGCTGTGAAATAAAGCAGCAGAGTGTTTGGTAAACTTTTTTGTAAAAGTGCTTTTGGAAAAAAAAAAAAAAGTAGTATGATAGTGTTTGGTAAAATTTTATGTAAAACAGCTATAACTGTGTGAAATGACCAAAAAAGGTATAAAATGAGTATAATGTAAAATGTAAAATAATAAACCAACCCTATCTTTCTTTTATCCATCTTCATTTATTAATAATCTATGTCTTTTATTTATTAATAGTCTCTCTAGAAGTCTCCTATCTTTCTTTTATCCATCTTCATTTGTTAATAATCTATGTAGAAGTCTCCCAACTCTCCCCCACTCCCTAATTTTCTGTCTTTGTTTTTTTTTTCTCTGCTCCTTCTTCATCTTTTTTATTTTAATTTCCTCCTTCTTTATCTAGCCGACATAGCAACTGCCATCGGAGCAAGATCGCTTCGCTTCGCCCCTCTAATCCTTTGCGGGCTTTCGTTAATCTCATCCTTTTGGCTATCAGATTAATCGATCTCGTCCTTCATACGTCAACAACCGCTGTAGCAAATTGATGACGTCCTCAACAAAACAATCTCGTAGTTCTGTAGGGGCAATGAAAGGGTTTCAGAGGGATTGACTGACGACAACGACAAGCTTCTTGTTGTCTCCAATCCAGCCTCTCTTCCTTCCGCAAGCAACGACTCAAGGTTATCTCTTCCACCTCCTCCTCGTTTTCTTTTTTCTGATTTGAAACAAATTCAAAGTTGTAAACTTTGAAAAAGGAAAAATTGAATTGTTGTTGTTCTTTTTGTCTGTAGATTCTTGAAGTAGCAGAGGAAAAATGAGAGTTTTATGCGTCTTTTTTTTTTTTTGCAATTATCGGTTTTGGCTGTGGTAGTCTAATGGGTTTCTGTGTTTCCATTTCTTGTGCAGGGGAACAAGATTGAGTCGATTGAAGTTGTGGGTTCATGCGTCGGATGATGGAGACAAATCCATCGAGTCTCGTAGGAGAGAGAGAAATCAATTTGAAGCAAAGAAGGGGTTGGGTTCAAGGGACGATGGAGATCGGCAAAGCCGTTTATGGTTTGGTGATTAGAGAAGATGGCAGATGGAGTTGTTTCTGGTTCGAAGGACGATGGAGATCGGTGAAGGATGGAGATCGGCAAAGCCGTTTCTGGTTCGAGGGTGTTATTGGACTTTAGAAAGTTTCATTAAAGATGCACTATAGCTCAACGTGCTTTGAAAAAAAAAGCCAGTTTTCCAAAGCAACATTTTAGCTGCTTTAGCTTTTCTGATGATTTCAGCTGTCAATCACAGCAGCTTCCAAAATAATCCCCTATTTTTTAGTTTACCAAACACCTTCAACATAAAAACTTTGAAAATAAGCAGCTTTTTTCTTAAGCACCTCAATGCCAAACCATACCCGAGTAGTTCCAAACTTTTTCCAGTTTCCGGTAATAACATTACAAACCCACCAAGAAACACTACTTCCACTCCCATTTCCACTCCATCCACGCCTCTGTAAGAGCAGTTCCACCGTGGGAAAGGCCCCCCCAGGCAATACACTATGCTATCCACCCAATGAACAATAACTGCCCTTAATGAACAGTAATCGCTGATAGGAGCATATTTATGCAACTTAGTTAGCTTGTTTATTGGCATTTATGTTGTTAGTTCGTAGTTATTTTAGTATTTTAAGCTATTTTTGTGTGTTTGTAGGTCCAAAGGGTTAATGTGGCAAAGAAGTACATTTTGGAGCATTTTGGGCATGGAATGGATGGCATATGCTTGGAGCAAAAGGAATGGACGAAATTTGAAGTTTGTGCATCATCCACTCCCTATAAATAACCATTTTAGCACACTCATTTCACCCAACACATCCATTCTCCAAACATCCATCCACTACACCCATTACATCCACTCATTACCAAACACTCATCCACTACACCCATTACACTCACCTACTACACCCATTACATCCACTCATTATCAAACACTACTCATTACCAAACACTCCTCTCCCTAGCCTATAAATACATCCACCCTTCTGAAGGATTTATTTTGAAAAACATGTTCATTTGAATAACATCTATAGCATGCAATTAACAAATTAAAGGCGGAATCATGCTTGTATGCATTCAAAAACAAAACATTACCCATGAAATTCAAAGCCTAGTAGATTGGTGAACCAATAATCAACTCAAAACAAAGTGAGTTGAAATTAATACCTTTGTAGATTCCTCTTTGCATAAGCAAAGGCTAATCACCCAAAGAGATAGGGCCTTCATTCCTTGCTTCTTAGATCCATGGATTTGGATGGAAGAATAGGTTCTCCAAGTTCCCAAAATTGAGAACCTCTAAGTCTCTTCACCAAGGTTTGATTGTAGAAGAAATGAGTGACCTTGGAGTAGTAGGATTGCTAGATGTACCCTCCAAGGTGTTGGCCTCTTTAGAGAGAAAATGGAGAGACAATTCTCACCCATTTTCACCCAAAATAAACCCTTAATCACATTATGAATATTTTGTTATAAAGTCATTTATATAGTAACTTCTTTAAGTGACCTAAATAACCAAACAACCCTAATTCATCTTCATGGCCGGCCATATAGGGATTTATGGGCTTTTGGGCTTTAATGAATCTTTATTCATTAAATTGTCATACAACTTAAGTTAATGGGCTTGACGTTCGAAGCCCATTGGGCCTTAAGGTCCAAAACTATCCCGAAGTCTTTAACGAACTAATTCGTTTGATTAATTAACATATTAATTAATCCTTGCCATAAATAAATGATTAAACCATTTAATCATTCTTACTCATTTCCGTTTAATCTTCAATCTCTACCTTTTATGGTGTGCGATCCATTAGGTTCCTTTTAGCGAGGCAGTGGGCGATTAAAACAATTTTACATCGATTGTGAATTGAAACAATTTTCAATTCTCCCTTTAGTGGTTATACACGTATAGGGCTTCCACAAACCATGGTTGACGCCTAGCAGCATGTCATGGTTACCCAAGCTAATCAGAAGAGGATAGAGAACCTATTCAGTTCGGGATTACAAATGCAATACGGTCTTTCTCTAATCTAATACTCTTGACCACATTGTTTGGTATGATAGTTTATTTGTTCATGTCTACTATCCAATGTGAATCGTTTGCTTATATGATTTCCTTGAATGTGATTTGGAACACATTCCACAATCTCATTCATACTCTGGCCAGAGATTCCAAATCATATCATAGAGTATTCTCCCTCAACTGTTTGAAGGTTAGAGATCCCTTGTTGCGCATTCACTTGTCTCCATGACTAAGTGGCTTAACCCCAACGATGCCGTGACACCCCGAGGGGGTGAATTAGACATAATCAAAGATTAAGGACTTAACCACAAGACAACTGGGATGCCTCAGGTCAAAGGACTACTTTGCATTATCCCAACCATGAGTTCTCATGTGACATGGAATATAAGAACTCTTCGTTGATCACGTTCAGTGAACTCATTCTCTTATTGAGCACCTACGTACTTGTCTTGATGTCACACACACCAATGACTCGAGACTAGTCACTCTCCCTGAGAGAAGACACAGTACGTACTGATCTTAACGGACTGTCAATGCCCAATTGGTAATCCTATGATCAGGAACATTTAGGATGTGTCTACGAAAGAATGGTCTCATTAATCTAACTTCATTAGATTGCATTCTCCCAATCACATATTCCTTGGACTTTATCGTTTAAGCATATAACATTTATATGAGACGGCTCAAACAATAATCTTTGCCCTTTATATGTTAAACTAGATTAGTTTAACATTTGAAATGTCCGTAAAGTATCATCATATGATTGGTTTTAGGGCACATTTCCAACAATCTCCCACTTGCACTAGAGCCAATCAGCATTGGTCATCAGTGATGATACCTCTTCTGTAGTCATTTCATAAATGGCTGAGTAGTAGGCCTAGTCAATGGATATCTATATGTGTTATCCACAGAAGCAACCTTGAGAATAACGACGTCACCATTATACATGATTCTCAATCATGTGGTTCGGTCTCTCATTTGTGTTCGGATCTTGATGAGACCTTGATTCCCAGGCTTGAGCTATCGCCCCTTTAGTGTCATACACTTTCTGGTTGGAATCGAATAGAGAGTTCGTAAATGAACTTTCCCATCCAAACAACATTGTTGTAAACTTCTATATGGCAATATATCTTGCATTCATAATGGAACACACTAAAGTCATTACTTTAATGTTTCCATCCAAATATCTCTTTAGTCATAATAAAGAGATATTTGTTTATCTCTTCATTCATAATGAAGAAACATCCAATGATGGATTAGATTCATAATCTAATACATTTACGGTTCCATTACGTTACTCTAATTCTTCCTCGATCTTTGAGGAATTTATCCTTTAGTATTTCTTAAATACTTAAGGACTCACTTGACAGTTGCCATGGTTCTGATCCTGGGCTTGTATTGATATCGTCTTGTACCGTTCTAGGTACAACTCATATCAATGTTTTTCATACAATATGAAATACATAAATCACCTTTCTGCTTATGCATAAAGGATTCAATTTACGCATTATTTCTATGGGAGTCAAAGGGTACGTTCCCTTTGAGAAGGGCAACTTGCTAGTCTCACTAGAATCGTCCTTCTTATTGAAGTTTATCATCATATGAGAAACTTCCTAGCATCCATTGTCTATTATTAGGGATTGATATAATCCAATTATATCATGAAATATATCATTATAGATTTCCATCCCATGTATATAGACTATATCTCCCATATACATTCTATCTTCATATAATGTATTAAAGTCATAACTTTAACGAAGAAGTATTCTTTTCATTTCGAAAATTAATATATCATATATACTTAAATTTTAGGAACATGATTAACTCCCACTAATCTTTTGTAAAACTCGTAAACAAAAGATTCATTTACATCTTGATGAGAAATCAAACGATTTGATCCTTTTTCCTCATAAAATGCAAATAGCTCCCACTAACTTGCTAAGATCCATGATGGATGGATCTCTACAACTTACATGTCTTGTGATTTATAGTTTTGGACATATATTATCAAGACTATCTTAATAATGGTTTCGGAAACCCATATTATGTCAAAACATTGAATCACCATTTTAGTTGTAGCTAGCAATCTTCGAATTAATTGAAACCAAGCCTATCTCAAAGATGGTTTCTTCAAAGTCAACCATTCTCTTTGATTGTAGTTACCTTAAGCTACCAATTAGCTATGAAGGTTTCATTATTTCGAGTCAAATGGTACTTTACCATTTCCTTGAGTATATATCGTATATGCACTCAATGTAGTCATAAGGTTTTTCATTCTTATCGACTACCTTGGAGCTTGTGGTATAGGAACTTGGTTGTTATATTTGTTGATTACTGTCTTGTCTCTCAAAGAACCCATTCTTTGAGTTCTATCTCTCGTTCATTTGCTTTTAGGCAAATCACATTGTAGAATTACAATGAACTACCCAACAAAACAACATTTGTTAGTTGGTTTATAGAAGCGATATCCAAAAGTTATTTTAAGGATATCCTACAAGATTGTTATCAAACAAATATTGCTTATTAGCACACAACCTCAAATCTTAACATGCTTAAGATTTGTCTTTCTTTCCAACTACATCTTATGGAGTTATGAAAATTTTGGAAGATCTTCTAATTGACAATCATATTGTTTTAGAAGTATATATCCTATATATGGGTAATAGATAACATCTAACGAACTAAATCTTATTTTAGTTCGTTCTTCTCCTAATAGAGAAATACATTATCTTATGATGCTATTTTCCTTGATATCATTCAAGGAAACTCATCTAAAGTGTTAACTTTCCTTGGATCAAATCTAAAGAGGTAAATACTTTAGATATCTTACTCATCTATTTATATTTCTTGAATTCTTTGAAACTTTTTGCAAAGTATTCGGACTTGTGTTTATTCAAAATAAACTATAGTCCAACCGAGAGTGATCTTCGGTGAATGTCATATAACATGAGTAGTATTATGTTGAGGACAAGTGCCACTAACATCTAAGTGAATTAACCTCAACAACTTTTGTGATTCTTTCTTCTTTCCAAAAGAATAAAGATTCGAACATTTCGCCTCTATACAATTTTAACAAGAAGGTATTGGATCCGGATCTAACGATCCAAAGCATCCTTGTTTCACCAACTCGTAACTTATGTTTTAGAGGTATCACAATTTAGTTGGGATTAGTCACTACCTTGCAACCTTTTGGGTTTTAAGCATCATTATATTCTAAACAGTTAACACTACCATATCATCTCTACTATAGAGACAATCAATTAGATTACTATAATCCAATTTCTTTGGTAGTTCATATGAGGAAGTAAGTACTATCTGCTTTCGCAGAGATCTATATCTTATTCACGTTCCGTATGTGAAGTACCTTTTCTTCTCTCATATATCTTCTACTTCTTATTAGTCACACTTTTACAACGATTTGTAAAACATAGTTACTAATACGGAATCATACATTCAAGTAGAAGAACCAACTGTTTTGAACTTTTCAAGAACAATTTACAACACCTTCGAAAGGTGTGTTCTTTGACACATGCAAGACATTTCTTGCAAATACCCCTTCCAATGTCCATCCTTTCATAAAGAAAGTTTGTTCCCTTGGAGTTATTTATCTTCTTTATTTGACTTTCACCTTTGACTACATTAGTCATGGTCCCTAAACTCCCACTATCTCTCTTGAAACCTTTTTCAATTGTGTTATACACATCAAACAATTTGGAGAGTATGTGGTTATTGTTCACTACATAGTTTACCATAAACTTAGTGAATCATTAGGATAGGGAAACAAAGGTGAAGTCCTTGCCTAGTTTCCATCTCGTTAAGTGGTTTAACACTTCAACACTCAATGATTCAAAATCATCATAAGTCCATGTTAATGGACTATTTTTGTCAACCAACCATTATGTTCTAAACATAATTACAAACTTTCAAGAGTTGTACAAGGCAACTCTTATTTCTTCACACAACAAATTGTAAGTGAAGAATCATGGCACATAAAGTGTCCATGCCTTTGTGCTTTCTTCTCAAGTTCCTTGTTCATGTAACAAAGAAACAAGCACTAAGTGTTTGTATTGACTAAGGGTTGTTCAAAGCAACTCTTATTTCTTCATACAACAATTTGTAATGGAAGAATTATGACATTAAAAGTGTTGTCCTCTCTATGATAGACCTTTTCTAACATATTCTTCTAATGATACATTATCAATAGGAAGATTGTAAGGATGAGACTACTTAGGTACATTTACAAGCCATTAAAGACAATCTATGGTTTTGTAGTACCAAGTCCGTAAACTAAACGTTCGGCTTTTATTTGTCAAGTGTTGGATAGCGTTTGCAAATATATTGGTAAACAAATACATAACGAATATAGATTGATTGATTTTAAGCCATTTGATTCGGGTCTTTAAATCAAAATAGCACCACCCACTATTTTTGGCAAATTCCATATCCCTCATTGGAATTCGAGAGTTTTGGATGAAACTCTTAGTAGGTTATGGGAGACTCACTACTACCAAGCCCACCTCAGAATTATATCATGTTGGCTAGCGTTAATAATAATGAGAGAGTACGCTTACTCATTTGCAACAACCTCTTGCAAGTACCCATCTAGTTTGGCTTCTAGAAAATGATGCCTCAGAATTATATCATGTTGGCGTCATTGTACTTAGTTAAGTCATTCCCACCATGCCTAGTTCGTGTAGGTGTTCAAGCATAGCCTCAGAATTATATCATGTTGGCTAAACTCGTTGCCTACCTCACTTCATCATGTATGTATATAGAACTCCTCCTGAGTGTAAGCACGCACTTTGTACTCCCCCATTATAGGGTGAAGCCGGTGTACGAGTCACAAACGATCGGAGCCTACCACGGTGGAAGGCCACGAAAGAGTGTTCTAAGCACTCTCCGCTTATCAACTTAATATTGGTTTGGTTGAGGGTTTTAGGTCTCATCACATATCAATATACATTTTAATCTCTATTAAAACAATTTTGGTCCTATTACAACTATTGGTCCATATGATTGTTTTAGTTGTACATAATACTCCCACTATGCTTTTAAAACGGTTTTTAAAGCAAGAGTATATGTTACTACTAACATAAGGTTTGCATTCATTTGATGGACTATATAGTTGCCTTAGGGCCTTAGGATGACTATGAACCTTTGTTTAGATTCAACACGAGCCTTGTGTTGAATCTCGGTCTAGGGATGGAGATTGATTTTAGTTACGCGTTTAATCACATTAAGGCGTGTTGTCTTAGGGGCGTTGGACCCAATTACTTCATTTTCATGCATATCATATAAAGCAAGAAAGAAATACTTCAAAGTAAAGGATGAGCTTATGCTCATTACAACATTTGCATAAAACAAATTACCTTAAAGTAAAGAAGGACTTATGCCCTTTTACAACATTTGATCAAATCAAATTACAACCAAAATCTAATCTACACATTCCCATGGTTCAAACAAATTTGAAACGCCTTTCACATAGCTCAATTATATTAGGCTTAGGTTCATAATCATCCTTTAATTAATTAACGCTTTAACTAATTAATTGAATGCAACATTTTCATTTGGTTTTTGTATCCATAAAATTGATTTAAGTGGAGCTAAACAAAATGAAAATCCAATTCTCATTTAAAGAGACAAAACAATTTTGTTCTCATCCTATTTGGGCCATCATGCAATAACCACAACTTTTTGGGCCATATTGCGAAAACATAAACTTTTGGGGTCACTTTGTAAAAACACAAAAGTCACTACTTCATGTAAATACAACTAGAACCCAAAATTTAAATAAATTCAAAAACTTCATTAAAGGAGCAAAACAATTTGTCCTTTAGCGTTTTTAGGCCTTAACGTCAAAACGTAAACTTTCGGGTCAAAGTACAAATACACAAAAGTATCAAAACTTTATGTAATTGCATAAAAGCCCCAAAAATACCCTATTTTATTAGGGTGGCCGATTTTTAGGGATAAAAATGAGTGATGGGTGTTTTGATTTATTAGTTTTGTCAAAAAACAATCAAGTAGTGCTTTCACCTTTCATAAAAATAATATATGTTTTGTTGATTGATGTTTCCATCATCATTTATACAAATATTTAACACTTTAAATACTTTCATAAAATTAATATATGTTTTGATGATTGATGTTTCCATCATCATTTATTCAAATATTTAACACTTTAAATACTTTCATAAAATTAATATATGTTTTGATGATTGATGTTTCCATCATCATTTATTCAAATATTTAACACTTTAAATACATGATAAATCATTTGAAAAACATATAACATAAACTTTATGAAATATTCAAAACTTTGAATCAAAACACAAAACCTTTTTGTTCTTGGCAAGAACATCAAGAACAATGAAGAACATCCATGAAAACCCATAAGAGCTCCATGAATGTTTTCAAGCCATAAAACTCAAATTTTCACCATTCAAAATGGTGTTAACATCCTAGGGTACTTAGGGGTTCCAAAAGTCACCTTAAAACATTTTTAACAAGACAAACATGAACCCAAAAAATCACCCTTTGGATTTGGCCGAAAATCCCAAAAATCATGGCACCAAATTTTAGCTCCAATATTCATCCTCATATGAACTACATCTACAACATTTGAGATGGCAAATTTTCAAACAAAATTTACATTCAAAGAAGCAAGAATAAAGCTTGTAACAATTACAACTTTTAAATCATAAACTTATGAACTACAAAACCCAAAAGGATTCACCAACTACTAGACCTAGGCTCTTGATACCACTTGAAGGATTTATTTTGAAAAACATGTTCATTTGAATAACATCTATAGCATGCAATTAACAAATTAAAGGCGGAATCATGCTTGTATGCATTCAAAAACAAAACATTACCCATGAAATTCAAAGCCTAGTAGATTGGTGAACCAATAATCAACTCAAAACAAAGTGAGTTGAAATTAATACCTTTGTAGATTCCTCTTTGCATAAGCAAAGGCTAATCACCCAAAGAGATAGGGCCTTCATTCCTTGCTTCTTAGATCCATGGATTTGGATGGAAGAATAGGTTCTCCAAGTTCCCAAAATTGAGAACCTCTAAGTCTCTTCACCAAGGTTTGATTGTAGAAGAAATGAGTGACCTTGGAGTAGTAGGATTGCTAGATGTACCCTCCAAGGTGTTGGCCTCTTTAGAGAGAAAATGGAGAGACAATTCTCACCCATTTTCACCCAAAATAAACCCTTAATCACATTATGAATATTTTGTTATAAAGTCATTTATATAGTCACTTCTTTAAGTGACCTAAATAACCAAACAACCCTAATTCATCTTCATGGCCGGCCATATAGGGATTTATGGGCTTTTGGGCTTTAATGAATCTTTATTCATTAAATTGTCATACAACTTAAGTTAATGGGCTTGACGTTCGAAGCCCATTGGGCCTTAAGGTCCAAAACTATCCCGAAGTCTTTAACGAACTAATTCGTTTGATTAATTAACATATTAATTAATCCTTGCCATAAATAAATGATTAAACCATTTAATCATTCTTACTCATTTCCGTTTAATCTTCAATCTCTACCTTTTATGGTGTGCGATCCATTAGGTTCCTTTTAGCGAGGCAGTGGGCGATTAAAACAATTTTACATCGATTGTGAATTGAAACAATTTTCAATTCTCCCTTTAGTGGTTATACACGTATAGGGCTTCCACAAACCATGGTTGACGCCTAGCAGCATGTCATGGTTACCCAAGCTAATCAGAAGAGGATAGAGAACCTATTCAGTTCGGGATTACAAATGCAATACGGTCTTTCTCTAATCTAATACTCTTGACCACATTGTTTGGTATGATAGTTTATTTGTTCATGTCTACTATCCAATGTGAATCGTTTGCTTATATGATTTCCTTGAATGTGATTTGGAACACATTCCACAATCTCATTCATACTCTGGCCAGAGATTCCAAATCATATCATAGAGTATTCTCCCTCAACTGTTTGAAGGTTAGAGATCCCTTGTTGCGCATTCACTTGTCTCCATGACTAAGTGGCTTAACCCCAACGATGCCGTGACACCCCGAGGGGGTGAATTAGACATAATCAAAGATTAAGGACTTAACCACAAGACAACTGTGATGCCTCAGGTCAAAGGACTACTTTGCATTATCCCAACCATGAGTTCTCATGTGACATGGAATATAAGAACTCTTCGTTGATCACGTTCAGTGAACTCATTCTCTTATTGAGCACCTACGTACTTGTCTTGATGTCACACACACCAATGACTCGAGACTAGTCACTCTCCCTGAGAGAAGACACAGTACGTACTGATCTTAACGGACTGTCAATGCCCAATTGGTAATCCTATGATCAGGAACATTTAGGATGTGTCTACGAAAGAATGGTCTCATTAATCTAACTTCATTAGATTGCATTCTCCCAATCACATATTCCTTGGACTTTATCGTTTAAGCATATAACATTTATATGAGACGGCTCAAACAATAATCTTTGCCCTTTATATGTTAAACTAGATTAGTTTAACATTTGAAATGTCCGTAAAGTATCATCATATGATTGGTTTTAGGGCACATTTCCAACACCTTCACCATAATTTGGTGGAGAAAAGATCCATCAAAAGACACTACATTCACATCTCACAACTCCATACACTTACACTTTCATTCCTTGGCCGAGAGAACACAATCCACCCATCCACCCTTCACCATAACTCACCTATATCCATCCACCACCATAATTTACCACTCATCCATAAAACCACACCTTGTCCCGCAACAAAGAGAAGAATGAGGACCCTTGGACGTGCTTGCCATTCAAGTTGGATTGTTGGAGCGTTTTTAGGTGTTTTCATTCTTTGTTTTCAATATCTAAATTTGTTTATCTTTGCTTTATGAGTATGAGGAGCTAAACCCCCTTTAGTTATGGGGAATTCGAAACCATGTTCATGCTTGCAATATGATTTGATTACCTTCAGTTGTGATTTCATAAGTTGTGAATTCAATTTGTTTAACTGCTTGATTGATAACTTATTCGTGTATGTTTATTAAGAGCGCACACTTAGTTTGCATGCATGAATATGATGCTAGAGTATAAAGGAGTTTCACCTAATAGTTACAAACTTATATTCACAAGTAGTGGAGGTCGCTTATAAACGATCGCGTTAAATGAATTCTTGGCAGGAGTTTCATGCTCATCATAGTAACGAATGCCTCATCAATACTTATAGTTTTCATAATGCTTCATGATCTTTGATTGTATCTTTATTGTGCTGTTCACGTAAAGGACTTTTGAAGAATGCTTGAATTGTTGTATGCGTTTTCCCATCCAATTCAATAACTTAAGGAGAACTTGAAGGTTAATTTAAGCGGACTTAATTAACCTGGGGTGTTAAGTTTCATGATTTATCGAAAGAACAACTGAAAATTGGTTTATGTGCAAGTATGTCATGTGTGGAGAAGAACCTCCTAGCTAGCCTTCCATCCATTCAATTTACTCAAATTCGTGCAGATTTCATTAGTTCTTTAATTTACTTGTTTTGTTTTCAAATTCGTCAAAACCAAAACCCCCTTTACTTTAAAGTGTTTTATTAGTCAAAATCTATTTTGATTTATGTTTTTAGGTGTCCCAAAAGTGTGTTAGAGTCCAAATCTGCCCGGTTTGTGTTTTTAGGCAGATTTGAGCTTTTTTAGCTTGTTTTGAGTCCTTTGAGTTTGTTTTAAGTTCTTTGAGTCTAGTTTAGTGTTTTTAACTTTGTTTATATGTTTTTAAGTCAGTTTAGAGGTTTTAGCAAGCCCTCCTAATCCCCGATTTAGAGCGATCCCTACTTGCATTTATACTACAATTTGACAACAAGAGGGTTTAATTTGAGTGCTTAACTTTCATCGCATCAAATTTTGGCGCCGTTGCCGGGGATTAGCAATTTTGCTAATCCCTTGTTATTTCTTTTTGTTTATTTTCTTGTGTTTTTGTTCCTAGTTGATGACTTTACTTGTTTTCTTGTTTTAGGTGGTTTATGACTCGAAGTTCTCAACCTATTCATAAGCACATCGTGACATTGACGACAATTTTGAACGAACTTTGAGACGAGCAACGAATCAACAAGAACCCCAACCATCTCAACCTACAATAGATCTTAGAGAAGACAAAGTAGAAGAGCAAGAGGAGCCCACGGCACAGGTTGTAGAGGAAGATCCCAACATGGCAGCGGACAATCGAACAATCAAAGAGCTTTCTGCTTCGGGATTAGACAATGCCGCCCCCTATGCATCCAATACCCCATGGCCATCCTAGGGAAGACGGACGAGTTCGAATTGAAATCAAGTTTGTTGCATCACATTCCTAAGTTCCACGGGATGTCCTTGGAAGATCCTAATAAACACTTGAAGGAGTTTGAAGTTGTTTGCTCGAGCATGACCCCTGTGAACGTTGATGGGAGCATTCTGAAAATGAAGGCTTTTCCTTTTTCTCTCTTAGAAAAGGCTAAAGATTAGTTGTATGAGCTAGCCCCCGGAACTGTCACATCATGGGAGAGTATGAAACGGGCATTTTTGGAGAAGTTTTTCCCAACCTCTCGAGTCATTCTACTACGCAAAAGGATTAGTGGCATTCAGCAAAACCAAGGTGAATCCTTTCCCACTTACTATAAGCGTTTTAAAACCCTTGTTGCTTCATGTCCACAGCACCAGATGAAGGAGGAGCTTCTTCTTCAATATTTCTACGAAGGGCTTCTACCAATTGAACGCCAAATGCTAAACACCTCAGCGGGAGGAGCTTTGGTGGACAAAACACCCATGGCTACCAAGACCTTAATTGCTAACCAAGCATTGAATGCTCAACAATATGAAGGCGTTGGTCAAAGGGACACCCCACGGCAGTAAGTGAATTAGGTAAGTTCCACATCCGACATTCAATCACAATTAGCTAATCTTACTTCCATTGTGTCTCAGATGGCCGAAGGAATGAGGATGAAAGAACCAAGTGTATGTGGTGTGTGTTCTATCCAAGGACATGCCTCTGAAAAGTGCCCGCAATTAATTGAAAATGGTGGATGGGAAAGTGCCAATGCAATTGGATTTCAAGGCCAAAACCAGACAAGGAATGATCCATATTCTAATACGTACAATCCAGGTTGGAGAGACCATCCAAATTTCAGGTAGAGGGAGCCACAACAACCCCAACAACAAGGAGGTTTTAGGCAGCAACCTCCGGGCTTCTATACCAAGCAATACACACCAACACAAGCCCCACAACAACCTACCCAAAATACCTCAGGTGCATCTTTAGATAATGAGACACTTCTTAAGTTACTCACCAATTTGTCTCAGGAGCAAGAAAATCAAGCCAAAGCAATGCAAAACCAAGAAAAAAGGGTGGACCAAATGGAGAAGCAAATTGGGCAGATTGCGGAGTTTGTAGGACAGTTCAGAGAGCAAGGTAAGTTGCCTAGTTCAATCGTTGTCAACCCGAAAGGAGGATTCGAATCTGCAAAATCCATAAGTTTGCGAAGTGGAAAACAAGTTGGATCTTATCCCCAACCATCTAATTCACGTTCCAATGAGGTTGAAGAGTTGATAATTGAAGAGGAGGAGCAAAGCACCCCTATGAAAAGGGTGGAAACACCTTTGCCGCAGGCCCCAAAAGCTCCTAAACCATCCAATTCAGCCAACAAAGGTAAGGAAGTTCCAATTTTGATTAATTCTAACGTTGTTCCTCCAAATGTACCCTTTCCTCGTAGGTTTATGCAATCAGAGAAGGAGGAGGCTGAAAAGGATATTTTGGAAATGTTTAGAAAAGTTCAAGTTAATATACCACTTTTGGATGCAATTAAGCAAGTTCCAAGGTATGCCAAGTTTTTAAAAGAACTTTGCACAACTAGGAAGAGAATTTCGAGCAAGGAGGTTGTCAAGGTAAGTGAAAATGTCTCAGCTGTTTTACAACGTAAACTGCCCACTAAATGCAAGGATCCGGGAAGTTTTACCATTCCTTGTGTAATTGGTAATACTCGTTTTGAATCGGCCATGTTAGACTTAGGTGCATCTATAAATATCATGCCTTATTCAATCTATGCATCTATGCACTTAGGCGAATTGAAAAATGATGGTGTGATTATACAATTGGCCGATCGTTCTAATGCCTATCCAAAGGGAGTTTTGGAAGATGTTTTAGTGCAGGTCAATCACTTAATCTTTCCAGGGGATTTCTACGTGCTTGAAATGGACGAGTCGAACCACTCCCCTACATTGTACATCCTCCTTGGATGGCCATTCATGAAAACGGCTCAAACCAAGATTGATGTAACCAAATGATCAGTAACTATGGCATTTGGTGGTGATATGATCAGCTTTAATATTCCTGAATCTGTTGAGAATACTATGTTCGTTTTTGTTGTGCCATTGATGTGATTGAAAATATGGGGCAGAAACGTTCAACACTAATAAAAAAGAAAGTACCTCGAACCATCATCGAGGAGGAAATTGGAGTGAACAACAAGGAATGCACGACCACACCTCTCAAAACTCCAATTCTGACCGAGAGCAATCCTTGTACATTTGTTGATAGTGCTGCCACTTCATTGCAGCACATTGGTACGTCACCTAACCCAATTTCAATTCCCATTTCAACTAATAGGTTATTACCTTTTATGGTGCAGGTACCTAATCGAATGCAAGGTAGTAGGGAAGGGTACATCGATTGTTGGAAGCAACACACCAAAATCAGGAATGACTACTATCCCGTTCCGTTCAAGGATTTAATGTGTGAGCACTTTGAGGAGCATGTCGTGGAGAATGTACCCCTCCATGCCGTGGGCCCTGTACAAGCTTAAATGGAGGTATCGTCTGGCTGGAAGACGTTAAAGCAAACGCTTCTTGGAAGGCAACCCATGTATTCAAATAAGGAAGATTTTTGAATTACTCTACAATTAGTTTTGCGTTTCTAAAAACCTTCCCTTTTCTGTAGTTTTATTTTGCCATGATTGTCATTTTTATCTGTTGCTTGTTTAATTGTTTTTTGTGTGGGTTTATTTTTGAAACACTGACAGTTATGCAAGGTATTTTTACATTCATAAAAAAGGAAAGGAACATTAAGCAGATAAATACAAGAGGGAGCCTTCATAAAGGCTGCTTAGGAGAAGTCTTAGTAGTTGGTGGAGCCTCAGCAGTCGGCGGAGCCCCAGAAGGAGGAGGCATTGGAGGTTGATCATTTGGAGCTTCATGACGCGGTACAGCCCCAGAAGACAAAGGCAAATGCTGTTGGAACAAACCCACAAACCTCTAATGATCAAGTAAAATCTGACCATCAGATTCCTGCATCTGGTCAATCTTCCTCTTCATGTTTGTAGCATAATTATGTGCGAGCCTGTGCAACTGTTTATTCTCATGCTTAAGCCCTCTAATCTCCTGCTTGAGACTCATCACTTTAGCCGCCAATGATTCAACTTGACGGGTTCGGGCAAATAGGCGTTGGGCCATATTAGACATGGAACCTGCGCACTGCACACTGAGAGCCAGAGAATCCTTAACAACCAACTCATCATACCGTTTGGTAAGTAGTTTGTTATCTTTATGAGTGACAAGGTTCCTGGCCACCACCGCAGCTGTCATATCATTCTTCATCACCGAATCCCCAACGGTAAGGGGACCAGTAGGGGATATGAAGGATGGGCACCATATGTTGTCTGGAGAAGGTGGGACTGCCTCTTCACCAAGGTTCAAGTCAAAATGACGGTCGGAGGGGCCAGACATTTTCAGAGGTGTTAAAGAAAGAAGAGGTTGGACAAGTCAATATCGTAGAAATGCAAGAAGTGAGTTTTTACAAGCAGAAATTCAAGTGTGCTTTGAACGTCCTGCGTACCTCTATAAAAATCAGCACTCGATGGGATTTCAGAGATCGAAGAGGCGAGCTCAGAAATCGAAGAGGCAAACTCAAAAATCAAAGAGGCGCTAGCTTTCTCAAAAGCTGGGCTTGCTCAGAAACCACGACCAATCTTCTTTTCCAGATTTGTCCGCACTTGTCACATGCAACCTCTACACTCGACGGGATTTCAGAGATCGAAGAGGCAAGCTCAGAAATCGGAGAGGCATCTGCTTTTCCAGACATGTCAGCATCTGTCACATGCAGAGTCAGCTTTGCGGAAATCACGGGCAGTTTGTCGAAGCGCCGATTCCAGATATCGGAGAGGCATCTGCTTTTCCAGACGTGTCAGCATCTGTCACATGTAGAGTCAGCTTTGCGGAAATCACAGGCAGTTTGTTGAAGCGCTTTTCCAGACATGTCAACATCTGTCACATGCAGAGTCAGCTTTGCAGAAATCACGGGTAGTTTGTCGAAGCGCCGATTCCAGATATTGAAAAGGCACTTGTTTTTCCAGACGTGTCAGCGCCTGTCACATGCACACTCAGCCTTGTGGAAATTATGGGCAATCTATCGAAGATCTCTTGTGAAGTAGAAAGCACGTGAAGTTTACTATTAAATCATCCAACGGTTGCTGACAAGAGTGAAAGAATAGTACCGGTTATTAATTCCTATAAATGTCACCCCTCACCCTCCATTGCAAGGCAAACATACATAACCATTCTTCTTCTCTGAGAATGCCTTTCCAACAAACCCTCTCGAGTCACTCAGTGTTCCTTATTCCTTGGGGTACCTCTGCAAACAACTCATCCAAAGCAAAAGTATTTCATATCATGAAGGTTGAAAGCAAGAGTATCTCATATCATGCTTTCTCATTGTCCTTCTCCTTGTCGTTGTTTTGGGACAAGGAGAAAGAGAGCAATCAGCCAGCACTTGGTATCAATCTTTCGATCTGGAACCGATTGCCTGGAACCCCTTCCTGATTGCTTACCTAGCCTTGCTCTCGAGTACTCATCTTCATCATTTTATGTTTCCTCTTCGTCTACCACATCTGCCTGGGGAACAGATAAGGGAAGTGAAAATGATACCTCGAAGCATGTGGAGACAATTTGCCAATTCATCCTCAGCTAGGGACAAGGAGAAAGAAAGCAAGAGGTGGGCACTTGGAAAGATTGAAGAAAGAAACAGACCAACACCTCTACCTCGTGCCTGTCTGCCGTGCAGAAGAAACAAGCAGAGAAGAATGCAGACTGCACAATCAAATCAACCCAGCATAAGGAGTCTGATTTGAAACCAAGGAACTCTGATATTCCTTGCTCAGAATTCCAAACCAGTTCAAAATCAAAGATATGGAAAGTCAACAAGATCATCTATCTCCAAAACCAAATTTGCGTTCTTAAACTCTACTCTGTCTGTTTTTTTTTTTACTTTGCTATACTTGTCATGTTTATTCGTTGTTTGTTTATTTGCTTGTTTTTGTGTGAGTTTATGCTTGAAACATTGAGGACAATGTTTGATTTAAGTGTAGGGGTAACCATTGTTTTGCATGAAATTCATAGGAGTTTATCACCCATTACTTCTAGTGTTGTTCCTTGCTGTTTTAAGTATTTTTAAGCTGTTTTGGAGTGTTTCAGTGTGTTTTGACATAAAAATCCAAAAATCTCATAAAATTTTGAAAAATTGTTTTGAAAAACCCAAAAAGAGTTGTTTTTGTATGTTTATTTGTGTCTTAGGGTACCTTCCAACATAATGATGAGGATTTGGTTTTTAATTACAGGACTGTTAAAGAAAGTTATAAACATGGATGACAATTTGATTTACTCTTTGGTGTATGCTTGGTTGTGGTTTAAATTTATGAATTCACATGCAATCATAAAAGAAAAATTAGTTTTGTAACATGCTTGAAAGAAGGAACTCAAATTAACGTTACAACCTTGTGAGACTTGAGCCTAAAACGTTTATTTGGAAAGTTAATAATCTGTGCATTCTTGTTTTCTAAAGTCGTTGCATGATCTCATTATTCTTTGCTTGGTTACTACTTAGAAGGCGTTTCATCATTTAGTTCCAAATGCTAGAACTCATGCCCATTTCATTCAAAGCATGCTATTGATTTGCATAACACATATTCAAGATGAAGTTGTGTAGTGACCACCACCAAAGCCAAACTGTCGTGTATCCTACTTCATTATATGTTTAAGTTTAACCCCGTTGAGCCTTGTGTAGCCTATGTTCTTTGTTAACCCACGCTGTCCTCACCTAGCCTAGATTAGAACCATCCATACCCTTGTTCTTGAAGCATAGTAAAGCATGACTCAAAATGAATTCCTTTTTATTAATGTATTGCAGAAAACAAATGTGGGGGAAGTGATTCTTGTTGTGTGTGTGTGCCAAAGTCCTTAATAAGGCACGGGTAGAAAAGAAAAGGAAAAAAAGAAACATTCGTGGAAAATAGAATGAAAAGAAGAAAAGTTGTGAAAAGAGTGAAAAAGAGTTGAAAAATATGTGAAAAAAGAGCTCTAAAGTGTTGTTTGTTGAAGAAAGGGTCCAAAACATTGAATTCAGCCCTAAGTGTTGCTTGAATCTTCCCTTTGTGTTTAAAAGTTAATTTCTGCATTATTAAGTGAATTCCAAGTGTCTATTTCATTACTTTGCTTGCTATTGCTTTCATAACGTTTGTTATCCTTATCCTTTCTTTGTTAGCCATTACCCTTAAACCCCGTTACAACCCTTAACTTTATCTTGAGTGTTATGCGTTTCAATATGTGGAGTTTGGAATTGGTTTGAGCATATGGTGTCACTGGTTCTTGCATCTAAGTAGTAGCATTCCATTCATGAGATCATATCTAAACATGCTGAATAACTCTAGAAAATTGCCCTCTTTGTTATACATATATGTGAGTGTTCGTTTTCATGTTTACATCAATCTTCTCACATATAACTAGTGTAGGGTGTGTAGTCAGAAAATGTGTGTGAAAATAGAGAGTATCTTGTAAGGAATTGAGTAAATTCTCTAAGGCATGTTACTACATTCAAAACATCGTTTTAATTGGTTAATTGTGAACTAGTAAGTGGTGACTATAAGTATGTGCTCAAGTGTAAGGATGACCAAAATATGTGGGAATGATGATTTTTAACATGTCATGCTTCATTAAAAATCCCTGAGGCAATTGTTGGAAGGTCTAGGTTTTGTTTTGTTTTGTTTTGTTTGTTTTGTTTTGCTTGAGGACTAGCAAAAGCTAAGTGTGGGGGAATTTGATAGGAGCATATTTATGCGACTTAGTTAGCTTGTTTCTTGGCATTTATGTTGTTAGTTCGTAGTTATTTTAGTATTTTAAGCTATTTTCGTGTGTTTGTAGGTCCAAAGGGTTAATGTGGCAAAGAAGTGCATTTTGGAGCATTTTGGGCATGGAATGGATGGCATATGCTTGGAGCAAAAGGAATGGACGAAATTTGAAGTTTGCGCATCATCCTCTCCCTATAAATAACCATTTTAGCACACTCATTTCACCCAACACATCCATTCTCCAAACATCCATCCACTACACCCATTACATCCACTCATTACCAAACACTCATCCACTACACCCAGTACACTCACCCACTACACCCATTACATCCACTCATTATCAAACACTACTCATTACCAAACACTCCTCTCCCTAGCCTATAAATACATCCACCCTTCACCATAATTTGGTGGAGAAAAGATCTATCAAAAGACACTACATTCACATCTCACAACTCCATACACTTACACTTTCATTCCTTGGCCGAGAGAACACAATCCACCCATCCACCCATCACCATAACTCACCTATATCCATCCACCACCATAATTTACCACTCATCCATAATACCACACCTTGTGCCGCAACAAAGAGAAGAATGAGGACCCTTGGACCTGCTTGCCATTCAAGTTGGATTGTTGGAGCGTTTTTAGGTGTTTTCATTCTTTGTTTTCAATATCTAAATTTGTTTATCTTTGCTTTATGAGTATGAGGAGCCAAACCCCCTTTAGTTAGGGGGAATTCGAAACCATGTTCATGCTTGCAATATGATTTGATTACCTTCAGTTGTGATTTCATAAGTTGTGAATTCAATTTGTTTAACTGCTTGATTGATAACTTATTCGTGTATGTTTATTAAGAGCGCACACTTAGTTTGCATGCATGAATATGATGCTAGAGTATAAGGGAGTTTCACCTAATAGTTACAAACTTATATTCACAAGTAGTGGAGGTCGCTTATAAACGATCGCGTTAAATGAATTCTTGGCAGGAGTTTCATGCTCATCATAGTAACGAATGCCTCATCAATACTTATAGTTTTCATAATGCTTAATGATCTTTGATTGTATCTTTATTGTGCTGTTCACGTAAAGGACTTTTGAAGAATGCTTGAATTGTTGTATGCGCTTTCCCATCCAATTCAATAACTTAAGGAGAACTTGAAGGTTAATTTAAGCGGACTTAATTAACCTGGGGTGTTGAGTTTCATGATTTATCGAAAGAACAACTGAAAATTGGTTTATGTGCAAGTATGTCATGTGTGGAGAAGAACCTCCTAGCTAGCCTTCCATCCATTCAATTTACTCAAATTCGTGCAAATTTCATTAGTTCTTTAATTTACTTGTTTTGTTTTCAAATTCGTCAAAACCAAAACCCCCTTTACTTTAAAGTGTTTTATTAGTCAAAATCTGTTTTGATTTGTGTTTTTAGGTGTCCCAAAAGTGTGTTAGAGTCCAAATCTGCCCGGTTTGTGTTTTTAGGCAGATTTGAGCGTTTTTAGCTTGTTTTGAGTCCTTTGAGTTTGTTTTAAGTTCTTTGAGTCTAGTTTAGTGTTTTTAACTTTGTTTATATGTTTTTAAGTCAGTTTAGAGGTTTTAGCAAGCCCTCCTAATGCCCGGTTTAGAACGATCCTTACTTGCATTTATACTACAATTTGACAACAAGAGGGTTTAATTTGAGTGCTTAACTTTCATCGCATCAATCGCCTTTTGCATCTCCATCAATAGGTAATAAAATATTTTTTTTATTTTTATTTATAATTAATATTATATTATTTATTTTGTATAAATTAATATTATATTATTAATTTATCTCTTCCTTTTGAAATGTCTTCCTAGAAACTTCTACCATTTTTTTTTTCTGCACTTCCGACACACAGCAGAGCAGCACACCAATGTTAAAGTAGTAGGCGTGGCGGTCAGCGAATGTGAGGGAGAGGGAGGGGTCGGACCAGAAGGCAGAGGTGAAGTAGGAGGTGAAGTTGGCGTTGCAATACTCCGGGGCGGCCAGGAGGGGAGTGGCAGAGAGCTTGGCAATGTCGTCGACGAGGATGAGGTCGAAGTCAAGGTAGACGATGCGGCGGACGCAGAGGGGGAGAAGTTCGGCGAGGTAGGATCGAGCATAGTTGAGGGGGCAGTCGAGGGCGAAGCGGATGGAGGTGGAGATGAGGCCGGAGGCATCGCCCAGACCGAAATTTTTTATAAAAAAGGCGTCAAACCCACCTCAGGCGCTCGGGCCGGCACGAATCCACGGGCCTCTCCCTCGGGCCTGCTCGGGCTCCCTCGCCAGCCAACGCTGGGCTTCCTCCCTCGAGCAATCAAGCCCTGTTCCGCCCACTGTCCCTTGAGCAACTTATCCCGCTGGAGCTGCTCTAAGTACCTTTCCATTTCCATGCAACTGGCCCTAACACTCACAAACAAGAACCTCTGCAGACTGCCTCAGTGATCCGAACCCACTACCCACTACCCTCATCGTCTTCATCTTCTGCAACCCTAGCTCGCCGGCGGCTCCAATGGCTTCCCTCTCGATTGGGGCCCACTTGCCTCCATCCCACCACCACCATTTCAAGAAGCGCTCCCTCCCCTTTGTCTCTAAGACCCGCAGCTTATTTCCTTCTCTGCGTGGAATTCGAGGTTCCAGATTGCTCGGCAATGGCTTGCTGGCCAGAGCTGAGGACAAAGCACGAGATTCGAGTTCTTCATCTTCTTCTCCTTCAGCTCAGCAGCAGAAAATTAAATCCAGCTCCGATAGAGAGTTGCAGGTTCTTCTTTGGCGAAAAGCTTCCTTTTTTAACAGTACCCAGTTGTTAGTTTTGCTTGTTTTGCAATTTGGTTGGTTCATTTTGGCAAAGTATGTGTAAATTTTAATTGGGTAATTCGTGAAAAGTTCAACATACTCGGATAAATTTGTGAAAATTGGTAACTTTGAAAGCCCCTTTGATAATTTGTTGATATTTTGAATCTCCTTACTGCATATAGTTTAATTAATCCCTCTGAGGTTAGAATTGAAATGTATCAGTGGCACCTGCACATATAATTAGTTCATGGGTATGGAATTGCCTAATAGGATAAGACGGGTTTCTCTTGGATTGCCAATTACTTGCTGCTTTGTAAACTAAATTGTCGAAACTCAAAAGTTTTGAGGGCCTCTAGTATGGCATCTTGCTCTTGTTTGGTGTTGGTTTTCTCAATTTCTGAATCACCTTTTAGCATGATATCAGGAGTTGAACCCAAGTTCTGGATCATGTGATCCTTTATGTTCAGTTGACGAAACGAGCTCACAAGAATTTGAAGCCAGTTACCGGCCAAAAACTGATTTGCTGAAAGCTATTGCAGTATTTGCTGCAGCTGGAACAGGGGCAGTGGCAATTAACCATTCCTGGGTTGCTGCTAATCAGGTAACATTTTATTTGCAGCGTGATTGTTTGAATGTGCCTTTCCCATGATTTCCTAAGTGCTTTTTCAGCATATAATTGTACACATTTAAAAAAGATGCTTTACAACACTAAGTTGATAATACAGAACTTGTGATACAGGACGTTGCCATGGCATTGCTGTTTGGAATAGGATATGTGGGCATAATTTTTGAAGAATCTCTGGCCTTCAACAAAAGTGGAGTAGGTTTGTTAATGGCTGTGAGCTTGTGGGTAGTAAGAAGTATTGGGGTAAGATTTATATTTACTACTTGAAAGTGCAACCGCATTTGCAATATCTTGTACATATTTCCTTCTCCCAAACCTAATTTTGATACTTTTGTAGGCTCCTTCAACTGATATAGCTGTCTCAGAATTACAACATGCATCTGCTGAAGTCAGTGAAATAGTGTTTTTCTTGCTTGGTGCAATGACAATTGTAGAGATAGTTGATTCACATCAAGGATTTAAGCTGGTTACTGACAATATAACCACTCGAAAGCCAAGGACGCTCCTTTGGGTGGTGAGTTCTTTGCTTCTTCTGTCATGCGAATGTCTATTATTATTTTCTAATGCACATTTGAGATATTGGACTTGCTCTAGCTGACTCATTCTTGATTATTCAATCAACAACTTCTTGGAACATACCATATTTCGCTGGATTGGCTGTGGTATAAGAGATTTGTATGTCTGCTAACATCCAAACAGATAAGAGTGTTCAATAGAAACTATGGCCAAATCCCAAATTAAACTTCACTTTTTGTGACAGGGTTGTCCTTTTACTGTTTACATTACTTTGTGTCAATCAAATTGCATATAATGAGTAAATGTTGAATTTTCAGGTGGGTTTTGTGACTTTTTTCCTTAGTTCAATTCTTGACAACCTGACGTCCACCATTGTCATGGTTTCTTTATTGCGAAAGCTAGTTCCTCAGTCAGAATTTCGCAAGTATGTTCTGACCATCTATTTGAAGATTGCTTAATACTGTTTCAGCTATAATATCATCCAACGTTAAGTTACTTTTGGGCATTTAGGCAAATGTGATTTTTTCTTTTAATAGTTCCAACTTTTAGCATTTAATCTTTCCTGGTGATGTGTAGGAGAATACTAGATATGAATGGTCAATGTTTCAAGGTCATTAGAGTACAGTCCAAGAAAAATCATATTAAGCTGAATCATATATCTGTTGAGGTTTTTGTTTGAAATATTTCTTTGAATGAAGACATTGCTTCCCAGATTTCCGAAGCAACATAAAGGAGATGAGATCCTGCAAATAACTAGTTATACACATTGGAAGAGGCTATACCTTGACCCTGTCAAAGGAGTACATCTCTTGCACCGATGCATAAGGAAACTAGTAGAAAATAATTGCCCTATTTATTCCCTTACCTGCAATCTCGCCACTTGTTATTCTAGCCCAGAATTACTATCATCCTGCTCATTCTAAAACTATCAGTTCTATTATATCTTTAACAACTTGTGATTAGCATTTAAAAGAAACTTATTATACCACTTTCTGTGTATGTTACTTAGGAAGCCAATTAGAAATAGGATAATAACTAAAACTGTGTTTGTTTCCGAATATAGTCTCTTTAAGCACCACTTTAGCGTGTTCATAGTTCCTACCTCATTTGGCCATGTATAAAGTTGTACTATATTTCCTGTGCACTGTACAATAATGGAGCCCAAACAGATGCTTAATTTCTGCTTCATTCACCGAATTGTATTTTATTGACAGGCTTTTAGGAGCTGTTGTTGTCATAGCAGCAAATGCTGGTGGTGCGTGGACTCCCATTGGTGATGTTACCACTACTATGCTGTGGATACACGGTCAGATATCCACATTGGAGACAATGAAGGTCTTTCTCTTCACTCTGACATAAGTATTCATATATCAAATTTCTTTTCTTTTTCTTTTTTATTTTTTTATTTTCATGTTGTCCTATTATCTATTTACTAGGGCTTTATGCCTGATGCGTGTTATTGTATTTTCCAAAGCAAAACTGGAGTTTTATGCAACCAATCATGGTTTAGCTTATGCTGTATGTTGGTCCTATCTTAAATTTGGAAAGGTTGTACTGCAAGGATGATAGTTATAATGGTTTTTTATTTGCCTTCCACCGATCTTCAGTATGACAATATATACTTGATTTTGTTATTGAAATGTTATGATATTTTGTTCACCTGAATTCTTTAGAGGCATGTAATGAGAATGGATATAAGCATACTATTTTGTATGGAGAAGTTTTGTAAACCACTTTTTCATTTAGAGTTTCTGTTCCTGAGTGCTAAGTTTTACCATCTGGATATCTGGCACTTGATTATGTAGAATGATCATCCTTGAAGTAATTATTTTATCAATACTCTGACCTAAAATGAATACGTTTTTCTTGCTTCAGACCTTGTTTATACCTGCATCCGTTTCTCTTGCTGTTCCTCTGGCGCTAATGTCCCTGACTAGGTACTTCTTTTGTGTTGTTAAACCAAAGACAGGGAATTGAGACGTGAAAGTTTGTATTAAACTCAGTGAATCGTAGATGAATGATATGAGTTTTTCTTCCATTCAGTGAAGTAAGCGGGAAAGGACCAGACGCGTCCATTGTCATGGCATCTGAACAGATGGCACCTCGGGGACAGCTTGTTTTCTCTGTAGGTATTGGAGCTTTGGTTTTTGTTCCAGTGTTCAAGGCCCTAACCGGGTTGCCTCCTTACATGGGTATGCTTCTGGGACTCGGAGTCCTTTGGATTCTGACTGATGCTATACATTATGGTGAATCGGAAAGACAGAAGTTAAAAGTGCCACAGGCTTTGTCAAGGATTGACACTCAAGGAGCACTGTTCTTCCTTGGCATCCTATTGTCGGTTAGCAGGTGAATACACTGAAACTGTACTCGACTTCTTTTTCTTGCAATTGCAAAAATCATTATCATATAATTAGCAGCAGTAGCAAAGTTTTGAGTCAATCATATATATCGCATGGCTTGGCATCCTACCTCTTGGCTTTCTACAGACTATGCAAAAGTGGCTACAGATGGCATAAATCTCACTTTCTGCATTTTAACTTCTCTTGTACTCTAGCCTGGAGGCAGCAGGAATTCTTCGGGAATTAGCTAATTACCTGGATTCTCACATTCCCAATATTGAACTGATTGCAAGTTCAATAGGAGTAGTATCGGCAATTATAGACAATGTTCCACTGGTCGCTGCAACTATGGGAATGTACGACCTCACTTCCTTTCCCAAGGATTCTGAGTTTTGGCAGCTGGTTGCATATTGTGCTGGTACTGGTGGCTCCATGTTAGTTATTGGCTCTGCAGCTGGGGTTGCTTTTATGGGGATGGAAAAGGTGGACTTCTTCTGGTACTTGCGGAAGGTATCAACGAGTCAACTGGTTTCAAATACCGTTTAAACATAACATCTTTGAAGTTTCATCCTCCTTTTGGTGGTCACGAAAAAATTCGTTGTCCGTCCTCTGCAGGTGAGTGGTTTTGCTTTTGCCGGTTATGCCGCTGGTATCGCTGCCTATTTAGCAGTTCAAAACCTCCACATCTCCCTACCGACGACAGTAGCTCAGGTTCCTTTCATTTCTGGTTCATGAATTGGAACTTCTGATGATGCAGTCCATACTTCGACATGAGTGTTATTCACATTAGATTGCTAGTGACTGTGAACGGTGAATGAGCAATAGAGAGATGATTCTCTCACTTACAATTTATATAAAAAAAAAATTCGTGCGGCAATGGTTCAACGAGATTTGTATGAGCTTTTAGGGAAGACACTATTTCCTTGCAAAGAAATAAACAATCCCAACTCAAATGTGGTATGAAAGCAATACAGGGTACACACATAATCGTCGCAAACTGAATTATTCTTCGTTCTCACCTAAATCTACCACAAATCATACGGATTTCCAAAATCGGGCAGGTAAGATGTAGCCACGCCACCTAACGAGAAGCAAAACAAAAGGAAAAGGCAGTCTACAACTTGAGGAAAACGAACTCTTCAATGGCTTGAACATCCCCAATCCTTTTCAAAGATTGCTTGCTGGGTTGGTCATCCACCCCGATTGCCATCACAGCCTGCTTTCGCGGGGCAATCCTTCCGACGCTCATGAAACTGACATTCACATTCTCCTCTCCCAAAATGCTCCCAACCTGTCCTATCATACCTGGCTGATCAACCTGTCTGCAGAGGATGATGCTACCTTCCAAGCTCACATCAACTTCGAATGACCCAACCTTGGTCAAGTGAGGAACCCCATCCTTAACCCTACCCTCCACCTTGATCTCTCCGCTCTCTGATATCGCACTGGCAAATTTGGATTCCACGTTGGCAATCTGAACTTGGATTGAGTCAAGTGGATTCTCAGGCGAACCATCAAGAATGGTTCGCTCTTCTGTTATCCTAAGTCCTCTCTGTTTGGCAGTGAAATCTGCATTAACCAGATTCACGAAAACACTGGATATGGGCTCAATGAGACCCTTCGTAATCATGGCTCGGAGCAACCTAGTGTCAAGGTCATCAGGAGCCCTAGCTGAAGCATACGAGACCTTGACAGTTTTCACGCCACTACCTCCCGCCACTAACTGGACTGCCAGTCTCCCTAGCTTCTCAGCAAGTACAACATATGGCTTCAGTTCTGTCAAAACCTACAATCGAGAATGGTAAGAGAAATTGTAAATTATTGCAAGCGCCAGAAGAATTCAATCTTAGCCGACCCCACTTAGTGGGAAAAGGCTTTGTTGTTGTTGTTGTTGTTGCCAGAAGAATTCAATCTTGATATTATATGCACTAACGCGTTGTGAACATTTTAGATTTGGTACGTGAAACTTGAAAAATTTATAACACTCAAAACATAACAAGTAGCTTTGCAGATCCAGTTCAATTGTAACATTTCCAGAGCAGACAGTAAACAATCTATCCAGAGACTTCTTAGAAAATGAAAGAGACGAGTATATTGGGCAATTGCGATGATACCTCAGCAGGAACCATTGGTGCATTGACTGCGGTAGCAGCAAGCTCTCCTTTCAAGGCTCCAACGACGGCTTCAGCAATTTCAACAGCCACGCCTTCCTGTACATCAAATTCAAAAATCATAAGACACCCAGGTGAAAACAAAAACTAGGAAATAAGATATTGACGCAAACCAGCAAAACGCTACCTGTGCTTCCATGGTACTCGCACCGAGGTGAGGAGTGGCGGTAACTCTCTCGTGCAACACCAACTTGTTGCCCTGTGGCGGTGGCTCCACCGTGAACACATCGAGAGCAGCCTACAGACGAAAAAAATCAATGACATTATTAACTTTCAGCACAATGCTAAAATGCATATGGTATTTGAATATGTAAAGGGTAAGAACCTAACCTGAGCAACGATTCCGGCATCGAGCGCCCTGACGAGTGCATCCTCATCAATGACACCACCACGAGCGACGTTCACAATTCGTACCCCCTTCTTCATCTTGGCAAAAGTGTCATCATTGAGAACCTTCGCGGTGGCGGGAGTAAGAGGCATGTGCAAAGATATGAAATCGGAGGTGGCCAAAGCCTCATCGAAGCTCACAAGCTCCACACCAATGGCACGGGCACGATCCGCCGGAGCATATGGGTCGTGGGCAATCACGTGCATACCGAGCCCCTTGGCACGCCGAGCCACTTCAGATCCAACTTTCCCGAACCCCATCACGGCTAAGGTCTTCCCAACAAGGGAAACACCCACATACTTGTTCCTCTCCCATTTCCCTGCAACACAACGAAATTGAATCACAACTGTTCGACGAAAAGCCCCAATGAATTACAACTAACAGAATAACTCACCAGCTTTCACAGACGCGTCGGCCTGAGCGACGTTGCGAGCCATGGCGGTCAAGAGAGCAATCCCGTGCTCGGCGGCCGCAACAGTGTTGGCCGTGGGGGCGTTCACCACCAAGCACCCGAACTCAGTCGCCGCAGCTAGATCCACGTTGTCGATGCCGACGCCGGCTCTTCCCACAACCTTCAACCTCCCGCCGGAGGACTCGAACACCTCGCGGGTGACCTTGGTCCCGCTCCGCACGATCAACGCGTCGCAGAGCGAGATCTTGGTGCAGAGCTCCTCGGGACTGAGATTGTAGGAGCAGTCGACATTGGCGAACTGCTTGAGGAGGTTGATTCCGGGCTCTCCGAGCTTCTCGGAGACGAGAACGGTGGGCTTGGCGTCGAGGTTCGCAGCAGACAGCACCACGACCAGCCGCGGAGGGGCCCGGCGGCGCGAGGCGGGAGTAACTGAGAAGGCGGAGAGGGAGGGCTTGGAGGAGAGAGAGAGGGCGGGGTTCCGTAAAAATGGGGAGCGGAGGGTTTGCGATGCTGACGTGGCCATATTTGGGCGGTGCTGGCGGTGATGCTACAGGTGGTGCTGGCGGCGGCGGTGGTGTTTGTATGTATGTTTTTTTCTGATCTGGGTGTTTTTGTACGTAGAGGTGTGTCAAGTGGGGTGGGGAGGAGAGAGAGTGAGATTGAGAGAGAGAGAGAAAGAGAGGGGTTAGCCCTCAGACACAGGGTTTCGGAGCTTTGTCGTTACAGACAGGCGGGGACTTTCACGCGCTAGTTTATCGAGCGGGAAAGTCGGGATGAGTGGGAGAGCGTGTAGGGAGCCAGAGTAGGGGAGGGTTGGCTTTTGGTGAAATACCAACCCCGGCCACATTTTAATTTCTTGGTAGGAAGAGGATATTCTTCGGATCCATTTTACGGGATGTTCATCTTCAACCCAAGGATCTAGAATGTCAGAGAGCATAAAATAACCCTAAAATATCTCAAACCGAGGGTCAGGCCAAATGGCTCGTGAGCCCCACTGAACAAAAAATGGCCAAAGGGCTAACCGACCGGCTCAAACCAGCCAACCAGCCAGCCCCGAACCAGGCCAGAATTTAAACACAATGGCTAGCTGACGTCAGCGTGATGCCAACTAGCAACGGCTAGTTGACGTCAGTTACCGTTGGATTTGATTTTTTTTTTGTCCAAAATTTTTTTATAAATTCTCATTTTTTTTCCTATAAATATTGAAGTCATTCCTACCCCATTTCTCACATAATTTTCACGATTTCAATTCTCATAATTTCTTACCTCTTCCAATAATTTTTCCTTCAATTTTTTCAATAATTGTCAAATGGCCTCATCTGCAATGAAAGATAGGGCTTGGACCTGAAAAGAAGATGAAGCTCTTTGCAAGGCAAATAGATGGGTCTCGGAAGATAGTGTGAGGGGGAGTTCTCAAACAAGTGAAGGTATTCGGACTCGTTTGTCAAAAAAATATTATGAGTTCTTTGAAGGCACTACTCCACCGAATACCCGAAACCATGAGAGTTGTTCTTCAAGATGGAAGAAACTTCTTCATCCAAGTTTGAATAAATGGCATCAAGCACTGTTAGCAGCCGCAAGTGAACATGAAAGCGGCACCAATTACTACGATGAAGTAAGTGTTTTCACAATTTATTTTAAATATTTAATTATATTATATTTAATTTCATAAATTAATTTCCTTTACTTTTTGTAATTATATTTAATTATATTACATTTAATTTCATAAATTAATTTCCTTTAATTTGTGTAATTATATTTTATAGGTACATCAAGTGGAGGAATTGTATTTGGAGGGCAGCTCGAAACCCTTTCAGCATCACGGTTATTGGGAAATTTGTAAAGGGTGAGTGTTATTTGAAGATCCACCTTAACATAGAGTTGCTCCTACGTCGATGTTCGGAATTGCATCCTCAATTGTAGATGTGGATGAAGATGGATCTCCTACCATTCAAGAAACAAGGGTAGAAAATCCGACTTCGATTGAAGGAAAAAGGCAAGGCAACGGATGATTACACCACTCAACAGGAAGTGGCAGCCTCATTGCGATTAATGGCGAAGCAAAATGTCTTTGCCACATAAAGGCATGAAGAACAGGCTAAACAAATACAAGAAGAGATGGATGATAGGAATATGCAAATGAACACTTCAGATTACACTCCAATGAGTATGGCCTATTTTGATAATATAAAAAAATTAAAAAAAATTAAAAAGAAAAAAAAAGGGGGAAATTATGGCCTAACGGCAGTTGTTTACCTCCGACTATACTCCTACAATGGCGGATGATGAAGATGATGTTGATTTTGGACTTTAAATTTAAGTTGTTGTAGTTTTTAAATTTAAGTTTTCTTTTTTAATTTTAGTTGTAGTTTTTAAATTTAAATAATAAATTATGTTTGGCCCTATGGCCCTTCGGTTGGAGATGGTTGTTTGTGACAGAGGAGATGGTTGTTTGTGACAGAGCTAAAACGAGCTATATGGCCCTTTGGTCCTCGGTTGAAAATGGTAAGAAATATGGTCCTACACTGTTTATTAAAATATTAATTTGTTGGAGGTCCATAGGGCTAAAACGAGCCATCTGGCCCTCCTTCAGTTGGAGATGGCCTTAGGGTCCTCACATTCTAACCGTTCAACGTACATTGTACGGTCAGTTTTCGTCAGATACTATTTGTGTTTAATTTTAAATAAAAAAGTCAAATGATTCATGACCTCACGATACACGATAATTAGCTAAAATTGAGGATCTCTAGAATCTCCACAAACCGGATGGGATCCAATTCCTTCTTAGTAGGACTTGACAACCATATTTATTGTTTAAAAGGACACAAGATAAAGGATAATGCTAAGGGAAGTCTCTCAATAGAAATAGTAAAGAAACTATGAGATTTTTCAATTTTCATGGATTCTCTGTCATCTCATATTTTTGGAGCAATGTTTTATAATGTTAGTAAGGAAATTGATGTTAAACTATAAGATGAAGAGAGTACATGAAGAGTCTCACTTTGAGATAGTCCGTTAGCATTTTTGGAGACATAAATTTTATTTCCACATTTTTAAGATAAAAAAATATTATTTTCTTGAGCAACTCTCTCTACAAACACAAACACAAGAAATAGTCCTAGACACTGGACCTAGCCTTTGGCTTTGGTGCGGGTGGCAACCTTATTTTTTTCCTCTTTCCGTCCTTCTCTTTTTCCTTTTTTTTTCTCTCTCGTATTTCAATTTTCTTCTTAGTTTGTCTCAGTTTTCCTTGAGTTTTGTCTCAATTTATTCTGTAAGCTTATCTTAGATTTCACTTCATGCCCCTTCCTTCACTTTGTTCCATTTCTGTCCCATCTCTTCACTCCTATTTAGCCCAAGATCTACAACTTTTCCCTTGTTTCCTTCCCCCAACCAACATCCTATTTATTCCTCCATTTCTCAATCTTACATATCCCCTTTCACCACTTTGTTATGTTGTCCTCCACCTAACCAAAGTTGATTTTCATTATGATTCATCAACCACCGCCTTCTGGTTCTCGACTCAATGGGTGTCTTCACGGCTTGTCTTTGGTGACATGCGTTGGTGTTTGGTGGCATCAAAGTGCACATCACACTCTTCGCTTGAATTATGGGAGTGCTTTCTTGCAGGTGGCATGTCCACCCCCATTTTCTGTTTGAATTATTTAGTTTGTTTGGTTCTTGCTTGGTCCTTCTTAGTGGTTATGGCCTTGTGATGGTGCAGCTATTTTTGCTGCTTCTGTAATATTCCGTTAACTTTAACCTTGACAGTTAAAATTGACCGGTGTTGACTTTTTTTTCAAAATTCACCCGGGACCCTCCTACGGTATTTCGATGCACTGGTTCCTTTTCCACACTCTTTTTTTTTTCAAATTCCAACTATTTAATTGAATTTCACTAATGGGTCTATATTTTATGTTTAGGTGCGATTACTATTGGCGACCCCGCCTTTCCTAGTTCAAATGGCTACAACCTCGCAAGTAACTATGAGTGGGTCTTTTCGTTTTCACGTTATATGTATATGTGGTTTTCTCCAACATTGCTTTCATATACTATGTTGT
Organism: Malus sylvestris; assembly: GCF_916048215.2. NCBI lineage: Eukaryota > Viridiplantae > Streptophyta > Magnoliopsida > Rosales > Rosaceae > Malus > Malus sylvestris. Next base: position 17,428,279 of record NC_062269.1, read on the forward strand.
GAGATGCCATGTTTAACTTTACAAATAGACCTTTCGTATACTTTATGTTTATAATATTATTTGTGAGCATAAATTTGTGGCATGACATCCTTGCATCTTATCTACTCATTATTAGATGTTCGCACGGTGTCTCTTAGTTATTTCCTTGAGGTTTTACTTCGCCTCGAAGTTTCCAAAAATATCTGGAATGACAATGTTAGTGTTAAAAGTGCTAGCACTCAACAGAAGAGTATCTGTGGGATAGTCACTTTTGGTCCCTAACAGCACTAATCTTTCAAATGTAGTAGTTGTAATCCTGGACCTTCAAAAGAAAAATCGAATTCCAGTAAACCCCATTCTAAAGTTGGTTAACACAATTCTCATTCCTGAGCTTAGGGCAGCTTCACAAATAATAGTTTCCAAAATCACTTCCAATGTAGTATCCGTCACTAAGGTGTGTATGGGCATGGGAGTACAAATTGTTATACCTATGGTTAGCAATACCATAAGTTATAGTTAGTATCCCTAGAAATGACAAAATGATTTTACAGGAGCAGCCTTCCTAGAAACCGTACTTACTCATCCGAACATGTCGTAGGTAGTAGCCAACCTAGGTTACACTATTTGCCACCAGAATGGCAACGTCAGGTATCTAGGAACTGTCAACTAGTATCCAAGCGGTATGATTTCTTTATATTGAAAACACAATGCAATATAAGGGTATCATACCTCATTTCCAGGATGCTGGTTCACATTCTCATAGAGGCAAATAGTATTAAAATACTAGATAAGTGTTAGGTAACAGCAAAACCATCAAAAACGCTAATAGAGGCAATTAGGGCCAAAGGAATCAAATCACCCTCCATGTAGGAGAACAGTAAACCCATGGCAATGTCAACCATATCACCCTCCTAAATGACCAAAACGATCCCGACCTAATCATGAGTACATTATTAGGACACTTTCGCTAGGGTCTTGATTGATCTGAGCACCACCATTCAGTCATATCACTCTTGTTTACTCGTCATGAGACAAAGTTTTTACATATAGCCCTGATGTAGTGAATGCATCATTCCCTTTACCAATCCAATGACACCAGTTAATCCCTAATGCAGTGAATGCACCGTTCTCATTACCAATCCAATGACACTGGTTAATCTTACTTTGTTAGAAATTGTGGACTTCACGTGATCTTAAGAATGGATTGACTACATCACAAACATACCCAGGTGGAGCACTTACTGAAAGTTGTCATTTTCCGATGACCAATTGTCCCTGTGGTGTCAAACATCAGAAACTAAAGCATGAGTTAATCCTCACCACAAAGGTGAAACAAATATTGAGAAAAGTTGTGAGGTCTATTAGCAGGTGTTATAGAGAAAAAAGGCAGTATGGTACGATTTGAGGATGTACATTCTTGACGTCAGTTTCCAAGATCTACATAGGATACCACCAAATTGAGAGGTGGAGTACTCTTTCGATGTACTTCCAGGTATAACACTTGTTTTCCTTAAACCTTCACCATAGAGACCTCTTATCCCATTCATAAAGATGAAATACCAAACCTTAAGATTGCACACTGTTTACCAGGAATTCAATTTGTGACAATTAAAAATCGTTGATCCATGTCTCGAATTTATGGTCTTTCCGACCAACTCTATAAAGCCCAAGCTTTCTTCGAGTTTAATCTGAAGTCTGGTTACGATTAGCTGAAGATCACAAAGGTCCAAGACTCAAGACTTGACATGGACATTATGAATTCTTTGTGATGTCATGAGGGTTGACGAACGCTCCAATATCGTTCATAAACCTGACAGATCGGGCATTCCGCCCATATCCCGACAAATTCATGATAGGATTATCGATAACATCCTTGTTTACTCCAACAACAAAGTCAAACTTTCTAAACATCGACAATCAGTCCTGATCGATTTCAGAGAGAATTAGCTTTACAATGAATTTAACAATTGCCATTTCTGTTTAGATTAAGTTTCTCTTGAGACACATAATCTCAATAGATGTCATTCTTGTCATTCCTAAAAAGATTGCAGTTGTAGAAAATTGAAAATTCTCACAAAGTTTTGTGAAATACGAGATTTCCTTGGTCTTTTCAATTACTTTTGGCGAGTTGTTAACGATTTTTTGGCTATATTGTTTTTCCTCACAAGTTGACCAAGAAGAGTCAATTTAGTTTGAGACGTTGAATGTGAATAAGTTTCTAACTCGGTCGTACAAACTTAGTAGCTGACACCTTCGCTAGAAGAACCTTTTAACTAAATGCACCTTAACCTAAATATCCCATTTCAGTTAGAACTCATGAGTGCTGATGTGACGTTACTTACAAATCATCAAGATACCTCCTTAGCTAATTTCCAAGTTCAACCTGTATATTTTTTACTTGAGATGAAAATGGAGATTGTGTCGTCAGTAAGCAAAAATCTGATCTTTCAGCAAGTCAATGTAGAAAGAAAGAAATTGTTCGAGTTGTTGCAGTCACTTTTTGTATCCGAATGGAAATTGAAGGATATCACTATGGACTTTTTGTACGAGTCACCTTGTACACATGAATACTATAATGATGTTTTAGTGATTGTCGACTGACTCACTAAGTCAACGCATCTTCTACAGGTCCACGAAGACTTCCCTCTAGACCACTTGGTAGAATCCCTCATTTTAGAATTTGTCAAATTCTTTGGCATCCCGATTAGGATCATTTCTGACCGTGATCCCAGTTTCACTTCCAAGTATTGGAAGGCATTCATGTCAACCTTAGGTGCTCGTCTACCCTACATCATTGTGTGTCATTCTTAGACGGACATACAATTTGAGAAAACCGACCAAATACAAAAGATGCAAAGATCTGCAGTTCTTCAATCCTTTGACGAACACCCTATTAATTGAGTCTTTACATTTGGTGATTGGATATCTCTAAAGCTATCATGGTAGCGAGACGTTGTGAACATTGATATGGGGGAAAGTCTAATTTCCTGCCTATCGGATTGAATTAAACTACCATACGAGTTGAAGAGGTTATACACCGACTCGACTGATCGCCACACAAGTGACATTCAAAGTGCACATCGCCCTATTTTCTTGAATTATGGGAGTGCTTTCTCGCGGGTGGCAAGTCTACCCCCATTCTCTATTTGAATTATTCAGTTCGTTTAGTTCTTGCTTGGTCCTTCTTGGTCGTTATGACCTTTTGATGTTGCATCTATTTTTGTTACTTATGTAATATTCCGTTAACTTTAACCCTTGACCGTCACAGTTGTCTAGCGTTGATTTTTTTTTTTTTAATTTTCCCAAGACCCCTTCTAAGGTGTTTCGGCACGTTGGTTCCATTTTCGCACTCCGTTTTCCAAATTCAAATGTTTTAATTGAGTTTTACTAATGAGTCTCTATATTATGTTTATGTGCGATTACTATTGGCAACCCTGCATTTCCTAGATAGAACGGCTACGACCTCGCAAATAACTGTGAGTGGGTCTTTTCATTTTTATGTAAATATATGTATATGTGGTTTTCCCTGACGACTGCTTTAATGTACTATGATGTGACATGCCATGTTTAGCTTTACAAATAGACATTTTGTACACTTTACGTTTATAATATTATTTGTGAGTATTAAACTTGTGGCATGACATCCTTGCATATTATCTGCTCATTATTACATATTTGCACAATGTCTCTTAGTTATTTGTACTGTCCTGGCCAAGGACCAGCTTCACGTGTATGTTCACATGCACTTTTTGAGTTCGCTTTGGATCCAGAGTTGCCAGCTTGTCCCTAGGTTAGATGATTGGACTCGTATGTGATGCGCTTAGCGCCAACTTCACGTGATGTAGTACTAGAACATAAACAACTCTCACTAGTTTCTCTTTTCTCTCTAGCCTGGCTCACTGGTATTTTTTGTTGCATCTCTCTTCTTTCTTTCCCTTTTTTGTATCTCTTCCTTCTTTTCTCTTTTCCTTTCCTTCGTATGTTTCTCACCTCACTACTTTCCTGTATTCTTCAATCTTTTATAGGCAAAAGTCAAGACCTAACAAACGCATCACATGAGTTATTTTAATATATTAATGGGAACCAAAGTCATCAAGTGAATAGTAAACATTAATTATCTTCCAAAATCTTCGTCCATACTACCTTTTCAGTGGGCATTCACACCGCTTTTATAACAAAAATCAAACTGTGCATTGGTGGGGACATATGGTGCATGTTACATGATTCTTAGGTTGGTATGTTGTTGTCTTGGTGAGTGAAAGAGTAGGTGTTTGAATAAAAATTCATTTTTGCTTCAATTAAAACTTAAAAGAAATCAATGTAAGGCTCCCTTGTAGTACACGTCATATTTGTTGAATATTTGAATCCACTTGAGATTCTCTTCATCTTCCTTGTTCATGAAGTGTTTATATGCAATGTACTTGCCTTATGTAACTGTTGATCCTAAAAATTACTTAGCCTACGTGGCGCGCAGGTCGAGTAATTAATAAGCTAACTACATTCTTCAGTTAAATGCGGGGCGTGCCAACTTGTCCGCCGAGCTTAGCCGGGGAGTAAAATGAATGTTGATGTGGCGTTGGGCATACTGTTGACTTCTTAATCTCGCGGTTGCGGCTGAGGAAGGAACACATCTCAGCCTTTGGGTTCTAGACGCCTGAAGATAAAGCTGCTAGTTCTGCGAAGTTCAATATCAAATTCGGCTTTCAATGTAGTAACCCGGTAACACCTCACTTCGCCGAGAAGGCTAATGAGATGACTTCTTCCAACAAGGACTTGGAAATCCTTGTTGATCGAGACTTGGATATATAACCAGTCGGTCTCGAAGCAGTGTTATTTATCCAAACTGAAGGTGCTCCTCCTCGGCTGGTTCTATGGCTCTAATGCTGTTTATCCAAACTAATGACGAAGATGTTTCTGGTTGCCTCCACGGTGCTATTTATCCAAACTGAAAGTGTGTTGGCGGGAAAAAGAAAAAAAATAAGAATCTCAAGGTCTTTGAGAAGTTGTTTGCGCAAGGCAGTTATATGTTGATTTGGAGGGGCTCTTGCACGTTGCACAGTGCCTCATATTTACAGCAGTGAAGTAGCTAACCCATGCAATTCCAGCCTAAAGCAAATCACTCCTCTAAGATAGCTATCACATAAGCCTTTGTCATCATCTTGATATCCTGGAATAGTTGGCAACTGCATTTTCCTTGTATCCAGACCAGATACACTAGTCTTCTGATAAGGCTCGTATTTAGAATTGTTGCCAACTTCAAATTCCTAGCACCACGTGCCATATCTTATCACCCATTCACCAGATCATCTACGATTCTACATGCATGAATTGCATGGAAAATGGTCTCCTAATCCCCTACGTACATGCATGAATCCAGTCCTTTTATCTCCAAACCCACGTGCACCACTTGGAATGTGTGCAACATCAGGATTACTACTTGGTGATACTCATCACCAATCATGTTTATCAAATCCCACTTGTAGCTTTATCCCATTATGATGATGATCAACAAATCCCTCTATTATCCAAAATACAACCTGCATGCATGGTTTTCGGCTATGGAATACGAATTCAGTCCTTATCTTCCTTTATCCCAAACCAATTGGATCGACTAATAATTAATTTTAATAGAATACCATGCACAAGTCAACTCTATAAACGCCAAAGATATTTCCAAAGTAATTACTATAATAGTAATTTCAATTTACAACAAAGTTTCTTTCCTCTCCGAAGTCATCCAACGACTTCAATACAACGGACCGATAGGATAAAATCGGGTTCAAACAGTAACGGATAAAACGAGTGTTAGCGGATGATGAACAAGCCGTCATCAAAAGCACAACCTAGAGGCGGTGTCTCCGACGACATCTCGTTGGGTAGGTCCTCCAAATTTCGGAAGAAGAAGCACTTTTTCAAGGTCATGAATTCAGCTGTTTGTAACAAGTTCTCAATCGGAGGTTCATCCTCATTCAATCGGACGTTCATCCTCATCCTCTTCACAAAACCATCGTACGTTTGATTAATGTGGTTCCACCTAGGCCTGGCATTTTGGACCCAACCCGTTAACCCGACCCGACCCAACCCTTTAATATTTGTATTTGGGTGGATGCTTAACGGGTCAGGTCGCTAACGGGTGAACCCGTTAACAACCCGTTAAATAACGGGTCACTTTGGGTCAATCCGTTAGACCCGTTAGGACCCATTAACACCCGTTAGCACCCGTTAGTTGAGGATATTTTAGTAATTTTAGTAAAGTCTTAATAACAAAAAATAAACTTTATGCAAAAAAAATAATAATAATAATTGTTAACGGGTGAAACGGGTGAAACGGGTGACCCGTTAGCTTAACGGGTCGGGTTCGGGTGACCCGTTAGCTTAACGGGTTGGGTTCGGGTGACCCGTTAACTTAACGGGTCGGATTGAACCCGACCCAAACCCAATAAACCCGACCCGTTTACAGGTCTAATTCCATCGATAGACTTCCTTTCACGCTTTTTAGCCTTTCGCTTTCTACATTGTGATCTCTAAATGAACCGGCCAAATGAATTTAATAATTTCAATTGGGATAGTCATCCTTGCCTCCAAAACTTGAAGCAATATATGATTTAATGAAAACAAAAGAAACAGCAGCATATAATTAGTTCAGAAATTTGGTAAGGCATGCCAGCGGTGGTATATTAGATTGAAGAAAAAGGATGACTAGATGCACCAAATTTAGCCCCTTTCGGATTTTATTATTATATCCAAGTTCTTGAACTACTTTTTCGCACTTTCTCGGATGCGAGATCAACGTCCTAGTTTGCAACCCTCTAAATTAAACATGTGCCTAACAAAACCATTCAAATGGTCACTAATATACTGATTGTAGTAATTTAAACGACCTATGGGACGGGTTGTTAATGTTGGATTTTTTAGGCCCATTTAATTGTGCAGACCTAAAAAGAAGTCATGAGAAGCCCTAAAAAGATCAAGAAGCCCAAAGCCTTAGGGGCTTAGAAGAGAGCGCTCCCGAGTGCTGAAGCCAATTTCCTGTAAGCTCAACTCGACCAAGACATATAAAGAGTTTTCGACCGGTGGGAGGCACATGAGCAGACTGACGGCTGTATTGGAAACTTGTCCTAAGATGAAACGTAAAGATAGTCGGAACGACGCTCATACAAGCAGGGTTGGATAACCAAGGGCGAGCGGGATGCTCGGCATGCATCATTTTGACATAGTGCACCATTTTGGCTTTACACATGTCATTTCATTGCCGAATGTTGGCTTGATAGGTCAAAGGGTGTCAGAGGCCTAGTCTACATAGGTGACATATTAAATGCCAAGTTGGGGAGACCCAAGGCTGGGAGGTTCATTGAGGGCATATATAAAAGGGTGAGGACCATCTGTATGGGGGTCTGATTAAAAAAAGAGAGAAAGAGTTCATGTATTAGCCAAGCGCTATTTTAGTCTTGTAATCAATTAAATCCAAGTAAAATAGTGGAAGTAGCCCAATTTTAAGGGGTGAACCACTTACATCTTTGTGTTCATTTCATTTCAGCCCATATCCCAAACCCACCAAGGGTTCAATATTTTAATTTGTTAACCTACAAATTTTGAGCGTTAACACGGGTGACGGTAATAGCTCAACGGAGGATCCTCTCCGGATCTTCTTTCCTCACATCCTATCCATTCATTGTACATTGTACGGCCAACTTTCGTTAGATCCTGTTTGTGTTTAATTTTAATAAAAAAAATTCAAAATGATTTCTGACCGTACAAAGTATCCCTAAGAAGATCCGGATGGGATCCAAATCCTAGCTCAACATCTATTGCATGGATGACGTCATTGAAACTATATCTTAGGTCCTTTTACTCAATCCATTTGTTACTCCTTTTGCTTACAAATCATATATAAATAGCGTTATTACATTGCATGAAAATCGGAGATTACTCTATTTATAAGGTGGTAAAACACGAAAATCTGCTATAGTATGGTGTAACCTAACCCTATGTTGTCTAATTATAAAATTAAGAGGTAAAAATCATATATGATTAGCAACTTAACATAATATACTCAAATAGTCTGTCTTAATCATAATATATAATTTTCTATGTAGACTTCATGAGGGGGATCAAACTTTGAAGTCAGCGACAATAAAATTAACTTAATAAACAGAATCAACATATAAAAGGTTTCAATCAAATTAACAGAGTCCAAAAACCCGTCATCAATTAATTAGAGATTACCCCACCTCGGTTTCAACCACGTGAAAAAGAGAGATAAAAAGTCAACACATCGTAACGTGATTAGGGTTTATTTTTCATCAACACAAAGATCTAGTGCATTAGGGCAAGGCATGTTAGGCCCATTGGATCAAATCCCAAAAGCGGCATTCAGTTCATTGAAATGCCTCGTCCCCAAACCATACGACCAAATGAAAACACAATCCCACCAAAGACGTAGTCATTAGTCATACACCAACAAACACCGTATCAATAATTAGGTTCAAAGTTCCTGGTCCAAACGCACCTTAAAAGAAGTAACGCCGTGAAATTAGATAGTGTACTTCAAAGGGAAGCATGAGAATTGGGTTCTGAGGGTCCAAAATGCTGGAGGTATGCATCAGCCAACATGTGACCCAACTGAACCTGGGATTTGGTGGTGAGATGCAGATGATCATCTTTGAGCTCCAACCCCTTGGCATCCACGCACACGACGTTTGGGATTTCCATTCCCAATTGGGCCTCCCTCACTTTCTCCATATACTTGTTGTCTCCGGACACAATAGCTACCTGTAAACAAAGTATTAATATCATTTTTAACCGTCTCTAAAATAAAAAACGTATCAATCGCAATATATACTACTTAGTATTAAGGTCTAATAGTATTCCTCTTCACTGGTTAGTGAGAGGTTTAGATTCGATTCTCGCCAAAGTTCAAATTTGAACCACATTATTATTAGCATAGTGTGAGGCTAAGCCCAACCCCTCCCATTAGCGTAGAAAATAATAATTTACCATGTGAGTTTGTAGCATATTCAAAGGAGAGGTCAAATAATGAACACCAAATTTCAATTTGATGATCTAATATGTTATTTTATATTTTAATATATTAATTTTTCAAATCATAGTAAATGCTAAAGGAAATATAAATAGATACACTTATACCAAGCATTTAATGCAAGGCTAGGGAAGGGTAGCTCAAAATTAAATGAAAAAAAAACTAAAATAATTATTTGGCATAGAATTTTGAGGAACCACATCAACTTTTGGCAGAGGGGATGGAATGAAATATAAATCAGATGCTCATGTGCTAATTTCGTTGGAATTACGGACAAAATCAAAACTATTGCGTTTGAAATACAATGGTTAGTAACTAAATGATATGCTTATAAAATGGCCATCAATGCAAAAGACTGAAGAATAATTTACAAGCTCTCCAACCTGGATAATTGGAAGCCAAGGCAAATCAAGATCCTGGCGCACATTCTCAATTAGCTTCACCATGTTCCCCTCGTACGCATCCGCATCATGCTGCGTCGACGTGTCACTCTCCCCTTGGTACCACAACAACCCTTTCATCTCACCCCCGCCTTTCACGCTCTCCCTCGCCCGCTTCACCATACTCTCGTACAAGTGCTCCCCACGCGCCCACTCCTTGATCGCCGTCCCGCCCACCGCGCACGGCACGAGCCCCACCTCCCCCGCACACTCCCTCACCTTGTTCGCGAACGCCATCCCCGGGCCCACGCCGCAAACCTTCTTGGCGTCAATGTCGGCGTGTAGCGGCTCACGCGCGGGCACCCACCGAAGATGCGCGTCGAGGCGGTGGATGGAAGGGTGGGGCTGGCACTCCGACGGAACGACGCCGTCCCATTGCTGGCGATTGTGGTGGTGGTGGTCCCTGAAGACGCCGCCGCGGCCGGCCATGTTGCTCTGGCCGGATAAGATGAAGATCTGTTTGGCGTCGGGGGTTAGGGAGTCCATCCTGGCTCGGTCGGTGTTTGGTTCGTTGTAATCTGAGGGCAGATGAACCGTATTTGTCTTGGAGTTGGTCCAAAATGTCAAGGTAGTAAATAAAGGGGGTTTATCTATGAATTAAAAAACACGAAAGAAAACATCCATTGAATTGAATACTTGGTAGTTCAATAAGCAGGAACATTGTACAAGTATCTAAACTACATATTACGCATTAACAGAAGGATTTTTATCACAAATGGTTCTTAATGTTGATCAAACTCATTATTTTGGTTTTTCACTTTTAAAATCAATCAATAACGTCTCTAACATTCACTATCACACATCAATTTGGTCATTCCGTTTAGATTCCGTCAATTATTCTATTAGTTTGTATGTGGGACAAACAAATCCAATAAAATTGTGACACCTGGATTACACTAAAGAAGGATTTTTACCACAAATAGTCTCTGACATTGATCAAACTCCTCATTCTGGTCCTTGAGTTTCAAAAATCGATAAATGTGGTTCTTAACTTTCACTATCACACATCAATTGAGTCATTTCTATTAAAATTTCGTCAATATTTTTTTGTTAGTGTGCTGATGTGGTCTCACCATTCCAATCATATGGCGTCAAGTGAATTAACTATAAGAAACTATTTTTTTAGAGTGACGTATTCCATGCTGGCATTTCTCTTGCATCCCACAATTCTAATTGGGAAATAAAATTCAATCTAAATTCGATAAAATCGAATCCAAATTCAATTCAAATTTGATACGATCATAACTAACTAAAGATAATGAGGAGTGAGTTTTGGGAGGTCAAGAGCTTTAATGGTGTCATGATGCCTTCCTTTTCTTTTTTAGCATACCTAGATGAAAACGATGATGCCTTTTTTTTTCTTTTAGTTTTAGTTTTTAATTTCTTATTTTACTTTTAGTTTTAAATCTTTAAAAAAAATTATAGTTAATCCATGTTGCGCCATATGATTGAATTAATGGGACCATATTGTCACAGCTCGTCCAGAAGTAAATTATCGATGACGTGAATTGAATATTTTACCCTTGGATGTGAACGTTGTGGTGTGTTATGCATGTAGATGGGGATTCAAACTTGCATTTTTTCCCTAATTTTTGGAAGAAATTAGAAAGGAATTTTTGTGGTTTTGGTTGGTGACCCACGTGGACCACACACACACACAAACTCTCATTCTCTCTTCTCTCCCGTGCTCTCTCCCTCGGACTCACTCTCTCTCTCTCCTTCCCTCACGTACGAACGAACGCCAAACTCACACTTCAAGCATGGATCGACGTCAAGAAGGTAAGATTCAAATTCCTTGCATGTCCCTGAGTTCGAATATGTCATTTTTAGTACTTGAAACCTTGAAAAGCCTGAGAAACCATAACCTCCGATTTGAGGTACTATTCATGCAAACGTAAAATCTCATGTTTTGGGGGATTTCAAGCTTATAGGTAGCTTACGGAGGTCCTTACGAGGCTAGGAGTGGTTCATTGGAAAATTTTGGACGTCAGAATAACAAGAGCGACGAGTTTTAAGTTTGGCCGGAATATAAAAGCTTTTTCCGACGGGTTTCTGGCGATTTCAGGGCTCGACTCAGGTATGGTTTGATTCGTCTTTAAAATGATTCAAATTTCATAAAGTTTGGTGTTGAAATGAGGTAGAAATTAGGGTTAGAAGTTTTTCCAGAAATCGGCGAACAGTTTCCGGCATCAAGTGACTCGTCGGGGAAGAAGGAGCATATTCCGTCAGTTTGAACGGAATATGCTAATGGTGTAAGGTAACGCCGTTAATTTTTAGACGGAATATTCCAGATTTTAACGGAATATTCCCTAACGCCGTTACTGCCACTGTCAGTGTGCCAAGCACATGCCTGCACGTGGGCGGCGCATCTGGCTGTGCCTTGGCCTGCACGTGGGTGGTCGGAAAATTTTTCTAAAAATATGGGGATGTTCGTGGAGTTGTGTAAATCACGTTGGTATATTCAAACATCCCATTTGAGCATTGTATGAGAAGTTATTAGTTAGTTTTGGTTAGGTGCTTTAAATTAACGTTTATTCAGTTAATTCGCATATAGGTGAGACTTATCCCGAGGACGAGCACAGTCAAGGGTGACTCGGGGGCTACGACCCTTCGACATACTAGTGAGTGGGCTTTTGATTTTCAGTATACCCTTATATACTTGATATTTTCTCAGAAAATGCATTTAAATGAAAATATGCCTTGAATGTCATGCATATAGATTTATATTTTGTAATTGCTAGTATATGATGCATAATATATAATTGTGGTGCTGTGGACGCTCAGGTAAGTACCAAGTGAGTTATGTTTGGTTATGTGAATCATCGATGATGTGATATGTGATTGAGAAACATTGAGCTCATAAACCTGCACCTAGAGTGGTTATGATTTAGCTAGAGATATGGCACAGGCCTGTTATTGATGTCACCTCCCGCACCATATGCTCACATTGGATCCAATTTAGGTGTACAGTTTTGTCGTACAGACCATCATAGGTGGTTCCGACTCGTAGGTGACTAACAATTTATCGCCCAGCTATTATGAGAAATTAGTATTGAGCATAATTATATTACACCCAATATTGTCATACAGACCTTCTCATTGGTTCCAACTCGAGTTCAGTAGAGTGCCGTATAGGTCCTCGTAGTGACTCCGGCTAGATTTGACTATTGAGTTATGAATTCAGCCGTACAGACTTCCATAGGGGTTCTGGCTAACATGATATATCTCCATGAATTTATTCTCTCTTGAATTACTTACTCTGTTATATATTGGCATGTCATACTTATGATTATGAATATGTGAAGCATGATTTGAATTGATATATTTTCATATATATTTATGCATATGTTTATATTCTACTTCTGGGAAAATTTATACATGTTTTACAGCGAGAGGTTAAAACTGTTGAGAAATGAAATGGTTTTGTAAAACATTTGTTTTTGCCCACTCACATTTTCTGTTTTGCGCCCCTCCAGTTTTTAGGTAGACTGTTGTTGGTGGCGTACAAGGATTCCGACGGTTCTGACCTATTAAAATAATTGTAGGACATCTTATGGTACTGTATAATTAGTACTTGTCCTACTGGACTGCACCTAGACTTTCTATGCTCTGAATAGGAGAATTTACACTTGTATTTCACTCCTAGCACTTCCTGTTTAATAGTGCACATTAGTAGCTTTCAGTTTTAATTTAGTCGTATATTTCTTATCTTAATTGCTTCCACACTGTGCACATGGCTACGTCACCCTCACGTGACGGCCAGTATGCCTCGATTCCGGTCGGGGTGTGTCAATATTGTCACACTTGCATAAAACATTGACGAAATTTTAACGGAATGACTAAATTGATGTGCGGTAGTGAAAGTCAAGGACCAAATTTATTGATTTTTGAAACTCATGAACCAAAATGAGGAGTTTGATCAATGTCATGAACCATTTGTGATAAAAATCATTCTTTTCTGTAATTAATATGTCACCATTTTATTGAATTTGTGGGTCCCACATACAAACTAACGTAATAATTGACGGAATATAAATGGAATGACCAAATTAATGTGCGGTAGTGAATGTTAGGGACAACATTGATTGATTTCGAAAGTTATGGACCAAAATGATGAATTTGGTCAATCTCAGGGACCGTTGGTGATAAAAACTCTTAATATAACTTTGTTTGTCAGTTAAAAAATAGTGAAAATACTATTTAGTCTTCTATCACAAAAAATTAAATAAGGGCAATAACGTAAATTTACAAAACAAAATTTTATTGTTTACTAATTTTAAAAAATTAAAAAAATAATAAATAAATTAAACCTCTCTCCCTCTCCCCCCACTCCCACCTTCTTTCTCACTCTCTTCCTCTCTCTCCTGCAATTTTAAAAACAAAAATAAAAAATTTCATACACACTTTGTGTGTGGGCATATACTAGTTAAATTAAAAAGTAAACATAAAAAAATAAAAAAATAAACCAGGAATCCGTCAAATCCATTCATATAGAATGAGAAGAGAACAATATACGAAAAATTATTTGTACCACGTTTACAAATTGCATTGTGAATTTGTTGACTCTAAAACCTACCAAGCTTACGTGGGGCATAGACCGAGTAACTAGAAGATAATTACGTTCTTCTGATGAATGCAAGCATGCCAACTTTTGGTAGAATTAATGTGGTGGTGGTGTAGAGCGCGCTTCTGACTCTTATATCTGAGCGATAAGGAACACGTATGTCTTGGCCTTGGGTTCTAAACCCTGAAGACAACGTTGCTAGTCATTGTGAAGTTCACATAAGGTCCGGCTTTCAATGTGCCAAACACTCAAGTAATCTAGTAACACCCCACTTCGCTAAGAAGGTTGATAAGATGACCTCTTTTAATGAGAAGACCAAGGACTCTTTAGTTGCTGATACTTAGATAGCCAAGTATGAAGTGGTGTTGTGTCGAATTTGAAGCAGTGTTGGGCTGAATTTGAAGCAATGTTGTTACTCCAGACTAAGGATGCTGCTCCTGATTCTATAGCTCCAATACCGTTTATTTCTGAAAGTATGAGAGAGAGGTTTGTGTAAAGTGGCATTTGTGTGTGGAGTTGAAGGTCTTTTTCACATTGCAAAGCGTCTTGCATTTAGAGAACTCAAATTGCTCAGCCATGAAATAAAGTATCCCAATTCCACTCTAACGTGATAAAAGAAGTAGGATTCTCTCCCCTCTCCTTCTTTCCACATCAAAATTTTGTGTTAATTTTTTAATAGGGAAGAGAATGAGAATAAAAGGGAGAGAATAAAAAAATAATGAAAATAAAAGCGAAAAGAATCCTACTAAAAATCCTCTTGGTAAACATTCCTCCGCCTTAATCAGCCAAAGTCGGAATTTGTTGGCGCAGTGTCATACCCTTTTCTGATTTTTGCAGCACCAATCTATTCCAAATATTGGGACCAGGATCCTCTCCTGAGCAGTTCCCTAGGGATCCCGCAATCATATCCGTTCATTGTATATCGTGCGGTAAGAAATTATTTAAAATTTAAATTTTAAAATTCAAATATGCATAGTACTTAACGAAAATTAACCGCACGATATAAAATGAACGGACAAGGTTGCGGGATCCCTAGGGAACTGCTCAAGAGAGGATCCTGGTTCCAAATATTATACCTAATCTTTAAAAGGGAACTTTAACGAAAAGCACCTGGTACTGTTCACTTTAACGAAAAACCATATTTTTACACTAAAAAGTCAATCCTGGTATTATTCACTTTACCCTTTATTTTGTCCTTATCATTAAAACTCAAAGTTTTCAAGCCATTTTTCATTAGTTTTCCTATCTTTTTTAAATGCCTAAACAAAAGTCCACGTGGACCTTCGTAGTACAAATTTTCATGCACCAATGAAATTCCAGAATGCATCATCATCTAAACTTCCATGCGGATATCACCTCATACTCAAACCCCCACACTAATTAAGCAAAAGTTCCGCACCGAAAATATATAACAATTGTACTACAAATACGAAAATCTTTTCGGTGTGAATGTAATATGGATCTGGCTTCTTTGTCCTCCCAATTCCCAATACATTTCCATCTCTTCTTATTTGTACGTTTACGGTTAATTTACATTAACATTTTATATCACTATTATTTTTTGTTTTATTATCTCTATAAAAAAATCAATATAAAATGTTGTTATAGCTTAACCGTGATCGTACAAAATAGAAGAGAATAAGAGTGTATTTGAACTGAAAGGGCAGAGAAGCCAGGTCTACGTAATATATGCGCGTAATTGGTGCATTATCTAGATAATGTGGTCCCTCTAATTTTACTTTTTTGGGGAAGAAGCATCGCTGTCTTGCTATAAGCCAGACTAGCTAGCAAAGGCAGAGGAGTATGGCTTGTCAATATTAAGTACATGAGAGATTTTTTAATTTGATCAGAATACAATGTGCTAAATCACGTGTTTATTATACAAATGATAAAATATGTATATTAAAAAATTAATAACTTAAAGGCTTGGCCGAACCATTCCTCTTCTAAGTATAAAAATATCGATGTATTCAAAACTTTCCACCACTTATATAATAACACGTAATATACCACTTGTATTCTCTTCACAACGAAAATTTTCTCCAAGTATACGGATTCTCTGGGCTCTACTGTTTCAGCTTTTTCAAGCAGGAAAAAGATTTTCCAATTTTCAATGGTTCACGTGAAGTTTATTAAGCTCACTGATTTGGAATTTGTAATTAAACAGAGTGTGTAGTGACAGTAGAGACTGAAACAGATGAGGATCCTCTTTGTGAGGATTTTAGAGAACTTCACATCCTAGTCGTTCATTGTATATCGTGCAATCAGTTTTCATTAGGTACTATTTGTGTTTAATTTTATATTTAAAATTCAAAATAATTTCTAACCACACGATGCACGATGAACGGTTAAGATGTGAGAATCTCTAGGATCTCCATAATTTAGATCCAAATGGGATCCAAATCCATTGAAAACAACTTGATTAGTTTAAGAAAACACGATGAGGATGGTCCTCTTTGTGAGTATCCTCATATCATATCCGTTTAACGTACATCATCTGATCAGTTTTAGTCAGATACTGTTTGTGTTTAATTTTAAATAAAAAATTTTAAATAATTTTTTATTTTGACTATGTAATTTCATCTTTATCTCCATTTACATTTGTATAAGGGTAGTGCGAAATACTAAATTTCTAAATCAAATTTATTCTTCTTAACTCCTTTGCATAAATTGCATGATATTATCCCATCCAATCATTTGCCTTATCCATATCACATGATAAGACCACTCTAGTCAGACGCCATATCCAATCCACACGCTCGCATGCAAACATCGCAAATGAATTGTACTGCTTCCATATCAGAGACATAGTTTGCATTCCATTTACCTCATCTCGCATAAGAAAAAGTCAAGGTAATTTAATACATTATTAAGAAATAATATTATGATTAAAAAGTCATAATATTATCCCTCAACAATATCTAAAAATTATTTTAACAGTTCTCTCATCCATCAATTTAAAATCCTGCTCATTCAACCGTTTTGATTACAACACAAACCGATATTTCAACGGAAACCTAACACTTATCAGCAAATAGACACAAGCTACGCCTTTACAATTATGTGAACTTGTAGCTTCTTGACTAACCTAATTGTTATATTTTTTTTAACAAACAATATCTACATTAAGAAGTGGAGAATAGGCTAAGCCTCATAATATCTAGTAATAATGTGGTTCAAATTTGCTTTTAACGATAATCAAATCTAAGATCTTTCACTTATAAATAAAGAATAATACTACTATATTGTAATACTAAGTGGCATAAATTATTAAACTATATGAACATTTCTTATGGCTTTTACGCAACGTTCAACTCAACAAAATAAAAATAAAATAAAAGCAAATGCATGCTTAACATAAACAAAGCCACTTTTGTGGGACCTCAACATACATTAGTTTGAAGAAGTGGAACTACTTTTGTCTAGGATTTGGAAGGCTTCTTTCATGGTTGGTCTTTTTTGTGGGCTAAAACTAGCACAACTAAACCCTAATTTCAAACAAGCCAGCAAGGCATCTTCCCTGCCCTCCACCTCAGCCCTAATCGCCAAGTCAACCATTATTAAAATTCGAATTTTCTCCTCCGTCCGCGTACCCGGTGTCCATTGGGCAACCAATTCTCGTTCCGAAGGTATCCTTCCCGTGAGAAGCTCAAGCAAAACTATACCAAAAGAATACACATCCCACTTGGGGTTTGGCTTCAAGTTCTTTAGGGACTCCGGTGCTTGATACGGCGAAGATGCGCTCCCCGCTCCCGCGGATGGCATTGCGCTGGGGCTGCCACCAATTGGGAGCACATCATGTGTACCTTCGCGAGTGGCCATGGATTTTAGGCTTCCAAAGTACCCCCGGGCTGAACCACTAGCTTTTTGACCAATCGTGTTACCTAACACCAGCTTATCAAGGCCGAAATCGCTAATTATAGGTTCCATATCAGAATTTAAAAGAATGTTGCTAGGTTTGATATTTCCATGCACATGTTTCTTCTCATGGATGTACGCCAGCCCCCTTGCAACCCCTCTTGCTATCTTCATCCGAGTTTCGAGAGGTAGATGACACGGCGATGACCCTGATCTTCCTACAAAAAAATTCAAACATGTTTGAGATCAACCACACTAGTACAAGAAATTCATGAGGGATAAGGAACACACTAATTAACACAAAAGTTCCGCACCGAAAACATAGAACAATTGTACTATTGACTACAAATACGAAAGACTTTTCAATTTGAATGTAACATGCGAGCAATTGCCGCGTTATCTAGATAATATGGTCCCTCTAGTTTTACTATTTTGGGGGAAGAAGCATCGCTATCTTGCTATAAGCCAGACTAGCAGACGCAGAGGAGTAGGGTTTGTCAATGTCAAGTACCAATGTGGACATGGATTCTCTGGGCTCTACTGTTTCAACTTTTTCTAGCAGGAAAATGATTTTCCAATTTTCCATGGTTCACATGCAGTTATTAAGCACACATAATTTAACTAACATACGCCAAAAAGGGAGAGGAAAGAGAGCTTACTGGTGTTGGTGGTGGCAAGGCTGCCATTGGAGACATAGTCATAGATAACAAGCTTCTCATCGTCTCCCCAGTAAAACCCACGAACCCTAACCAGATTCGGATGCCTCACCTTCGCAATGGCCCGCACTAGGCTCTCGAAATCCCTCATCTTCAAAACCCTACACTCTCCTATCCTCCTCACAGCAAGCTCAGTCTTGTCCTCCAGCACTGCCTTGTACACAATGCTTGGGCCACTGGCTCCCAATATATAAGCTGATGCTTTCAGCAGTGTCTCGAGCTCAAGCTCCGGTTGGTCCCCACCTTCTACCGTCACCAAGACGCCGCTTTTCTGAGCCTCCCCGTTCGGATTGTGCAGACCACCTACTGGTCCATTTTTATCATCATGGTCACTGTCTGAGCTTGTTGCCTCTGATTTCTCTTCCCCTTTTATTGTTATGCATGACCATGCTGCGGATTTTGCTGCATTGTGTCAAAGGTATTAATTATCGGTGTCCACAGAAATATCGATAGTATGAAAATACAGAACTACACACAATATCAAGAGTTTGAAAATACAAAAAAGTGCAAAAAATTGATACCAAGAGAATGATATAAAAACTTTGAATGAAATTAATGCACTAAATCGAATCTAATATCGTAAACATTGATGTGATGGGAAGTGATTTTTGCAGTGCTTTTTCTACTCATGTTTTTGTTTTCCTAGGCTTAACTTTCATAAATGAAAGGAGAATTACGCTTTAACGAAAATAGACAAGATATCAATATTGAGAGAAATAATAAAATGTACTAAATAAAATTGTAATCTAATATCAATTCCAAAACTTTTTATTTTTTGGTCAAGAATAAATTTTATTATATTAGAGGTTAGATTAACCACCGACAGGATTTGAACTCACGTCATCATATAGGTACAACATCTTTAAAATGTCACTGCAATCAATTCCAAAACTTAGTGCATACCTTTTTTATCTGGGTCTTGTTTTGTGACAACTTTTGGTTTCATTTCCGGGTCTTTGGCACTACTGCCTCTTGAGTTGAGACTTTTTCTCTTCCTAACGTGGTAGACATAGAGAATGACTAATCCAAGTACAGCTATTCCGGCCAAGTCTCCAACCACAATGCCGGCGATCGTGCCGGGTTTCAGCCCGGTCTGCGATTGATTCCGAGTCCCATTTGCTCCCCCAGAAATGTTCGTTTCTGGGCCGTTATCAAACGTTCTGGGAATGGCAGCAATCGCCGGAGAAGAACTGGTACTAGTTGCCATATTCGGCGGTGTGGACAGAGTAGAAGGAATGGGACAGAGGGTCTTCAATGGCTTCCCACAAAGCTCACTGTTTCCTGCAAACTGCTTTGTTTTCTGACTGAGCAGAGCCGGCGAGTCGGGAATCGGTCCGGTCAAATTGTTGAAGGAGAGATCAATGGTGGAGTTCTCCGAAACCCTTTTCACGAAACCAACAGGAATTTTTCCAGAGATTTTGTTGTAGGAGAGGTTCAAGTAGCGCAGGTTTTCGCCGCCGAAGTCGAGAGGCAGAGTCCCGTTGAGGAGGTTGGAGGAGAGATCTAAAACCTCAACGGAATTAAACCCAGCTGGGAGATTTCCGGTAAAGTAATTACTCCTCAGAGAAATTATGGTGAGGTTTTGTAAAGAGGTGAGATTTTCTGGGATGTCTCCGGCCAAGTCATTGCCGGAGACGTTGAGAAACTGGAGGCTTTTGAGGCCCGAGACGAACTCATCCGGCAGGTCGCCGGAGATGAAATTGTTGGAGAGGGAGAGGACCTGAAGCTCTGAGGCATTGAAGAGGGTGACAGGCAGAGACCCATTGAAGAAATTGTTGGAAAGATCGAGTCTCTGGAGGTGTTGGAGTGAACCCAGCTCGGGTGAGATTGAACCCACCAGGTGGCTGTTGGGGAGGACTAAGCTGGTGACTCTGAACATGTCTGGGGTACCTGGGTTTCCCAGATGGGTGCACGTGACGCCAATCCAGGAACATGGGGTTTCGTCTTCGTAGTTCCAGTTGTCAAGGACTGAGAGCGGGTCGCTGATGATTGAGTACTTGAAGGAAAGCAGCAGAACCCCATCTGAGTTGAGAGCAAATGCTGAGGGAAGAAGAAGAAGAAGAAGAAGACGAAGAGGAAGAAAAATGGAAGCAACCCTCCACCAGGTCATGATTGTTTCTTGAGCTGGGTGAAGATGAGCATGCGGGGTTTAATGGTTTATGGAGGTAGAAAAAGGGTTGAGAGAGAGAGATGGTGGCCAACTGCAGGTTGTTGTTTTGGTCAACAAATCTTAAAGGGATTAAGGAAACCGAGAAGTTTGGGGTTTAGAGAAAAAGAGAAAAGATGGTTTTGATTCTGTTCTTCTTTCTTTCTGCCAACTCTGAGGGAGAGTTTGGTAGGAGAGGAAAGCTAAGAGGGAATCTTGTTTCATGTAGGGCGGAAGACAAGCAAGTGAGATGGAGCCCATACTGTATTTTACACATGAGTTTGGGCTCGTTTGGATATGCTTTTAAAATTGTTGAAAGCGCTTTTTGAATACCAAATGTACTTTTAAGTGCTTTCAACAAGAAGCACCAATTATGTGCTTCTTACAAGAAGTATTTTAAGTGTTTTTTTCAGGATTTACTTGCATTTTTACTAAAAATTAGTTCCAAAAACATTTTCATCAAAAGCGCTTTTAGCTATTTTAAAAACACATCTAAATGAGCTTTTAAATTCTACCATCATGTTTGGGTATTCACATGGAAATTTGATCTAATTGGACTGCCTTGGCACTTTTAACCACCACGGATTGTCTAGTAGTTGAGGATGAATTCTAGGTCTGCATTTCATATAGCACATTTTGGGTTTGATTCGTGGCACTGGTGAATCACACAATGGTGGTCAGGGGAGGTTGAAATGCATCCGCGAGTCTTTTTGGGCCCTGAAAGGGTGGACTGCTATGGTGAAACTATCAATTGGTCCTTTTTTTTGAAAATAAGAAAGGAAAATGGAAAAAGAAACTGGGAATGACTTGTATAAAATGAGAATGTCAAAGGGGAAAGGGATTGTGACTACCCGTCCCTAATTTTCCTATGTAATTTATCCCCTAGTATGTGTTGACGATTATGCCCTTGTTGGCAAGTGACGTGGACGCGTTTATTTCCCTTAAATTATTTATTTCCTTGTATCGCATTTAAATTGTGCATGCTAATACGAGTCAGTATAGATTTAAAAGTGTAAAAATATCTACTTCGGATAGATTTCGATTTCCTTTTACTGTAGGAAATCTGAAATCCCATCCTTTGGATTCCCTTTTTATCCTACCCGTGCATCCCCTTCATTATTTATTCAACCAATCCCATCTATCCCTACACTCTAGCAACCAATCATCCCATGCTCTCCCTCCTTTCTGTCACCAATCAGAAAAAGGAAAGAAAAAAAAAAGGACATCTCTCTCTCTTCCTTCTCTCCCTCGCCAAGCTCTCCCTTCTTCTCTACAAGCTCATCAACTCTCTTCACACCTGTAAACGTGACAAACAAATTACACTATCATTCTCATCTCGATCCCAGGAACTCAACCATACCCCTGGTTCACGTGTTGACTAAGTTTTGGTCATCCAACTCGGAAGGTTCAACTCGGCAAGTTCGATATAACGATTTTCAGGCCATTCACGGCTTAGGTAAGCCTCGAGAAACCCTTAGAACCTTCATTTCAATTCTATGGGTTGATATTGAACCTTTGTTTGTGTTTTGAACGTTTGGTTTTACCCAGAAAACTCGAGAAGAAAATCTGCACGTTTTTTATTCCAGTCAAGACCGTGACCATTTGGTCACTTTCAACCCATTTTTCCGATCAACCTTGACCACAAGTGAACTCCTATTAGGTACAAACTTGTTCTCTACATTCCTAACTTCAAAATGGCTTTTGAATCACTACGTTCGATTAAGTAGCGAGTTCGAAATCAACTCTAAAAGTTAGGAAGAAATTTCCAGTTTTCTGGAAATCTGCAACCGTGGTCATTTGGCCACTTTCAGGCCAAATTTCTGAATAGCACGAACCGTATTTGAATTTTCTATGAATTGGGATCGATACATCACATTCCTAACTTTAATTTGGCTTTTGTAGAAGTGTTTTTGGTTGAAAATCGAGCTCTGGAAGTTGGCCCAAAAATCTGCAAAACTGCAGAAATTCGCGAGGAAGGCGAGTACGCTTATACTCGCAGGCGCATGACCTGTTTGTACAACCCCTTTGGGCGGCGTGTGACTGTGCATCCGACCTCTGGCCAGCATATGGTCGACACGTGTGTGTCCGTGACGTCGAGTAGATCGATTTCATATATTTAAACCCTACGTTTGAGCAAACTATGGGGGTTTTATTTAGGTTTCCATTATGTGCTTTAATTAGTTTTATTTTAGTTGTTTCACATATAGGGGAAACTTATCCCGATGATTTATGAGGCCAAGTTAAGCTCGAGGGCTATGACCCAGCAACATACTTGTGAGTGGGCAGTCTGTTTTTATACCTATACATATTATAGTTTCCATAAATGCGTATTTACTTCATTTTACGCCTATATTACCTAGTATCATTATTGTGATTGAATTGTGATAAATGCTGCTATATGGTTGAGATATTAATGTCATGACATTCATACATACTTGTATACATGCTCATCTTGTTGCACCTTGGTGTTAGTACTCGCCCCAGGGCCAGGGCCAGTTATTCACGAGTATGTTCACATCGCACCGTTCGCTAGCCTTGGATCCAAGTTAGGTGCCAGTCTTGTTGGGTAGATTGCATTAGGCAATCCAACTTGTATGTGATGTGCTTCTACACCAGTCTTCACGTGATCGTAATACTAGAATATATTGATTACACTCAGTCCTGTTCGTGTCAGAAATTATTTGTTCGAACTCGTGTGTCAGCTTAAATGGATGAGCACTTAGCTATACTTGATTATCACATGATTATATTATTATGGCATTTGATACATCATATCTTGGCATATATTGGGTTATAACTCTGTTATAGTATTGTTGATTTATCGTTTACATACCTATGTAGTATGTTTTAAGGAAACTACACTTGTTTTACGGCGAGGGGTTAGTATATTCAAAGATAAAGGTTTTCTTATAAGCATTGTTTTGCTGACCCACTCAACTTTGTTTTTCGCCCCTCCAGGACCTAGATAATTGTATTCTTTGTGTCACTAGAGGAATCTCAGCAGTTTTGACATTTCCTTCTGTTTTAGACGTACGAACTTATCACTGTTATGTCATAAGTGTACTTTAGTTATTTTGACTACTCTTCTATAGTTTCACTGTCTATTACGCTTTGAATAATTGTAGTGGGTTCACCCCACGATTGCGCACTCTATCACTGTTTAGTTCTAATTAGTTTTAATTTTATTTACTTTTTGCATCACTTACCCTTATGGTTACGTCATCTCATGGTGATGACCAGCATGCTTCGACCTTTCTAGGTCGGGGTGTGTCAGGAATCATCTCCGGATCCCTTCCACCAAATCCACCAAGTCAAGGGATCTGAGCCTTTGAAATTTGATTCAACAACTAAAGTTATTATAACTTTTAAATCGGACCCCTGTTTTTAGCCGTTAAATCAAATTTTAAAGGCCCATATCCTTTGACTTGGTGGATTTGGTGGTAGGGATTAGAAGAGGATCTATTTCCTGTCAAAGGGGACAATACTCCTAATTAAGCAGACAAATGCTTTTTTTGTAGATTATAAACCATGTAGTAGTATCGTGTTTTTTTTTTTTAACAAAAGATATTATCTACACTAAGGGAAAATGGGTGAGCTTAGTCTCATAATGGGCTAACAATAATGTGGTTCAAATTCTCCTTTGGCGATAATCAAACCTAAGACCTTTCACTTATAGGTGAAGATGACTACTACTAGAACATAGTACCAAGTGACAGTAGTACCATGTTATTGGTAAGGTTCTAAAAGACGTTAGACGTTAGTTAGGTAGCAGGCTAGAGCCTAGTGCCTAGGCGTCTAGGCAGGGCCTAAGAGGATTTAAGTATATTTATTATATTTCGTATAAATAAGTATTTGCTTATACTTAAAATATATATAATTTCATCATAAACTACAAAATAGAATGACATATAAATTATGAAGTATTGAAACATGAGGAACAATGATATAACGTGTGTTCATTTAAGTATGCAACAAGTCTCTTATAATTTATTGAAAAATATAAAATGCAAAATGAAATTTATATATTTTTTGTCTAAAGTGAGTTGTGAACTCGGCGGGTGCTGAGGCGAGCGCCTCAGCAGGTCTAGGTCCCTTTTATTAATTTTCAAACACCTAGGCATTAATCGAGGTGGTGACCAGCCATCTAGCAACTAGGCGAGGCCTAGATGTTAGGCGGAAATTTTTAGAACAATGATTATTGGTAAGAGTTGCATCAAAGTGTCGTTTAATAAATTATAACTACACACTCCTTCACTCCTTTTTCATATTCTTGTTTAATTATATCCGATGTTTCGTTCAATTATTTTAATCTTATTGGGATTTCATTTATTTTTTCTCTTTCTTAACCCTTTCTGGTTTGTCTGGTGCCTTGAATAAAAGCTTGTTGCACAATTTATGCACGGTACATAACCTTTTATGGTTATATTAAGGGCTGGTTTGGTATTGTTGTGCTTTAAAAAAAAAGCTGCTGTGAGAATAAGAGGTTGTGAAATAAATCAGTAGAGTGTTTGGTAAATTTTTTTGTAAAAGTGCTTTTGGAAAAAAAAAACAGTCTGATAGTGGGTCTTTTCATTAAAGGAGCACTATAGCTCCGTGTGCTTTGAAAAAAAACCAATTTTCCAAAGCTACAAATAACAGCTTTAGCTTTTTCCTTTGATTTCAGCTTATTCTCACAGCAGCTTCCAAAATAAGCCCTTTTTTTTTTTCAGTTTACCAAACACCTAAAACCCTCACAGCTTTTTTTCATGGGTATTTTTTTTTAAGCACCTCACTCCCAAACCACTCCTAAGATAGTCCATGAGGACTGCTGGGCACAAGTTTAATATGACAGATGACATATCAATGAATTATAAATTGTACAATTGAGATCCACCGTAAAGTGGGAGGAAATCTGTTGTGTCAGCAGGAGTATAAACTCATGAGTTTTATCAAGTAACGGAAGAGCGAAACTCAAGAACAAACACCACAAACGTATATAAAACAACGTGTGACGTTCAATAATGTTAAAAGATGAGAGTTGGTCTACTTGCCCTTGAGCCACTGCAACAAACCTTTGTTCTAACTAGAAGTGTGCATCCCAATCCCAATAGCTAATCCTCAACTCCCTAACTTTTCACTTTTTGACTAATCTGCTCCTCATTCTTCCCTTTTAATAATAGTGTCACCTGATCGTTCCCCATTGTTATTGGAAAAAGGGTAGCTTTTGGAGTCCAGCTCTAAGGCTGGTTTGGTATTGCTGTGCTTTGAAAAAAAACTGATGTGAGAATAAACGGCTGTGCTGTGAGAATAAGCGGTTGTGAAATAAATCAGCAGAGTGTTTGGTAAACTTTTTTGTAAAAATGCTTTTGAAAAAAAAAAAGCAGTCTGATAGTGAGTCTTTTCATTAAAGGAGCACTGTAGCTCCGTGTGCTTTGAAAAAAAACCAGTTTTTCAAAGCTACAAATAGCAGCTTCAGCTTTTTCCTTTGATTTCAGCTTATTCTCACAGCAGCTTCCAAAATAAGTCTTTTTTTTTTCAGTTTACCAAACACCTAAAACCCTCACAGCTTTTTTTCATGGATGCTTTTTTTTTAAGCACCTCACTCCCAAACCATCTCTACTGTGCCCACTTTTTCTCTGCCCAGCCTGTTACTTGAAGCATTTGTTTACACCTGTTCCTCATTTAACCAACACCTTAACAGTGTTAGGGATGGATTTGAAAAACTGAAAATCGAAAAATACCGAACCAAACATTAAACCGAAATTGCTCTGGGTTTTGGGTACTTTGGGTTAAATTGCTTTGGTCTGTTGCCTTGTTGGGTCATATGACCTCCAACTTAGGCTCTACTCGTATGCTTTTTTTATGTGCTTATACTAAATAAATTATGGGAAACTCTTAAAATTCCTTCAGCAGGGAAATATAAAAATAGAAAGGCACAAGCGACTTAGTACTACAATCTAAAGGTATTATTATTTACTTATAAGTAAGAAGGTTCATGTTTGATTCATACCAAAGGAAAATTTGAACCATATTATTGCTAACACATTGTGAGGCGAAACCCACTCCCTCCCCCTTAATGTAGATAATATCATTTGTTCAAAAGAAAAAATATATGAAGAGGCACAAGAGAGACTCAATGTAATTAAGTAAAGAGTTTCCCTGGTCTCTTGGGTGTTGCTTAAGAAGGATTAGTTAGTGGGCAATACTAAGGAGACTAAATGTGTAAATTAAATCACATGGAAGTTGATAAGTTGACTATTACTTAAGTGTTGATTAACGCATTTATATTTTATTGATTACACATAATTTAGTTTAGGGAATTGTTATTAGCACTAAAAAAATCTTACAAATTTAATTTACCTAGCATTAGTCTAGTTAAAAAAAGGTCAGAAGGTGATTCCTACAAGCTATTAGGAAGTATTTAATTTCTTAAACAAAAAACATTATGATGGCATGCGATAGAAATAGAGCATCCAATCCAAAATTAATTTTGACAGTTAGTAGAATACTAGCAAAAGTGTCCGTGCGATGCTGTAGGTTTTAAAATCATATAAAATATGTAGAAAGTTATAATGTGTACATATATTATTTACATACATATGAAATCTATTTACAACCCTTAAAAAAGGTTTCAACTTCAACATAACAAAAACAGTTTGCACAAATATTAGCAAGAATTAACTAATATATTTGAAGGGGTCTCCTATAAAGAATAGTTTGCACAACCCAAGGTAATATAGCAAGAAATGAAGAATGAAAAACCCTTCCCTCTGTAAAAATGAAAGTAGTAATAGTAACATCGGTTCTAGACATATTTGAAGTGTCAAATATAGGAGCATACTTATAAGCTATTGGATTATACCTCGTCAATAACAAACAGCTAATTTCCGCACCATTTTTCTTAGCTTCATAGTTGGCATACTCTAAGCTACATAACAAATCTCTCCACTTCTTTGAGATAGTTTTGAGCAATCTGTGGTTCCCATGAGACACCTTTGCCTAACATCTCAATGCCAAATTTTCAGAAAATGCAGGAATAAGATGGTGGTGCAAAGATTCTCTATATTCCAAAAGATTGTTACATAAAACCAACCAAATACTTGAGACCAAAAAAAGAGAAAAACTACATGCGTATAGACCTATAGATAAGCTAAAGTTCAGTTCTTTGCGAAACCAACATTGCAGTTCACCACAAAAAATGAAATAAAAATAAAACCCAACAAAATAAAAGATGAGTATATGCAGTAGCCGTCATATAAGAGTTCATTCATCAGCTGAAATTTGGTATTTTAGATTGGCCCATTCATCATTTCCATAAAACTTCACTTATGGCATTCACACTTAGCAAAACTAATATGTTAGTATTAATAAACTGAAAAGCTATATCATTGTAACCTGCGTCAATTTATCCAATTAGAAAAGTAGTGTAATATCTTTAGTGGAACGTAACCTGGTCAATCCAACAAGTTTTGTGCGAAACTCATTGAAATCTTTTGTGCGAAATCTTGTAGCTCATCTTCTGGACATTGATGAAGCCGTTCCAACCCAGACTCAGCTTCACCTGCAGAAACAGAAATTACTCTTCGAGCTTGAGAAAATGACATACCTTGCAAGTACTCAAACAACTTGGCATGTTCATGTTCCAGCAAATAATATCCATCAGCATATGTCAATTTTAGTACTCATCTACATTCAAATATTTGAAAATAAAGAAAATTTAATAAGAAAAAACAATAGAGTCTTAGTAGAAAAGTACGGTAATTTGTGGTGTACCTGTTGCCAGGCCTCTGTAATGAACTTCAGCTGTGACTCAGGTTGGCACTGCATATCGCTCAGCTTCTCAAGCTACAATAAGAACATCGATAGTATACATAACTCAAAAAAACGAAAAACAATAGAAACTGAAAGAGAAAATTGTACATATAGAAAATACACGGCACTAAGCATAAACCCAGGAACACAAACCACACAATTAACATTCACATCAATCACCTATACCATAATCACTAACCAAGAAAGACATGATAGTAAAATGTTTTACTTACGTACACAGTGCATTTGCTGCAAGTCTGCGAGTGCTTTTTGCCGAGACTGCAGTGAAGGGAAAGGAAAAAAAATTACTCTAACATGAATTATTTTATAAATACCATAGATTGTCATGAAGAACATGTATTTTGAAATGATAGATACGATTTATACCCCAAAAAGTAGATAATAGAAACTGCTAAAGCATCAATTGAAAAAATAAAAAGCATCTGCACATGCACATTGAGCCTATGATAAACGTCAATTAATTGACATTAAGTCAAAGAAAGCATCTGCCAAAGCATAATTAACTCGACCTACTCTAATCCATGAACTCAACTCAGTTATCCCTTCCTATTCTGAATAACTGTCTGAACCATGAATGAGATACAGTTGGATCATCATCCAAGAACCGATATAGGTGGTTCCCAATTCTAATAGATTTTTCCTGGTGTAACATAAAAGCATGGTTCAAAACAACGGAAGAAAATATGTCAACAATGGCATAATATATGTGACGCAAGTTGGTTTGACATGAAAACAAAAACTGTAATTGTCCAATTATATTTCACACCTTCATTGTTTAAGAAATATGTCAGTTCAACCACTTGTAGATCAAATGTAATTTTCCTTGAGTATTTTTCTTTGAACTTCTTTCTACTTAGAATTTCCTAGCAATAAAACAAAGTAAATGAGAATATAAAGACACTTCAAGGCAAACTTCGAAGGACTCACTCATGAACATTACACAAAAAGAGTTTTCATGCAAGCTTTCTTCCAAATTCAATACCCTGCACATCATAACAGAAATCGAAAAGTAAAGGGAAGAGTTAATAACAATAAGATTAGCTAGCAATCTGTTTTGCATATATAGTAGATACAACTCACTTAATAAATCATTTCGTGCATATGAAATACAACATTGTCATTTAACTGCATACACAGTGCTACAGCCTCTCCATTTTCTTTTGGGACAGGTGTTCCAAGAGTTGAAGTAGTTCCTATAAAACCACCTTTAGTAAATAACTGCTAAGCACTCAAAATACCTCACCAACAAACCAAAAGGTATCTGTGTTGAACAAAGAATTAATACATATCCAAATAGAATTAAACTTACTGGAAATTTTTTAGGGAAGAAAACTGATCACAGAATTTTAGCCAAATGAACCATGTTGCCAAAAAAATGATTAAAGTATGTATAAGCATGGATACTCAGTCAACTACTAAATCATGAGCAAGCGAAAGGTCTGCAATTAGGTACAAAAAAGGCCATGTAGAGTATAGTTACCTTTTAGTTTTTGGGCATGATTTCGAAAAAGTCAAAAAATTAAAAACTCACAAACCAAAAACCTAAAAAAAAAATCAAAATTTTTTCCCCAGAGATTCTGACAGAGAAAACTGAAGAGATCTCCACTGAGTTTCTAAGAGAAAGGTCGAAATGGAGGAGGTGTTGTCCAACGGATGGGAAGGAGGAAGGAGGAGGAACCTGGACAATGAGGTAAGAACAGCGCATCGTTTCTATTTTTCCAGAAAAAGATGTGCACAAATTTTGACTGGTTTCGTCGTTTTTAGCAAGAGAGTGAGGGAGAGACAGAGAACTCGAGATCAGAGAGCCAGACAACATGAGGCTTCAGAGGAAGAAAAGCGTTTGTGAGACGGGGATGGAAAAGGAAGGAAGCAGTAGACGGACGCATGGCCAGCATGCGCAAAACCGAGAATTCACTGTTCACCAACAGTGAAAAACAATGCTAGCCGAACCCAGTTTTAGTATACAGAAGATAATATGCTTAACATGATGCACAAAGTTCAATATGGGATTGCAAAACCAACGAACCAAAAATAAAGTAAATATAATTCTCCAAAAGCAATACACGATTTTTCATATCAAAGACCAAATCTAGCTAGTTAAGGCTATCTCGGTTGCTCACAAGTTGAACATATTAATGTGCGAGCTCGGCTTGCTGTTTTCATGAACCTTAGTCAAACTCAATATAGTTTTAAGGGGTGTGTCATCCACACACCCCTTTTTACGTCTCATACATTCCTTATTAATTTATGTTCGTTGATCTTCTTCATTTCATCCGATCCGACGGCCGAAAATTAGAAGGGTGTGTGAGAAGTAAAAAGGGATGTGTGGATATCACACTCCTAGTTTTAATTGTTTTGAGCCGATTTATAGACCTAGTCTTTTTTTAATTTTTTAATAAAAAAACAATGGGCAAGCCAAGGATGCACCCTGCGGACCCACCAAGGAGCATTGAGAGACCTTTCTTAACACAAAACGGTTGTTGAAGCGATTTAAGGAGCACACTCTATCGACGTAACGAAAAAACAAATACTTTCATAACTGTAAAAGCACTTCCCAGATTTAGAAGCACTAAACGCATTAAAGCTTTTGTCCAAAAAAAAAAAAAAACGCATTAGAGCTAACTCAAGCCCATACATCAAGTGAGGACAACGAGCACCTTTCCCACTAGACCACAACGTGTTTGATGGTAATACGAAATTCTTGATAGGGTTGTGAGATCAGTGTTCTAAAAATCGGCGTAGACGGTGAAGACCCGACCCGATTTAGGGTAAGTCGTTTAAAAAAATCGGTCTGGAGCTAGGCGCCTAGGCGGGCTAGGCAGCACCTAGGCAGTCCTAGGCGGCTCCTAGGCGGATTTGATATATTTTTTTTTAATTAGTTGTGTACTTTTTTTTTTTTAGTTTCATGGTGGTATACTTATGGAAATGATGTACCTAATTCGCAAAGGATGTATTGAATACAAGTTCATCTAATTGTGAAATGAATTGGAGAACTTTTGAGGGGATACATACAAATAAAAAAAATAAAAAATAAAAACTAGATACAACAACGTTAAATAATTTAGTCTATGTCCAATCTAATGCAAGGACCATGAACAAGAAGAATTTAGTCTATCATCCAAGAATACTCCTCATTATGATTATATGCTTACTGTTTTTTAAATATTGAACTTGTTGGATGGATGTACTTTGTGTATTCTTCTAATTCTATTTTTGCATTTTATCATTCTTCTATTATCCATGCAAGTATATTTTTTTTATGTGTAAATAGGCACTTATTACAAGATATATAATAAATTTACATAAATCCGTCTATGCCACTTAGGTGACCGCTTAGACGCTAGACCCCTACCTGCCGCCCGACTACCACCTAGCGTTTTTAGAACTTGTGTGAGATTGTCATATCCTGTCCCAAAATATTCAGTTTTGACGATGTGAAATGACTATTTTGCCCTCGGATGTTTTGTGTGATTGTGTGATTTAAGTTTGGAAGTGAACTAATACCTTAAGTCCTTAATATTTGGAACCAATTAGGACTTAAAGTTGTTATGATTTTGAGGTTGTTTGGAAGTCAAACAATTTTGAACCACACACATACTCCAACACACTCTCTCTCTCTCTCATTCCCATGCACTATCTCTCTCCTCCCTCTCGATTTTCTTCTATTTCCGTCAACTTTGTACGGACAAACTCTAAGCCTTCCATTTCAGGCACGGATCGACGTTAAAAAGGAGTTTTTAAGGGCATAGGAAGCTTTAGATTATCTTCACGAAGCTCGGAGAAGAAAAATGAAGTGATTTGGACGTCGGAAAGTTGAGTTTCAACGAGTTGCAGGTTTAGTCGGATTATCGAGGGATTTTCTGACGAGTTCCGTGGGTTTTACGGCTTTTGAAAGGTATGGTTGTGTTCTATTCGTATTAAGCTTTAAATTGGTTTAAGTTTTGTAAAAATTGGTTGAGAAATGGATGAGAAATGAAGGTTTTAAAGTTTTCCAGTTTTTGCGACGGCAACGGTTGCTGGAGTTCGAAGGTAGGGGATGACGGAATATTCCGTCAACTTTGACGGAATATTCCTAACGGCGATGGTTAGTTTAACGGATTTTGTTACTATTTAACAGAATATTCCTAACGGGGTTAAGGGATTCCGTTAGGGTCCCTGCGCATGGCCGCGCGTGTTGCCATGCCCTTGCCGGTGCGTGGCGGTGCGTGAGACGTCCAAAAATTATTTTAAAAATATGAGGATGTTCGTGGAGTTGTGTAGATCACGATGGTATATTTATATATCTCATTTGAGCAATGTATGAGAAGTTAGTAGCTAGTGTTGGTGATGTGCTTTAAATCAACGTTTTTATAGTTGTTTCACATATAGGGGAGACTTATCCCAAGGACGAGCACAGTCAAGGGCGGCTCGGGGGCTACGACCCTTCGACATACCAATGAGTGGGCTTTTGATTTTTAGTATATACTTATATACTTGATATTTTCCCAGAAAATGCGTTTAAATGAAAGTATGCCTTGAAATGCCATGCATATAAATTATGTTCAGTATATGAATTAGTATATGATGCATAATATATAATTGTGATGCTGTGGACGCTCAGGTAAGTCCAGGTGAGTTTATGAATTGTAAATGTGAATAACGGTTGTGATTAATTGAGAAGCATAGAGCTCATAAACCTGCACCCTGGTGTTAGTGATTAGCCAGAGATATGACACAGGCCTGTATATAGTGTCACATCCCGCACCATATGCTCACATTTGATCCAATTTAGGTGCACAGTCTTGTCGTACAGACCATCATAGGTGGTTCCGACTCATAGGTGACTAGTGATTCATCGCCCAGCTATTATGAGAGCGTAATATTGAGCATAATTATATTACACCTAGTCTTGTCGTACAAACCCTTTTAGTGGTTCCGACTTGTGTGCAGTGTAGTGTCGTATAGGTCATTGTAGTGACTCCGGCTAGATTGACTAATGAGCTATGAATTCAGCCATACAGACTTCTTTAGGGTTTCCGGCTAATATGTTATTTTCCATGAATTTATTCTCACATGAGGTACTTATTCTATTTTATGTTTTGGTATGGCATACTTATGAATATGGTTATGTGAAGCATGATTTGAATTGAGATATATACATATATATATATATATATATTTATGCATATGTTTATATTCTATTTCTGGGAAAATTATACATGTTTTACGGCTAGGGGTTAGAGCATTTTAATGATGAAATGGTTTTGAGAAACATTTGTTTTTGCCTACTCACATTTTCTGGTTTGCGTCCCTCCAGGTTTTAGGTAGACTTGCTGTTGGTGGCTTTGAGGATCTCGGCGGTTCTGACAGATTAAAATAATTGTAGGACGTCTTCTAGTACTGTATAATTAGTACGTGTCCTACTAGATTGGATCTAAACTTTCTATGCTCTGATTAGGAGTATTTACACTTGTATCTCACTCCTAGCACTTCCTGTTTATTAGTGCACATTAGTAGCTTTCGGTTTTTATTTATTCGTATATTTCTTATCTTTATTACTTCCGCACTGTTCACATGGCTACGTCACCCTCACGTGACGGCCAGCATGCCTCGATCTCGGTCGGGATGTGTCAGAGATGATAGACTTTCTAAGCTTTTTCAGGCCCCAAACTTGCAGTACTCACCGGACGACTCAGAAGCAGTTGTCCTGCATATAACATTGATGTCGATACATCATACGTGCTCTACAGAAATCACTTGGACTTTTGGAAATTGATTGACCAAACTCAAAAGAAAAGTAGACAATAATAGGGGGCCATTGCAAATACTCTTAGGAGGGGACCCTAATTTTTATGTTTTTGAGTACAACGATATATTTTACATTAAGGAAATGGGGAGTTCGGCCTAAGCTACACTATGAGCTCCTAATTTGGTATCGAATTCGCCATCCACGAGAATCAAACCTAAGACCTCTCAATTACAAGTGAAGAGGAATACCACCAAACCGTAGTACTGAGTGACGGTTTCATAGTCTTTTAAATCTGGTTGTTAGCCATTTCTGTTCTTGTCTATTTATCATACCAACAAGTGTGGAAATATAACTTTTAAGACCTTGCAAAATTAAGAAAGAAAGGTGACTCCTTGAGTTCTTATAAGATTAAGTCATCCATTCTCGGGGCTAATTTGAGATTGTTGTGATTTAAAAAAAAACATATAATTGTATAATTTCTGATGTTTAAGGTGTCTGATAAATTAAAAAAAATTAAAAAAAAAGAAGATTATTTTGAAAGTTATGGCGATTGACAGCAGAAGTAGGCCATCAAGCTAATTACCTGGTTCAGCTTAAGCCAGTTTCATGTTTGGTATTAATCTTACCATAACCCCATGATCATGTGCCTTCGAGTAGGATTATTTGTAGTCAGAAAAAAGTTGAGATCCTTAATCCCACACCCGATCTTTTAACGTGTATTATACATGTAAGGACATGTATATAATTTTGTGCAAGAAACTAAGGAGACAGATTGTCTGCCTTCCTGTTATGGTGCCTTTCCCATCCCCTCCTATTTGTGCGGTCACAGTTAAGTCACGTCAACATTTTATATTTTTATTGCTTTTTGTTTTATTATCTTTATAAAAAAAATCAATATAAAATATTGACGTGGCTTAATCGTGATCGCACAAATAAGAGGGGATGGGAATGGCACCATAACAGGAGGGCAGACAATCTGCCTCCATAAACTAATATATTTTCTGCATAGAGCCGACTTTGGAATCAGCATGAAGTTAGGTGAGACCAAAATACATAAAGTCAAATATTTTTGTAAGATCTTACAAATGACATGATCGGACATCCTTACTCAAGGTTTTGTCTCCTTCTCAAGATATGGTTGCTGAGCTAAAAACTTGTTCTTTGGTAGATTAGATTTCAAGATTATCATAGATTTCAAAAAAATTACATACAGAACTAAGTTCTACTCAGAAAAGCTGCATAGAGAATGTATATATGTTTTATGAGCCATTCAATCCCCTTCAACCATGCGCATAAGTATTAATCACTACAATTCTGGGTGTGTGGGGACTAGAGAGGTTAATTAAACATGTTAATTAGAACATAGGATTTGCAGGGCACCATATTTCTTTACAGGAGAAAACAAGTGATTAGGTGTGGTTGCTTTGATTAATGGAGTCGGCCCCCTCATTATTTATGTTGAGCAAAATATAATCTAAAAAATCTAGAAGACGATACGTGAATTTTTCCTAAAGATAAACAAGAATGTCCTCACTAAATGGGCAAAGCTCTCAAATACTCCCACTCACAACTCAACATCCTTGGAGTTTCAAGCAGCTAACTGCGACTGCTCATAACTCCCTTGCTCGTGGCATGGAAAAATCAAAACATATTGGTAGGATTAATTACTAAATCCTATCTTTAATACATTATCAGTTGAAGATCAACTTCATCAAGTAAGGAATCTCTATCACAATCAATTATGGATGCTTCCATTATCATCCCAAGATATTATCTCCTATTAACATCTTGGGAATATTCTTTACTCATTCATTCAACAGATGACACACCTTGGCCAATAGGATGTCGCCATGTGTAGGGCAAAACCCTAATCCTATGACCGGCCAAGCCTCAAACACTCACTCTTTTTAGGGATACTGACTTAGGCATTGAAGATCCATTGACCAACCCCCCCCCACCTCATGGGCACGTGTAGCTTTGGTCATTTATCAAGTGTGACACACCTCGATCCTAGAATCAAGGCGTGCTGGCCGTCACGTGAGTGTGACGTAACCAAAAGTGCGACGCGGAAGCAATAGGTAAGAGAATTACGAAGAAATAAAAACCAAATACTAGCAGTAATAACCAACTAGCATGCTAGAGTGAATTTAAGTGTGAAACACACATATTTAGAGCATAAGTACTAGGTGCAGTCAAGTAGGACCATAACTAAATTACAACACCCGAAGGTGAGTCCTACATTTATGTAGTCTGTCAGTACGCCGTGGAAATCCTCGTGGGCCACCAACGCTGCTAACTAGAACTTGGAGGGGCGCAAAACAAAATTGAGTGGGTCAGTAAAACAAAGCTTTTTGAAAAAATTTCAATTAATAACATTTCTAACCCCTCGCTGTAAAACCTGTATACTTTTCCAGAAAATAACATAATATACATATAAATCTTTATATATATCTCAAATCACCAATCTATATCAAAAACCAGAAAGTATGCCATGTTAAACGTCAATAACAGAATAAGGATGCATCAATATAACTGGTGAAGTAATGAATCAACCGGAGACCCTGCAGTTGGTCATGTACGGTTAATTCTAAAGCTCAATATCCCATCCAACCGGAGTCATCGCAGTGACCTGTACAACGCTACTCTGCACATAAATCGGAACTACCTGAAGTAGTCTGTACGATAAGAAAGGTGTAAGAATACGCTGTAGTGCTTCTCTCATCAACAGCTGTATAATAATCTAAAATCACCTACAATCGGAACCACTCTATGGTCTGTACGACATGTCGGAACCCTCTAATGGTCTGTACGACATGCACCTACTTGGATCCAAGGTGAGCGTGTGGTGCAGGGTGAATAATATAAGCACTAACACCAAGGGTGCAAGTTATGAGCTTTCAACACAATTCACATCATCAATAAATCATATGAATAATATAAACTCACCTGATACTCACATGTGCGTCCACATCACCATTTAATATATATATGCATCAATTACTAATTCATATAATTCCTAATATGCATGCATGACATTTTAAAAACATACTTTCATTTAAATTCAATTTCTGGGAAATTCAGTAGTATATAGGTAATAACAGAAAATAACTGCCCACTCACTGATAAGTCGAAGGGTCGTAACCCCCGTGACGTCCTTGAATGCGCTTGTCCTCGAGATAGGTATCACCTATATGCGAAATAACTATAAAAACGTTAATTAAAGCACATAACCGACAATT
Organism: Malus sylvestris; assembly: GCF_916048215.2. NCBI lineage: Eukaryota > Viridiplantae > Streptophyta > Magnoliopsida > Rosales > Rosaceae > Malus > Malus sylvestris. Next base: position 17,465,801 of record NC_062269.1, read on the forward strand.
CGTAATAACTTCTCATACAATGCTCAATTTGGGTATATGAATATACCACAGTGACCTACTCGACGTCACGGACGTCGAGGTATTTTTAAAATAATTTTTTGAGGCTGCACGCGCCCCCATGCGCGTCACCTTCTTCCTCCAGTTGCCGTACTGGTTTTGCCGGTCGCCGGAAAACTGGAGATTTTTCAATCTTCTTGTTCTTCGTCATTTCTCCATCATTTTCTACGCATTTTATATCAAAAATGAAGCCCTAAACATGTAGAATCACGTTGTACTAGTTTAAGGCTCTAAAAATTACGAAATCTCACCGAAGAAAATCCAAGAAAACCGGCCAACTTCGAACCCTATGATCCCAACGTCCAAAACCTTCAAACTAAGTACTCCGAGCTTCCTTGGGACCTCACTAAGCTCCCTGTAAGCTTAGAATTCCCTGAAAATCAACAATTCACGTGTGCATGAACAGTGACATCAAACTGGGGTTCGGATTTCACGTGATTTCGAAGGTTCTAAGTTCCAAAAATGATACCATTCAACTCAGGAGGTTGCAAGGGTGAAGAAACTCACCTTATTGACGTCGATCCGTGATGTTTTGAGGGATTTTGGGTTCTTGTCCATACGGTTCGAGAGAGAGAGAGAGAGAAACTGAGAGGGAAGAGAGAGAGCACGGGGAAGGAAAGGGTTTGTCCCGTGTGTGTGTGTGTGGTCCACCCAAAACAAGTCATTCTTTAATTCCCTAACCACACAAATATACACATATCCTTTAATCCAACTTAAATTTTCCAAAACTTAGGAAAATATGCATTATTCAAAACATGCCACACACATACCTTAGTAACCCTCAAGGGTACTTTCGTCATTTCACAACCTCGATAATCGAATATTTGGGACGGGCTGTGACAAAGTGTGTTAATTGTTTTATAGGTACAAATTCGTTAAGACCGAAGACGACAAATTTTTGCTAGCACAATTTATGTTGTGGATAATATTGTCTCACTAAACCAAGTTAATCATTGTTAATTGATAGGATTTTTATCACCCACTAAACCAAATTAATCATTGTTAACTGATAGGATTTTTATCACCTAAATCACAGAGAACAAGGTTATTGTAGTATAGATAGCTCGAGCAAATCATCCTCCATAGGGATTGATATGAATAAGTTATATTTAAAATCAATTATTAATTAACTATGCAATACAAAATATAGAGAGTTGAGATCATAAAATAAATAAAAGATTGCAAGAAATTAAAAGTAATGAAATTGGTGAGAAATTAAATGAAAGAGAATAATCAAAACAAACGGTTAAGAAAATCAAAGGTGAAAAACACTAGGGACACTAGCGTTTAGCCGTAACCATTAACAATACTACATAGTTCTACCAATTACTTACGAGTTAACACGTGCAAACTTTGAAGGTTAGGTCTTCCTAATGCATATTCTACTTGCGGCATTCAAACTAGAATATATATCTAACAAGCAATCTGTCTGTGGCATTCATATCAAATCTAAACATACAAGACTCATTAAACTTTGTGAAAACCTTTTGAAAAAATATGAACACCTTAAGACATGGCCTTAAATGAAATTACAATTATCAATTACAAGAAGCGCTAATCAATTTATGTAACATTCCACATCGCCCAAGGGAGTGGATCCTCTAAGCCTTATATGTGTATTCCCATCTCTACCTAGCACGAGGCCTTTTGGGAGTTCACTAGCTTCGGGTTCCGTAGGAACTCCGAAGTTAAGCGAGTTCGCGCGAGAGCAATCCCATGATGGGTGACCCATTGGGAAGTTCTCGTGTGAGTTCCTAGAAACAAAATCGTGAGGGCATAGTCGGGGCCCAAAGCGGACAATATCGTGCTACGGCGGAGTCGAGCCCGGGATGTGGTGGGGGCCCGGGCTGGGATGTGACAATTTCACGGCCAATTCCACATAAATTGTATTTGGTTACTTGTCTAAACATCCTGATGGTGATCAGGCTCATCACTATTCTAAAAATTGACCTAGGTACTGGGCGGTGGAGCCCCGCCCCGATTTTGGGCAAGGCGTTTGCAAAAATTGACTGGAAGCTAGGCGGCACCTAGGTGGGCTAGGTGGAGAGCTAGGCGGCACCTAGGTGGTCCTAGGAGGTTTTTTTTATATATATATTTTATATTAATTGTGTGTTTTTTTCTTTGTTGGCTTAATGGTGGTATACTCATGGAAATGGTGTACCTAATTTGCAAATGATGGATTTACTACAAGTTCATCCAATACTTATGGAAATGGTGTACCTAATTTGCATTTTATCATTATTTTATTATTCATACAAGTATAGTTTTTTTTAGGTGTAAATAGGCACTTATTTACAAGATATATAATAAATTTACATAAATCCGACTAAGCGGGCCGCCTAGGCTCTAGGCTCCTGCCTGCCGCCCGACTAGTGCCTAGCGATTTTTAGAATCTTGGGCATCATGATATATAGAAAGTTTGTACATGCTGATTCATAAATCAAAGCCTACATGCATAACATCATATGTAAATTGAAAAGAAACTAAATATTCATGCTAAGACACATAGCCACGCCCTATCAAAAGGAAATTGGTTACGCATATTCATAATTGAAAAGAAAAATATTATTAAGAAGAAAAATTAAAAAAAAATTTAAAAATAAAAATAAAAAACCTTGTAACAAATCGTCAAAAGCTGTCTAAACCGAGGTTCTAATCCTCCAAAATCACCATATAATAAACTGATAAATATGATATATGAATCCTATCTAAAATAGGTCTTCCAACAAATTTGGAAAGCCAAATAAAATAATAAAATTAGAAAACATAATCCTACTTGGACAATTTGGGCACCCAAAGATTCCTCACGTTTTATGACCATATCAACACCAAATCAGGCCAAAAGGTGGCGTTGGAAAGATTAGGACGTCCCCAAATAAGCCCAAAACTTAAAACAATATTAGAGAGGAAGAGTTACTTCTCACGCAAGCATATTCCTATGTCTTTATCTCACTCCTCGTCCTCGTAGATGTAGTACCAATACATCATTGCTAGAAAGCCATGCCCAACCAGGCTTCTTAAATCTTAATATTATGCTCATGTTTCCTAGTTCACAACATAACATAGTTGAAAACGATCATTACAAATCTAACGTTATTTTTTAGCAACAGGGACATTTTTGCCTTCATGTCTTATGACCAGTTTTCGTGTAGTGAAGTTTGTTAGAATACAAAACCAAAGTTGCCTTCTTTAGAAAACTTTGTTTTAACTCAAATTTCTTCGGCTTTGATTCTATCTATATTTGATAAGATTGATTGCTTTAGGGTGGAAAATCACCATATGAAGCTTTCTCAAATTGGTTAACCAAGCTCTAAATGATATAATGTAACCCAAATAAACATAGCACATCTTCAACTCCTCTTGAACTAATTTTCTTGTTGCCATACCAATCAAACTGCCCGAACCAAACCAATTAGCGGTCTAGGGTCTAATGTGAACTGTTCCACTTCATCGTTTTTTTCTTTTCAAATAATAAATTTTGTTAGATTAGCCACCGACGGAATTCGAACCCACGCTTCAAATGTGTTGTTTGACGTCTGAACCGATCCAATCCAGACCGTATCCAACCAGCTCTATCTAGTCCTGGTTGATGACCCAAAATTCGACCCGGTTCCATATTTCTCACCTTTTAGGCTTATGACCCAAATTTCATAGGATGTCAAATGTTTACGGGCCCAAAAACATGCCCTCAGCAGCTCCCCAAACTCAGTACGACAGCAAAAAAAGCTCCCACACACTCTCCCTCCCCCTCTTTCTGCTAACCGTTTAATTATGCAAACTCTATTATCGCCGGTGACACGCGCCGCCTACTTCACGGCGGCGCCACCTACATCTGTCACGACTCGGCCCTTAGTGTATCACGTTCCTCTTCGATCAATCTCCGACCGCCACGTGCCCAGCCTCACTCTCTCTTCTTCGTTTTCTTCTTCGTATGCTGCTCCCACCCACAGAGGACCAAAGCTCTCCATCAGCACCATCAGGGCATCTTCCCCTCCAATTTCTCAGAACTTCACCTCCCCAAACGACGAAACCGAAAGGGCCAAGCTCCTTCAGGTTCTCCTTCTTCTACTTTGCCTAATTTATTCTATTTTCTGTTTGGTTTACGGGAAAATGTAAGACCATGAAGTGAAATTACAGAAATTTGTACTGAATTGACCCAATTTCGAAACGATAGATTTTTCAATTTCAAAATTTGCATTGCATTGTTGATGATTTGATTGAAAGGTGAAGTGCTTTAGGTGGTTTGTGGTGTGTAGGTAGCCAAAAGGTTAGAGAGTACAGCAAGGTATTTCAAGAGGTTGGGTAGTTTAGGGTTTTGGGGGCAGCTGGTCAGCACTGTTGTGGCGGCCGTGATTCTTTCGTTTTCGGTTGTTATAACCGGCAAGGTTTCGTCACCACCTACTTTTTATGCCACTGCGGGTGGGATTGTGGCGGGATTCATCTCTGTGTTTTGGTCATTTGGGTACATTCGCCTCTCGGATAAGCTTCGAAGAAGTGCAAGTGACCCTGCAAAGGTATTGTGGAATTGTCAATTTTGGGAAAGTTATTTGTGTTTGTGATTGAATTGTATGTGCTTTGTGAAATTTGTTTCATAAAGGCGATAATACTGTTTTCGGACAAATGCTAAGTTGCATGGGCTTTGTGCATGATGTGAATTGTGAAGTTCCATCATCCGTGGCATGCTGATAATGATATGTTCAACCGATGCCCATTATCTTGAATGAACTGAAATATCCGTTGCCAGCTTGAATAGGCTGAAAGTATAAAATCTATTGATCTACTCTTCGATAACAGAATAAGATAACAATGGAGTTGTCTGTCACTGTCACCCAAATAAATTGTACTTACAGTTGCACTTCAATGAATTTGAATCCTTGTAATCATAATTGCCTGTGAGCACTTCATCTGCTTTCATTCTTCTTTATTTTCGTCCATCATTATCATCCCATTATTGGGTTTCTTGTTGAAATTGGCTCAAATTCCTCCCACATTTAAAAGATGTTTTCATAACCGATAATTATCTGACTTTGTTCTCCGATGGCAACTTTTACCTATTACATCTGTGTTTCACTGCTTATAATATACAGGCTCCTCCACGCGCTGATGTTATAAAAAGCTTAAAGAATGGCATTCTTCTGAACATTTTGGGTATGGGTGCTGCTGTTCTTGGCATGCAAGCAACGGTAGGACTGTTGGTTGCTAAGGCTTTTACTTCCTCTGCAAATCCGTATCAGGGTCTCACTCCGGGTTACAGTCCTGTTCTTGCCTTGGATGTATTCTTGGTGCAGGTAGATTCATATATCTCACTTTACTTTTCGTTCTGTTCTGAAACATTAGGTTAGATAATACCCCGTAGTCTTGCAGAGTATACTTTCAGTTTCCCTGTTCTAACGGGTCATCAGTATGCCTCAAACTCTGTAGAGTATAGTTACCTTTTAGTTTTTGGGCATGATTTCGAAAAAGGAATTTGCAATTGGGAGAAGACTGACATTTCTATTCGTTTGTTTGGCGTTTTCGTTGCAGGCATCGGCAAACACTATCCTTTCTCACTTCCTGGGACTTCTCTTCTCGCTAGAGCTGTTGCGCTCAGTAACGTTGCCACCTTCTGAAGGCATTCCCATTCCCAGATTCGCATAAATACTGCCCTACCTTTTTTCAAAGCATTGAAGCTGTGATTCTTTTTTAAGTGTTTTTGCTTCTCTATGATGTTATAAGACGAATGCATTTCTGTATTATATTCGTAGGTTTTGCTGCCTCTTTCCAATTGTATTATACTTGGAACTTTTAACACAAAAATGAGATTTGCACTATCCAATACGACATGGAATGTTGGGCAGTCAAGCATCACCATGATCGAAAAATGAGTGTAGCAGATATGAGAATACTTTGTTGGATGTGTAGGGACACGAGAAATGACAAGATTAAGAACGAGGATATTAGATGTAAAGTAGGAGGGGTGGCCGCAATTGAAGATGAGAAAATCGATTAAAGTGGTTTGATCATGTAAAACAAAGGCCTATAGAAGCTTCAGTTTGAAAATGCGATTGCGAGCCATAAGCTTAGGACAAAATGGGTAGAAAAAAACCTAGAAAGACTTCAAAAAAAGACTTTTAAGAAAAAACGTGGAGTACTTGGAACTAACCGAAAACTTGACACAAAACAAGTGTAATGACGTTATAAGATTCATACAACCAATCTCATTTAGTGTGATAAGACTTTGTTGTTGTAAGTAGCAACCAGCAAAAAATCATGCACGGAAAGTTTCTAGGCTAACAAACTGACACAGAAATAAGAGGAAAATTAAAACATACAACGATGAAACATAAAAAGGATGGCAAACCAAAACACTTTATATTTCATTAGAATGATTAAGTTTCTCTCTTTCATCCCATGGAGATGAACACAAAGTTTTAACCACCAAGATCCAATGATCCAATAACTATTCACCAAAAACCTAACAAGATTATAAGATCCAGAGCCAAAAACGATGTAACACTGAATCTCAAACGCAGACACTAACGGGATCCACCCAAACCTTGTCAATGATGCTGTTTCACTGTCAATATGTATAGCCGCAGCATGCCAATAAAAAGATAACCGAGGTACACTACTTCGTACGTTGAAAGCCTTGTATAAGGTTGTTATCACACTTTCCAGAGCTCCATAATACCCTGCACCATATGTACATGTGTTTTAGAGAAAATCAGCAGCAACTAAATCAACAGAATCTACAAAAATATGATACCAGTGTACACACAGAGACGGTGAAAGAAATCAAATGAGTAGTCCATTCAAAGAAAAACAACAAAAAAAAAAAACTTCAGAGGGCCAATGTCATATGAAATTAGACAAATTGGCGAATTTCATATATCCTGGTGTACATTGTGAATAATGGTTTAATGCAATATGTAAGAAATTATATTCATTAAGATTTAAATGAAACTGATTTTGTTGCCCCCAAATACCTTTTAAAGGCAATATCATATGAATACTTTCAGAGACAAAATAGCTAGCATAGTACATCAAAATTAGAACTCGAAGACGCCAAAACTTGTTCAATTTTATGCATCCACTGAGAATTATCAAAGAAAAGTCATTGTTAAATTATTTCATATGCAAATGCCTGTCATAAAATCAATACGATCTGTAAGAACATCGTATTCTCTTGAACAACAGCATTCATACTTCAATATGAGTTTCGCTTTACTAGTCAAAGTGAAAACAGAAAACAATTATAGTCTGGAAAATTAGTACAGTACACTAAACTAATCCAAGTGAGTTTTCTTCTTCAGAGCCAAAATGACAATGACAGGTAGGCGTTTGGAGAAAAGTGTTGGAATCTAAAAGTCTTCACCTAAGCCAATCAAAGACAGAGTATATGGAGTGCAAGTTCAGTGCAAACGGAGGCTCAAATGAGTTAGGGGTGAAAATTGGAGATCAGGAAGTACCAAAGAGCGACCGTTTTCGCTACCTAGGATCTATCTTGCAAAAGAACGGAGAGTTTGATGGAGACCTCAGCCATAGAATACAAGCTGGATGGATGAAGTGGAGAGGGCATCCGGCGTGTTGTGTGACTGCCGTATGCTACTGAAGCTCAAGGGAAAATTTTATAGGACGACAATAAGACCGGCAATGCTTTATGGCACGGAATGTTGGGCAGTGAAGCATCAACACAAACATAAAATGGGTGTAGTAGAGATGAGAAATTGAAGGAAAGATCAGAGAAAATCGGTTACGATGGTTTGAACATGTGAAATGAAGGCCTACTGATGCTACAATTAGAAGATGCGATTACAGGATAGAGGTCCAGGGCCAAAGGGGTAGAGGAAGACCTAGGAAGACTTTGGAAGAGACTCTAAGAAAAGAGAGTACTTGGATATAATGGAAGACGTGACACAGAACCAAGCGCAATGACATTCTAGTATTCATATAACCGACCCCACTTAGTGGGAAAAGACTTTGTTGTTGTTGTTGTACGAAAGCTGAAAATTAGATTGACTGAAATGGAAATACTGTTTATTTTTCACTGGAAGCAAGGGCTAATTCTAGTGGGAGTTACTAAGTTAAATGTCAGGTGCAAATAAATTTATTAATTGCGATGTTTACATCGCAATCCTTGCAGCTTCTTTTCCCTTCTTTTTTTTTTTATTACATTTATTTGTTCCTCTAAGGAATTTAGTTGCACCAGGGTTAGTGTAAACACTGCCCTGTTGTCTTACAGACTTTCATAACACAAAAAAACTGCAGTAAAGACAGGACAGTTTCTCGAAACAGACACAGAATATAGGAAGGACTTCAATCTTTTCCATTGTCTGCGAAAAGAAGCTGTAGAGATTGCTCAATCATCCCATCATAATCCGTAAGACACCAAAGACCCATACCCAGAAATCAGTTATACCTACTTGTGCCAACCATTCTAAAGATGGTCTTCCATTCCTCTCTAGCCATTCAAAGCTCTGGCCTTCCTTTTCTGTTTCCCCAGATTTGGAAGTTTGGGAGTAACATCAGGAAAGTGAAAGGTAGCACACCACTACATGACTCTGTTTCATTACTAGTATGTTTCGCTTAAAAATTCCTACCATATACCATAAATTAAAACTGGGTTTGCAAAATTACAGCTTCATGCTCAGTACAAATAATGAACATTGTAAAGCATAATGATGCAAGAGATTTCACACTTGAATAGTTCACAAGATGCTTTAACTAAAAACACTGATCACATGCTTCAACATGTCCACCACAAAAAACAAAACCTAGAAAAAATTTCAAACCAACATTGCACATAGATTCAGCATAACAAAAATAGCCTGAATTAATTCCTCTAATGCCTTGATACGCAAACTGCCAACAACAGGGAAGAACAATTAATATGAACAGATAAATAGAAGAGTGTCTCGGGAGAGAAAGAGATCACACTTACCTACTGTAGCTTCTTCTCCTTGTTTGAACCCAGTGGAATTTTCTTTAGGATGCTATCATCAATTTTCCTGTACTGTGTTTGTATTACTCTGTTTGCTACATGCAGCTTATCATCAATGTGGTCCTGATACTTATCATACAACACGGGCACTGAAAGACTTAGAAGAACCCCTGGATAATAGTTAAAGAAATGTCCGTAAATAAATATTGCAAATCTTTCAAGCATGCACCTAAACTAAACATATAAAGATACAAGGTGCAGTAAAGAGATTACCAATGTAGAAAAGAGTAAGGAAGTTGAAGAAACTTCCGACATAAGAAGCTAGCCATAAGCAGAAAGCAACCTACAGAAGCAAACCAAAATTTCCAATCAGTAAAATTCATAATGGTCTGTTCTACGTAATCCATAAAAACCACCTCCTTGAAACCATAAACCTAGGGGGGGGAAATAAACTACGCCTAACCTGAAGAAAGAGCTTCCAATTTCTCCCAATAGCAATGTCTCGTGCAATAGACAGTACACGATTAATCCCAGCATGCAGTGCATCAGCAGCCTTCACAACATTGGCCTCAGAGATTTCCATATCAGGGAGAGGAGGCAAAGGTCTGAAAGACAGCATAGCCCGTTTTTCATTAAAATCGCCTCAAACTAAAACCAATCCTCAGAACAGTATAAATCACCACCCATCGTTCCCAAAAAAAATTAATTCAACTGATATTGCGTTCTTGGTTACTTTCTACATGACGTATTCAGGAAAAACTAGTTCAATAATCCAAAATAACATACTCCTAATAAATACACGTCTGATCTAAAGCTAAATGAACCCGGAAATTCTCGGTGGGATAACAAGATCAGTAAAAAGTATACAAGAAACGCAGCGAAAAATAGCCAAAAATGAGAGGGTTACCTGTTGAGAAGAGAAGCAGATTTGGCCCAGAGGAAAAGAATGACCACAAGAAGCAGTAGAACATTGGCCACAAATGACAAGAGATTGTAACCAGCTCGCTCAAACAGCAACCACGACGCCGTTGTAGAGGTCAGCAGTAAAACTCCTCCACTCCATTTCTTCCACAGCAGCACATCGGCAACTACCAAAAACCCCAGAATTAACAACATTAATCACAAGTTAAATCAACACACAACGTCAATTAGGTTGTATTAAGATCAAGAATAATGTAATGATTATTCCATAATCCAAATCTACGGAATGTTAAAACAAGATTATGGTTAGTCATCGCCAATGGAAGTAGAATCGATTCATACCAAATCAGAATCGCGAATATAAATCTATGGATTTACAAATCAACAGCATCCGTGCAATTATGTGTGTGCATGTATATATACATACACACACATACGCATATGTGTAGAGAGAGAGAGAGAGAGAGTACCAGGGCCACCTCCGAGAGTTTGGTGAACGGAAATGCGACGAGGAGGCATAGATTCTCCCATGGAGATTTAGGGTTTCAGAGAGGAGAGAGATGGAAGGAGAGAGGTACTTGATAGGGAGGGAGATGGAAATTACAAAAATGAATGGAAATAGTTTAAGAAGAAGAAGAAATGGCGATGACTTCATTTACTTTTTTTGTTTTTTGTTTTTAAATAAAAAGGGGACTTAGGCTTTGATACAGTAGTTCACTACTTCAGGGGCCGAAAGATTGTATTTCAGCATCTTCTTATTACGGTTTACTTTTGACAAGAATCAAACTCAAGATGTATCGTATGAAATACAAATTTAAAATCCGTTTCTAATACAAGACAAAAGCCCAAAATTGCTAATCCGGGTGTTTTATTACCTGCGCTCCCATAAAAATAATACACTTTAATTTAATTGTCCCTTTCAAATTAAATCTCAAGTAAATAAACATCCTCCTCCCAACCAATTTTGTTGAGGGCAACATGTGGTCTAACTCTCAACACTAATCTCACCTACGTATCTTAAAAGAGGGTATTCTAAATACGCTGAATTGGGTTAAAATACGTTGTGGATCATGTTAGTTGGTCGAGACAGTATACTCCTTTCTTTGTATTTAAGTATGATCTCCTAGCGGTTTTAGCTCATTTTGGTTAAAAGACGGAATGAAAGTATATGGACAGAATAACGAATAAAGAAATGTGAATGAACTAGTGAAGAATGAAGGAGAATATATGAAACAAAAACTTGAGAAACAACGATTTGAAATTGTTATATAGTTTTAGTTTTTCATTTCATTTACCATGTCATATGCATTTCTTGCGCATCTCTTTGGCTATCATTCTGACGCCATTTTTTATACCCTACGATCCCATAAGTTATTGCTCATTTCCCCATATATTTAACTACAAAAACAAAAATTAAAAACGAAATGATAAAGGACTTTATAAAAAAAATTAGTTGAGGATAGAACCTTGTGGTTGATGTTTCCTTCCTAGATCTATCGCCTTGTAGTGCATTAGTTGAAACTTGAAACTTCACTGGGTTACGTTGATGTTGATCAACTTAGGGGTGGGTTCAAAAAACCGAAAACCGAAAAAAACCGAAAACCGAACCGAACCGAGGCCGAAAAAAACCGAACCGAAAAAAAACCGAACCGAAACTGCCAAACCGAACCGAACCGAATCTGGCTGGTTCGGTTTCGGTTTTTAAGGTTCAGAAACCGAACCGAACCGAACCGAACCGAACAGATATATATTTAATTTTTTTCAATATTATAAATAATTTAGTGATACAATCATAACAAGACATAACCTGTTACCAAGTTGGTTTGCTTGAAACTTTTCAAGCCCCTGCGCATGGGTTCGAATCCTCATGCCTCCAAGGTTTTTGAAATTTTTTTTAGTTTTTTTGAGCAATCAACAAACCTTTTAACTTAAAATTAAATAAATACTAAAAAACATTTTGGCAGCAGGGTTTGAACCCCTACAAACCTTTTAACTTAAAATTAAATAAATACTAAAAAACATTTTGGCAGCAGGGTTTGAACCCCTGACCTTATGCTGGGGAAAATTGCTTCAAACCAACTTGACTGTAGGCTTTATGTTGTTATAATTGTACCAGTAATATATCTATAGGTTTCTAATATTTAATGCTTTATAAAACCGAACCGAGCCGAAACCGAACCGAGAAAAACCGAACCGAATACAAACCGAACCGAATACAAACCGATTGAAAACCGAACCGAACCGACCCGAACAGTAATTTCGGTTCGGTTTTCGGTTTTGGCAAAAAACCGAACCGAACGGAACCGAACCCACCCCTAGATCAACTGCCAAATTTAACAAGCATGATGCAATTGCAAGCAAGAAAACAAATGCTACATGCCATTCTAGAAGAGAATGGAGCACTTGACCAAGATGTAGACCCGGTGTTTAAAATATCAGTATTAGTGAAAATATCGATATGTAAATTTATGAAAATATCGACGGATATATCAAATATTGATATCGATATCGGTATTGACAGATATATCAAATATTAATATTGATATCGGTTGCTTTTGGTAGAATGATAGATATTGAAATGAAACCTTAGGGATTATCAAACATTGGTTTAGACGAAATATAAGAGTTTTTCCGATATATAACAGATGTGTCAGTATATGTCGATTTTAGCCTATATTTAAGAGTTTCTTCGATATAAGGTGAAGTTTTAGACTTCATCCCCAATTTCCATATCTTTCTCTGGTTTTTTTAATATTTCCATGAAAATATCAACCGTATCAAAGAAAATTTAAAGATTGCGTAAACCACATCGTTTTTGTTCTTTATATCAAGAAAATAGTTAAACTAAATCAAAATTTAATTTGTTCTAATCCCTTGGGATGTTACATCTTGGAATGCATACAATCGAATTTGGGCGGCAAACATGGCAATTCTAGACTTGAGAAAAATGAAATCCCAATTACGTTGGTGCATGCTTTGCTCCTTTAATTTGCAATGCACACAGATACCAAGCTTTGAACCGATGCATCAAGAATTAAAACTTAGTACAAGCTTGTTCAGTTTGATCATCAGGATTCCCATCATTGTCCAAAGACTCTTCTTTCTGTTTCTCTTCACCACCTGAATTTGTTTTCATCTTCTTCTCCTTTTTTCTCTGGTTTTTCTTTTTGTGTTTCAAACGCTTCTTTGCTATCTTTTCTTTAGCCTCTCTCAGTCTTTCCTCCCTTCTCATATTGAATTCGGCCGCTTCTTTCCTTCTCTGATAGTCCACGTCCATCCTAGCAATCCTGTCTTGCTCTTTCTGTCTCGTTTGCTGATACGGTGGATGTACAACTTGGGGTGAGAAATAAGTTTACATGAAATTTAGCTGCCAACTTAATGATTCCAACAAACCATAACCAATCAAATATTCCAATGTCACGAAAGTAGGTGTATGAAAAGAAAATTAATTTTTTCCATGCTCAGAACTTTAGATACTTATCTAATCGGTATTACTGATTCAACATCAAACTCAAACTCAAAATCATAGTGTTAGTACCATATTATATTGGGTCTCGTTAATTGGGCTTCTAGACATTGAGCCCATTATTTATGTAAAAGGGGAGGAGCCCTTAGTCTATAAAAGGGACTCCTCACCCTCACAATCAGGAGGCCTCACATCCAGCAACCCTCTCACAAACAGAGAAACACTCTCAAACTCTTTCTTTCTCTGGGGGACTTCCCCTCACACTTGTAATCCATACATTCATACAGAGAAATACAATCAACATCAGTGTGGACGTAGCCCAAACATTGGGGTGAACCATGATACATCTTGTGTTCTTTACTTTCTTGCAGATTCATGATTAGATTTACATTGTTCCAAGACCCCTCCGGTTTTGTACATCAACATTTGGTGGCGTCTGTGGGAATCGACACGAAAAGTTATGTCGGTTTTCTTTCATTTTTTTTCATATCACCACCGTGAATCTGCAAAACCCAGAAACCAAACAGCCATGTCAATCCTTTCCATTTCTGTACCTTCTTCTTCCTCCGCTCTCCTCCCCATTCCTCACCCTGCCATTCCAAATCGCCGTTGCAAAATCCCACAAAAAGCGATCGATGGGAGTCACCATGAGCATGGAGGCCGGCATCAGAGTCATGGCCACGAAGCTCAGCATGATAAGTTTCTTCGAGCCCATCAAAAAAGTTGTCCCGATTACCGTCATGGGTTTCAAGGAGGTCAACATCGTCACCCAGGTAAAAACCCAGGCCACCGACAGCTACGACGCTTCCATATACATAGTTGGTCTCTGTGAGACGGCAGAGCTCTACCTGTCCTTGCTTGTTTTCCTCCTTGAAGGTCAGTGCCATTGCAAAATCAGTCCAGTATTAGATTGCTTTCAAGCCATACCAGTCCCCAAGAGGTGACCGAATTGGAAAAAGGTATTTCACCGATCTCTGCCAAGCCTGCAACGTTTTGTGCATAACACAAAGACTATGAGAATATGTGTTACTATCAACGCTGAGGAAGAATCATCTAGAGGTCCTTATGTGTTTTCAAAGACAACTCACCATTTTCAGATCACAAAAAAGACTGGTGTTAAGTTGCCTGAACAAGGTTAAATGTTCAAACAGTCAACTGCATCAACAAAATTGAAAGGAAAAGCTTTCGGTGATCTTTTTGGTTTTTCCACGGACTATGGTCTCCCTGCTCAGCCTAGATTGAAGCTACTACCTTACAGAAGCCCTACATACAATAATGGTGAGGAAGATGTAAGAGATGATGAGGCTTATGCACTCGAATCATCATCTGAAACAGATATTTTGGACATGGATGCTTTCCAGGATAACCTTCTTCCTGGTAGTTACACTTATATTTCTGTTCGCTCTTCGATTATTGTCTTTCTGCATAAGAACTTAAAAGAAAAGAAGAAGAAAATCTCTCTCAATAATGTCGGAATCCAAAAGTAAGGAATAAACACCCACATGCAAAAGCAAGTTGTCACCAATGAGTCCTATTCGTCAGTTCAAGCGAGGCAAGCTTCAAAGTTGCAGAGGAAAGACAAAAGCAATCAAGTGAGCTGCGGCACAAAAGCAAAAGAGAGAGGTGTGGTGGAAAAAAGAAAAGTAAAATCAGAAAGCAAAAGCATGGAATAAAAGGAGGAAAATAATGAAAAAGGAAAATATGTATGGAGATGGAGAAAAGCCGAGGAAGTGGAAAGCATGGCACACCCATACCCACTATCATTGATGAATATTTTATTAAGTTGTCTTCTACAAATTGGAGCAATTATTGTATAGTTATACTGATGTGTAAAAAAATAAATAAATAAATAAAAAAAAACCGTACGTCCAGTACTCCAAAATTATTCGGCAGCCTATCGCTATTATCACCAACTAGGTGATCAAAAGTACGTCCAGTACTCCAAAACTATTCGGCATCCTGCCGCTATTATCACCAACCAGGTGATCACAAGTACGTCCAGTAGTCCAAAATTATTCGGCAGCCTGTCGCTATTATCACCAACTAGGTGATCAAAAGTATGTCAAGTGCTCCAAAATTATACATGAGCATCACTCATGTCAATCATACATAAACATTCATGAGCATCACTCATGTTAATCATACATAAACTTTCATGACCATCATTCATGTCAACATTCATGAGCATTACTCATGTCAACATTCATGAGCATCACTCATGTCAACATCCATAAGCATCACTCATGTCAATCAACATAAACATTCATGAGCATCACTCATGTCAATCAGCTTCGAAAGCTTCATTTACAGAGCTCCAACTTTGAAAGCTTCATTTACAAAGCTCCAGCTTCAAAGCTTCATTTACAAAAGCTCCAACTTCAAAACTTCACTTTCAAAGCTTCACCTACAAAGCTTCAATGCATGGTATACAAAGACCGCCTCCGAACAACCGTTACTTCGGCCCATACATGGATTGAATTTGAAGTCTCCAACCAACAGCCTTTATTGATTGAAGACTTGGGGGACTACACTATGTACCATATATTGGGCTTCCGTAACAGGGCCTCATAAAAAATACTTGGGGGACTTAGCCCATTATTTATGTACTGAGGAGCGAACCCTTATTCTATAAAAAGGACTCCCTCACTTTCATCAGAGAGCACCCATTATTCATGTATTGAGGAGCGAACCTTTATTTTATAAAAAGGTTTCCCTCACCTTCATTAGAGAGAGACTTTTAGCCCATCACTCATGTATTGAGGAGTGGACCCTTATTTTATAAAATGGACTTCCTCACTATCATTAGAGAGCATCACCGCTTGCTGAGCAACCATCTTGCCGCGAGCATTAACTTTAGCCCATTATTTATGTATTGAGGAGCGAACCCTTATTCTACAAAAGGGACTCCCTCACCATCATTAAAGAACATCGCCGCGAGCTGAGCAACCGCCTCGCCGCGAGCATCACTCCTAACCCACCACTTATGTATTGAGGAACGGGCCCTTATTCTATAAAAGGGACTCCCTCACCTTCAACGCCATAAGCTGAGCCAACCAAGGCAATATAAGCCACAAGCCGTGTAGCCTCGCAACATGTGCTACTTCTAGTTTAGCATCATTTCACATTAAGCACCGCCTCATATCAAGTATCAGTTCTAAACGACATCTAGTTACTTCGGCCCACACATGGATTGAATTTTAAGTCTCCAGCCAAAAGACTCTCTTGACTGAAGACTTGGGGGACTACTGTTGGTACCATATTATATTGGGCCTCGTTACTTGGGCTTCTAAACATTGAGCCCATGATTTATGTAAAAAATGAGGAGACCTTAAGAAAAACAATTCTGCTAACTGGAGGATTAGAAGTTGTATTGCGGTCCACATGCAAAAATGACAAACAATCATTCATGCCTACTGCCCACATACATAACACGTATAAGAGAGCCACCATACTCCATATCCATTTTGTGTTCCCACCAACTCCAATATAACACTAAAGAGGAAACATTGCTTTACTTCTTGGCAAAATCTCTTCAAAACTCAAACTAAAAAGACGGCCACAACACAGTTACCATGCATGACTCTTATTAACACATTCTTCTACTTTTATGGTACACAGTTAGCCCTAATGTACGCATACACAATTCGACCAAGCTTATGCAATATAACCCCTTCAACATACTAACAATCTAGCCTTGAGTCTGATTATCATAAAGAAAGACTTGCTCAATCCCAAAATTGAAAATCCCTAATACCTGGTAAGCTCATATGCCACATTATCGAAATTGAATTCCAATTTTGTTTTTCTGCTAACGGTAAGTGACCAAACTCTTGCTATGGGCATATAAGCCCAACAAGTCAATTCAAATTTGATTATTCATAATTTTGTGAAGAATCAAACCGATGGCGGCGACCTCTAATTACTGTACCACTCATGTCCTAGCTAGGGGTGGGCAAACGGGTCTAGGACCCATGGGGCGGGGCAGGGTGGGTTCAGCCGGTTCGGGATAGGTATAAATTTTGTAAACTCAAAATGGGGTGGCGGGACAGGTTCATATAATTGGCAAGGCGGGGCGAATCCCAAATCTCTGAAAAGAGGTTCCTCGACCTGGACTGTTTCCCCTTTCAATAATGCCATTAGTGCATTCAGCATCCTTGTTTCTAGTCACTGACCTGACACTCTCTTCCTCTTCGAAGACTCGAACTCTAACTTGACTCTCTCCTCTCACAGATTCC
This sequence comes from Malus sylvestris, assembly GCF_916048215.2. Taxonomy (NCBI): domain Eukaryota; kingdom Viridiplantae; phylum Streptophyta; class Magnoliopsida; order Rosales; family Rosaceae; genus Malus; species Malus sylvestris. Next base: position 17,483,400 of record NC_062269.1, read on the forward strand.
CAACTCGAGCCTCAACCTCAATGCGTCTCTCTTCTGACTCCGACCACCACTATATTATCCTCTAACTTCCACAAGTTCTCTCAGAAGACGAACACACTTGCAAATGCACCACCTTTGAGCTCTCGTCGAAGTCACTCAGATCTCGTAATTTGTTCCTTCGCACGTCCGTAGGCGGTTGCCTCTTCTTCTCCTCATGTAAGTCCTCCGCTACCGCCTTCTTCTTCTCCACTTTCTTCTACATCAAATTTCAGTAGTCCACCGACCTCTGACCTTACCACATCCAGGCTCCTACTTCTTTTCTTCTCGACATCTAATTTCAATTTTATCCTGAATTCGAATTTTAGGATTTAGGAATTAGGGATTTAGTTAATTTGCTTGAAAAAATCATAAAAAATGTTAGGGATTTAGCTTAATTAGGGATTCAGTTTTGTTTTATTTTTTGATAAATTAGAAATTGTATTTGAATATTTTTTTTATTTATAAATTTGTTCTATTTGGGGATTTAGGTTGGGGCATGAGAAATGCTAAATGCTGGATTTTATTGGGAAGCAGATTGTGTGCATATGTATATACCATATTGAATTGCAGAAAAGCTTTACACGGGGAGCCGTAGGATCTGTAAGAAATAGGCCGGGTTAAGTCCAGTTCTAGTTTTGAAAATATGCCAATCCGCCCTGCCCCGGCCCGTTTCATTTTCATAGGGTTCCAATTGGGTTCCTCCAAATTTGGACTCGACCCAACCCGTGCCTAACCATAGTTCTAGCTCCAGCTATCTAAGTTCAGAATGCCCTAACTTCTACAGACAACCGAACATAAACCTTTTATCCTCTCTCAATCTACTCCAATTTATACAGTAATTTACTCAAATAAGCATCAATATCCAATAATTACAATCACAAGGAAAATCAAGGTCACCATTGTAATAATGCATCCGCGCATCATACCTGATGGAAGTTGCCAGAGGCGAACCGGCGGAGCTACCGGAGGTGTTACTGAAACGAACCGGGAAATTTTTTAGAATCCTTCGGAGCTTGATCTTGATGTCCTCTTCCTCTTCCTTGAACACAAGCGGCGTATACTTCACAAGCGCCGTTGAGCTAGCTGCCGTCGGTGGCCTAGACGGTAGCATTAGTTTCCTGTCAGACCCATGGGCTTGTTTCCTCTCCGGCCCTGCCACCAGTTGTATGTCCCCGTCTTTGGAATGTTACATCTTGGAATACATACAATCGAATTTGGGTGGCAAACATGGCAATTCTAGACTTGAGAAAAATGAAATCCCAATTACGTTGGTGCATGCTTTGCTCTTTTAATTTGCAATGCACATGGATACCAAGCTTTGAACCAATGCATCAAGAATTAAAACTTAGTACAAGCTTGTTCAGTTTGATCATCAGGATTCCCATCATCGTCCGAAGACTCTTCTTTCTGTTTCTCTTCGCCACCTGAATTTGTTTTCATCTTTTCCTTTTTTCTTTGGTTTTTCTTTTTGCGTTTTAAAGGCTTCTTTGCTGTCTTTTCTTCAGCCTCTCTTAGTCTTTGCTCCCTTCTCATATTGAATTCGGCCGCTTCTTTCCTTCTCTAATAGTCCACGTCCATCCTAGCAATCATGTCTTGCTCTTTCTGTCTCGTTTGTTGATACGGTGGATGTACAACTTGGGGTGTGAAATAAGTTTACATGAAATTTAGCTGCCAATTTAATGAGTCCAACAAATCATAACCAATCAAATATTCCAATGTCATGAAAGCAGGTGTATGAAAAGAAAATTAATTTTTTTGTGCTCAGAACTTTAGATACTTATCTAACCGATATTATTGATTCAACATCAAACTCAAACTCAAAATCATAGAGAAGAAAGCAGTTTTTGCTTGTACCTGACTACATTCTATTGCAGTGCGTACAAATTCGGGCACTTTCATTTTCGTTGAGAAAGATGCTATTTCATTGCAGCAAGACAAACAAGACAATTCCGGGCATCTCTTGTCCCAAAGTTTAAACTTAAAAGTAGACAACACTGCATTCTATTGCATTGCTCAAGATCGAAGGTTTCTTTAGCCCTACGCGTATAATAACAAGCTACAGCCTTTTAAAGAATACTACATTGTTTAATCATAAATGATCCCCAAGTTCAAGCAGAAAACACTAATTCAATGCAGAGAAAAGGGCAGAGATTCATTCATCCATAAGAAAAAACAATTCTTCTAACTGAAGGATTAGAAGTTGTACTGCGGTCCACATGCAAAAATGACAAACAATCATTCATGCCTACTGCCCACATACATAACACGTATAAGAGAGCCACCATACTCCATATCCATTATGTGTTCCCACCAACTCCAATATAACACTAAAGAGGAAAAATTGCTTTACTTCTTGGCAAAATCTCTTCAAAACTCAAACTAAAAAGACGGCCACAACAGTTACCGTGCATGACTCTTATTAACACATTCTTCTACTTTTATGGTACACGGTTGGCCCTAATGTACGCATACACAATTCGACCAAGCTCATGCAATATAACCCCCTCAACATACTAACAATCTAGCCTTGAGTCTGACTATCATAAAGAAAGACTTGCTCAATCCCAAAATTGAAAATCCTTAATACCCGACAAGCTTATATGCCACGTTATTGAAATTGAATTCCAATTTTGTTTTTTTGCTAATGGTAAGGACCAAACTCTGCTATGGGCATATAAGCCCAACAAGTCAATTCAAATTTGATTATTCATAATTTTGTGAAGAATCAAACCGAAAGTGGCGGCCTCTAATTACTGTACCACTCATGTCCTAGCTAGGGGTGGGCAAACGGGTCTAGGACCTATGGGGCGAGGTGGGGTGGGTTCAGCCGGTTCGGGACGGGTACAAATTTTGTAAACTCAAAATGGGGCGGCGAGACAGGTCTATATAATTGGCAAGGCGGGGTGAATCCCAAATCTCTGAAAAAAGGTTCCCCAACTCAGACCGTTTCCCCTTTCAATAATGCCATTAGTGCATTCAGCATCCTTGTTTCTAGTCACTGACCTGACTCTCTCTTCCTCTTCGAAGACTCAAACTCCAATTTGACTCTCTCCTCTCACAGATTCCCAACTCGAGCCTCAACCTCAAGGCCTCTTTCTTCCGATTTCGACCACCACTATATTATCCTCTAACTTCCACAAGTTCTCTCAGAAGACGAACACACTTGCAAATGCACCGCCCTTGAGCTCTCGTTGAAGTCACTCAGATCTCGCAATTTGTTGCTTCGCGCGTCCGTAGACGGTTGCCTCTTCTTCTCCTCATGTAAGTCCTCCGTTGCCGCCTTCTTCTTCTCCTCTTTCTTCTACTTTAAATTTCAGTAGTCCACCGACCTCTGACCTTACCACATCCAGGCTCCTACTTCTTTTCTTCTCGGCATCTAATTTCAGTTTTATCCTGAATTCGAATTTTAGGATTTAGGAATTAGGGATTCAGTTAATTTGCTTGAAAAAATCATAAAAAATGTTGGGGATTTAGCTTAATTAAGGATTTAGTTTTGTTTTATTTTTTGATAAATTCGAAATTGCATTTGAATATTTTTTTATTTATTAATTTGTTCTATTTGGGGATTTAGGTTGGGGCATGAGAAATGCTAAATGCTGGATTTTTTTGGGAAGCAGATTGTGTGCATATGTAGATACCATATTGAATTGCAGAAAAGCTTTACATGGGGAGCTGTAGGATCTGTAAGAAATAGGCCGGGTTAGGTCCAGTTCTAGTTTTGAAAATATGACGATATGCCCTGCCCCGGCCCGTTTCATTTTCATACTGTTAGAGTTGGGTTTCTCCAAATTTGGACCCGACCCAACCCGTGCCTAACCATAGTTCTAGCTCCAGCTATCTAAGTTCAGAATACCCTAACTTCTACAGACAACCGAACACAAACCCTTTATCCTCTCTCAATCTACTCCAATTTATACAGTAATTTACTCAAATAAGCATCAATATCCAATAATTACAATCACAAGGAAAATCAAGGTCACTATTGTAATAATGCATCCGCGTATCATACCTGATGGAAGTTGCCAGAGACGAACTGGCGGAGCTACCGGAGGTGTTATTGAAGCGAACCGGGAAATTTTCGAGAATCCTTCGAAGCTTGATCTTGAGGTCCTCTTCCTCCTCCTTGAACACAAGCGGCTATACTCCACAAGCGCCGTCGAACTAGCTGTCGTCGGTGGCCTAGACGGTAGCATTAGTTTCCTGTCAGACCCATGGGCTTGTTTCCTTTCCGACCCTACCACCAGTTGCATGTCCCCGTCTTTGGGTTTGCCCAACAACATGTCGTGCAAGAGAAGCCCTACTTCTGGATTCGGAGGTGTGGAGTTTAGTATAGGAATTTGGGGGATTCTGAGACTAGAAGAACCCTAATGGCGGAAACAGTGTCGTGATTTTGGGGTTTAATTTAGGGAGGATTTTTCTTTACAGCATATGCTCATCATGCATTTAATCATTTTGTCATGTGTCATTTAGTTAATTTTCACATTAAATTTACTTTTTAAATTTAAATAAAATTAATCAAGATTAAGTGAAAGCTTAGCATTTCTCACTTTGAAATTGTGGCATAGTAAAAAACGGAATTGAATAAGATTTATAGGTACATGGTGTGAATCAAAGCCACTTGCGGGCCCTTTCTTAGACTGGTGGAGTTCTTGAATGGGTTAGTAGTAATGGTGGTATAGTAATGAGACAAGACAATGAACTTCCGTTGGTACTTAACTATCGATATTTGTCCTACTTTAGGTCCATGAATTCGTCTTTTTTCCGGGTCTTGTACTTCGGAAGCAAGAACTCCATATGGACCGCCACTTGAATATATCCAATCTTCTTTTTCATCTTTCGAGATTTGTTCATTCTTATACTTTCACCATGACTTTACTAATCTTTGCAAGAACCATATTATCATCACGATCTATTGATCAACCGAGAAGTTTCCTTGCCTCTACATGGCACAAAACGTCTTCTCGACATGTTCGAACCAAGCTTCGACCAATTCATGATCTCCATGCCATAGAAGTATTCTCGCTTGAATACCAGTGGTGATATCCAAATCATTCTTCCGAGAATGGCAGAAAGTTATCTGGACGGCGTCAGCGATAGTCGCTCCAAGTTGCCCAAATCAGGAAAAGCTAGCGTGGTACATGCTCAGCCAGGTGGCATAGTTCTACATTTTACACCAAGAATGACTAGCGCAGTGATGATTGCAGGGCTACCTAAACCTATGCTTTGATACCAAACTAACATACTCCGACCCGGAAGGCGTGTTGGTTAACACTTGAAAAGTAACGAAGGCATAAGTGAATGTAATATGAAAAAGTGTGAATAAATTAAAACCTAAAGGTCTAGAATTAATTTAACTAATAATGAGTCGGCAATAACGGGGGGAACCCTTATTATACATGTGATGTCATAGCATAAGTAGTCAAACAGTAAAGTGAGGAATGTTTGTACATAAAGAAAACACTTCCTACATTAACATCAGTGAATGTCAGCGTTGCCAATAATCCTCGTCGCCGCAAGAGTACCATCACTAAGTTGTGGAGGGGCGAAAACCAAGGTGAGTGGACCAAAAAGCGAAGTTTGGTAAAAATCGTTGTTTTCGTAAAAGTTGTAACCCTTCGCTAAAAAACAAGTATAGTTTCCCAAACTAACTTATTAGTCATAAGTATATTGTATAGCACCCAATATATGTAGTAATAAAAGAATACGGGTACGAAACATTAAAAGCAATAGTGATAACAAATTATCATTGCTCATAAGGTCATGTAAGCACACAAATCATGCAGAAAGTTACTACACAAACAGGCTAGGCGTATAATTTACATTCTAATACTATAATCACGTGACGTTGGCACTAAACGTTCACATACAAGTCTTAGTTGCCTAATGCAAAACTAGAGGCAAGCTGGCACCTACTCTAGATCCAAAGTTATTGTAAATGGTGCATGTGAACATACACATGAAGCTAGTCCTGGCCTAGACAATACAACTAAAAGTGACACCGTGCATACGTTTTAAAATGAGCAGATAAATTACAAGTGTATACATGCCACAGTTTATACTCATAAAATAATAATAAAATAACCAAGTGTAGGTAATTATTATTTTCTAAGTTAAACATGACATGTCACACAAATAAACACAAGCACAAGTACGAAAACTAATATAATAAAAAAAAACTTTTGAAGAAAAGATCTACTCACAGTTACATTGTGGGGTCATAGTTGCCTTGCCTAGCTATGTTTCTCTTAAATGAGAATTTACCATGCTAATTAATACTTTAATAGTAATGCAAATAATCTAAATATTTTTCCTTTGTTTGCTTGTTTTGGGAATTAAAGTTGGAAAGTGATTGGCATGATGTCACATGACAAGATGTGTCACCATGCGGCGGTTAGAGCTGCCACGCACTGCTATGCGTAGGTCAAAGTCAGGCATTGTGCAAACATGCACCGAAGATGGAATATTTTGTCACTGGAGTGAATATTTCGTCATCGAGTAGAATATTTCGCCGCCAGGCGTAATACTCCATCACAGTAACGATAACGTTAACTGTGACGTGAAGGGTTATAGTTAACAAAATTTACATTGGTTTGGTGGTATATGTTGACGTTGTTAACGTCATTAGGAACATTCCGTCAAGATTGACGAAATATTCCGTCTTCCTCTCTGGTGAGTCTAATTGTCGAGGCTGTCATGCACTGTAGGGAATCTCACCAAATTTGAATTTTTTGCCTAGAAAAATCACAGAAGTATATCAGAGCCATTTTTCAACCAAAGTTCACATAAAATATATGGAAATGAAGCTATGGAGTAAATCACTAATATGCTTAATTTGAGGCCATAAACTAGCTGGAGGTGGTTGGAAAATGGTTAGAAAACCATGGCCTGATTGGTTTCCTTCTCATCCGCCACATATTCGAGCATTCAAAGCTCGAATCTGAGTCTGGGGGTGGTAAGGAGTTTGTTGGGGTTGGTAATCTTGTTCAGTTCGATCCCCATTGCCTTAGATATATTAATTTGGGTGCGTTAGGCTAATCTTTTTTTTTTTTTTTTTTGGCATCTCTTCAATTTATTTTAAACTTAATGTTCTCTGATTGTTGAATGTTAATGCATAATGAAGATTTATAATAAATTTTATTGCACATGTGACATAGTCTTATTAAGTGTTGGGTCCTACATATGTTTTAGGAGGCGACCTATAAGTTCTAGGGAAAAGAGAGAGTACACAAGTCAAAGTGGAATAAAATTTTGAGTTTAAGGAGTAAACGATAAAGGGATGACTTTTGAATTACATGGGACAAAATGAGATCAAACTAGAGTTCCAAGGAGCGTAGCAAAAAATAAGCCTTTTTCTTTTATCAAAGTCACTTTTAGTTTGCTCGTCCAACAATCCATTTGGAGCAGCTCCATTGTTGCTTACTGCCTTGGGGGATAAGGTAACCCAATCCACTCCCCCTCCCAAAAACACTCCAACCCCTTCAGGCAATTGGGTTCAAGGAGAGCCCGATGGGGAAGTCAGGCAATAATTGCCTAGCCCAGTGCCTTACCTATGTGATGTAAGACTGACGTCATTATGATGTCAGCCATAATTTAAATTATTAAAAAAATTATAAAAATGATTAAAAAACAATAAAAAAAATTAAAAATTATAATTTTTTTTTCTATAAACACCTAAATGTGTTCTTCCACAGTTCTAGTTTACACTACATTTCAATATTTTCAAATATTATTTAAACCAATCTTTTATTATTCTCCAAAATTAAAAATAAAGTTATCTGTTATTATTTTATAAAACAAAAAATACTAATATTTTTATATAAATTGCTTGGGCTATTCAGATTAGGACTGAAGATGTACTCGGACAATTATTGTTCACTACAAACAATTACTTTATTATTTACAGTTTCTATTTATTTAATAAGATTGAATTGCCTATTGCTCATAAGACCTTAGTATAGAGAAATCACAATCCAACCTCACAATTCAAAATCCAGGTCCGGCCCAATGTGAGAATTGATCGAAACTTGGGCCGTAAGCGCAAAGGGAACTGAAGTAGTCGTTGTTTCTACGTTCGCTTCCTGCCATCTGAAAATTCTGAACTCTTTCGAGGAGAAGGGGGAGAGAGAGAGAGAGCTGGTGGTAAGTACAGAGATTTTGTAGATCCGCAAAGAGGAGGTGCATAGAATTCCAAGCGAAGAAGCACAGAGGAATCAGGAGACAGAGATAGGAGAGAAAGAGAGAGAGAGAGAGAGGAAGATGTTGCCGACAACGTCGAGAGGGCGGTCGTCGTCCTCTTCATCTCGGACGAACCCCATGCCCATTCAGTACCTTCGGCGAATAATCAAGGTGCTTTCTTCGTCTCTAATTGTCTGGGTTTATACTTTTAGATCTGATCTGCGTACTAATTTTCTGCTTAAGCATTTCATAATTTGTGGGTTGGATCTAATTCGACGAATAATGTTGAAAAAACTCTGAATTCTGGAAGAATTAGTGCCTTTGATTGCTCTGGAATGTGGATGTGCGGCCGAATTTTGGGTTCTTTTTTGGTTTTCAAGTGGGTTCGGCCTCATTTGTAATCAATTGTTTGAGGGGCTGGTAAGGTTTGTCGGCATCGGTCTCGGAAGACTTTGAGAGTTCTTTGTTCAGTTGAATGTGGAGAACATCACATTTTTAGATGGGGAAGGTATTTTAGGGAAATGTGGTGCATTTGAGCTAGTTTCACGTGGAGAAGTTGCCCTAGGTTAAAACAGAGTGACTTTGGTATTCTTTTTTAAAAGAGATATCGGAGTGAAGTCGGTGTGATGCTTCGGTTCTGGAATTCAGAAATCAGCGCTTAAATATTTCCGTACTGCACACTTTCAAAATGGCAAAACTAAAGTTTACACTGATGTTGCGAAATGGCTTAAGAAAGTAAGAGAACAGAGGAACTTTCCACCATGGTGGGTTCAGAGCAACAATATAGAGATCCAGTAACTTAGCATTTTGGATAAAGCGGCTGATAGACCAAATAAATGATTTTATATGTTATTACTGGGAGGGGGTTGGAGATCGCGTCTATATATCTAATTCAATCATACTTTGAGCCTTTCACTTGATGTAACCCACACAGCTTGATGTAAGTTTTTAGTCTCATTTGGAATCCCGGTTTTACAGTGCCTGCACATTAATTGAGACCCTGGTACATGTATATTAGTCTGCATTTTGTTAGGGCATCCAGATCTGCTAAATAAAGGCTGTGTACTGTGCAAATTACAAACTAAATATCAATTTCGGCAACCAAGAAGTTTTCTTGGATGTGAAGCAAATTGAACATTGAGTTGATGTATAATCATGTTATTTGGAATTCTAGTCCTATCTATTGCATAACCAGGTGTTGGGTATAGGTCTGAAATCTGGATTTTTTTTCAGCACATCCGTGTCTGTTTTGTTGTCTCTTTGAAATCTCTTTTAACTTTGGTTCTAGAAGCTAGAACATTTTCATCAGTAACAAGTTAGTATGCTACATCCAGTTTGTTATAATTTTGATTTTGTAGGCATGTACCAATGATTTTTCTTTTGATTTTTGTTGGTTTTTTAGTGGCAACAAATGGATATTGAATATACTTTTTGGCAAATGCTTCACCTATGCACCTCACCGAAAGTTGTGTAAGTATTCACCTTTCCAGATCATCAGTATCCTCATTACTGTTGTGTTTTGTTGCTCATGATTTCCTTAATAATGAGTTTTGTATCTTGTATGTGGAACTGTGCGACTGATGCAGCTATCAGCACACTAAATATCACAAGCGTAAGTCCCTTTTCCATGAAAAATAAGAAGCAGATGTTTTATTTGTGTGCCTTCGAAGTGATTACATGTCAAAATTGTGAAATATTTCTGCTACATCTGATGCAATTGAAAATTGGTTTACTTTCCTTTTGGTCTCAGAAACTAAGAATCAATGGGCACGCGATGATCCTGCTTTTGTTGTAATCTGCAGCGTTCTACTTGCAGTTGCAACTCTGGCTTATTGTGCCGCGTAAGTTTACTGTTCGCTAATCCTACACTCTACATGTAATAGTTGCATTTTGGATTTAGTTGTTCATCTGAATTTGATATTGCTTTTGCCTCAAAAGTTCTAGCCTAATTGCAGTTTATATTATTTATTTATTTTTATAGGTTTAGACGGGTCTAAGAGTTCTGTGAGGAATCCCTTGTTGACTTATATATTATTTTTATTATTTCAGGTACGACCATAGTGCTGCACATGCTGTTTTTGTAGTTATTTCCGTTTTGTTTTTTCATTTTTTGTTCATCGGGATGCTTCTGGCTACATTTTGCTGGTAAGAACTAGTGCTCTCTAACACTAATGTGAACTCGTATTGTCCGATCCCTGAAATATGTTAGTTCTTAATTCTTATTCAGGCCCAATTGTTTCATGAAAAAATTGAAGGAACAAATAAGTTTTGTGGAACCAAATTTCTTGTATTTTCTTACCCAATTTTTTAGATAAACAAAGCTATTTTCCATAGAAGTAGGAAAACATGTTTGTTTGATGTCACCTGTCGATGCCAAGCCACCTTGAGTTTCCTAGTCACTTAAACATTCACTAAAAGGCTTCTATATGTTGAAAAACACGCCCACTAGACCTTGTTCTTTAATGTAACCAACAACAATAGACTAAACTAGCAAATATAGAAAACTTAGAAACACACAAGAATTATATTGGTTCGGCAGAACTTTTGCCTACGTCCAGTTGTGATTTCTCAAGGTAGAGAAATCACTGCTCCTTTGATTAATAATAGAGATTACAGAACTTTTGCAAACCCTAGAACTAATCTCAAAACTATCGGCTGTCTCTGGCTGTTCTCTCTCTAAAAAATTAAGCCTTGCCGCACCCTATTTATAGTCATAGGTTAGGCTTACATGTCCCAAGGTTGATTGAATTCCTATTTCTAAGTGGATTAGGAATTTACATTTATCCAAATCCAAATAGACTTCTAGAAATCCAAATCTAAATTGAATAAGGAAAACTGAAATTCTTTCCTAATTGCTCTAGGACAATAATCGGTATACCTCTAATTTTCCTAAAACAAACCCAAACCGACTAGGACATATTTGACGACCCAAAAATTCTAACAATCTCCACCTTGGTAAGTAAAACCAAGTCTTGATCCTTGCACCCCAGAGTATCTTTGAACCTTCTTGAAGCAGCTCTAGAAATCTTCAAGAGTCTTCACCTTGGCAATCTTCTTCTTGCCTCATTGCACCTCAAGTGAGGAGGTGCTCCACTTTGATCTTGGCCATCACTATCTTAATCTGCGGCATGGTCATCCGTATGAATCTTTTCAATCCAAATGTCTTTAGACTCCACCCAATCTCTGATTCTATGATACCTTGCTTCAATGTGTTTTGATCTTCCAGAAAAAACTTGATTCTTTGCCAAGTGAATGGCACTTTGACTATCACACTTCAGCTTCACACAATCTTGAGTGATTCCCATTTGACTTACCAAGCCACTAAGCCAAATTGCTTCCTTTCCAGCTTTGGCCAATGCAATATACTCTGCCTCTGTGGTCGACAAAGTTGTAATTGGTTGCAGTAGTGCCCTCCAACTAATTGGTCCTCCTGCGCATGTAAACACATAACTAGAAGTTGACCTTCTCTTGTCCAAGTCCCCTGCATAATCGACATGCACATATCCTAACACTCCTGCATTTTCTTTTTGCTTTTCAAACGTAATCCTTTGTCACCAAGAACCCTTCAAATAACACAAAATCCACTTGACTGCATCCCAATGTTGCTTTCCTGGATTTGCCATGTATCTGGAAACGACGACACTGACTGCTTGAGCTATGTCGGAACGTGTGCATACCATTGCATACATGAGGCAGCCCACGACATTAGCATAAGGCACCTTTTCCATTATTTGTTGCTCTTCCTCGGACGTAGGACATTGTTGCCCACTTAACATGAAGTGAGCTGCCAAGGGAGTCGAGACTACCTTTGCTTCTTGCATGTTGAACTTCTCAAGAACCTTCTGAATATACTTGGCTTGTGATATTCAGATCTTTCCAACTGTCCTACCTCTTTGAATTTCCATGCCAAGGATCTTCTGTGCAGCACCTAGATCCTTCATGTCAAACTCCTTGCTCAACATCTTCTTCAAGTCTTCAATTCTAGACTTGTCTTGACAAGCAATTAACATGTCATCCACATATAGCAATAGTAATACGATCATCCCATCTTGGAATACATGATAGTACACGCAACAGTCATATAAACATCTTCTAAAATTGATTTTCAGCATGAAGGAATCAAATCTCTTGTACCACTGCCTTGGAGACTGTTTCAGGCCATACAGGGACTTCCTTAGCTGACATATTAGGTTCTCTTTCCCATATTCAACAAACCCTTCTGGTTGAGCCATGAAAATCGTCTCCTTTAGATCCCCATGAAGAAACGTTGTCTTCACATCCATTTACTCAATCTTCATATCATGCTAAGTTGCCATTGCTAAAAGTAATCTGACGAGCCTTGCTTTGAATCTCACGGCATCTTGTTCATGTAGTCCTTCCTTTTTCCTAAATACCCACTTGCATCCAACTAGCTTTTTGTCTTTGGGCTTAGGAACCAACTCCCAAACAAAGCTCTTGTAAAGAGACTCCATTTCTTTTGTCATAGCACTTATCCAACTATCTTGCTCATCACTTGCTATATCTTCTTGATAAGTAGTCGGATCTCGACTAATGTTAAAGAGCATAATTGAACTTTGCATAAACCTCGGATTTATGCTTCATGAAATAAACCCAAACCTTCCTAGAAAAATCATCCATGAAAGTAACAAAATACCTGGCTCCACCATTTGATTTAGTTGGTGCAGGGCCCCAAACATCTGAGTGAATATAGCTGAGTTGCTCTTTGCTTCGGTTATCTGCACTGCTACTTGCGAATGATACCTTTCCTTGCTTCCCGAGAATACAGTATTCACAAAAGTCCAGTTTGCAAGATGACACGCCTTCTAACAGGCCTTGCTTGTGTAATTCATGCAACCCCTTCTGGCTTATGTGCCTAAGCCTATGATGCCAGAGTTCAGTCTTGTCTTCTACACTCTGATTTTCAGAAACAGCTGCTCCCCCGACCATGGTGGTCCCAATTAACTTATACAGCTTATTGGGTTGTAGGTCACCTTGCATTACCACTAGCGACCCTTTGGTTACCCTGAGTCTTCATTTTTTAGACTTGTACCCATAATCGGCCTCATCTAAAGTACCCAAGGAAATCAAATTCTTTCTTAGTCTAGGGACATTTCTAACGTTCCCCAAAGCTCGTATCATTCTAATTCGAACAGTGTCGATTCCTCTTACAGGACATGAAGAATTGTCCCCCATTAAGACTTCCCCGCTGCTGACTTCTTTGTAAGTATCGAACCATTCTCATATTGCACACATATGAAAAGTGCATCCAGTATCCAAAATCCAATTTGTGAAAGCCTTAGAGCCTGATGTTACTGAAAGAAGCTCCCCGTCACTCTCATGCTCGGTGATTGCACTAGCTGAACCTGAGCTTCCTTCCATCTTGGCTTTCTTCTCTTTCCAAATCTTGCATTTCCTTTTCTAGTGATCGGTTGAACCACATTTGAAGCAACCTTCTTTCTTTTCCTTTTTCTTTTTGGATTTTGACCTACCTCTGTTGCCGATTTTTTCTTCCTTTGTCTTTTCCCGTCCCTTCTCATTGCCTTTGGCATAAAGGCCTTGAGAGCTTTTAGTTATATCATCCAGTTTAGCATATGACTGAAGAGCTTGAATTACGTCTTCAAGCTTCAGGGACTCTTTTCCAAACATTAGAGTTGTTCGAAAGTGCTTGAAAGATGAAGGTAGAGACCTCAGCAAGATGATAGCCATATCATCATCTTTGTAAGTTTCTTCGACCTTCTGAAGATTAACTACGCAATTCTGGAACCTGCATACATGATCTTCAATATCACCTCCTAGTCGAAGCCCGAATAGTTCATCTTTTAGAAAAAGTTTATTGGACATGGTTTTGCCCATATAATCATTCTCCAGCTTTTCCCATGCTTCCTGGGCAGTCATCTTTTCGGTGATGTGTGACTGAACTGATCTTGTAAGATGGATCTCGATGGAACTCTTGGCCTTCTTGAGAACCTTAGTCCATGTTGCTTCTGTCATGTTTTCCGGCTTCTCACCATTGAGTGCATCATCCAAATCCTTCTGTATCAGTATGTTCTTCATCATCCTTTGCCAGTCCGTGAAGTCATCATTGCCGTCAAAGGGCTTTAACGCAGGTCCTGGATCCACATTCATCTTCCCTTTTGACTTCGTAGAACACCTTGATCCTAGCTCTTAGATACCAATTGTTGAAAAAACACACCCACTAGACCTTGTTCTTTAATGTAACTAACGACAATAGACTAAACTAGCAAATATAGAAAAACTTAGAAACACACAAGAATTATACTAGTTCGGCAGAACTTTTGCCTACGTCCAGTTATGATTTCTCTAGGTAGAGAAATCACCGCTCCTTTGATTAATAATAGAGATTATAGAGCTTTTGCAAACCCTAGAACTAATCTCAAAACTCTCGGCTGTCTCTGGTTGTTTTCTCTCTCTAAAAAATTAGGTCTTGCTGCACCCTATATATAGGCATAGGGTAGGCTTACTTGTCCCAAGGCTGATTGAATTCCTATTTCTAAGTGGATTAAGGAAATTACACTTATCCAAATCCAAATAGACTTCTAGAAATCCAAACCTAAATTCAATAAGGAAAACTGAAATTCTTTCCTAATCGCTCTAGGACAAGAATCGGTATACCTCTAATTTTCCTAAAACAAACCCAAACCGACTAGGACATATTTGACGACCCAAAAATCCTAACACTATATAAGCAAGTAGTGAGTATGAAACAATCTATCTAAAGACAAAGATCATGTTAGTTGCATGAACATATGAGAGTGAAATGTTTGATGAT